>NC_136057.1:793850321-794505321 GCF_964261635.1 Lissotriton helveticus | reverse complement strand
AATTGCATGGGGAAAACACGTTTTGGGACCCCCTTTTTTCTCAGCCCCAGCTTGACAAATCACCCCCAAAACGTTCAGGGAAGGAGCGGAGCGGAGCAGGCCATCTTCTTGGAGAATTTCACGAAGATTCGTTAACCAGCGCCAAAGTTATTTCAAATAGAATATTGCGGAATTCCTCTGGAAACTAGGTCCTAACTATAACTACCTACTGGCGACCGCCAGTAGGTAATATATATATATATATATATATATTGGCTCCAGACACCGAACCCCTGGCGCTTCTATTTTCGGTGCATGATCCTCAGTAGAGCCTCGCCGAAAATTATCCAACACACTTTCTATCCAAAAGAAGGTAATTGATCACGCACTTGCAGGAGTCTGCTTTCCTCGTTTCTTTATTTCTTCAAAACAGCTTTCCAGATCATTTCGAAGGAACAAAAACCGACGCGTTTCGTTAACCCCTGTTAACTTTTTCACGGTAACCGTGATCGTGAGCAAGGTGAAGAGACACCGAAACCTGTAGATCAAACGCGCTGTCAGCCCCTGTATGAAGCAATACAAATAAAGCTGATTTTGGAAGAAAACTGTCTTGGGTGTGCGACCCATTTTTTCCCTTTCCGGGGGAAGAGTTGTTGACTATATATATATATATATATATATATATATATAACCCCTAAAAATAAGGAGATCCCAGAATCTATTGAACAGGGCTCTGTTCGATTCATTACCACCTATTGCTCTCAGACATCCAAGATCAGCAACATTATTCGATCAGAGTGGCCAATTGTATTAACTGATGTTATCCTTGCTCCATTTTTACCTAAATCACCAGCCATAACTTTTAGGAGGGCTCCTTCGATGAAAGATGCATTAGATAGAACCCAACCGGAACTGCCACCTAAAACTAATTGGCTCAATAAATCTGTTTTTTTTAGGTGCACCTCGTGTCTTGCTTGCACATTTGCTGTGAATGGGACACATTATGCATCTGCTTTTAATGACAGGTTGATCCCAATAAGAGAACATCTGACATGTGGCAGCGATTTTGTAGTCTATCAGCTAACCTGCACATATTCTCTGTCATATATTGGAAGTACTAAACTTCCTGCGCATCAGCGCATTTTGCAGCACATCCGAGCTATAGTTAACTCAGATATGAACTACCCGGTGGCTCGCCACTTCAAAGCGGTACATGACAAGAAATTAAAAGATCTTAAATATACTTTGTTGTGTTCCGTAGCCAACCCAGGCTGAGGTGGTGATCGCGAAAAATTGCTTCGTCAAAAAGAAGCATTTTTCATTATGTTGCTTGATACCCGGTCCCCTAATGGGCTTAATGCTTTTGATGAATTACATCATTTTCTATAAATTGTATATATCTGACCTTGCCCCTTGTGAAATGAGCAATTTTTGTTTCTCCTTTTTTACATTTCTTGTGATGATTTTGTCTCTGATTAATTGTTAGGATGGGATATTTTGAAGTGTTTAACTGTATCTGTCTTGTTCAAATTTATTGTTTTTCAAATCAGATCTTCTGCAGCCAGTACAATGTATCCTATTGGATCATGAAATTGTTCCTAAGCACTTGCACTTTAGCACTTAGGCACTTTTTTCGTCACTTGACATATATTGTGTTTGCAACTGGGGTTGTCAATAATTTGGCTCAGGGAGAGTGTAATCAATTCTTTTATGACTTATGGTGAATAGAATGTTTGGATGCATTTGCATTTGACTGTTCAAGCACACTGTTTATTTCCATTTGTGATATATCAGTTTTGCTTTACATTCTATGAAAACTTCATTTTATGGTCATTATGTTGATAAGTTTAATGTATAATTTGCACTTTACTCCCTGTGGTCGTCTATTATACCTTTTTATGTAACGTTCTTTGTTGACATGACATTTGAGCACTATGCTCTTACTTTTGTCCCCTTGTACATAGAGGTAAAACACAATTTGATTGGCACTATTGCTTTAACTACAAACTGTATGCCTTTTTGCTTTGTTGCAACCCTTGCGTCCTGTTTCTTTAGGCGCTTGGGCTTTTAATTTGAATTTAATGCACGGCCTACTCCTGACGCGTCATGTGATCAAGCTCCGCCTGCGGAGCGAAACGCGTCAGGGAGGGCACTCGCTCTTGCACTCTAAATAAAATTAAATATGGATTGCTGGCAATGATTCCTGTGATGTGGCTGCTTTGGTGTTTACGACTTGACTAAACACCCGGTATCGAAGACGAGGTCTACGCCTGTTTTTACCGCTACCTCCGGCGGTCAGGTTTCAGCGTTCAATATATATATATATATATACATATTACCTACTGGCGGTCGCCAGTAGGTAGTTATAGTTAGGATTGATTTCCATAGGGAAATCGCAACATTCTATTGGGAATAAATTTGGCGCCGGTTGAGGAATCTGCCTTATTTTTTCAGCAACTTTGCCTCGCCGCGCTCCGCTCCTTCTCTGAAAGTTTGGGGGGGATTCGTCAAGCTGGGGCCGAGATAAAGGGGGGGTCCCAAAACGTGTTTTCTCCATGTTAATTTCCATAGGGCGGTCAGTCGCACTTTTAGCTTGAACGGCTGAATGTATTTTCACCAAACTTGGCAAAATTGTAGGGACTGGTAGCCCGATGTGCCTTTGCTATGTCTCAAGATATGTGCTCCAAAGGATTTTGAGTAATTTAGGTTCAAAAAAATGTATATATCTGTAGCAGCGCCCCGGTACGCGTACCGGGGAGCGCTCCGGGCGCGCTACACGACTTGCGCACGGCAAGCTGATTGGTTCTCGGGTGTCTGTAAACATTCGAAACAGTCCGCAGCGGCCGCCATCTTGTGTCTCGGTAGGATCGAGACACAATAGGTGGCAAAAAACAAAGGGGGAAATGACCAAAAGGGGGCAGGGTAGACCCCCCTGGCCCCTAGGTTTGATGTGGGGGCCATTAAAGGGTCCCGCGGGGCGAAAAAAAAAAATCGATTTTCGCGGGGGGAGGGCCCGGTACGTGCGGACCGGGGAGCGTACTACGGGGAAAACAGAGTGAAACAGGAAAATAATAATTCAAAGTGATTAGAGGTAGGGTAGCTCTGCATAGAGTTGTTGTGTTGTTTGGGTGTTTTAAGTACCAACATGTAGGTACCAATGTTGAGTCTTAAATTTAATGTACACCGTTTCCTCTGTAGATATCTTGCATGTTGTTACAGAAGTTATCGTGCTATATGGAATCCATATCATAGTCTGTCAGGAAAGCAGAAAGAACATGGAGGCAGGAGATGAAAAAGAGATGTCAAATACACATTGGAGATAATATAGTGGGAGAAAGGAAGTATCTATGAGCAAAATTACTATGTAACACAAAAAAGTGGCACAGTGTACTATAAGTCTGACTTTACATTATAATCAATTTGGTACTAGTTTAAGAATTATATATAAAAATTAATAATGTCTCAAACAATTTTCGAATTATTAAATATAAATTTATTTTTGAGATTCATTTTCCAAATTAAATATAACGTCTAACATTTGACTGTCCGAAATGTCCTAATTTTGAAGGAGGAAATCCACAGATTCTACGCATTGTAGAAGTTCATGGTATCGTGATTCGTCCATGAATTCAATGTCATTTGGTTCAATGTTTTCTTCATTGTTCTTTGCAAGGACAATTTCAAATGAAACCTTTTGTTCTCCTTCCATTTTGGCTGAAATTTGCATTAAAAAAATATATATCAGTAGAGAAAGGGCACTGTTGGGTTTAAGTTTAGAAAGGTAGTTTTTAACAGTGAATTTATCTTTGGGCAGTGTATGGTATCAGACTGGAAGTAGAAATATAAAAAAGTGTATGTGATGAAACCTAAGTAAATTCATAATTATACAAGACAAGCCTAAATCCATCCATAACTATAACAGAGAAGTCTATCTAAATCTATAACTATTACAGAGGGATAGTATATAACTATCAGAAAAAGTTTTCCATATTAACTTAAAGTGCACAATATACTTCAGTTTTCAAAATAACAACTTACCTTTAAAAAGAAGTTGAAGTTATTAGTGAAAATCCTTTTGAAATGTACACCAGGAAGTAGTAGTCAAAATGGCTGTGTTTCCCTCTCTTTCTTTATATATATTCATGTACATAACCAATCAAATGTCAGGTAAAAAAAGTAGAAAATGAAAGTAACATTTTAATTGGTTGTCAATTCTAACACTTCAGATGTGTTTTTGTGAAGTAATTTACCTCAGGGTATTTAGAGAGGTCTACAGGCAAAATGGCTCAATGGAATTCCATCGAATTTGGGAAAATGGTAGTGATTTGTATGTAGTATGAGCTATTCTATATTTGGTGAAAGTTTCTCCAGTGGTTTTTATGTAAATTAACTTTTATTATTTTTTTGGGAGCGCTTACCGGTGCGCGCCCCGGTACGCGTACCGGCAGCGCTACGGGAGTCCTCCATTTTGTGTTTCGGTAGATTTGAGTCAGAAAATGGCGGACAAACAACGTTGGGAATGGTTATAAGGGGGCACGGTAGGCACTCCCTGACCCTCTAGGTTTTCTGAGGGGGTCTTAGGAGGCCCATATAGGCCCAAAAAAAATATATATATATTTTTAAATTTTCACGGGGAGATCGCCCGGTACGCGCACCGGGAAGCGTACCGGGGAGCATACTATGGTGAAAAATAGTGAAAAAAGTTCGAAAAATATAATCATTTGGAGTGATCAGAGATAGGGTATCCCTGAAAAGGGCTTTTGGGTTCTGTGGCTGATTTAGGTACCTACAAGTAGGTACCAATGCACAGTCTTAAATTCAGGAGGAATATTCTATTCCCCACATCTGAAAAGTGCACACAATCTCCTCTGTAGATATCTTGCATGTTGTAACGCAAGTTATTATTGTATATTGAACCCATTCCATAGTCTCTCATGTAAGCAGATACAGATTTATTCACATGTTACCGTGCTTTCTCAATTTGTGGACAAAATTGATTAGACCACTTCCATTTCTGTCTTTGGCATATATTGGAATATACCAAGGTAGTTTGAGGGAAAAGTGCCATCAATTGATCAAAGGTGTCATTTAAAAGCATTTCCAGACCTACCCCAGTCAAAGTGCCCAAGTCATTTCCTCCACAGTGCACAATTAAAAGGTCAGGGTGTGGCAAATGCAAAAAGGTTTTCACCAATGGTATCAATTGGTGAC
The DNA here is from genome assembly GCF_964261635.1 of Lissotriton helveticus. Classification (NCBI taxonomy): domain Eukaryota; kingdom Metazoa; phylum Chordata; class Amphibia; order Caudata; family Salamandridae; genus Lissotriton; species Lissotriton helveticus. The sequence continues at coordinate 794,500,131 of NC_136057.1, read as the reverse complement.
ATCTCAATCCTCTCTGGCCAATCCATTTAATCTTCACATTTGGTAAGTCAAGGTTGTGAAAATTTCTGGTAGCTGCATACCGTTGAGCCCAGTGGATATAGCTATGTCCAATAATTCAGACAGAATACATGGTGAGAGGAGGTTCTGGTGCAGTCAGATGAAGTGTAGAAATGAAATGGCAGTTGGAACAGTAGGAGTTTGCAAAAAAAACCTGTGGAGTTTCAGTGCTCTTGAATCACAAGCAATGATTGGTAGATTGAGATAGTTGAAAACTGAAAGTTAGGGTGCATGGTTGTGTTCTGTGTAAGAAGTAATTTGAATGGTTAAAAAAAAGTTATTTAAAGAAACATTGCACCAGATAAGCTGGTGTATTGAGTGGTCAAACACCCTTGCTCATTTGATTTGCAACATTGTAGAATAAACTTTTAACCCTGGGAGCTCAGTGAGGAGGGAGTTGCTATGGTAACAGGTAGAAAGGGCTGAGGGGGGGAAGGGTGTTGATTTGAAAATAGAGAGGGAAGAGTTTTGATTGGTTACCATGAGGAATATGTGTGTACAATTAGAGGTTTTCTGTGCCATTAATGGTTCCAGTGCCTGGAGAACATACCTTTTGCTCTGCTAAAGAAATATTGGTGTGTGTATCTGACACTGTTGTGAATCTCCTAGAGCATTTGTAAAGGTGAGTTATGATTCATTTAATATACATAGAGACTTGTATACTCTATGGAGAAGATTTGGAAGCAAATTGTGGTTTTTTATTGTTGCTTTGTGTCATGCTTTTTGATAATGCTTGGTAAAAGGTTTTTACTGCATAGAGGAATTGTATTTTGTAAAATTGTGAAGTTTTAGTAGTGGCATGGAATGCTTGTACATAAGACCTGTGCTGTGTTTCTTAAATGTGATGTCAAAAACGATTTTGGGAAAAATTAATGGCTTTTACATTTTTTAAAAGGAATAAAGAATGTGTGCATGTTTAAAGAAATAAATTTGACTCTTTACAATGATGTTACCTGTGTTAACTCAGTGTAGGAAGCATATTGAGTTTGTTTGCATAGAGGAATTGTATTTTGTAAAATAGTGAGGTTTCAGTAATGACATGGAATGCTTGTACATAGGACCTGTGCTGTGTTTCCTAAATGAGATGTTAAACACGATTTTGAGGAAAATGAATGGCTTTTACATTTTTGAGCATAATTTGGCGCAGAGGTTTAAAAAGTGACGCATCTACCTACATGCGTCACTTTTTAAATATGGCGGAAAAAGGTACATGTTTGGGCTTTCCTGGGGAGCGTAGGTGGTGAGGCTTGTGTCTAAGAGTGCAGTGGACTAGGCTTCATGAAGCCTATCCCCGACTGCACTCTTAGACACAGGCGTCAATTTGACTCTTTACTAATATGTTACCTGTGTTAACTCAGTGAAGGAAGCATATTGAGTTTGTTTGCATAGAGGAATTGTATTTTGAAAAATAGTGAGGTTCAGTAATGACATGGAATACTTGTACATAGGACCTGTGCTGTGTTTCCTAAATGTGATGTCAAAAACGATTTGGGGGAAAATGAATGGCTTTTACATTTTTGAGTATAACATGGCGCAGAGGTTTAAAAAGTGACGCATCTACCTACATGCGTCACTTTTAAAATATGGCGCAAAAAGGTACATGTTTGGGGTTTCCTGGGGAGCGTAGGTGGTGAGGCTTGTGTCTAAGAGTGCAGTGGACTAGGCTTCATGAAGCCTATCCCCGACTGCACTCTTAGACACAGGCGTCAATTTGACTCTTTACAATGATGTTACCTGTGTTAACTCAGTGTAGGAACCATATTGAGTTTGTTTGCATAGAGGAATTGTATTTTGTAAAATAGTGAGGTTTCAGTAATGACATGGAATGCTTGTACATAGGACCTGTGCTGTGTTTCCTAAATTTAATGTCAAAAACGATTTTGGGGAAAATGAATGGTTTTTACATTTTTGAGTATAATGTGGCGCAGAGGTTTAAAAAGTGACGCATCTACCTACATGCGTCACTTTTTAAATATGGCGCAAAAAGGTACATGTTTGGGCTTTCCTGGGGAGCGTAGGTGGTGAGGCTTGTGTCTAAGAGTGCAGTGGACTAGGCTTCATGAAGCCTATGCTTGTACATAGGACCTGTGCTGTGTTTCCTAAATGTGATGTCAAAAACGATTTTGAGGAAAATTAATGGCTTTAACATTTTTGAGTATAATGTAGCGCATAGGTTTAAAAAGTGACACATCTATTTTTTTTTTATTTTCCCCAAAATCGTTTTTGACATCACATTTAGGAAACACAGCACAGGTCCTATGTACAAGCATCTGCCTCACAGCAGGGATAAGACTGAGGCAAACGCTTTCACATGCAGCTTTGCCCATGTGATAGGAATCTGACACCTAAGAAGGAGTGCAGATGAGATGAAGACTGTCCAGGGGAGCACAAAAGGTGTCTCATTTATGAGGCCCTGCGTCAGTTTTGCACTGCTGATGCGTCATTTTTTGTGACGCATCGGCGGCATAAAACATGTACCTTTTTGCGCCATATATAAAAAATGACGCATGTAGGTAGATGCGTCACTTTTTAAACCTCTGCGCCACATTATACTCAAAAATGTAAAAGCCATTAATTTTCCTCAAAATCGTTTTTGACATCACATTTAGGAAACACAGCACAGGTCCTATGTACAAGCATTCCATGTCATTACTGAAACCTCACTATTTTACAAAATACAATTCCTCTATGCAAACAAACTCAATATGCTTCCTACACTGAGTTAACACAGGTAACATCATTGTAAAGTACATTACACTTGACAGAGGTATAATGTGGTGCAGAGGTTTAAAAAATGACGCATCTACCTACATGCGTCACTTTTTAAATATGGTGCAACAAGGCATATGTTTTATGCCACCAATGCGTCACAAAAAGTGACACATCAGTAGCGCAAAACTAACGCATGGTTTTATAAATGAGGCTCATCTTTTTCTTGCACACTACTTCAGTTTAGTCCTGTCCACTGCATTCTTGGACAGAAGCCTCACGTGTTGTGCTCCCCTGGACAGGATTCATCACATGAGCAGTCCTGCTTAGGCCTCATATTCTTTTTTTAGAATGAAATTTGAAAAACAGAGATAAGGTGATATGTATAAGCTTTTCATTATACTACTGAAACATTTATAGGGCAAAGTAATGTGTTTTACATTTTTGAGACAGAATAATTGTGTGTGCATGATTACATAAAAAAATGTGATCTTTTCACAATCATGTCACCTGTTTCACCTGAGATTAGGAAGTAGATTGTGGAGATGAGGTGAGGCATGTCCAGAGGGACAGAGGAGGTGAGATCTATGTTCAGGACTGTAGTGGGAGAGAGGCCTTTCCTGGGAAGCATAGGTGGTGAAGCCTTTGTATAAGAGAGCAGTGGACTAGACTTCATGAAGTCTATCCCCTACTGGACTCTTAGACACAGGTCTCACCTACTTTGTACCTGTGGACAGAGCTGTGTTCCACTACACTCTTCAATACAGGCCTCACCTCTTCTGCACCCCTGGAGAATCCTGACTTGATCTGTAACCCTGAATAGACCTTTTGGTTTTTGTCATTGCTTTGTTGTTTGGTAATAGTGATCTATAATGTGCTATTTTTTTCTTTAACACAGATTGAAATCAAGATTTCAAGAGTAAGACAAAATGCCTTTAAGGGAAAGGCGAAGAAAAGAAGATAACCGCAAAAAAACAAAATGAGCAACGGAATTACAGCACTCCTCCACAACAAAGACTTCAAAAAACAGGAAAGAAGCTCTTGGTAAGAAAACTAAGGGGTCGATCAGGATGGCGGACGGAAGAGCCACCGCGGCCCTGGAGTAGGCGGAAAAAGCCCTTTCCGTGTCCGCCTGCCGCGGATACTCCGTCCGCCATATCAGGATAGGAAAACGTGTCAAATTTCCGTCCGCGACGGAAAAACACGCTCCGCCGGCCAACTACACACGACCACGCGGCGGACGGAACACATCCGGACGCTCCGCCGTACGCACTGACGTCGAAGACCGTCCCCCAAATCAAGATGGCGGAAAACACACATAAAACCGCAGCGGAAAAACAACCTGTCTTAACACGGCGGAATCCCCACAACGAACATAGGTGACACAGCCGAGATACCCACCGCAAGCTGACCACCACCATGGACCCAGCGCTACACGCTTTCCCGATGCTCTTCGCGATCCACCACGTCCTAGTCATGGCCTACTATGGACGACGACGCAGGTAAGGTACAAACCATTGGCTGTCTGGAGGGGAATACCAGCAAGGGACGTGACGTAGGGAGGGGGAGTGTCATGTTACCGAAACCACTGATGAGAAGCATATACGAATACACATTTGCAGTACGCAAGCAGGAATGACAACGACAGACCACGAGACTTGATAGACTACCTTTATTGTCCAAAATAGGGGTCAAATCACAGTGTATGCGTGAGCATGGGCAAAGTGGGCACCAGAGCAGGTACAACATAGCAGGCAACGAGAGGGCAGCATGCAGTATCAGAGCAACAACAGGGCATTGTGCATTACAGAGCAGGTACATCAGAGGCAGGTAACGAGAGGGCAGCATGCAGTATCAGAGCATCAACAGGGCATTGTGCATTACAGAGCAGGTACATCAGAGGCAGGTAACGAGAGGGCAGCATGCAGTATCAGAGCATCAACAGGGCATTGTGCATTACAGAGCAGGTACATCATAGGCAGGTAACGAGAGGGCAGCATGCAGTATCAGAGCATCAACAGGGCATTGTGCATTACAGAGCAGGTACATCATAGGCAGGTAACGAGAGGGCAGCATGCAGTATCAGAGCATCAACAGGGCATTGTGCATTACAGAGCAGGTACATCAGAGGCAGGTAACGAGAGGGCAGCATGCAGTATCAGAGCATCAACAGGGCATTGTGCATTACAGAGCAGGTACATCATAGGCAGGTAACGAGAGGGCAGCATGCAGTATCAGAGCATCAACAGGGCATTGTAGAGTACAGAGCAGTTACATCAGAGGCAGCACAACTACGTGTCCCTACCAACCCGTCACAGGGACCACAAGAGTGCCACGCAGTTCTCAATGGACACACCATGTGAATTAACATTTGAGTGAAGTGTACAGCACCTCACATCACAGATTCAGGGGGACTGCGTGAACTACCTGCCTCGGACACACTGGCAGCACCAGCAACAGGAGTGTGAGACACAGCCACAGCCCGAGTGACACACACATGGGCCACGGACCCAGACACACTGGCAGCACCAGCAACAGGAGTGTGAGACACAGCCACAGCCCGAGTGACACACACATGGGCCACGGACCCAGACACACTGGCAGCACCAGCAACAGGAGTGTGAGACACAGCCACAGCCCGAGTGACACACACATGGGCCACGGACCCAGACACACTGGCAGCACCAGCAACAGGAGTGTGAGACACAGCCACAGCCCGAGTGACACACACATGGGCCACGGACCCAGACACACTGGCAGCACCAGCAACAGGAGTGTGAGACACAGCCACAGATGTAGTCACTGACACGTGAGCCACTGACCCAGACAGACTGCCAGCACCAGAAACAGGAGTGTGCAACACAGCCACAGATCTTCTAACTGACACGTGAGCCATAGACCCAGATACACTGCCAGGACCTGCAACAGGAGAGGGCACAACTGACACTGTGCCACCATCTGATACATGAGAGTCAACTGCACCGGCGCCACTGGGACAACTGAAATGATGAGCCACAGGGCTGTATGGGCCAGGAGGCAGGGTGGGCCTGGGAGCTGGGGATAGCTCACCTAGAGCCAAATCGGGGTTTGCAGGTGTCAATGGTGTGTGTCTGCGTTTCTTAGGGAGGTGTGAGTGCACCCTGGACAGGACAGGACTGCCAAGTGGTGGGGACTCCAAAGAATCACCACCCAGCATAGGTGGAGCAACTGCTGCCGGGGATCTGGTTTCGGGGGACGTGCTGGAGCCTGCTTGTCGTTTGCTCTGTGCCTGCCGCCTGGACTCGGAATGATGTGTAATGGGGGATGCAACAACAGGGGACACCCTCCTCTGCTTCTGACTGGCCTGGATGGGAGTGGAGGTATGGGGGGACTCCGCCGCGGAGACATCAGTTTGGCGTTTAGTAGAAAACATCAGCCTCAGTGCAGCCAGGGGTGAAGTATGCCTGTCCTTGATTGCGCCATTGTCCATGCTAGATGCCTTGTCCGTAGGATGTGCCTTATCCTTAGGTGGAGTGTTGTCTCTGGATGTAGCCTGTGCCCTGCTCGCCACCCTGTTCCTGCCAGCAGACTTGTCGTCTGTGGTGCACCTGCCTCCAGCAGACACCTGCTCCCTGTGTGTGTCCCTGCCCTTGGGAGTGTTCCTATCCACTGCTGTGGGCCTGCTCTTGGGAGTCTCCCTGCTCTTAGTAGGTGCCTTAGTCTTCTCACTGTCCTTGGGAGTGTTCCTATCCACTGCTGTGGGCCTGCTCTTGGGAGTCTCCCTGCTCTTAGTAGGTGCCTTAGTCTTCTCACTGTCCTTGGGAGTGTTCCTATCCACTGCTGTGGGCCTGCTCTTGGGAGTCTCCCTGCTCTCAGTAGGTGCCTTAGTCTTCTCACTGTCCTTGGGAGTGTCCCTTACCTCTGCTGTGGGCCTGCTCTTGGGAGTCTCCCTGCTCTCAGTAGGTGCCTTAGTCTTCTCACTGTCCTTGGGAGTGTCCCTTACCTCTGCTGTGGGCCTGCTCTTGGGAGTCTCCCTGCTCTCAGTAGGTGCCTTAGTCTTCTCACTGTCCTTGGGAGTGTCCCTTACCTCTGCTGTGGGCCTGCTCTTGGGAGTCTCCCTGCTCTTAGTAGGTGCCTTTGTCTTCTGACTGGCCTTGTCCAAGGAACAGTCCATGGACATGTGAGTATCCCTTGCCTTCGGAGTACCTTTCGTGTTGAATGCCTGTGTAGCTCCGGAAGGCATGTCCCCCAACAACACTTGTGGATCCTGTGTGTGTACTCCAGTGCATCTGACGTCGTCTACGTGAACAGATTTAGCTGATCTAGGGGATGGGGTCTGTGCCCTGCGTGCCCTGACGTGCTGTCTGACGCTGCTTCTAGTGCAATAACCTGTATTTGAGTCCTGCTCTGAATAATCACTACCCCCTGAGACATCCAGCGGTGTAGATGGGGAAACAGAAGTAGCACCCTGTTCATTCGACTGTACTATTGCAGACGACACACTGCTTGCCAATGACTGCACTGTCCTGTGTAGACCTGCAAGATCGCCATGCATCCCTTCCATGAATGCCACCACCTGCCCCAACTTCCTATCATGATCCTGGAAAGCATTTGTCATATTGGTCTGACCCACACACAGCTGTCGCAGCAGATCAACGGCCTCAGCACACAGTGCATTTTGGCTCACCGTGGCAGGGGCAGCGGTGCCTGCACCGAACGCCACTCTGCTCCCCCTACTCCTTCGGCCACGAACAATACATGGTGCAGTTGGCGGAAGTGTGGGCCCTGTGTGCTGTCTTCCGACAGAAGGTGATGAGTGCCCACTCCCAGTCTGTGACAACAGTGCAGGCTCACCAAGAGTGTCCGACGAGGAGGACGATGGTGTCTCCACATGCGAGTCCTCAGGGACGGTCCTGTCCCCCTCTCCGGCGCTGGCCTCCTCCGTGTCAGTCTGCGTGTGTGCGAAGTCTGAGCCGGACTCATTTCCTCGGCTACTCTCCACCGTCTGTGGCTGAGTGTCCTCTGTCAAAGCTGAAATGCACAGAAAAGATGTGTGAGTCATGGGCACACTCACGTACAGAAGGAACAGGATAGCCAAATCACATAGCAGACAAAGGTTCATGAGCCCTCATCCTGCACATGGCCCACCCCTACCAGTCATCCTCACATTTTCTGCCATGGGGACATGGACCACTAGGGGATGTGCTTTAACACTCAACTACTAAGCAAGTGGCGTGTCAACATGGCGGACCTGGATGTCAAATGAGTACCACCCAATGGGACCAAAATGCCATCACAGGCATACATACACAACACGGAACTCAATAGTGTGTCTGTGCACCAATACATGCATAGCACTCACAAGTTTCCTACACAGACAGTATGCTCACCGCTAGTTTGCTGTTGATCGGCACTCAGACGTTCGGCCAGTTCAGGATGCGTCACTGCAATGATACGGTGCATGAGAGGGGTCATGGAGCGTCGGGCCAGACGGGGCGTCCTTGGAATCAGGCCCAGTGTTACTTCCGCTACATTCTTGCTCAGCCTGGAAATGTCGTCCCAGCGTTTGTGGCAGTGTGTATGTCGTCTGTTGCACACCCCCAATGCCCGTACTTCCCGTGCTATGGTCCTCCACAGGTCCTTGCGAAGGTGCAGCTTGACCTACCATGATGGGAGACAAAAGGGTTTAAGTCAGTGGACAGGTGGCCTGTCACACACATAGGGGCAAGACGTTACTGTCAGCAGCCATGCACAATCAGGAACATATGTCTAGCCCACACTACACAGCTAAGATATAAATAGGCCTGATCATTTGGCCCCCTCATGCACACCAACATGTCCCACACTGCACTTACCACCCGTCCCGGTGCGCCGTAGAGGCGTCCATAGTTGCGGAGTACACCGTCCACGAGGACATCAAGCTCCGCGGTGGTGAAGGGTCGAGACCGGATCTCTTTGCCACTCGACATGGCAAGATCACGGAGTATGGCACTAGAGCAGCAGTCGGTGGTCAGCTCAGCAGCAGCAGCAGCAGGTCGAGGTGATGGTCACAGGCAGCAGTCGGTGGTCAGCTCAGCAGCAGCAGCAGCAGGTCGAGGTGATGGTCACAGGCAGCACTGGTCCCCAGGGTAGGAAGTTTCATTTTGGCCAAGACACATATATAGGGCCCTCAGCACGTGTCAGTGGCATACGTCGCCAGCAATTGGTCAGCCCTGGAAGCGTGATCGTGAAATGGGCCAATGACTGGCCCTGTTGTTGCGGTGCACAGCTTCCGCTACTTGCGATTGGCCGTATGCGGCCAGCGTCCCTCTTCCCATTGGCTGCATGTGCAGGGACCGTCACGGGCACACATCGGCAACCGCACGTGCAAGCTTCAGGCACGGATGCTTCAGTTGCAACAATGTACTATCACTGGCGCCTCCATGGCGGGGCACGTACACAGCGGGGGAGGTGCAGGCCTATACACCCTGCAGATGTACTCAATGGACATGCCAGTTCATGACCCCCCTTACAGTCACCTTGCATCATCCACCGTACACCGGCCGGAGCGGCCGGCCCATGAACAACCGCCGTGCCCGGCCATGAACAACCGCCGTGCCCGGCCATGAACAACCGCCGGTCCCGGCCATGAACAACCGCCGGTCCCGGCCATGAACAACCGCCGTGCCCGGCCATGAACAACCGCCGTGCCCGGCCATGAACAACCGCCGGTCCCGGCCATGAACAACCGCCGGTCCCGGCCATGAACAACCGCCGTGCCCGGCCATGAACAACCGCCGTGCCCGGCCATGAACAACCGCCGGTCCCGGCCATGAACAACCGCCGGTCCCGGCCATGAACAACCGCCGTGCCCGGCCATGAACAACCGCCGTGCCCGGCCATGAACAACCGCCGGTCCCGGCCATGAACAACCGCCGGTCCCGGCCATGAACAACCGCCGTGCCCGGCCATGAACAACCGCCGTGCCCGGCCATGAACAACCGCCGTGCCCGGCCATGAACAACCGCCGGTCCCGGCCATGAACAACCGCCGTGCCCGGCCATGAACAACCGCCGGTCCCGGCCATGAACAACCGCCGTGCCCGGCCATGAACAACCGCCGTGCCCGGCCATGAACAACCGCCGGTCCCGGCCATGAACAACCGCCGGTCCCGGCCATGAACAACCGCCGTGCCCGGCCATGAACAACCGCCGTGCCCGGCCATGAACAACCGCCGTGCCCGGCCATGAACAACCGCCGGTCCCGGCCATGGCGGTTGTGTTCATGGCCGGGCACGGCGGTTGTTCATGGGCCGGCCGCTCCGGCCGGTGTACGGTGGATGATGCAAGGTGACTGTAAGGGGGGTCATGAACTGGCATGTCCATTGAGTACATCTGCAGGGTGTATAGGCCTGCACCTCCCCCGCTGTGTACGTGCCCCGCCATGGAGGCGCCAGTGATAGTACATTGTTGCAACTGAAGCATCCGTGCCTGAAGCTTGCACGTGCGGTTGCCGATGTGTGCCCGTGACGGTCCCTGCACATGCAGCCAATGGGAAGAGGGACGCAGGCCGCATTCGGCCTTTGGGAAGTAGCGGAAGTTGAGCACCGCCATGGCGGCGCCAAATATGTGATCTTGTCAGACGCTGCACCGTGATGTGTTGTGTGCAGTTGCGTCATGAGGGATGTGAGCGTGATTGTGAAAGGTCATATGTCATACAATATAGCATGTGTGTCCATACAATGGACATCGGTCGGCACACAATGGCCAACAGATGTGCATTCGTACGTGTTGACGTCGGGTTTGACCCAACAGACGTTGTTACATCTTCACAACTACACAGTACATCACGGCTGTGTGGCCAATTAATGCATCTGTTGTCAGTTTCTTGTTGTGTCGAGGTGACTACAGTGGTGGTGGTACACATGCATTCCGTGTATGTGTTTTATACGTTCTGTCACCATGCATGTCATTACCGTATGCACATCATCATTGGTGGTGGCATTTGTGCTTGATGACATGGCGTGTGTAAACTTATCGTTTGTGTGCATGCAGTTGCATGAGTGTCTGTGATGTGTCTACGATACATTAGGGTGACGACTGGAGTTTTGTCAGTAAGGTACACATGTGATGGAGTTGTACACGTATGCGTCGTTTGTACGTTGACCTAAGTTACATCTCTCTCCCACACAGGAGGGCTCCAAATGTGCATCGCCCATACACTCAGCTGGAGGATATGGTAGACGAGGAGATGATTCGGAAATTCAGGCTGGATCGACGTCGGTTGCTGGAGCTTGTGGCTCAATTGTCTCCTCATCTGCAGCCACGTAGAACGTATCCTGGCTCGTTTACACCCACTGCAAAGGTCATGGCGGTACTACATTTCTTCGCTACTGGCACATTTCAGTATACAGTTGGAGGTGCCGGGGGTATGTCACAGGCAATGTTCAGCACGGTTCTTCGGGATGTGTTAACAGCTATGATGCTGTACAAGGATGAGTACATACATTTCCCACGTCCGGAAGAGTTGCCAGCTGTCAAAGCTGGTTTCTATGCACTGGGCCACATACCTCACGTTGTGGGCTCAATTGATGGCACGCACATCGCGCTCATTCCACCACGGGCACGCGAACAAGTGTTCAGGAATCGCAAACACTTTCATTCGCTGAACGTGCAGGTGGTGTGCCTGGCGAGCAACATCATCTCCCATGTGTGTGCAAGATTTCCTGGATCCGCACATGACGCCCACATCATGCGAACCAGCAATGTCCCACGACTCATGGCAAATCTGCCACCCGGTCAAGCGTGGCTTGTTGGTGAGTGTGCAGTGGGGACTCTTGTGATCTCTGTGTTGCATGGGGTACCCACCATATCTTGTTCTGATGTTTGTCTCTGTCATCCCCCTACATAGGCGACTCGGCTTACCCAAACCGGCCCTGGCTCCTCAGTCCCCTACGTAATCCGAGGACGGCGGGTGAAATGCGGTACAATGAGGCACATGGAAGGACACGGAGAGTCATCGAACGTACCTTTGGACTGCTCAAGTCTAGGTTTCGGTGCCTCGATAAGACCGGAGGGGCCCTGCCTTACTCACCAGGAAAAGTATGCAAGATCGTGATTGCCTGCTGCATGCTCCACAACCTGGCAGTACGCAATAACATTGAACTGCTGTTGGACCCTGAAGACGAAGGAGTTCCTCGGCCTCCCATCCCACCCATGTCGACTGATGAGGATAGTGGTGAGGAGGAAGGTGTGGACCAGAGGCGCCAGCTCATTGATCGCTACTTCCCTTGAATGTGAGTATCTACCTCTAGTGGCGGATGACAATGCCTCATGTATGTTTTCTGGTGTTGTGTGGATATGGGGTTAATCAGCTGGGTGTGGTTTGTGATGGTTGCACATGTGTGTCTTCATGTCTTTGGACATAGGAGTGTCCATGATGTGTGTGCTCCCATCCCATGCTTGTGTGATGGTTGTCGTTTGTGTAATGTTGCTGTGCATTGTGTTGTGATGTGTGTGAATCTCTTTACTGACGTGTGTTTGCTGTCTCTGGTTTTCTCTAGGTCACTCCCGCAGCGCCATGATCATGTGCGACTATGATCCCTGTACCTGTTTACGTCTGTATCTGATGGCAATCATGTGAATAAACATGGAGGCAAAACATCATTGTGTGAGTAAATGCAATTTATTGACAGGTTGTGCTTTTGTGCTGGTGAATATTTACAAGTAAGTGGGGGGGAGGGAGTTGGAGTTGAAGGTAATGGCAGATGAAATGTCCGTGCTGACACCACATTGGGGGGTGTCAGGCTAGTCCAGCAGACCAGTGGCAATGATTGTCTATGTGGGACAGGATGGTTTGCAGGGTGAATGTCTGGCACAGGCAGTGGCATTGTCAAGGTCGTCCCCTCTTGGAGCGTGTGCCTGGCGCTCCAACACTGCTCTCAGCAACTTCCTGCCTCGGCCGCCCCCTCCGTCTCGGAGGTGGTACAGAGGCAGCTGGGAGGGCAGGTTGGTGATGGGCCACATCCGTCGCCAGGGGCTCAGGTGGTGGTGGCGGCGGTGGAGGCGGAGGCGGAGGTGACGGGGGAGGCGGAGGTGACGGTGGCGGTGGCGCTGACACACATGGTGGAGGGGGGGGGGTTGTTCCGGGCAACCCATTCCCTCCACATCGTTGCCTGCTGGCCCATGATCACCAACATCTGGCCAAGGATGCCAGAGATCTCGCGCAGGCTGTTGGTGTTGTCCACTGAGTCCTGGTGAACACGATCAGCGTTTGCCTGGGACCGGTCGTATGAGGCCTGGCACCTGGCAAGAGCTTGTAGGGACTGTGCCACTGGCTCGGGTAGCTGTCCCTCCTCTGACCGGCGGTGTGTGGGTCGCCTGATTGGCAGTTGTCCCGTTGCCTGTGTTTGTGGCCCACTCACCCTGCTTGTGTGTGGGGCCGTTGGACCAGCGTTGCGCGCTGGGTCATGCTGGGTGGCACCGGCAGGAGTCGTGGTGCTGGTGGTAGTGGTGGTAGTGGTGGTACTGGTGGTACTGGGGGTACTGGTGGTGGTGGGGACTGTGCAGATCACAGAGACGGGTGCCGCGGGAGTCACACATGCGACGTTGGTCGGTCCCGGGAGTCCCTGTGAGCCAGATGGCCCTGGCTGCGTGCTTGGTCCCGCTCCATCCTCCGCCCCGGAGCTGCCTGTGTCGTCGTCGGCAGAGAGTCCTGTAGGTGTGGGAGGCGAGGCTGGCGGCCGGGTACTGCTTTCCCCAGTCAGTTGACGATCACCTGAGGGACAAGATCGAGCTGGTCAGTAATGTGGACAGTACATGGTTACATTGATTTGTAGACATTTCTGTTTCCTGTCGCACACACCCCACCCTCCACCACCACCACCACCCTCCCCGTGCACATGGGGGCCTGTTGGGAGTTGTAGTTTGGGCCTCTCACACACCCCACCCTCCACCACCGCCACCACCACCACCACCCTCCCCGTGCACATGGGGGCCTGTTGGGAGTTGTAGTTTGGGCCTCTCACACACCCCACCCTCCACCACCGCCACCACCACCACCACCCTCCCCGTGCACATGGGGGCCTGTTGGGAGTTGTAGTTTGGGCCTCTCACACACCCCACCCTCCACCACCACCACCCTCCCCGTGCACATGGGGCCTGTTGGGAGTTGTAGTTTGGGCCTCTCACACACCCCACCCTCCACCACCGCCACCACCACCACCACCCTCCCCGTGCACATGGGGGCCTGTTGGGAGTTGTAGTTTGGGCCTCTCACACACCCCACCCTCCACCACCACCACCCTCCCCGTGCACATGGGGGCCTGTTGGGAGTTGTAGTTTGGGCCTCTCACACACCCCACCCTCCACCACCGCCACCACCACCACCACCCTCCCCGTGCAAATGGGGGCCTGTTGGGAGCCATGGACATGTTAGTGTGTTGGTGTCCGACGTGCATGGGTTGGGGCGTGGGGGATGTTTAATCTCAGTTGTGTGAGCCTGACCATGTCGTGCTGATCGTGGTGCTTGGTTTGTACTCACCAGTCTCTTCTCCTTCGTCAAGGCCGTCTAGGCTCTCTGGGTGTAGTATCACCAGCACCTTCTCCTCCCAATCGGTGTAGGGTATGGGCTCCGGGGGTGTGCCACCGCCAGTAAGATTGGCTCTGGCGTGGTTTTTCGCTCGGATGCCCTTGACCCTGGTCTTAAGGTCATGCCACCGCCTCTGAATGTCGTGCTTGGTCCTCGGCACAGTCCCCGACGCATTCACACGAGTGACGATCCTGTCCCACATGTGGTTCTTTTGCGCCACGGTCGTCTGCTGGACTTGGGCCCCGAAGATGTTGGGCTCCACACGGATAATTTCATCTACCATTACCCGCAACTCTGTCTCCGTGAATTTGGGTTTTTTTTTGGGTGCCATGGTGTGTGGTGCTCAGTGTGTGAGTTGAGTGAGTTGGGAGGTGCAGGTGTGTGGTGTGTGATGTGTAGGATTTGTGTGGTGGGTGTTTGTGTGGTAGGGTGGTGGGTGGGTGTCTTCTATGTGATTTTATGTGAGTTAGCAGTGTCTCGAATGGCCCTCTTGCTGGCAGCAATGCTGTGGTGCAAGGGATTGTGGTTGTGTGGGGGTGTCTTTTTGTAGTCGTGTCTCAATGGTTGTTGCGAGTCAGGTGGTAGGTGGGCGTGTTGACTTGTGTGCATTATTGGATAACTGGGACGTGTCATGGTGGCTTGGGCTTGGGGGGGGGGGCCTTGTCAATGTCCGTATGTTTGCTTATGACTTGCGGTGCACTTTCATACATTTGTTAGGCGCTAGGGATGTTGTGCGTGTTGGCCTTCCGCCCTGATGCTGTGGTTCTCGTTGCATTGTTTCCGCCGCGGACGTGGATGGCTGTGAGTTCCGTTGTACGGGCGGATTTATCCTAATTGCGGCCACGGAGTATTCTCAGGGATGGCGGTACATGTTTTATTTTCCGCGGTCATTTCCGTCCGCGGCAGTGGTTGTTCATTGGACTCCGTCCGCCGCGGACGGACTTGGTTGTGTTCCGTCCACCGCGGACGGTGTTGGTTGTGATCCGTCCGCCGCGGTCGGAGTTTCGTGACATGAATATCCTAATCCCAACCGCGGTTTCTCCGCGGCGCAGCCGGGAGTAAAATTTCCCCCACCATGGCGGACAGTACCCATTTCCGTCCGCCATCCTAATCGGCCCCTAAGTCTTTCTTACGGAACATATGTAGAACAAAAAAAATGTTGGACACCATATAGAAAAAGAGAAGGAGAGAGTAAGTTTGAAAAGGAAGAAGAGGCCCTCAAAAAATGTTAGTACTGGAGCAGGAGAGAATAATATGTATCGGAATAGAAGGCAGAATCAGTTTTAGAGACATTCGTAAACGAATGTTTCGCAATAGGGTGGTTTTAAATTTGTTAAAAAACATTAGGAAAGGTAAACAGAGAGCTGCTTTTTATAAGAAAAAGAAAAGTGTACAGGAGATTGTTGATCAGGCTTTTGAAGTTAAGAAAAAATTATTTATTTTAATAATCAATAGAATTAGGACACTTAACAAGACAATTGATGTTTTCAAATCAAACAGTAGATGGAAAAGAGTAATTAATCGGACTAATTTTTGTAATGTTTTTTCGGGAGAATGGATGCACAGTTCAAGTTGTGAGCCATTTTTTAATGAGGAGAGTTACTTCCAGGATAATGATTTAGTGCATGCAGTTGACACCTGTGGTCGAGCGTATGAAGTGAAAGACGGTTGTCCGATTGAAAAAGAGAAACTTGTGCCTAGAGAACCAGAAGAGGTGTTAACTGATGAAGTTTTAGGGAGACGTACTAAGGGTCCAGTGTACATTTGGAAGTGTAGTAGTATTTGTAGTGTGCGTCAGGAATCAATTGATTTGTTTTGTAATTTCTTACGTACATATAGTAAGAAAAGTCTAAAGCAGAAAGTGAAGTTGTTGTAAGACTTAGATCCTTGCAGAGTGAGAGAAAACACAGGCTTGCAAGGGCATTCACTGGCTTGTCTTTCTAGAAAAGTCTGTCAGAGTGTTTTTCATCATTTTAGGATGTTAGCAGTGCATCATACCAAAATGAGGAAATTAGTGAGAATGTTGTATTATGCAAAAAGTCCAGCACTTAAGCTTAAACAATTAAACAGTGCTCTTTTGCATGGAACTGAATTAGATGTGAAGAAGATTTGTGAAGAAATTGAGATTTGTTATTTTGGTGAAAGAGAGGACAGTGTAGAAATTGACACAGCAATTCAAGGTAATGTGGAAGACAATGTACAGATTTCAAATACAGAAAAGTTTGAGCAGGAAATTACCAGGTTTAAGGTGAAATCAAGTGAAAGGCCGAATTTTACTTGTGTGTGTTGTCGACGAAGTCATTATAAGCATCAAACTAGATTAGTTGATTTACATGTAAAAAGTGAAAAGATGAATAATTATGAGTGGAAAGATTTTGCAACTTATTTGTGGGTGAAGAATTGTTTTGATTTGAGTTCTGATCAGCGTATTTGTAAATATTGTTATGATAAATGAAATCAAAACAGAATGCCTGCTAGAGCTGTTCATAATAATCTGGAGTTGGTAGACATTCCCCGTGAATTGATGGATTTGAATACATATGAGTCTATTTTGATTCAATGTGTCAATCCTTTTCAGGCAATTGTTCGCATGGAGCCTAAGATAGGGAAATTGCCTCCTACAGATTTGCAGAGAGGATTAAAGGGAAGAGTTGTTTATTTGCCCCTAGATTTAAAAAAAAAATATTGATACAATTGGTATAGAAAAAGTAGAAGAGGAACCTTTAATTATTCTAGTTAATGGGGTTCCGACAAAGAGTAAAAAAATCTGGCAAGCTTTAGTGGATGTTAGGAAAGTCAAAAAGGCAACGTTGTATTTAGTCAAAAACAATGAGTATTACAACGATGTATGTGTTGCAGCAGAGGAAACAGCTGCAGATGAAGACAGTGATTGTTCAGGCGGCCAACTTGAAAAAGTTGATGTGTCTAGAAGTGAAGAAATATATGAACATTATACTGTTCATCCTTTGCATTCCAAAGAAGTAATGGGGAATGCAATTGAATTGTTTCAAATGAAAGCAGCAAAAGGAAGTCCCATTAGTGTATGGGAACAAAGTTTGGAAGCTCGTTGTTTTCCACAGTTATTTCCAACAGGTCGAGGTGGACGATATGACGATCGACCACTTCAAATTCCTGCATCTGAATATCGAACTGTAAGATTATATGCTGAAGATCCAAGGTTTCGTCAATGCATTCCTTATTTGTTTCATCTACTGTATGAAAGTGACTTGGCTGGGCTTTCTTATGCAGTAAACCATATACTGAAAAGTGGAGCACATCTGCAAAATGTTTCGGCGAGGGACTTTATGGAGAAAGTGAATCTGCAAGATAATATTTTAGAATCTCATCTAATCAATCTCATGGCATGTCAGCGTGGTACAAACGAGTATTGGTACCATCGCCATGGGGAATTGAAATGTATGCCAAGAAACTTAGGAACTCCTACATGGTTCCTCACTCTTAGCTGTGCCGAGTATGCATGGGAGGACTTACTTCAATTTCTACGAGAAGCAAATGCAAATATACAAAATATAGAATTCAAAACACCTGGAGAACTGTGTTCTTTGGATCCAGTGAATGTATGCTGATATTTCAATCATAGATTTGAAGCTATGATGTCTTTTATTACCAACAAAAAAAATCCTCCCCTTGGAGAGGTTTTGGATTTCTTTTGGAGAAAGGAGTATCAAGCGAGAGGTGCTCCTCACATACATATGTTGTTATGGATTAAAGATGCACCCAAATTTGGAACAGATTCGGATGAGACAGTGATGAGCTTCATTGAAGAGTATTCAACATGTGCTGTTCCGAAAACTACCGAAGAAAACAGTTTAAGGCAACAAGTTTTACGCTTTCAATCCCATCGTTGTGGAAAGTACTGTCGTCGAAAATTCAGAAACAAGGACAAGTTCTACACAAAATGTCGTTTCGGCTTTCCACGACCAGTGATTTATAAAGGAAGAGTAAATCATTTGATGTCTTCTCTGCGACATACTGTGACGAGGAAATCACCAAAAAATACATACAATTTAAAAAGAAACGAAGAGTCCAAGTACATCAACAACTACAACCCAGTGATTTTGTACATGTGGAATGCTAACATGGATATTCAATTCGTTGCTGACAACTCTATTGCTGTGGCTCGATATGTGACGTCTTACATCACAAAACAAAGAAAAGACAGAACTGAAGGAAATGTGGGAGGACATTTCACATGAAAAGAGCCTAAGCAAGAAATTATACAGTTACAGTCTGAAGATGTTGTCGTATCGAGAAATTGGAGCATATGAATGTTCTGATCGATTGTCGTCAGCAAGTCTCTATGCGAAATCTAGAACCATCATTTGGGTGAGTCTAGGTCTTGCTGCAACACGAAATCGAGTTTTGAAATCTGTACAAGAGATAGAGTATTTGGCGGAGAAAGAACCAGAAAGTACAGATATTTTGAAGACAAACATGTTGGATACATATTATCCAAATAGAAATCATCACCTTGAGAATGCTTGTCTCTATGAAGTTCTGCAAAAATATATTTATAAGAGGAACATCAGAGAAGATATCAATAATGGAATATATGGAGTCATTGGATGTGAAGGATGTCTAGTGAAACAGAAAAAAGGTCATTTGATTAATCATCGAAAATTGAGTTGTGAAAATCCAGATAAAAGAGAATTTTATTATTTGGCTCTTTTGCTACTCTTTAAACCATGGCGAGAAGAAGAGGAACTACTTGGAGATTTTCTCTGTTATGAAGACAATTTTAATGCTACGAAGGATACCATAGAATGTCCTGTTTTTCCAAATTATCTGCAAATGTTGAATGAAGAAATAGAGCAAGAAGCAAAAATTGCTGCAGAGATTGCGAGAGACAGTTCTCAAGGCAGTCAGAGTTCTGCTTCATTGAGTCAGGATCCACTAGGAGGACTAATTATCCAAAATGAAGCTGCCACTGCCATGGATGAGGTGGAAAGAGCTATGGAGCAAGCTCAAGAGGATGTAATTAATTTAGAAGATTTGGTGAAACAAATAAACCTTGAGCAGAAACTGATATATGATGAAGTCACAGAACAGGTTGAACATGGATTGAGTCATGAGAAGAAAGAGTGCTCATGTACGACATTTAAGCTTGTCTGACTGTACGTGAGTGGAGAAGCGGGAACTGGAAAAAGTTTTCTAATTAAAGCAATTACATCTTATCTGCAGAAAAGGACTGAATCACCGCTGTCTTGTGTTGTTACTGCTCCAACTGGGCTGGCAGCACATAATATTAAAGGGATTACTTTACATCGTTTACTGATGCTGCCAGTGGAGCATGATAACAAATTGCAATATCACAAGCTATCTGGAGATGCGTGTTCCGAAGTTTCGAGAGTCCTGAAGAAAATGAAACTTCTTATCATTGATGAAGTAAGCATGGTGTCAAATATAATGCTTGCTTTTGTGCATTTGAGAATGCAAGAAATTCTTAGAACAGACTATGATGTTTTATTTGGAGGAAAACATATTATTGTTTTTGGAGATCTTCTGCAGTTGACTCCAGTGAAAGGACAACCTGTGTTCAAAATGCTCATGCATGAAGATACCAGGAAGTGCCTAGGAAGCATTGGAAATGTTAATATATGGTTAAACTTCAAATATGCAGAACTGCTTCAAAATATGCCGCAGGCAAAGTATGAAGATTATAAAAATATTTTACAAGATGTAAGAGTAGGAAAAATAAGTCAGCAAGGGAAAGAAGCTTTACATGGATGGTTAATTTCAAATTTGTACCCAAATGAAAACATTCTTCCAGAGAATATTTTTAAGAAAATTAACGAGAGGAAATCTGCCATATGTTTGATGCCAACTCTGAAAGAATGTTCCATGTTCAACAACAAAATGTTAAATTTAGAAAATGAAGAGATAGTGAAACTGGAAGCTACAGATAAAATAGAGCATATGGGAGCAACAATTGTTTTGTCTGAAAATTTGAAATCAAAATTGGATTCATTAGAGAAGAGTATATCTAAAACTGCTGGTTTTGAAAAGACTCTGAATGTGTGTTTGAATTGTCGTGTCATTTTGAGAAGGAATTTAAATGTTGAAAGAGGTCTGGTAAATGGAGCAATGGGTCATGTTGTTGGTTTTGTGAATTACAAAAATAAAGATGGAATTGAAATTTTAAAAATTAAATTTGATGGCATTGATGAAATAGAACAAATTTGTCGTTGTTCAGCTAGATTTTTGCTAGTGCAAGACTTATATGTTCGCCGAAAACAGTTTCCTATTTGTTTGGCATATGCAGTGACAATTCATAAATCTCAAGGTTTAAGTGTAGATAGTGCTTTGGTGAACATTGGAAGTTCTGTGTTTAAAGAGGGTATGGCATATGTGGCATTATCACGAGTCAGAACTTTATCAGGATTGTACTTGATTGAGTGTGATGAAACAAAGATTTGTGCTGATCTAGATTGTTTTAAAGAATACAATAGGTTAAGAAGAGAGTATGCTCCACATTTGCCTCAATATTCTCTGATTGAAAAACGTGTGGTAGTCCAAAAAAGAAGAAATGAGAGTAATTGCAGTGAGGTAGTAGCAAAAAGACAAAAAGTAGATGAAACTGTAATTGTAAGCAGAAGGAAAAAGGATTCTGTTGAGGATGTTGTTGGATTTCAGTTTGAAAACAGTTCTGGTGTCAACTGCTATGCTAATGTAGTAGTTAATGTTGTTTTTTTTCTTCAAAATTTACAAAAACAGATTGTCGAAAATCGGGAACAAACATTGTGCTGTTTATTGAATTCTGTGTTAGAGAAATGTAGTAGTGATAGAGGAAAAATAGAAAGTGTTTCAGAAATTAGGAATCTTGTAGACATATGTTCAGGTCAAAATCAATTTTCACAGATAATTCAGAAGGATTGTCAGGAATTTTTAATGTATATGTTTGATGTATTGGAAGATGAAGGAGTAGATATAAAAATCTTTTTAACCTTTCTTATCAATGGCAACATGACTGTGATAACTGTGCTTCATCAAGTAGTACTAGAATAGACTCTGAAAGATTTATATATTTGACTTTACCAGACTGCAAATCAGTGCCTTTTAATAATCTAGTTAAAGCAGCGGATCACAATATGGTGTGTACCCAATGGAAGTCTACAATGCTGTCCACATTATTTCTACAAAATTATGGTCACTATGTCATTTTAATGTTCCAACGATGTAGACCTGATGGAACTAAATTGACAACTTCTATTAAAAATTTTGTGGCTTCTCAGTTATCGATATCAGGAAGAACCTTTGCAACTGTAGCTATTATTTTTCATGATGGTCCTTCTACAACATCAGGGTATTACACATGCTATTTAAAAACTTCTAAAGGTTGGACCCAATGTAACGACACTCATTTGACTTTCAAACAACGTTTGCCTTTTGGCTTTATAAATTCATACCTAGTGTTTTTACAGCCAAAATTTAGGTAAAAGTAATTGGCTAATGAAGACGGGAGCAGTTAATAAAGGTTATTTTGCTGTTTAAAAATATATTCTGAGTAAAAGAGATCCAGGCAATATAAAAAATTGACTTGTCATATAGGTACTGTAAGTGGATCTCATAGTAAGTGATGTTAGTATTATACAAAATGATGAACATGAGTGAGTCAGAGATGGTTTTACAAATACTTAAATATTGTGAAAATGTTGTAGAGCCTTTCTTTCAGAACGTCGGGAAAAAGGTCATTTCAGAGTGCCTTAGAATTAATTTGAACATATACTCATACATCTGACACTATTTGGCCAAATGGAAAGGTGCAGGAATGAGTAAAGAGTCATGACTGAAAAAAGGAGTATATGAAAATATTGAAAATATTTCAGATGTTCTTGGAGCTTTTCTTATAGAAAGTCGATGAAATGGATTTTTAAGTGAACAGCAAAGTACTTTCCAACGAGAAAAGGACCACCATGATACAGTATTTGGCCTCAAGGAAAAGTAAGTCAATCTAACTTTAGCGTACATTTGCCATTTGTCAGTATTTAAGTTTTTTTTAAAACTCATTGTTTTAAGTGAAATTCAATATATTCTGAGAACAGCAAAAATAAACTATGGAACATGTTGTACAAGTTATTTTATACTTTGGATTGTGTAAATTAAATTGTATTCCCATTCTGTGACACTTTCTTTCCTTTTTCCATTCTCTTTCAGCTCTTTTTACTCATTTATAATGTCTTTCTCTCACTCTCTGTAACCCCTGTTCCCTTACTCCACTTCTTTGACAACCCCTCATTCTCATTTCAACTGTGTGTATATCCCGTCTCTCCCTTGCATAACTTTTCAGCTTTCAGTCTCTCTGCTTTACTTCTCTTTTCCGTATTTTCCTCCTTTGCTCTTTTAGTAATTCCTGTTTACTCACTCAGCAGTATTATTGCACTCTATCACTATAAATCACCCACTCTCCCTAGCTTATCTTTGTTTGCTCCTTACTTTTGAACTCTTCTCTCTATTTTTCGTTCACTACTTCTATGTCCTCAGTGCCTCACTCTACTTGTGTTATTTTCACTTGTGTTTATCTACCTTCTATCACTTCTTTTACAACAACTTCACTGCTCCTCTCTCATCGTTCTTCATCCCATTTCTTTTACTCTGGTTCCATTACTATCCCTCATTTCCTTTCTTTCAATGTCCTTCTCTTTACTTTCATCACCAAATTATTTCTCTCAGTACCACTATTTTAGTCGTCTTCTCCTCTCTTTCCTTCTTTTTGCTCACTTACTCATTTTCTTTTCTCACTCATTGTACTCCACCTCACTCAGTTTTTCTCTTAGTGTGTCTACCTTATAACTTCCTCAGTCCATTTCCCTCAATCGTTGTATATTATCCTGTCTCCCTTCATCCTTTCACTCTATGACTGTTCTCCACTTACTCTCAGTTATCTTCTATTCCTCATTCTTCTAAATGCATCCTTAATTAGACTGTTTTCTGTCTCAGTCATTATCTTTTTACTTACTTCTGTTTCCTGATTTAGTTTTGCTAACTCACATTGTTTTAGTATCTTTCTTACCTTCAGTTCCTTTCTCTGTTCTTCTCTCTCTTTTTGTCAGTGAATCTATATGCCTTACTCTTTGTAATTTCCTCTTCTTCTTTTTCTTTTTCTCTCTTTTTGTCCTTCTACCTTAGTTTATTTCCCTTTCTGTGTTCTTCACTCTAACTTTATTTCTAAATAGAGCTTTATGATTTTTAACCTCTTCATTTGTATCTTTTAATTTAAAATACATATTTTACTAATTATAACTTATTTTTTCTTCTCTCTTTCACAGATACAAAGTGTAGTTAAAAAAATTAATTAAAGTTATATTTATTATATGGTAAGTATGACTAAAAAAATGTAGTTTGTCATCACCCTTTGCTTTAAGCTCACTAACATTTTCTCAATCTACCACACTCCTGTGTCTTTACTCTGCTTCCCTCACTTATTCTTATTCTACATGTTTACTCCCCTTTTCCGATTTCCCATCTCATATTCAACTTCTTTCAATCCCTTTTCTTTACTTCACTTACCCTCTGTTCCCTTCCTTTGCTTCTTCACTCATTCTCTTTTTCTTAATTATTTACCTTACTCCTACACATACACCTCATCCCCCTTCCAACACATACACACACCTGTAACATACACCCCATACACACCACACACACACCTCATACACATACATAATCCTCCCACACACACTCCTCAAACACACACACACATTCCATATACACACATACATCGCACACATATACACCCCACACTAATACACTCCCCACACATATTTCACACACCCTCACCTCCACCCACACCGAAACACCCCACACAGCCACACCCACAGACACACCTTACACACCCACACCGCGACCTACACCCACTGACTCCCTATAAGTCACACACACTGCATTACTTATCTTTTTTTTCTGTTTTACTCAAGCCCATTCAGGTACTGTTTCCTTTACTCTCTTTGTCTTCTCTCTTTGTCACTCCCCATGTGTTATCCTAATTCAATTTTTCTCCCTCTTTCACGCCTCTTTACTTATACTACCTGGTCTTTTCTCACTTTCCCTCATCGTTCTTCATTTATCGTGGTTCAGCCATTTTTTACTGTCCTTTCTTTTTCTTTTAACAGCCAATCACAGTCTCACACTATCTCTACTTTAGTGTTTTTCCTCTCTCTTCCTTTCTTTCGCTCCTTTAGTCATTTTACTTTTCTCACTTTCATCCAATTACACCTTCTCTATTTTTTACTATGTAATAAACAATCCCTCTGTGGTCAACTTGTAGCTCTTTTTCTCTTAACATAACTCTGTTTGTGTCCTTCCCTCATGCTAACTGCTTCATTAAATTGTTTTTTTCTTTTTTTGGGGGGCGCGCCCCGGTACGCGTACCCTAAGGACAAAAAATTGATAGAGATCCTTTAAAAATATAGGTTTGATTTTATAAATGTGAGGTAGTTCTGAAAAGAACTTTTTTTTTATTCTTTTTGTTGTTTTATATTTTTTTTATTATTTTACTGAACATTTTTTTTGTATTTTTGAACAATTTTATATTTTTTTGTGTTTTTTAAGGGAACAAACAAAAAACAGGGAAGTGGAAATGGCTCAACAGGAGCAAAAAAAAGAAAAGAATTAGTACTTCCTTTTCTTGTTGCATTGGTGGTTGTCCACAGCATTATTTATTAAGGTGACACTAAGTTCACCATAACATAACGTTTTGCCACAGAAAATGCAAACATTTTTTATGGTGCCAAATTTATGTTGTATATTTAGCACCATTCGGCGTGCTTCAGGACCAGAAAGTGAGTCTTCAGTAGAGGAGGTGCTGGCCACAGTGGGTGGGTTGTTCTGAAGTTCCTGTACTTCAGCGTGGGCTAAATTCTTGGGATGAAACCTCTCCATGTGGCGGATCATGGTAAAATTACCAAATGAATATTTCTTTAGGGGATTGCCCCTGGAGAGGACTGAGCCACAAATTAGACAGGTGACTTTGGGGGCGTTGACCTTTTTTTTGTCTTCAGGGATTGAAAAGAATTGCCAAATAGAGTGCACTTTAACGTGCCTTTGCCTTGGTTCTTCATGCAGGAAGCGCCTTGATTGTTCCTCCTCCTCCTCTTCTTCCTCTTCTTCTTCTTCTCCTCCAAGGAACTGTGGTGGTGGATCTTCTTTTCTTGGTGGTGGTGGTGGTGGTGGGGTTGCACCAGCTGCAGCTACAAGTGATGCCATTGCAGTGATCAAAAATAGCTCTTGCTCTCTCAATGAAGAAAGTTAGAATGAGGAAAAAAGGAGGGGGCTTTCATCATTTGGAGAAAAAAAATGATGAGAACCCATGAAAAATGTTATTTTCAGGTCACATGACCCGACACATGACCCGATGCGCTTACGTTACGCGCTCCGGCGCGCTTACACTATGCGCACCGGGGCGTGCCGCGGAGCGCTTCCGTGTGCATTTACGCAGCGCGTCATAAGACACATCGCGCGGCAATGCGATACGTCGCGCTTACGCGACGCGCCATAAGACGCATCACGTGGCTACGCCTTACGTCACGCTTACGCGACGCGTCACGATGTGGTTTTTTCGATCGCGGCAATAGCGCTAACGGGACGCTCCCCGGTACGCGCCCCAAGGCGCGCTGCAATATTGCGCTTACCTGTGCGTTCACCGGTAAGCGCCCCGGGAGCGCCCCGGGTTAAAAATAAAAAAAATAAAAAAATTGACCTAAATATACAATATAAAATTCGCTTTAAAATTTATTATTTTTTATAACTATAAAGATTTGCTATTAAAAAACCATTGAAATTCACTGAAAAAACCATAGGTTTCACACCAGTTATAGTTAGGAATTAGCATTAAAAAACGATTAAATTCATTTAAAAAACCATAGGTTTCACATCAGTTATATTTAGCTGGAAGTTTTACTCGCATAAAACCAATGAAATTCCCACGTTATAGTTAGTTGGACTCACTATAACTTGCGCGTGCAATGCACTGCTGATGACGTCACATATTACATCACTCATGACATGGTCAGTGACATCACTCATGACATCACTGATGACACCATCTAGTGAATGTGTGTCTTTTTGAAAAATAAATATTAGTGAGTAATGTTGAAATATTTAAATATATTAATTTGTGTTTCACTTTGTGTATAAGTGGCTGCATGGGTTGGTGAGTAGGTACATGTGTATGTATATCGGTTATTAGATGTTTTTCTTAGTATCAGTATGAGTGTTTGTATGGTTTGGTGGAGGTATTACTTAGCACATAGATGCATGAATGACTGACTCTCTCTTTGTATGTGTTTTGAAGACAGCATATGTGCAGGACTGTATGGGTGGATGACTGTGTATATGTGTGTGTTACGGAGTGAATGAGTGTATCACTAGTTTCTTTATCAGTAACTACATATGTTTTAATGTAGTGTATGTGAATATTGATGTATATAAGTGAGTATATCTAAGAGTAAGAGATTGTAAGAGTTCCTATTTATATGTGTTTCTATAAGTGATTGTTTAAGAGAGTAAGTATGTGTAAGTTTTCTTTGAAGTAAAGTGGTAGTGTGTGTATAGCTGTATATGCAAATAAATGGATGTTCAATAGTTTATTTGCATGTGTGAGTATGTGTGTGAGTAACTTTTGGATGACTGTCGGTGTGTAACAGGATATATAGGTGTATCACTACATATGATGTGTGACTATATGTATGAGTGACTATATAGAACTGTTGGTGAATCAGTGCATGTGTATATAGATGGTGGAATTATTCAATTGGTTGTAGTAACGGGTATGGGTATCTCCATTTTTTTGAAAATGTTACTTTTTATTTTTGAATATGTGTTTCAAGGATTAAATTTCAGTGAAAGGAGGTCTGTCACTCTGTCACAAGGATGGTGTCATCAGTGATGTCATGAGTGATGTCACTGACCATGTCATGAGTGATGTAATATGTGATGTCATCAGCAGTGCATTGCACGCGCAAGTTATAGTGAGTCCAACTAACTATAACGTGGGAATTTCATTGGTTTTATGCGAGTAAAACTTCCAGCTAACTATAACTGATGTGAAACCTATGGTTTTTTAAATTAATTTAATCATTTTTTTTAATGCTAATTCCTAACTATAACTGGTGTGAAACCTATGGTTTTTTCAGTGAATATATATATACATATATATAAATATAAGCCAAACCCTCTCCTTCATGGAAAAGCATAGCTGCAACGGTGATGAATAATTAATTTATTTTACATGTGGCAGTCCTGACGCGTTTTGGTCACCTGTGACCTTGCTCAAAGGTTAGCCTGTGCATATATTGACAACAGCACCACATACAATTGCTTACATTTATAATTTTCACCCCTGTGGGACCCCATTGGGCCGTCATTTGCAAAGCATACTGGATTTTGTGGTGCAGTCCTGCAAGGATACGCAGACCCTTCGGTGGGTAATGTCTTAATATGCTTATAATATTAATGCTTTCTCACCGATGTTTCATGGCAATACTATTATAAACATTGCTTGAATCCCTGCCGAAGCCAGTCCTCGGTGGCGCATCACTAAACCCTTTAGCATTTTCACGGACATCAAAGGATGGTTCAATCCCAGGCAGTGAGCGTGCTCTTGCTGGTGGTTCGATCCTTTGCGGCAGAACCAAGCTGCTTCACATAGACCAAACCCTCTCCTACACAGAAAAGCAGAGCCGCACTCCCAACGGTGATGAATAATTCATTTATTTTACATGTGGCAGTCCTGAAGCATTTCGGTCTACTGTGACCTTTCTCAAATGTCAGCCTTTGCATATATTTACAACAGCACCACAAACAATTGCTTACATTTATAATTTTCGTCCCCTGGTGGGCACACCATTGGGCCGTCATTTGCAAAGCATGCTGGGTCTTGTGGTGCAGTCCTGCAAGGCCACTCAGAGCCTCCGGTGAGTAATGTCTTAATATGATTATAATGTTAATGTTTGCTCACCGTTGTTTCATGGCAATGCTATTATAAAGTTTGCTTGAATCCATGCCGAAGCCAGTCCTTGGCGGCGCATCACTGAACCTTTAGCGTTTTCACGGACATCAAAGGACAGTTCAATCTCGGGCAATCTCGGGCTCCTGCTGGTAGTGCGATCCTTGCAGCAGAACCAAGCCACTTCCCATATAGCAAACCCTCTCCTTCATGGAAAAGCAGAGCCGCACTCCCAACGGTGATAAATAATTCATTTATTTTACATGTGGCAGTCCTGACGCGTTTCGGTCACCTGTGACCTTTCTCAAAGGTTAGCCTGTGCATATATTGACAACAGCACCACAAACAATTGCTTACATTTATAATTTTCGTCCCCTGGTGGGCACACCATTGGGCCGTCATTTGCAAAGCATGCTGGGTCTTGTGGTGCAGTCCTGCAAGGCCACTCAGAGCCTCCGGTGAGTAATGTCTTAATATGATTATAATTTTAATGTTTGCTCACCGTTGTTTCATGGCAATGCTATTATAAAGTTTGCTTGAATCCATGCCGAAGCCAGTCCTTGGCGGCGCATCACTGAACCTTTAGCATTTTCACGGACATCAAAGGACAGTTCAATCTCGGGCAATCTTGGGCTCCTGCTGGTAGTGCGATCCTTGCAGCAGAACCAAGCCGCTTCCCATATAGCAAACCCTCTCCTTCATGGAAAAGCAGAGCTGCACTTCCAACGGTGATAAATAATTCATTTTTTTTACATATGGCAGTCCTGACGAGTTTCGGTCACCTGTGACCTTTCTCAAAGGTTAGCCTGTGCATATATTGACAACAGCACCACAAACAATTGCTTACATTTATAATTTTCGCCCCTGGTGGGCGCCCCATTGGGCTGTCATTTGCAAAGCATGCTGGATCTTATAGTGCAGTTCTGCAAGGGTACTCTGAGCCTCCGGTGGGCAATGTCTTAATATGCTTATAATTTTAATGCTTGTTCACCGTTATTTCATGGCAATACTATTATAAAATTGCTTGTATACATGCCGAAGCCAGTCCTCTGCGGTGTGTCACTGAACCCTTAAGAGTTTTCACGAACATCAAAGGGCGGTTCAATCTCGGGCAGTGAGCGTGCTCTTGCTGGTGGTGCGATCCTCGCAGCAGAAAGAAACCACTTCACATAAACCAAACCCTCTCCTTCAAGGAATATAGTTGGTAAAAATGTGCATGTGTATGAAATGAACTACTCTCTATCCACTGTTGCACAGACTGGAGTAGAAATAGTAATTTTACCCCTGTTGAGTCCAAACCTTTCCCTACTGTAGCATAGACTGATGTGGCAATAGTACATTTTAACTCTCTATAATATAACACTTCCCCTGCTGTTTCACTGACTGGAGTGGGAATAGTCATTTTTACCCTTCTGGAGTACAACTATTTTATCTACTGTTGAACAGACTCGAGTGGAAACAGTAAATTGCAGCCTCTCCTGAGGCCAACCCTTTCCCTTCTGTTGCACCGATTGGAGTGGGAATACTAAAATGTACCCCTCTGCAATCCAACACTTTCCCTACTGTTGAAATTGACTGTAGTGGGAATAGTAATGTGTACCCATCTTGTGTCCAATTCTTTCCCCACTGTTGTACAGATTGGAGTGGCATTAGCAAATGTTACCCCTCTTGAGTCTAACGCTTTCCCTACTGTTTCACAGACTGGAGTGGGAATAGTAAATGTTACCCCTTCTGAGTCCAACCTTTTCCCTGCTGTTGCACTAACTGGAATGGCAATAGTAATAGTAATTTGTACCCCTCCTGAGTCCAACACTATTTCTACTATTGAACAGGCTGTAGTGGGAATAGCACATTTTATTCCTCAGCAATCCGTCACTTTTCCTACTGTTGTACTGACTGGAGAAGGAATATTAAATTCTACCACCCATGTGTGCAACACTTTCTTGAATGATGCACAGATTAAAGTGGGAATTGTAATACTTACCCCTCCTGAGTTCAACACTTTCCCTACTGTTGCACAGACTGGAGTTGCAAAAGTAACTTTCATCACTTTTTAGTCCAATGCTTTCCCTAGTGTTGCACAGACTGGAGTGGTAATAGTAAACTTTACCCCTCCAAGACCAATACTTTCCCTACTGTTGCATCGACAGGAGTGGGAATAGTAATTTTCCCCCCTCTGGAGCCCAACCTTTTCCCTACCTCTGTACAGACTGGATTGGGATACATATATTATATATATATATATATTCACTGAAAAAACCATAGGTTATAGACCATATATAGTTAGGAATTAGCATTTACAAAACCTTGAAAATTCACTGAAAAAACCGTAGGTTATAGACCATATATAGTTAGGAATTAGCATTTAAAAAACCTTATTTTACTCACACAAAACCATTGAAATTCCATATATAGTTAGTTGCACTAACTATATATCGCGCACCCGCAATCCACTGCTGATCATGTCACATATTACATCATTCATGACATGGTCAGTGACATCACTGATGACATCACTGATGACATCTCAAATGACATCACTGATGACATCATCCAGTGACTGTGTGTTTCTGTAAAGTTTAAATATGTTTTACATATTGAAGAATGAGTGGATGTATAAGTGTCTGAATAAAGGTTTTAGTAGGTGCGTGATTGACTGTATGAGTGAGTGATTAAATGCGTCTTACTGAATGCACGGGTTAGTGACTAAACTGTCTAAAAGTGTGCATCAGTATGTCTGTTGTTGTGCAAGCTGCTGCACGTGTTAATCAGTAGCTATATAAGTAGCTATATGGGTTATTGATTGGTTGCACACGTATTTGTATGGGAGACTGAGTGTGTGTATGGCTGGCTGGGAGGTGTGTGACTCTGTGCAGATCAATGTGTACTTGTATCAGTGATTCTATAAGAGAGTAACTATGTGTTAGTATATGTTTCAAAAATGTAAGGTGTTCTGTGTTTAACTGTATAGATGAGAAAATGGAAGTGTGATTGATTCTTTTCAGGACTGACTAGGTGTGTGAGTAACTCCATGGATGAGTGGCAGAGTGTGACTGTCTGCATAGGTGTATGAGTGCATATGATAGTGTTGTAATAATGAGTGACTGTATGTATGAGTGATTGTATGGGTGAATGTGTGTGTAGACATAGGAATCAGTGAGTGCGTATGTAGTAACTAGTATTGGTGTGTCAATGGTTTCAAAAATGATACTCTCTATTTAACACTGGGTGTAACGGAGGTTATATTAGAGTGTGAGGAGATGCATTGTATTATCACATGAATGATATCATCAGTGATGTGATCATTGATGTCAAGTGAGATGTCATCAGTGATGTCATTTGAGATGTCATCAGTGATGTCATCAGTGATGTCACTGACCATGTCATGAATGATGTAATATGTGACATGATCAGCAGTGGATTGCGGGTGCGCGATATATAGTTAGTGCAACTAACTATATATGGAATTTCAATGGTTTTGTGTGAGTAAAATAAGGTTTTTTAAATGCTAATTCCTAACTATATATGGTCTATAACCTACGGTTTTTTCAGTGAATTTTCAAGGTTTTGTAAATGCTAATTCCTAACTATATATGGTCTATAACCTATGGTTTGTTCAGTGAATTTCATTGGTTTTTTAACAGCTAATATCTGTAGCTGTAAAATGTATTCTTCTTTAAATCCAAAAATATATTTTATATGTTTATTAATAACTTTTTTTTTTAATATTTTTTTTTCTTCGTTCCCGCTTCGCGAATCGGGAAGCTTCCCGTTAGCTGACCTTGATGCCGCGAAATAGACCGCGAGCCGGTAAACGTTTCTTTACCGCAACTGCCGCGTTAGAAAACAACATCGTGACGCCTCCCGTCCGCATGACGTTTCGCGTTGTCGCGTGATACGTCATATGACGTGCTACGTTAGCGAACTCGTACGCTTACCGAGTCGCAAAGCACAGGTTTCTGGAAGCAAACCGGGAGGCCCTGCAAAGCGCGTAACATACACACAGCAGGTCATGTGACTTGGTAATAACACTTTTCATTGGTTCATTTCACTTTCGGTTTCCTAATGATGTAAGACTAGGTCATATGATCTAAAATGAACACTTTTCATTGGTTGAGAACTATTTTTTTTCCCAAATGGTGAAAATCCCTCCTTCTTTCCTCACTCTGACTTTCATCATTGTGAGAGAAAGACCCTTTGTTACCAGTGAGCAATGGCTTCTTTACTAGCTTCAGCTGGTGCTTCCCCACCACCTCCACCACATCCAAGGAAGAGTGGACCACCTGCTAAAGTTATAATTCAGCAAGAAGACGAAGAAGAGGAACAGGACGACCTAGATAATCTCCCTATTATGGCCAGAAGATCTATTGTACCGAAAGTAACGGGACCAGAGGGCAGGGAGATGGTGCCAAATATACAAACGAGATTTCGTGAAGTAAAACAAGTCTGCGTACATTGCAGTGGATTCATTTGCTACGGAGAAAGTAGCATCACTCTGATCAACAGAGCTATTGACAATCATGCTCATGTTTGTCCGAAACTCCCCAAACAATAAATTCTTTTTTTTTGTTTTCTTGCTCCTGTTGAGCCTTTTACAATGAATCGTTTTCGTTGCCCCCTCCAAAAAAAAAACAAAAAAAATATAAAACTGTTCAGAAAAATTCAAAAAAAGTAAAAAAAAATTCCGAAAAATAATAGAAAAAATATAAAACAACAAAAACAATTAAAAAAAAGTTCTTTTCAGAACTACCTCCCCGTTATTAAAAAATTGGTACAATATTTGCAACTGTGCCAACCTCTATTTCTCTTAGTTCGCTTCCCAGTTCGCTCCCCGGTACGCGAACCGGAAGCGAACCAACATTTTTTTTTTTAAAAGAGAACAGTAAGTATAAGGGAAGGAAACAGACAGTTATGTTAAAAGAAAGACAGCTATAGGGGAGTAAACTAGAGATACTATTACCCGTAATCCACTGCTGATGATGTCACATATTACATCATTCATGACATGCTCAGTGACATCATCAGCAGAGGATTGCGGGTAACAGTATCCCTAGTTTATTCCCTATAGCTGTGTTTCTTTTAACATAACTGTCTGTTTCCTTCCCTTATACTTACTGTTCTTTTTAAAAAAAATTTTTTAGATCAGTCAGAAACAGTGAAAGTAATGAAATATAAAAGACTACGTAGAATATGAGCACTGTATGCAACAACTTTGACACTTACAGAAGACTCACCTTCTCCATGCCTCCTACACAGTTCTACATGTACATCATAAATGCAAACAGAACAGAATTAATTATACATGTTAAATGGTTTATTTTTGCTGTTCTCAGAATGTATCAAATTTCACTAAAACAGTGACTTGAAGGTATTCATCATATAACAGCGGGGAAAAAAAAACACAATCAAAATGATTGTGTTTAAAAAAACCCAAAAACATTACAAATCAGAATTCAGAACTCCTTAAAGTTAACTTACTTTCCATGACGGCCAAGGATGTCCTATGAACAGCTTACACTCTGTTGTGCTGTTATTACTTTCAACCCGCCACTTTCTGAAAGAAAACCTCCATCGTTTTCAAAAACATGTTACATACAATAAATGACTTCTTGCTCTCTACCACAATTTTCCACAAGGCCAAATCTTGTCAGAGCCATGTATAACTCTTGGATTTCTTGTTAGCCAATCCCGTCTTTTCGCATTTCCGCAACTTTCAGAATTAAAATGTTGAAGATCATTTACACAATCCTGGACTAGTAATATCTTCCCCTTCTTGCTCAATCATGTTCTACATTTCCTATCACACTGATACTGCTTACTATGAAGCAGACTTACACTACCTTTATGACTAGTACAATTATTTAATTCTCTACATCACTTTTAATCACAAAGCAATGTAAAACAGTAGACAGCATTGCAGACTTACATTCCCTCTACTCCATGTTTTGATTGGCTGCTTCAATTAGCTTATAAAAAGAAACAGTTTTTCTGAACTCATTCAAAGTGCACGTATTTCTCCATAAAGTCCAGTGTTATGGTAAGAAGTTATGTCTCTGTACTACACTTATCCTCAAGGCCAAATCGTGTAGGAGCCATGAGAACTTCTTGAAATTCCTCAGAGCACATCCCGAGATTCTTTCCCTAAAATTTTGGTTTTAAAAACACCAGGTAAGAGTTTTTAAGGTCAAACGGCAATTTTTTTTTGAAAATTAAAACAGAATCATTGCAGAATGACCAGCCATTTCCACACTTTAAATAAGCTGTATAATGTCCTGATGTTATTGAAGGATCATCATGATATATAATTGCTACAGTTACAAAAGTCCTTCCTGATATTGACAACTGTGAAGCCACAAAATTTTTAATTAAAGTTGTCAATTTTGTTCCATCAGGCCTACATCGTTGGAACATTAAAATGACATACTGGCCATATGTTCGTATAAATAATGTGGACATCATTTCAGATTTACATTGGCTACACTCCATGTTGTGATCAGCTGCTTTTACTAGCTTATTAAAAGAGACTGATTTACTGTCTGGCAAAGTTAAATATATAAATCTTTCTGAGTCTACACTAGTAGTACTTGATACCCTACAGTTCTCGCAGTCATGCTGCCATTGATAAGAAAGCCCAAACAGGTGATCTACATCTTCACCTTCATCATGCAATACATCAAGCATGTACATTAAAAACTCCTGACAATCTTGCTGACTATTTTGAGAGAATTGTGTTTGGCCTGAACATCTGTCTAACAGATTTCGAATTTCAGACACACTTTCTATGTTTGTTCTATCAGTGCTACATTTCTCTAACACAGAATTTAACAAACTGCAAAATCTTTGATCAGAATTGACCACAATCTCTTCTTTTACATTTTCTAGAGAAAACAAAACATTAACTACTACATTAGCATAGCAGTTGACACCAGAACTGTTTTCAAATTGAAAACCAACAACATCTTCAACAGAATCCTTTTTGTTTCTGCTTATAATTTCAGGTTCATCGACTTTTCGTCTTTTTGCTACAACCTCCCCAGTATTGGTCACATTTCTTCGTTTCCGGCCTACCACACGTTTCTCAAACAAAGGATACTGAGGCAAATGTGGCGCATACTCTCTTCTCAACCTATTGTATTCCTTAACACAATCTAGATCCGCACAAATGTTTGTGACATCACACTCAATCAAGTACAATCCTGATAAAGTCCTAACTCGTGACAATGCCACATATGCCATACCCTCCTTGAACACAGAACTGCCAATATTCACCAATGCACAGTCTACACTTAAACCTTGCGATTTATGAATTGTCACCGCATATGCCAAGCAAACAGGAAACTGCTTATGACGAACATATAAGTCTTTTACAAGCAAAAATCTAGCAGAACAACGAGCAATTAGCTGTACTTCCTCAATGCCATCAAATTTAATTTTTAAAAATTCAATTCCATCTCTATTTCTGTATTTCACAAAATCAACAACATTACCCATTGATCCATTTACCAGACCTCTTTCAACATGTAAATTCCTTCTTAAAATTATACGGCAGTTCAAGCACACATTCAGAGTCTTTTCAAAACCCGCAGTTTTAGATATACTCTTCTCTAATGAATCCAATTTTGTTTTCAGATTCTCAGACAAAATAATTGTTGATCCCATATGCTCTACTCTGTCAATAGCTTCCAATTTCACAATCTCTTGCTTTTCTAAATGCAACATTTTGTTGTTGAATTTGGCACATTCTGCAAGAGTTGGCATCAAACATATTCCAGATTTTTTCTCAGTAACTTTCTGAAAAATATTCTCAGGCACAACATCTTCGTCTGGATATAAATTTGTCAGTAATCGTGCATGTAAAGCTTCTTTCCCATGCTCGGTCACTTTTCCAATTCTAACATCTTGTAGAATAGTCTTGTAAACTTCATCCTTTGCCTGACGCATATTTTCATGCAGTTCAGCATAATTGAAGTTTAACCATATATTGACGTTGCCAATACTCCCTAAGCACTTCCTGGTATCTTCATGCGTGAGCATTTTGAACACAGGTTGCCCTTTCACTGGTGTCAGCTGCAGAAGATCTCCGAAAACAATGATGTGTTTGCCACCAAATAACACATCATACTCTGTTTTGAGAACTTCTTGCATTCTCAAATGCACAAAGGCAAGCATGACATTGGAAACCATGCTTACTTCGTCAATGATAAGAAGTTTCATTTTCCTCAAGACTCTTGAAACTTCAAAACAAGCATCTCCAGATAGCTTGTGATATTCTAATTTGTTGTCATGCTCCACTGGCAGCATCAGTAAACGATGTAAAGTAATCCCTTTAATGTTATGTGCTGCCAGTCCAGTTGGAGCGGTGACAACACAAGACAGCGATGACTCTGTCCTTTCCTGCAAATAACATGAAATTGCTTTAATAAGGAAACTTTTTCCAGTTCCCGCTTCTCCACTCACGTACAGTCGGACAGGCTTCAACGACGTACATGAGCACTCTTTCTTGTCATGACTTAATCCATGATCAATTTGCATGGTAAGTTCGTCATATATTTTCCTCTGCTCAACGTTGAGTTGTCTTTCCAACTCTTCTAAGTTAACCGCATCCTCCTGAGCATGTGCCATGGCTCTTTCCACTTCATTCATAGCAGTGGCAGCTTCATTTTCGATAAGAGGTCCTCCTAGTGGATCCTGACTCAATGAAGCAGAACTCTGACTGTCCTGAGAACTGTCTCTGGCAATCTCGGCTGCAATCGTTGCTTCCTGCTCAATTTCCACATTCAACATTTCTACATATTTGGGAAAAGCAGGACATTCTATGGTCTCCTTGGCAGCATTGAATGAGTCTTCGTAACAAAGGAAATCTCCAAGCAGTTCCTCTTCTGCACGCCAAGGCTTAAAAAGTTGCAAAAGTGCTAAATAGAAAAACTCCTTTTTTTCAGGAGATTCGCCACTCAATTTTCGATGGTTTATCAAGTGGCATTTTCTTTGCTTGACCAGACATCCCTCACTTCCTATTACAGCATACACTCCTTTCTCAGTATCTTCTTTGATGTTCCTCTTGAATATGTAATTTTGCAGAACCTCATACAGACAAACATTCTCGAGGTGACTGCTTCGATTTGGATAATATGTATCCAACATGTTGCTCTTCAAAATGTCGGTACTGTTTGGCTCCTTTTCCGCCAAATACTCAATTTCCCGCACAGGTTTCAGAACTCGATTACGCGTTGCAGCAAGACCAACACTCGCCCAAACGATACTCCTGGACTTGGCATAGAGACTTGCTGAAGACAACCGGTCAGAACATTCGTAAGCTCCGATTTCTCGATGCGACAACATCTTCAGACTGAAACTGTACAACTTCTTGCTGAGGCTCTTTTCATGGGAAATGTCCTCCCACATATCCTTCAATTCTGTCTTCTCTTTTTTGGTGATGTAAGATGTCACATACCGAGCCACAGCCATACAGTTATCAGCCACAAACTGTATATCCATGTTAGCATTCCACATGGACAAAATCACCGGGTTGTAGTCGTTAATGTACTTAGACTCTTCGTTCCTCTTCAAATTGTATGTGTTTTTAGGTGATTTCTTCATCACATTATGTCGCAGCGAAGACATCAAACTATTCACTCTTCCTTTAGAAATCACCGGTCGTGGAAAGCCGAAACGACATTTGGTGTAGAACTTGTCTTTGTTCCGGAATTTACGACGACAGTACTTTCCACATCGATGGCTTTGGAAACGTAGAACTTTTTCTCGTAGGCTTTTTTTCTCCTTTGCGTTTGGAACAGCACACGTAGAATACTGTTCTATGAAACTCATCACTGAGTCTTCTGCATCCGTTCCAAATTTAGGTGCATCCTTGATCCACAGCAACATATGTATATGAGGAGCACCTCTTGCTTGGTACTCCTTCCTCCAGAAGAAATCCAACACCTCTCCAAGAGGTGGATTCTTCTTATTCATGATGAAAGACATCATACCTTCAAATCTATGATTGAAGTACCTACATACATTGACTGGATCCAAAGAGCACAGTTCTCCGGGTGTCTTGAATTCGATGTTTTCTACGTTAGCATTTGCCTCTCGTAGAAATTCAAGTAAGTCTTCCAAGCCATAGTCAGCACAGCTCAAAGTGAGGAACCATGTGGGAGTTCCTAAGTTCCTTAGCATACATTTTAAATCACCATGACGACGGTACCAGTACTCATTAGTACCACGCTGACACGCCATGAGATTAATCAGGTGAGAATCCAAAATACTGTCTTGGACATTGACTTTATCCATAAAGTCACTTGCCGAAATGTTTTGCATGTGTATACCACTTTTCAAGATGTGGTTCACTGCATATGACAGTCCAGACAGATCGCTTTCAAACAGGAGATGAAACAAATAAGGAATGCATTGTCTAAACCTAGGATCTCCTGCATACAATCGCAAAGTCCGGTATTCAGAAGCAGGAATTTGATGAAGTCGCTCATCATATCTTCCTCCCTGACCTGTTGGAAAAAGCTGTGGGAAACACCGAGCTTCCAAACTTTCCTCCCAAACACTAATGGGACTCCCTTTCGCTTGTTTCATTTGAAACAACTCAATAGCATTCCCCATGACTTCCTTGGAATGCAAAGGATGAACACTATAATGTTCATATATTTCTTCACTAGTACAGGGTTCTACTTTCTCAATTTGACCAGCACACAAATCGTTATCCTCTTCCTCACTTACTTCCTCTTCTGCAACATATACATTTTTATAGTACTTATTATATTTTTTCAAATACAATGTTGCCCTTTTGACTTTCCTAACATCTACTAAATCTTGCCATATTTTCTTATTCTTTGTCGGAACCCCATTAACTAAGATAACAAGAGGTTCCTCTTCCACTTTTTCTACTCCAATTGTGTTAATGTTTTTCTTCAAATCTAGAGGCAAATAAACAACTCTTCCCTTTAATCCTCTCTGTAAATCTGATGGAGGCAATGTCCCTGTCTTTGGCTCCATTCTTACAATAGCCTGAAAGGGATGGATACTTTGAATCAAAATAGATTCATAAGTATTTAAATCCTTCAATTCAGAAGGAATCTCAACCAATTCCAGATTATTATGAACTGCTCTAGCAGGCATCTGGTTTTGATTTAATTTGTTACAACAATAAGTACACACACGTTGATCCAATCCCAAATCAAAACAATTTTCTACCATCAAGTATGTTGTAAAATCCTTCCATTCACTATTATTTTCCCTTTCACTTTTTCCATATAAATCCACTAACTTAGTCTGATTCTTATAATAAGTGCGTCGACAACACACACAAGTGAAATTTGGCCTCTCACTTGATTTCACCTCAAACGTCGCAATTTCCCTCTGGAAATTATCTGTACTGGAAACCTGTACACTATCTTCCACATTACTCTCTTCTTCTTGGTCAATTTCAACATTCTCCTCTTTACTTCCAAAGTAACAAAACTCAATTTCTTCACATATATTCTTCACATCTATTTCAGAACCATGCAAAAGAGCAGCGCATAATTGTTTAAGCATAATTGCTGGACTCTTAGCATAATACAACATTCTAACTAATTTCCTCACTTTATTATGATGCACTGCTAGCATCCTGAAATGATGAAAAACACTCTGGCATACTCTCCTGGAAAGACAAGCCAGTGAATGACCATGCAAACCTATCACTTCTCTCACTCTGCAAGGATCTAATTCTTGCAACAACTTCATTTTCTGCTTCAAACTGTTCTTACTAAATGACCGTATAAAATCACAAAGCAAATTGATGGAATCCTGTCGTACACTGCAAATACTACTACACTTCCAGGTGTACACAGGACCCTTAGGACGTCTCCCTAAAACCTCATTACCTAACACCTCTTCTATCTCTGTTGTCACAAGTTTTTCTTTTTCAACTGGACAACCATCTTTCACTTCATAAGCTCGACCACTGGTGTCAACTGCATGCACCAAATCATTATCCTGGAAATAACTCTCCTCATGAAAAAATGCCTCAGAGCTTGAACTATGCATCCATTCTCCAGAAAAAACTTCACAAAAATTACTACGATTAACTATTCTCTTCCATCTACTATTTCTTTTGAAATCATAAATTACCTTGTTTAGCTTCCGAATTCTATTGATTGTCAAAATAAATAACTTACGTTTAATTTCAAATGCCTGATCAATAACTTTCTCAACAATTTTTTTTCTCTTATAAAAAACCACTTTCTGCTGACCTTTCTTAATATTTTTTAACAAATTCCCAATTATCCTGTTGCGGAACATTCGTTTACGAATATCCCTAAACTCTTGTTTCCTTCTACTTTCATGCATAGAGTTATCTCTTACTCTAGCAGTAACATTTCTCATTGGCCTTTCCTTACCATTTGAATTCTGTCTCCTTTTCTGGACTGAAACATTTTCTGTAGTAATATTTTTTTTACTACACATATTTCTTATGACTGTTTTTCGACTCTTACCCGGTGCTTTCTTGGTGACTTGACAAATCTTTTTGTTAGAGGACTGCTGCATTCTTCCATGGTCCTGCTGTCTTTGACGTTTTGCAGCCTTTCTTACTCTTTCTTTGCTAGGCATCCTAAAATCTTGAAATAATCTGCAGTTGAATCTGTGGTAAAATATAATAAAAAATGTTATTAACCACTATTACCCAACAGTAAATTAATAACAGTCATCAAAAACTTAACACACTACTTAAGTATATAATATACTGAAGCCTATCTCCAATTTTTCACTGAACAGGACTCATCTCTTCTTAACCTTGGATAAACCTCACCTACTCTGTGTCCCCTGCACATAATTAAATGTAAAGGGGCAGATTTATATTAACTAGCACATCCCCAGGGATGCACCAGTTAACGTGCACCGCTGCTCTGCCACCCACGGTGTGCCGCATTTACAATCAGATAGGACAAAGCTACATCAAAACCCTGCGCCTGCTTGAAGCAGGCATAGATCTTGACGCAGGTAGGCTGAAAGCTAAAGCAACAACTAAGTATCGTGTGCAGAAGTTACAAAAAAGGAAAAATGGCGTTTAAACCAGTAATGAGCCCATGCTAACGTAACACAGTGTAAAAATATCCAGGATCTACATCAGTTTGGGGTTCACGAACCTGGCAGGTACAAGGCACTGAGGCTTTCCACCGTGCATGTCTCATCCCAAATCATATGTTGTTTGTGAATGAAACAATTTCCCAGACCAAATGCTTTGGATTGGCTACTTCTAAAAAATTAAACACCCCTACTATCCCGGAGTTAGAGGAATATGATGGTTGGAGTAATTTTACTCGTTGTCCATTAAAGATTTACAGGCCCTACTCCGTAATTCTTCCTTTAACATTTCCAGTATAAATCCAAAAGGTTCACTGCTTTGGCAACGTGCCTTATCCACGGTTTAATAACGCTGCCTTTTGCTTTATATAAGTTTTCAAATTGTATGAAATATATACCAATAGGTCATTATTAACCTTTAGGTAGTGGTTTTCTTCATGAGGTCTGGTCGCTTCCATACACATACAGATTTTCAAAGATGATCAAGACCTTTATCTGAATGGAGAGGAATGCACTGAGACGCCAGATCATTCACTAATGTGTAGGCACATACAGTTACACGGTTCATGCAACAAACACCGACCAAATATGGCTTGCGTGTTGCAAGGCACGCCAGTTCCTGCTATCATCCCCACGTTCAAGTTCTTGGAAAATGGTAGTTATTTGATGCTCAATAATGAAGATTGTTCTGGGTTAATTAAAAGTATTCATTTTATCGTAACAGTAAATGAACGGGTTATTTGCTGCAGAAATGTTCTATTTCCTCCCACACATGAACATAGGGAGTTTTCAATCTGGCCACAAATACCAACCTTGGGAGCACATTTCAACAGCATGGCAAGAATAAGAGCTCTTTTGTCTCAGAGAGAGGTGGCCTTGAGTTCGGCCCGTGAAACTTTCGTGCTTCACATAGCGAACACCCGTACAGAGCTGCAGACCCTTTTAAATACAGATTCGACTTTGCATTTCAGCAAGATTACCCATTCATTTCCATGCAGCAGGAGGCCCATAGGAATGAAGGTGCAATTTACGATTAACAATTACCTCATCGCAAATTACGAATTTTTCCGACGGTGCAGGGGTGTCTCAAGAACACCCTGCTGCACCCCTGAAAAAAAAATTTGGGGTCATATGGCGCACATAAATTTTGAAAACATTCCTTTACCTCAAAAACGATTTTCAACTCATAATTTGAAAACACTGCACATGGGGAAATGACTTAAAATGTCCTTAAGACACATAAAAGCATTTTTTGATTGCCTTTGCAGCATGTTTCAGTCACCTTTAACATGCCTATGTAACGGAAACATTCAAAATCTAAATTTGCCATGCACAGGTGGGAGCATATTTACAAGCAATTTGCTCCACAGACAAACTTCTTACATTGAAATGGGAAAAATAACATCAGAGACTCTCAATTACCTTATAAAGAAGCAGACACCATTATGTCCTTCTCATCAATATTAAAACCATTGCTTTTTCTCAAAAACGATTTACAAGTCATAATTTGAAAACACTCCACAGCTCCTATGCACATAAAAGCCCTGTCAGTACTAATACTTCACATTTTCTCCAATTACAATT
Source organism: Lissotriton helveticus (assembly GCF_964261635.1). NCBI lineage: Eukaryota > Metazoa > Chordata > Amphibia > Caudata > Salamandridae > Lissotriton > Lissotriton helveticus. Next base: position 794,457,200 of record NC_136057.1, on the reverse strand, counting down.
TCTCAAAGAAACAAAATCTATTTGTGAAACACTTGAGACAAAGCAACATTTGAAAAACACAACTTTCTTCATAATTTTCTCCTTAAAGCACACTATTTTCTATCTAAATTAAAGAAATTTTTTCTCACCTTAGCAAATACTTTGAGTTTCAAAACAGTCTCAGAAACACACCAATTTGTCTTCAGCAGAGCAAAAGGTATGCACTCCAGAGTCTGCAGCTATCAAAAGCACAGAAATGCTGTAATTCCTCACACAGATCTCTCATGTCACCCAATCAAAACTCTTCCCTCACTTTTTTTCAAAGCAAAACCCTTCCCCCCTCTGCCCCCTCTCTGCTTTTTCTGCATAGCAACCACCTCTTGCAAGACCTCTCACACAACAATGTTGCAATTGAACTCTGAACTCTCAGTGCACCTGCATATCCAAAGCATTCTTTCATTTAATGATTTTTTCTTCGCCACTCAAAATACATCTTTCAACGAACTCATCCATGCACACTAACTTTCTGTTTTCAACAATCAAAATCCACCAATCACTCTTACTGCTTCATTAACACAGAAACTCCTCAGTTTTTTTCATTTTACACTCTCATTTTTTCAACTGCCATTTCATTGCCACACTTCATCTGACTGCAGGAGAACCTTCTCTCGCCATGTTTTCTGTCTGGATTGTTGGACATAGCTACATCTATTGGGCTCAAAGGTACGCTGAAAACAGGAATTTACCTAACCTCAATTTACAAGATGTGGAAATTAAGTGGTTTGGCCACAGAGGATTAAAATGTCACCAATTGATACCATTGGTGAAAACCTTTATGCATTTGCCAAAACCTGACCTGTTAATTGTGCACTGTGGAGGTAATGATTTGGGCACTTTGACTGGGGTAGGTCTGGAAATGCTTTTAAAGGACACCTTTGAGCAATTGATGGCACTTTTTCCTCAGACTGCCTTGGTATATTCAAATATATGCCAAAGACAGAAATGGAGGTGGTCGAACCAATTTTGTCCACAAATTGAGAAATCGAGGAAGCATGTAAACAAATCTGTTTCAGCTTACATGAGAGACCATGGAATGGGCTCCCTGTACAACAATAACTTGCGGTACTACATGCAAGATATCTACAGAGCAGATGGAGTTCACTTCTCAGATGAGGGCAACAGAGTTTTCACTCTGAATTTAAGACTGTGCATTGGTACCTACTTATAAGTACCTAAATGTACCATAAACCCAAAAGCTCTTCTCAGAGCTACCCTACATCTGATCACTCACAATTAATATTTTACTCTAACTTTTTTCACTAATTTTCAAGAAAGTACGCTCCCCAGACCGCTTCCCGGTTCGCGAACCGGGCGCACTCCATGCAAAAAAACAAAAAAAACGGTATATATTTTTTTTGCCCTGCGAGACCCTTTCAAAGCCTCCACATCAAACCTAGGGGGTCAGGGAGGATCTACTATGCCCCCTTATGGTCATTTGCCCCTTCGCTTTGGCCTCCTCTTGTCTCTCGATCCTACCGAGAGACAAGATGGCGGCCGCTACGGACTGTTTGGAATGTTTACAGACGCCGAAAAACCAATCAGCTTCGCAAACCTCCGTAACGCGAAAAGTACGAGAAGCGGAGCGCTGTTACAGATATATATCTTTTTTTGAACGTTAATTTCTCAAAATCCACTAGAGCACATATATTGAGACCTAGCAAAGGCACATCGGGCTACCAGTCCCTACAATTTTGCCAAGTTTCGTGCAAATCCATTCAGCCGTTCGGGCTAAAAGTGAGGCCAACCGCCCTATGGAAAACTCAATGTTAAAAACACGTTTTGGGACCCCCCTTTTTTCTCGGCCCCCACTGGACGAACCCCCCCCAAATTTTCAAGGGCTGCTCAGAAACAAAATGTGCCATTTTCCTGAAAATTTCAGCCAATTCCGTCCACAAACGCCAAAGTTATTAGACATAGAATTTTCAAAAAACCCATAGAGAAAAAATCCTAACTATATATACCTACTGGCGACCGCCAGTAGGTAATGTACATATATATATATATATATATATATATATATATGCAGACAATTCCGACCACTTCCAGAGAATAACCTCGGCGAAGAAGGAAACTCAGGCCTCTGCAGCAGAATATAGGCAAGAAATACTTTATTCAAGTCACTCCTCGCGATGACGCGTTTCGGGCTATGCAGCCCTTGATCACCTTATATACTACTATTATAAAGAGAGAACTGTGTCCTTTGAGCCAGGTAAAGTCGAAAAGTACACCACCAATCCAAACACCCAAGACATCTTTGAAAACCTCAGGGCAAGCAGAAGGACATAGGCTATATAAAAATTAAAAATATACCTTCTTTAAAAATTTTAGGAATAAAACAAAGTAGTCCCTTGCAAGTAGCGCCGGCCGCAACGTGCGTGATGACATCGGGAGAGCGGGGAGGAGCGGCGTTCAGGAGCAACAGGAAGAGCGGCGGACATGAGCGTGGGGCGGAGCTGCGGACATGCGGGGAGGAGCGGCGAGTGGCGGACAAACGGTGAGGAGCGGCGAGAAGCGGAGGAGCAGTGGAGCGGTAAACTCAGCAGCGCAGGGAGGAGAGGCGGATGAGGTAAGTGTAGCAGCCGCGGGTGCGCACCTAGGGATGGGCAGAGGTACGGGTGGGGGCCATGAGTGCTCGCAAGCCTTTTACTCAAAGTCGGGACGTCAGGGGAAACAGCGGACAAGAGCCGCGGGTGCGCACCAAGGGACGGGCAGAGGGACGGGCGGGGGCCATGAGTGCTCGCAAGCCTTTTACTCAAAGTCGGGATGTATGGGGAAACAGCGGACAAGAGCCGCGGGTGCGCACCGAGGGACGGTCGGAGGGACGGGCGGGCGGGGCCATGAGTGCTCGCAAGCCTTTTCCTCAAAGTCGGGACATCGGGGGAAACTGCGGACAAGAGCGTGGGCAAAAGCGGCCAGGACCAACAAAACCGGAGCAAGGGAACACTGTAAGTACGCGCTGCTGCTCCCGGCCGCTCAGCTGCGCCTCTCCTGCTGCCATGCTGCCCCCAGCCCCCTTCTGCCCCGGGCAACGCTGGGGCGGGCTGCTAGTATATATATATATATATTACGCTCAAAGAACTTCTCCGTGGTATGGAAAGAAGAGAGCAGCACTCCGGGGAATTACTAGGCAGCGTGCAGTTTATTTAGCACAAACAAACGTTTCGGCAAAAAGCCTTCGTCGGTGTCACAACCCTTGGTCCAAAACACACCTTAAATAAAATCATGTGATAATTCATGAACATCAACAAGGGACTCAACCCTCAGTAGTACCATAAGCGCCATCTTAGAACGGTTTTCTAAGATTCAAAACCATACAGATATAAACCATGGATTGGTTAAATCGAATAGGCAGAGGGCAAATTTCAATAATACATTCCAATGATTGTACAAAAGAGATACAGCCGTGGATCGGCAAGGGTCCCTTGAGTGAAGAAAATAAAACAATTCATGACCACATGCAAAAAAGTGCTGGAGATTTCACATAAATATGTGCAAAGAGGAAGTGGCCTACTTCATATCAGCAATCAAGGCGAATATTACTAGGTGCTAAAATTCCACCGTGAGTAAATAGTAAAGGAAAAAGTAATAAATCCTGCAACACAGCAAAACAAACAGCCAGACGTCCGTCCGGTGGGATACGTTCATCACAAGCTATATACAAATGATCACAACTATACAAAGAAGAATGGTCATATTCATGAGATCCATCCAATCAAATCAAAGACCTGATTAATGTAGATAGTGATCAAGGTCAGAATACATACACAAACATACAGATACTAGGACAATGTAAGAGGAGTGAGATTCCGATACGAGACGTATAATATATATACAATTTGCCATTGATAATAAGGAAATATATATATATATATATACACACACACGTTAATTTGTAGAAGCTGGTGATCACCTCTGGCGCATAATTTGACCATATAGTCTAAGCACACTATATACACTATCTACATATATACATTTTTCATAAGTTGACCATACTTACAGATAATTATGCACAGTGTTATAGCGTACAGATGATATAAAGACAAGATGGAATATCAGGTGCTAATGACAATGTACTCCTATTCAGCCCTTCATTTCCCCAGATGTACTACCATATCCTCACCGCTATTCATACCCTTGGGGAACTTGGTAGACAGATCGATTATGTATCTAGACTCGAGGCGTCTAAGCATTCTTAGCCTATCTCCACCCCGTGGATTGAATGGGACATGATCCAAGCCAAAGTAGCGTAATTTCGTTCTATCCTTTTTATGGTGTTCGGCGAAATGCCTCGCTACTGGGTACGCGGGGTCCACCTTTTCGATAGCCCTCTGATGTTCGAGCACTCTCAGTTTAAGTTGGTTGATGGTACTACCAATATATCTGAGACCGCATGGGCATATCAGACAGTACACAGCATAGGTGGTGCTGCAGGTCATGAACTTATTGATTTTCTTAGTCCTACCAGCATCCGGAATGTCATATTGCAGAACCCTACGACTGTTACTGCACGCTTTACATTTCCCACATGGGAAAAAACCACTCATAGTTTTCAAGGTGTTGGTATTACTTTGAGTGGGTAAGGGTTCTAGATGGCTGTGTACTAACACATCTCCCAGGGACCTCGCCTTGCTAAAGGTCACCAGAGGATGCGGGGGCAGATCTTCTTTGAGTACTTCATCTGTGAGCAAGATGTGCCAATTTTTGCGCATCAGGCTCCTCAGTCTATCGGCACCTGCAGAGTAAGGAGTGATCATTCTAAAGACATTCCCAGTGTTATTAACTGGCGTCCTTACTTTCTCAGCTAGTAAATCAGCTCTCGGAATCGTTCTCACTTTTTTCAGTGTGTGGGACAAAAGTGGCTCATCATAGCCCCTGACTCGGAAGCGAGAAAGACATTCCGAGGCAGCCGCCTCGAAATCCTTGTCTTGGGTGCTGTTTCTTTTTATCCTCAAGAGTTCACCGTACGGGATACTCTTGACGAGCTTAGGTGGGTGGGCACTGCTAGCAAACAGGATAGAATTTCCTGCTGTCTCTTTGCGATAAAGAGACGTCTGGACTCGGCCATCCTCGATGTGAACCCGCAGGTCCAGATAGTGAGCTGCCACCCCATATATATATTACCTACTGGCGGTCGCCAAAATGTGTTTTCCCCATGCAATTTTCCGTAGGGACCTTTAGCCAGAGTTACAGCCCGAACAGCTGAACGGAATTACACCAAATTTGGCGGAGAGGTAGAGTTCGGTTCGCAGATTGTGCTTTTTGTTAAATGGTGTAATTCCGTTCAGTACTTTTTTAGAAAATTAGAAGTAAAATCATACCAATATCTAGAGACGGAGTTCTGCACGCATACGGAAATTCGCACAATTACGAGCATGAGCTGCATGCTGATTGGCTGTCAACTGTCTGTCAACACTCCAAACCAGGAAGTGTTGGCAGCCATCTTGTTCGTTGCTAGAACCGAGTCACAAGAAAACAGTAAAACAAAGTTGACGAATAAGGAAAGGGGGCAGGGTGGAAATATTCGAACCCTGTAGGCTTGCTCAGGGGGTCGTACATGGATTTTTAGTTTCAAATTTGTTTTAAAAAAATGTAAAATCACGGTGTACGCGTATGGTACTCGTATGCGGTGGAAATGGGGGTGGGAAAAAAGTTGAAGTCCGTTTTATTCATTAGGTGTTGGGGGAAATTTTTAGAGCTATATTTCTATGATAGTATGTAAAACTTTCCATTTTTTTTTGTGCACCAGTTGTACTCTTGCAAGCGCACTTTTTTTTTGTTTTTCTCAAGTTTGCCAAGCAAACCTCTACTCATTTCAGGTATTACATTTGCCGCTTTTTTTTCACGGGTCGTGTGTGTCATCCGCTGCTATGCTTTTGTAATCTATTAATAAACATATTGTATCTATTTTTATTTGAAATGTAGTGTCAGGGTGCCAAACGTTGATTACATACTCCGTCCAACCGCCATTTTATTAGTTTTCCTCCGTTATTTTTATTATACCTGTTATTTTCATTTTACCCTCCGCATATTTTCTGTGTGATCGATGAGATTTCCTGCCACAGACACCACGGTGTTTGTCCTTGGCCTCCGATCTTATCAGAGTTGGTAACACGTATAGGTAGAAACTAATTTGAAGGGCGTACTCTCTACGCATGCGCCGCCTTGTTTCCAAGCGCACGTTTCTTTTTCTTCAAGTTCGCCAAGCAAACCTCTCCTCATTTCAGGTATTAAGTTTTCCGCTTTCTTTTCCCGGGTCGTGTGTGTCATCCGCTGCTATGCTTTTGTAATATATTAATAAACATATTCTATCTGTATTTATTTGGAATGTAGTGTTGAGCCGCCAGACGTTGATTACATACTCCGTCCAACCGCCATTTTAGTAGTTTTCCTCCGTTATTTTTATTATACCTGTTACTTTCATTTTACCCTCCGCATATTTTCTGTGTGATCGATGAGATTTCCTGCCACAGACACCACGGTGTTTGTCCTTGGCCTCCGATCTTATCAGACTTGGTAACATGTATAGGTAGAAACTAATTTGAAGGACGTACTTTCATCACATGCGCAGCCTTGTTTCGAAGCGCATGTTTTTTTTCTTTTTCTTTAAGTTCGCCAAGCAAACCTCTCCTCATTTCAGGTATTAAATTTGCCGCTTTCTTTTCCCGGGTCTTGTGTGTCATCCGCTGCTATGCTTTTGTAATATATTAATAAACATATTCTATCTGTATTTCTTTGGAATGTAGTGTCGAGCCGCCAAACGTTGATTACATACTCCGTCCAACCGCCATTTTAGTAGTTTTCCTACGTTATTTTTATTATACCTGTGACTTTCATTTTACCCTTCGCATATGTTGTCTGTGATTGATTACATTTCCTGCCACAGACACCACGGTGTTTGTCCTTGGCCTCCAATCTTATCAGACTTGGTCACACGTATACCTAGAAACTAATTTGAAGGACGCAAGCCACAGCCATTACAACGCGTGTTCATCAACACAAAGAGATTATTAATATTATGGTTTTATCATGCGTGGTAAATGCATAGTAGTTGGAAAAGCATGTGTGGTAAAGCCATATGCGTGGTAATGGCTTCTTGGTGACGATCAGGCGTTGTAATGACTGTTTCCCCCCAGGACACTGCAGAAACCGGGTTGGGGCGTGGTGGACTCCAGGGCACCAGGCGGAGGGCCACGCAGACCCTCTCATAGAATATAGAAGTCTTTGTGGGGTTATTGTGTCCGTGGTTTGAGGGGCGTCATTGAGGCCCACACACTTAATTTTGTAGGGGTAGGTATTGCATGGGGAAATGTCGCAAGAGGATTGTAAATGTGGTACACATTGTTTGGTATTAGTTTGATTTCTTTACCATGTTGTAGTGTTTCCAGAGAAAATATCTCAGTAGTTTTCAATGCTAGTCTTTAACATCTTACTATAGTACTTCAAGATTATAAATATTTTTATTGTGGATCGCCACTCCCCCCACAAAGAAAAAGTAGTATGTAGTTTTTTTATTAAGTTTTATTAAAAGAATAACTGTAAACGAAACTTAATGATAACTATATAATAAACAACTAGAAAAATAGCTTTAAAAAAACAATAGCATAAACAAATTGGGAAGTTGACTCCAAAAGACGTATGATTGGTAATCTGTAAAAGAAAAAAGAAAATTAGAGTTTAAAATTATGTGGATGTGACTAATTGGGCTGAAGCATTACAAGTCTAGGTAACATTACGATTTTACGTGTGCAGTGTGTCTGGTATATTTCAGTTCTGTTATAGTGCCGCATTCAAGTGGTGTCTATATGGAAGTGCCTACTGCGTTACTGATGGTTAAGTGGCACAACGGAATTGTAAATATGTCGACTTATTTCTAATGCATTGCAATGATGGCTTTGTATATCTAGGCCTCTGTGCTTACCGTTGTATAAACACTGTGGACAAACTTCAGCCAGTTGAATTCACAACTTCAGTTGGGCTGATCTTCTACACGTTCAAGCAGACAGCAGTGTCTATAAGTTTAAAAGAGAAAGTGAAATGATGTCCTTGCGTCACTTTCTCCATCTTAAAAGTGACAGAAAAGTGGCGTAATAAGCTTGTAGATCTGTTTGTCAGACTGTTGTAACCTATCTGTTGTCACTGCTCGGAGGTAATTATACGTTGTAGACGCAGAAGCTGTTGTACACTACATACTCTCTTCTTTGACAAATCAAGGTAACACTACGGTTTTACGAGTGCAGTGTGCCTGGTACATTTCGCTTGTTATAGTGCCGCGTTCAAGTGGTGTCTGTATGGAAGTGCCTACTGCGTTACTGACGGATAAGTGGCACAACGGGATTGTAAATATGTCCACTTATTTCTAATGCATTGCAATGAAGGCTTTGCATATATAGACCTCTGTGCTTACCATTGTATAAACACTGTGGACAAATATTTCAGCCAGTTGAATTCACAACTTCAGTTGGGCTGATCTTCTACACGTCCAAGCAGACAGCAGTGTCTATAAGTTTAAAAGAGAAAGAAAAATGATGTCACAGAGAGTGAGAGAGAGAGAAAGCGAGAGAAAACAACATTAAAACTGTCTCGTAGAGTCTGGAGTTGAGATTTTTTCTTAAAAAGTCAGACATAGATTTAGGAGCTGCTTGTGTCACTTTTCCCATGTTAGAAGTGATAGAAAAGTGTCGTAATAAGCTTGTAGATCTGTTTGTCAGACTGTTGTAACATATCTGTTGTCACTGCTCGGAGGTAATTATACATTTTACAAAGTGAAGCTGTTGCACACTACCAACTGTCTCCTTTCACAAATGAAGGTAACACTACTGTTTAACTTGTGCAGTGTGCCTAGTACATTACAGTTCCGTTATAGTGCCGCATTCAAGTGGTGTCTATATGGAAGTGCCTATTGCGTTAGTGACACAAAAGTCGCAGAGCGAGATTGTAAATAGGCCGAGTTATTTCTAATGCATTGTAAGGAAAGCCTTGTATATTTAGCCTCTGTCCTTACCGTTATATAAAAACTGCGGCTAGGGGAATTCACAACTTGAACTTAAATTTTCTTCTACATGTCGAAGGAGACAGCATTTTCTAGAAGTTTAAAAGAGAAAGAGAAATGATGTCACAGAGAGTGATTGAAAGATGGTGCTCTACGTGTGGAAGAAGCCTTCACTGTTATCAAGAGAGTTAATCATTTCAATTTGGATAATGTTGTATAGAGCAGAGTGGAGATAGCAAAGTCGAAAAGTTTAAGAAAAAAAGAGAAACGATGTGAGAGAGTAAGAAAGAGAAAGGGAAAAAAGGATATTAAAACGTGGGAGAGACACACGATAGGGGAGGGGTACGTGAAGCCTGAGGCGCAACCACAGTGAAAAATATCGGGGGTGGTGGGGGCTAGAAAAAATGTGGGGTGGGGGTCAAGTTCAAGGAAGAGTGGAGCTGCAGGGGCTCTAAGCGGGGGGGATATCAAAGCGTCATTAACAAGCAAAATGTGTTTGAGTCCAGGAAGCTATGACATCATAGCTGAAGCCCTGTAAGCCCAATGTTTTTTTGCACTTGCTGTATACTACAGATTCTCTGTTTTGACAGATAAGTTGTCGTTGTTTCAGAAACAAGCTTCTTTGCTCACCTCGTGCTATTGTCGTCGTCAGTTTTACATAATCCATCGTGAAGCTGGACATCTAAAAGATATTAAAAGAAAGATGTTATGATTGGTAATTATTACAATATTAATTTGGAGTTAGATAATATCGCGCTTTTATAGACATTGCAGGGCCGGTGTTCTATTGATAGCCTAATCCCATCTGTCTGTACACCGCCCGAACGAATTTCCACGTATGCAGATAATTCTGCGCAACCGCACTATGGTCCATGTCTTAGATGCATGTAGTTTTAAGCTCACCACTCAGAGTTAAAGTATACAAGTGGAGTTCATTAAGACTGTGGTCGGTTGCGATTTAAGTTCAAATACGTTACATTAATAGAGAGCCGGAGATGAGACCGAAAGCTATTTCGCAAAACAGATTATAAAATGTTTCGACCTGGAACCTTTTATGTTGGTTACAATTTTACAATATTTTTTGGTAGGTTCTGAGGCTATGCCATGGCACCATCCATGCTACAGGTCAAAATGGCGGCTCCGCGTACATAAAACTGAATTGAAAAGTCGTTTTCTTTCCATATTTTAAGCGGGTCTCTCTAGGGCACGGACGTAACGCTGAATATTCCATCATTATTAAGGATATTTTGATCGTCGAAGGAGCTCATTTTGGATTGTCTACGCGTAGGGTGTGCACAGCCAGACGGGGGAGCAGGAATAGACAGGGAGAACCTGCAAGTATCGACACCCCTCTGACGTAGGTGGTATACAAAATGAAGGGGGTGAGCATATAGTTAGAACACCGGACTGACTACCGGGCATTTTGACATTCTGCAGAGCTGGGGGCAGATTTCGTTGATGGAGATCTGCGTGTACAAGCATTGTTTATTTTTGAAGCAGACGCAGGTCTCCATCTACGAAATTAGCCCCTACTGCAGTGACATCAGCTCCCAGCTCTGCAGAATGTCAAAATGGACGTAACCAAATCCGCCACTGAGAGGTTGATTGTCACATTTCTACGAACTGTTTGTATTGTGAATATATTCCGGACATTTCAGCGATTATAAAAATATTACTTGGGAAAAAAAATGTAAACATGTAAATTAATAGATTATGAAGGAGTACGTTCGTATAAAACACTAAGTCGTATTTTTGTATGTAGTCAGCTACAACCCTTTGCCTCCCTCCGATGTGTTCTCAAGCCTCACTGCTCACCTTTGTGATGTAGTCCCTATCTCCAACAAATAACTTTCATATATGGTGCCGAGTCTTGATATCTGTATGGGTAACGACATACTCGTGCTCCCATTATCATCATCGCAGGTTCTTCACCCGCTCATTGTTTCGGGCACCACTAACTCAGTGACCAAGGAGGCCACGCATGTAGTAGTGGGCCACTTGTTCGGTGCTTTGGGAACAACTCTAAAATGGCGTACAACACGTGCGCTCCGTCTTTTTTATACATAGGGTCACCTGTGTAGGGACGAATACGCTTAATGGGTGTGGTGTGGGCTTGAGGGAGTGTGTGTGTCGATCTGACAAGTAGACCTGTAACTAAGAAATCACAACAATGGAAATTTGGGCCTCATAGTGTTGTTGTGTTTTCCTGGTAGCGTAAGAGTGGCTTTCTTTTTTCTATGTGACGTTACGGTACAGTCACTATGTTTGTGGCCTATTTTGTGATACATTTTATTTTGTAATGCGTTTCAAAAACTACTTGTGGTAGGGTGGTTTTAAATTAAACTGCGAAGTGTGCTTATGAGTTAGTTGAGTGTAGAAGTATTATTTTTTTCTATTTTCAATCCTATTATAATTGTGCTGACTTTTGTCCTTTAGCAGTACTATATTATTTTATAAAATGTATAATTGTTGAAATCATGTTTGAAAGTAGAATGGAAGCATGTAAACTGCTCTCTGTGACGAAAAACAATGCCGGCTCCTGCAGGAAGTGCGGAGCCGGCTGGGACCGTGGAGGCTTTGGGGCTCTTCCCACGGTCCGCAACGTTAGATTTGAGGTCCGGGGGATGGGGGGCATATTATCAAGGACCGGTGTTAAAATTATCGCCATTTTATCGGCAGGAAACTGCAGATAGAACGGCGATAATGGGCTTATATAATACACCCTTGTTAATTCCCATAGAAGCCCATGTTATTCTGTTAACATGGGCTTCTATGGGAATTAACAAGGGCATATTATCAAGCCCATTATCGCCGTTTTATCGGCAGTTTCCAGCCAATAAAATGGCGATAATTTTAACACCGCCGGTCCTTGATAATATGCCGCAGGGTTTCCTTGGGGATTATGAAAAATTAGTGATAAAGGCTATATTTTTTATGTTAGATTTATCGTACGCGTAACAAGCACGTATGGACGACGTAGCGTGCTAAGATTGGAAGTCGTCCCATATGTGTACTGAAGGAAGAAAAAGAAGAATCTTTGTAAGATATTTATGAAGTGTATGTGTTTAGATGTTGGATGGGTCTAAAAAGAGCCCCAAGAGGAAGACTCTGTTTCCCCATCTGTAAAATGTACACTGTCTCTCCTATAGGTGTCATGCATATTAAAACGTAGATTGTTGTGGTAGATGGACCCCATTCTATAGTCTCGGAGAAAGGCAGAAATAGATTTATTCACATGTTTCCTAGCTTTTTCAATCTGTGGACAATAGTGGTTGGACCGCTTACATTTCTGCCTTTGGCATATATTAGAATATACAAAGGCAGTTTTGGGGAACAGTGTCATCAATTGTGCAAGGGTGTCCTTCATAAGCATTTCCAGACCTACCCCTGTCAAAGTGCCTAGGTCATTGCCACCACAGTGCACAGTTATGAGGTCAGGATGTTGGAGATGCAAAAAGGATTTCACCAATGACATCAATTGGTGCCATTTTAACCCTCTCTGTCCAATCCATTTAATGTCTACATTTTGTAAACGTAGGTCTTTGTGAATTCCTTTCCGTTCTGCGTACCTTTGACTTCAGAAAATATTGCTGTGTCCCAGCATCTTGAAGAGAGGTCTGGATGCACTCTGAATGTCTATGTAAATGAAGTGGCAGTTTGAAAAGTGAGATATTTTTCTAAAATGGTGGACAACACGCAGTTTTGAAAAAAGAAAAGGATTGATTAGTTATTCAAGAACATTCTCTACTAAGCTAGGATGAATGTGTCTGTGTTTTAAAGGCTGATTTTTATTAGTTAAGAAAAAGTGATAGAAAAGAACATTACATAAGATAAGCTGGTATAATCTGGAGTCAAGCACACTTGCTGTTTTAATTTGCAACAATGTATGATGAACTTTTCACGTGTGTGTTGAGTTAGGTGTTCCGTGAAGTGTTTCTATGGTAACTGGCAGATTGTGGAATGGGGGAAGGGTTGAAAGTTTTGTCAGTTGGAAAGGGTGCAAAAGTTCAAGCAATATAAAAGTGTGTTTCGTTTTGATGTAATGTGGGAATAAATGTAATTTTTTATTTATTTGTATATGTGTGTAGATTGAGTGTGTAGATTGACAGGAAAGGTTTGCTATTTGCTATTGGACTTCCTGTTGTCCTAGGACTGCGTAGGGGGGTTGAAAATGATCCGAAGATCAAAATGTTTGATGGCGTTTGTTGAGCCTTTGATGGCCCTGGGGACCACCACCTCCCAGGGCCGGCTCCTGTAGTGTTACAGGGTTGCTATACTTGGGACATTGCTGTTTGCTATGGTAGTGCGAGAGTTCTCTTTGAAGTAGGAAAGCAGATTGCTTTTGGTCTGAAAGATCAGCATGTAAGCTGGTCTCTCTGACAAAAAGCAATGCCAGCTCTCGTAGGACGCAGGGAGCCAGCTGGGACCGTGGGGGTTTTGGGGCTTCCCCCACGGTCCTGAACGTTATATTTGAGCCCTGGGGATGGGGTCCCCAGGGATTGAGTAAAATTAGTGGTAGATGCTATTTTATTTTTTGGGTATATTTAGTGTACGCGTACCGTACAAATTTTGAAAGTTGCTACATAAGTGTAAGTAAGCAAGAAAACATCAATAAAAAATATATATTTTACAGATATGTATCAAGTTTATGTGTTTATATGTTGGTTGCTTGTAATGAGACCTTTTCTTTTTATTGGTACTTATAAGTAAGTGATTATGCATAGTCTAAAATTGTTGAGGAGCAGTGTTTTATACAGTGGTTAACTTTTGACCTCTGTTGACAGGTGACTTTTGCATGATCTGTTGGGGGTATGGTGGAAAGTTATCTCAGTTGGATAGGTTTGAAATGTTAAAGCAATGGAAATGTGTGTTTCGTTTCGAATTAGTGGGTGAAGGATTTTAATTGGTTGTTTATATGTATGTATGTGTAAAGGGAGAGTGAAAATGTTCCATTTCGTGGTTCTGGTGCAAACAGTGAACTAGAGAGATTCTGTATAAGAATTTCTACTGCATGAGTGGCATTCTTCTTAATGTACAAATCAATTTGAAAGGTGAGTTGATAAATTGTATGGGAATGTATGTGGTGCATGTTTGTACATTAAGGAATTATGGGGCATATTATCAAAACAGGCGATACAATTATTGACGCTTAAAAGGCAGAAAACTGCAGATAAAGCTGCGAGAATGGGCTTGATAATATGCTCTATGGAATTCCAATCGAAGTCTATGTGAGATGTGAGGGACATCTAACATGGGTTTCGATTGGAATTGCATAGAGCATATTATCAAGCCCATCATCGCTGATTTATCGGCAGTTTTCTGCCGACTAAGCGGCAATAATTGTATCGCCTGTCTTGATAATATGCCCCAATATTCGTGCCTTGTTAAACGTTTTATAGTAGTAAATGTGTTTTGCTATAATGCATGCTGTTATGTTTTATTGCTTAATATCACATTGTGCGTCTGTGTAGTTCAAGGAATTATGTGGCATATTATCAAGAAAGGGCTATACATTATCGCTGCTTTTATTGGCAGGAAATTTCCGGTAAAGCAGCGATAATGGGCTTGATAATATGTCGTTGTGAATTGCCATGGAAGCCCATGTTATGGTGTTAACCTGGGCTTGTATGGGAATTCACAAGGCCATATTTTCAAGCCCATTATCGCTGCTTTACCGACAGTTTCCTGTCGAAAAAAGCTGCGACAATGTGTTTCCCTTTGTTCATAATATGGGCCTGTATTTGTCACTTTTTCCATAATTTCTAGCCTTTTTTTTAAACTTCCCTCTGTCTCCTCTTACTCCTTTCTCTCTCTTGGTAGTACTGTCTTTTTCTTATATTGTCCTCTGTGGTGATATTGCCCTTTTTTGTCTTTATATTTTCCTATTTCTTCTATTATTCCTTCTGTCTCCTCGTTTTGGGGCATATTATCAATAAAAGGCGATAAATTATCGCCTTTTTTATCGGCAGAAAACTGGTGATAAAACAGCGATAATGGTCTTGATAATATGCCCTTGAGAATTCCCATTGAAGCCTATGTTCTGGTGTGAACATGGGTTTCTATGGGAATTCTCAAGGGTATATTATCAAGCGCATTATCGACGTTTTATCGGCTGTTTTCTGCCGATAAAAGTGGCGATAATGTATCGCTTTTTGTTGATAATATGCCGCTTTGTAGCTATTCTCTTCATATTTAATTTTTTTCTTGCTACTCCTTGTTATGCCCACTTTTTGGTTTGTTTCCCTCTGTATATAGTCTGGGACGATTTACAAGCCGCTTGTGCGTCTTTGTTGTTTTATTCTGTTAGTTTTGTTTGATGTAATAGTGGCGGAAATAATGTAGTAAATTGCTTATGTATTTGGAAAATGAGTCAGTGTTGTTCACTGAAATCTAGTAATTATATACAAGGAAAATGTATAGTCACTTAAACGTTTTTCAGTAGTAAATGGTAAAATCTCATATTTTTTTGTCTAATATCACACTGTGTATGTGTGTACATTAAGGAATTAGGGGGCACATTATGAAGGAGTGGTGTTAAAATTTTTGCTGTTTTATCGGCCGGAAAGTGCCGATAAAACGGCGATAATGGGCTTGATAATACGCCTTTGGTATTTCGTATAGAAGCCCATGTTAACATCAGAAGATGGATTTATATGGGAATTAACAAGGGCGTATTATCAAGCCCATTATCGCCGTTTTATTGGCAGTTTCTTGCTGATAAAGCGGTGATAATTGTAAGACTGGTCCTTGATAATATGCCGCTATATTCGCACTTTTTTGCATATTTTCTACTGTCTCTTGTCATACTCCCTCCTGTCTTGTCTTATTCCTTCCTCTCTGATTACACTATCTTCTTTTTCTTATAATCTGCTCTCTTTTTATACTTTTTTTCAAACTTGCTCCTCTTTTTCCATATTTGTCCTATTCTTTATATTCTCTTTTGTATTTATATTCACCACTGTTGTCATAGTTCTTACTGTGTTCTCATAGTAGTCCCTCTGTACTTATATGGTCAGTCTACCTTTATAATTGTGTTTACTCCACATTTTTGTCTCTGTGTCTTTTTATATTCTTTCCTCTTTCTTCATATATACTATTCTGTTCTTATATTCTGTGTTTCTCCTTAGTCTTTGCAGGTACTCTTTATTCTTTTCTCATGCTTTTGTATTTGTTCTAATACTCTTCTTTCTGTAGTCACATTTCTCCTCTCTTTTCTTATACTTTGCACTCTTTACTAATATTACCGTCTTTTATTATTGTCATATTCCTCTCATTATTTTCTCCCCTGTTCTTATACTCCCCCGGTGTTCATATTCTGCTCTCTGTTGTCTTACTTCTGCATGTCTCCTCATACTACTGAGGTTTTGTTATATTTCCTTTTGTCCTATACTCCTTCTCTCTGTGTTCATATTTTCCTCTTTTTCTTCATATTTCGTATCTGTTTTCATTTTCTGTCGTTTCTGTTTATACTTCTTAAATCTGTTCATATTGTTTGCTCTATTCTCTTATTCCTCCTTGACTCCCTGCATACACTTTGCAACAGTTTCTTCATATTCTCCGTCTTTTCATAGTGATCTGTCTCTTTATATTTGTTTCTCTTGTCATACTTCTGCATGTTTTGTCATACATTTGTTTATAATCCTCCATCTGCCTATACTCCTTTTCTCCTCAATGTGTATCTTCTGTTCTTGTACACCCCTTTTTTCTTTATGTTCCACTTTTCCCCACATTCTTTGTGCTCTCTTCTGGTACTGTTCTCTGTGTCCTTATACACACTGTCCTTCGCTAGTATTCGTTTTTTGTTCTTATAGTTGGGTGTCTTTTCACATATTCCTTCTTTTTTCTTTAGTGTCTTTCTCTCTCTTTTTACAGTGCCCCTCTGTCCTGTTGCTCTCTTTTTTCTTCTTATACTCTTTCTTCTCACCTCATATTTCCATGCTTCTCTTTATATTCTCCTTTACCTATTGATACTTTTCAGTTAATTCATACTTCCTTCATCCGTTTATATTACAGTGTCTGTTTATACTCCCCTTTTTGGTTATATTTGTCCGTGTTTCATACATTTTCCTCTCTTGTTGTAAGTACTTTTATTTTCATTGGCTCACGTTTCTCGTCATGATTTTGCCTCTGATCTTATAAGAATTATTATAGAATATTTCATATATTTATTTTTGTAATGTTATATATTTTTTTTTATAGATTCTGTCTATCAATACTGAAGAAACGGTGTAATACCTACCCTAACTCAAAAGAGGAAACAACAAAAGAAAGGTGTTTATTTGAAGAGAAGTAATCCACAAGATTAACATGAAGAACCGTGTGTTAAGAAAAAGAAAATAGTCCTGGTAAGAGAAGGAACACTTTTCAGAGGAAAATATTAAAGACTAAGAGTAGTGTGGACAAAGGGAAAAATAGTATTAGTGTGTCTGCAACAAAAAAGAAATAGAAGAATAAACAGATGAATCATGGAAAGTCAACTACAGAAAAAATAGTGTATAGTAAAAGGAGGAAAAATCAATTTATGGAAATTAGGAAAAAAATGTTGTATAATAGAGTTGTTTCAAATTTACTTAAAGAAAATAAGGGGTGTAAAAAAGCCAGCATTTTATAAGAAAAAAAAAGGTATAGAAAATGTAGTTGAGAAAGCTTTGGAATTGAAAACAAATTTGTTCATTTTAGTAATCAATAACATTCGATCACTAGATAAGCCAATCCATTTAATGAAGGCCAAAAGTAAGTGGAAAAGTGTAATTAACAGAAGTAATTTTTGTGAATTTTTTTGGGGTGAATGGAAACATAGTTCAAGTTCTGAGCCTTTTTTTAATGAAGAAAGTTATTTTTTAAGAGTAATGATTTGTTGCATGCAGTTGACACTAGTGGTCGTGCTTATGACGTTAGACATGGTTGTCCTATTGAGAAATAGAAAATTGTTCCTTGAAATGCAGAAGAGTTGTTAGCTGATGAAGTATTAGGGAGATGTCCTAAAGCTGCAGTGTACACTTGGAATTGTAGTAGTATTTGCAGTGTACGGCAAGAATCTATTGATTTTTTACGCAATTTCTTATGTAACTATACTAAGAAAAGTATTAAACAAAAGATTAAGATGTTACAAGGACTAGACCCTTGTAGAGTGAGAAACAGTTCTGGTTTGCAATGTCCTTCTCTGGCTTGTATTTCTAAAAAAGTATGTTGAAGTGTTTTTCATCATTTCAGGATGTTAGCAGTACATCATTCTGGAATGGGGAAATTAGTAAGAAGATTCTATTATGCAAAAAGTCCAGCTCGAATGTTAAAGAAGTTGAACAGTGCTCTTTTGCATGGATCTGTATCAAGTGTAAAGAAGGTTTGTGATGATATTGAGGTTAGTTATTTTGGTCCTGAGGAAGACAGTGCAGAAATTGAAATATTAATAGAAGTAAATGTAGAAGAAAATGTACAACATTGTAGTACAGAAAATTTTGAGCAAGAAATTACAAAGTTTAATGTGATTTCACGTGAAAGGCCAAATTATTGTTGTGTGTGTTGTCGACGAACTCATTATAAAAATCAGACCAGGACTGTTGATCTGTATTTAAAAAGTGAAAAGGAAAATAATAATGAGAGGAAGGATTTTGCAACTTATTTGTTGGTAGAGAATTGTTTTAATTTGGGTTCTGATCAGCGTATTTGTAAATATTGTTATAACAAATTACACGAGAACAATAAGCCTGCTAGAGCTGTGCATAATAGTCTTGAGTTGGTAAATATTCCTTCTGAACTGATGGATTTAAATACCTATGAGTCTATTCTTATTCAATGTGTGCTTCTATTTCAGGCTATTGTTTGTATAGAACCTAAGACAGGAAAATTGCCTCCTTCTGATTTACAGAGAGGATTAAAGGGAAGAGTTGTATGTTTGCCTCTAGATTTAAAGAACAATATTGAAACAATTGGTGTTGAAAATGTAGAGGATGAACCTTTAGTTATTCTTGTTAATGGTGTTCCTACTAAGAGTAAGAATATCTGGCAAGAATTAGTGGATGTTAGGAAAGTGAAAAAGGCAACGTTGCATCTGGTAAAAAAGAATCAATATTACAGAAATGTGTATGTGAGAGAAGAAGAAATAACTGTAGAAGAAGATAGTGACTTGCCATCTGGACAAATTGAAAAAGTGGATGTGTCCAGAACTGAAGAAATCTACGAACATTACAGTGTTCATCCACTGCATTCTAAAGAAGTGATGGGGAATACTAGAGAGTTATTCCAAATGAAAGAATCAAAAAGAAGTCCCATTAGTTTATGGGAAAAACGCTTGGAAGCTCATTGTTTCCCTCAATTGTTTCCCACAGGAAAAGGAGGACGATATGATGACCGACCTGTGCAGATTCCTGCATCTGAATACCGGACATCAAGATTATATGCAGAAGATCCAAGATTTTGACAATGTATTCCGTATTTGTTTCATCTTTTGTTTGAGAGGGATTTGTCTTGACTTTATTATGCAGTAAACTATTTATTGAAAACAGGTCTACATCTGCAAAATGTTTTGGCAAAGGAATTTATAGATAAAGTACTGCAGAAAGATATTGTTTTGGAATCTCATCTAATTAATCTCATGGCGTGTCAGCATGGTACTAATGAGTAATGGTACCGTCGTCATGGAGAACTGAAATGTATGCTAAGGAACTTAGGAACTCCTACATGGTTCCTTACTCTAAGCTGTGCTGAATATGCTTGGGATGATTTACTTCAATTTCTTCGAGAGGCAAATCCAAATATACTAAATATTGAATACAAGACACCTGGAGAATTGTGCTCTTTGGATCCAGTTAATGTATGCAGGTATTTCAATCATAGATTTGAAGGTATCACCAATAAAATAAATCCTCCTCTTGGAGAGGTTCTGGACTTCTTTTGGAGAAATGAGTATCAAGCAAGCGGTGCTCCTCACATACACATGCTAATATGGATCAAAGATGCTCCCAAATTTGGAACAGACTCAGATGATACTGTGTTGTCTTTTATTGAAGAATATGCTACATGTGATATACCCAAAAGTACACAAGATAAGGACTTAAGACAACAAGTCTTACGATTCCAAAGCCATCGTTGTGGGAAATCTGTCGTAGAAAGTACAAATCTAAGGACAAATTCTACACCAAATGCCGTTTTGCATTTCCACGACCTGTTATATCAAAAGGAAGAGTGAACAGTTTTATGTCATCTTTTCGACATACTATCACAAGAAAGTCTCCAAAAAATACCTACAACTTAAGAAGAACTGAAGAGTCAAAATATATAAATGACTATAACCCAGTCAATTTGTCCATGTGGAATGCTAATATGGATATTCAATATGTTGCAGACAATTCCATTGCTGTTGCTTGATATGTAACACACTACATAACAAAATCAGAAAAGACAGAATTGAAGTAAATGTGGGAAGAGATTTCCCACAAGAAGAGTCTAAGTAAGAAGTTTTATACTTACAGTTTGAAGATGTTATCTCATCGAGAAACTGGAGCGTATGAATGTTCGGATCGGTTATCATCTGCAAGTCTTTATTCCAAATCTTGAAGAATCATTTGGGTGAGTATAGGTCTTGCTACAGCACGAAACCGAGTTCTTAAATCTGTACAAGAAATTGAATATTTAGCTGAAAAAGAGCCAGAAAGAACGGATATTGTGAAAACAAAATTGTTGGATAGATATTATCCAAATAGAATCATCATCTTGAGAACATTTGTCTCTATGAAGTGCTGCAAAACTATATTTTTTAACGGAATATTACCGAAAACATTAATAATGGTATATATGCCGTTATTGGTTCTGAAGGATGTCTGGTGAAACAAAGAAAAGGACATTTGATTAATCACCGTAAACTGAGTTGCGAAACACCTGACAAAAGAGAATTTTAATATTTAGCTCTTTTGCAACTTTTCATGCCGTGGCGTTCAGAATTGGAATTACTTGGAGATTTCGAGAGCTATGAAGATTCCTTCAATGCAAGTAAAGATACTATAGAATGTCCTGTTTTTGCTAATTATGTGAAAGTGTTGAATGACGAAATTGAGCAAGAAGCTAGAATTGCAGCTGAGATTGCTAGAGACAGTTCTCAAGACAGTCAAAGTTCTGCTCCATTGAGTCAGGAGCCACTAGGAGAACCAATTGTTCAAAATAAGGCAGTAACTGCTATGGAAGAGGTGGAAACAGCAATGTATCAAGGTGAAGAAGATGTAACAAACTTAGGAAACTTGGAAGAACAACTAAATCTGGAGCAGAAAGAAATATATGAGCAAGTGAGAGAACAGATGACAATGGATTACTTCATGAGAAGAAAGAGTGCTCTTGCTCATCATTTGAACCTATCCGAATGTACGTGAGTGGAGAAGCTGGAACAGTCAAAAGTTTTTTAATTAAAGTGATCACAACTTTTCTACAGAAAACAGCTGAGTCGCATTTGTCTTGTGTTGTCACTGCTCCAACTGGATTAGCAGCCCACAAAATTAAAGGAATTACTTTACATCGTTTATTAATGCTACCAATAGAGCATGAAAATAAATTAGAGTACCATAAGCTATCTGGAGAAGCTTCTTGTGAAGTTTCAAGAGTCTTGAGGAAAATGAAACTTCTCATTATTGATGAGTTAAGCATGGTATCAAACTTAATGCTTGCTTTTGTGCATTTAAGAATGCAGCAAATTCTTAAAACAGAGTATGGCGTATTATTCGGAGGAAAACACGTCAACCTTTTTGGAGATCTTCTACGACTTACTCCTGTAAAAGGACAGCCAGTGTTTAAAACACTGTCGCATATGGATACCAGAAAGTCTTTGGGGAGCATTGGAAATGTAAACATTTGGTCATATTTTGAATATAAGGAACTTATTACAAATATGCGACAGGCAAATGATGCTGATTATGGAACTATTCTTCAAGATATAAGAATTGGGAAAATGACTGAACATGGCATACAAGCTTTACAGAGACGATTACTTTCGAATTTGTTTCCAAATGAAAATATTGTCCCAGAGAAAATATACATGAGAATTGTCGAAAAGCAATCTGTAATCTGCTTAATGCCAACACTACGTGAATGTTCTATATTCAATGAAGAAATGTTAAAGTTGGAAAATGAAGAAATTATAAAATTGGAAGCTATTGATAAAATAGAACATGAAGGAATCACTATTATTTTGAATGAAAATTTGAAGAGGAAATTGGATTCTTTAGAGAAATCAATAAGTAAAACTGCAAGTTTTGAAAAGAATTGGTATGCATGTATAAACTGTAGGGTAATTTTACGACGTAATTTGAATGTGGAAAAAGGTTTAGTAAATGGAGCAATGGGTAAAATTGTTGATTTTGTTAATTATGTAAATAGAGATGGGATTGAATTTTGGAAAATCAAATTTGATGAAATTGCTGAAGTACAACAATTTAGTTGTTATTCATCTCGGTTTTTGCTTGTTAAAGATTTGTATGTACGCAGAAAACAGTTTCCTGTTTGTTTGGCATATGCGGTAACCATTCATAGATTTCAAGGTTTAAGTGTAGATAGTGCTTTAGTGAATATTGGAAGTACCGTATTTAAAGAGGGGATGGCATATGTTGCTTTGTCTCGAGTCAGAACTTTATCTGGATTGTACATAAGTGATTTTGATGAGACAAAGGTTAGTGCAGATGCAAATTGTGTGAAAGAGTATAATAGGTTAAGAAGAGAATATGCACCCAATTTAGGTCAATATCCAGTATTTGAAATATGTGTGGGAGGTAGAAAAAGGAGATTTGAGAATATCTGTAGTGAAACTGTAGAGAAAGAAAAAGAACAAGATGAAGTTGCACCTGCAAGCAAAAAGAAAAAGGACAGTGTTGAAGAGAATGTTGGTTATCGGTTTGAAAATAGTTGTGATGTCAACTGCTATGCTAATGTAGTTGTTAATGTTGTTTTTGTTCATGAAAGCAAATTGTTGAAAATCGGGACAAAAGATTCTGTTCATTGTTGTATTCTGTTTATGAGAAATGTAGTAGTGATAAAAGTAAAATACAAAGTGTTTCTGATATTCGAAATGTATTGGACATATGTTCTGGTTCTAGTCAATTTACGCAGAATATTTAGCAAGATTGTCAGGAATTTTTCATGTTTATGCTTGGTGTACTGGAAGATGAAGGTATAGATATTGAAAACTTTTTTGGCCATTCATATAAATGGCAAAATGATTGTCAAAATTGTTTGTTTACATGTAGCACTAACATAGACACTGAAAGATTCATATATTTGACTTTACCTGGCTGTGAATCAGTGTCTTTTAACAATCTAATTAGAGGAGCAACTCAAAATATGGAGTGTAGCCAATGTAAATCAGAAATGTCATAAACATTGTTTATACAAAGATATGGACAGTATGTCATTTTAATGCTGCAACGTTGTAGCGCTGTTGGAAGAAAATTGGAAACTTTAATTAAAAATTTTGTAGCTGGGCAAGTTTCAATATCAGGAAGAACTTTTGTAGCTGTTGCAATTATTTTTCATGATGGACCTTCTACAACACCTGGACATTACACTGTTTATTTAAAATGTCTGAAAGGTTGGATGCATTGTAATGATAGTCAATTAGTTTTTAAGCAACGTTTGCCTAAAGAGTTACCAAATTCTTACCTAATATTTTTAAAGCCAAAATATTAAGTTCATAATTTGGCCTTTTTAGGATTACTGCTGATAAGGTACATTAGTCTGGTGTTGTAGAGTATTTTGTAAGAGAGGGTGAGGAGGTTGAAGGTGACCCTCTTGTTGATATTGAGGCAGTGTACTGTATTAGGTGGTGACTGATATGGCTGCAGCAGGGAACATTGATAATCAGTCAGGTGGTGGTCTTTTGGATTTGTTCTAGTTGTTGTAGGTGTTTGGCTGGAATTCATGTGTAGAGTGTTTTGCCACAGTGTAGTCTGCTGCTGATGAGGGACTGTGTTACTGTTCTTCTTCTTTTGGTAAGGATCCACTTGTAAATGTTGCAAGCATGTGGAGGGTGTTATGGCAGTACAAGGAGACGGTGTAGACTTGCCTACACATGGAGAGGGAGGAGTTTAGGATGAATCCTAGGTTGTGGATATGGTTGGTAGGTGTTGGTAGTGTCCACAGTGTAGTGAGCTAGCAGGAGTCTTCCGAGGCTGAGGGGGTGGGTCTGAGGATGAGTACTTTCATTTTGTGCGTTTTCATGTTTAGAGAGCTGTTCTTCATGTAGTTGGTGATGTCCTTCATTGTGTCGTGGAGGTTGCTTTTGATGGTATGTGGATTCTTGGTGAGGAAGAGGATGAGCTTGGTGTCATCGATGTAGGAGAAGATGTTGAGGTTGTGATGTCGGGTCACTTGTGTGAGGGTGGCCATGTAGATGTTGAATAGCATCGGGTTGAGGGATGAGCACTGGGAGACGGAGCAAATAATGTTGTGGTTTTGGATCAGAAGGCTCAGGATTACTATTGAACAATTATCAAACTAAGAATTTGACACAAACTATTTGGCCGTGTGGAATAGTATGTGAAACCACAAAGGACTTGTTGTTATATATTTTGTCAGCATATATTTGTAAGTAATATTATTTACAGTGTATGAAAATTAATCATAATGTTTTGTTATGTTATGATTGTTTGAGATGTGTCATATTTACGTAAGAAATTGCTCTTAGAGAAAAACATTTAAGATATGTTTTATTTCTATTTTTTAGATTGTTATTGAGAATGTTGAATGTTTTTTTAAGATAATCTTATTGATTGTCTTTTTTTTGCCCGCTGTTATATAATGAGTACTATTGAACTCACTGTTTCTAGTGAAATTCAATATTTTCTGAGAACAGCAAAAAAGGCAAATGTAATACTTTACAAATTATTTTGTGTTGTAAAAGATATATTGTAACTGTATTTTTTTGCGTCTTCCACAGATGGTAATTTTATAATATGTAATTTTTTTATTATTTAATATACTTAAGGTAAGTGCAAGTAAGTACTAAAAATGGTCGGTGGAATGTTCTTCAAACGAGCGCAAGTAACAAAACAAGGATGAGAAGGTAAGTGTGTAAAGATGTTTTGTATCTTTTAAGGATATTTCAAAAAATGATATACTGGGTGTACCTGTCAGAACCCCTCATCAATCAGTGGATATGATAATTACTTATCTAAACACTAGCTGCTGCAGGAGAGATGAAGAATCCGCAAGGAAACATACTTGGAGTGCTTTAGTGGAACAGAGGATTTCTAAGATAGCCGCCTTGAGGAAAGACACAGTGGTGGTCTGGTTATTTAGCACTCACCTGTGGGGAATCCTTGGTGAGGCGCGCGCTCCCTAACAAGTGCGCATTTCACCTACGACGTTCCTGAGTTCAGTCCCATTTTCAATTTGTCAATAGATATTCCTGAAGAGAAAGCACAAATATTTCTGAGAGAATTAAAGAAGGTTCCCAGTTAAACTTACCTTAGTTATCGTGCCCGCAACTAAAATTCAGCTTCCGAGTTGGAAGAAGCCCGCATATTGCACAGTGGTTGATTTTCCTGTCGCGGCTCCTTCAGGGCAGACGGACTCAGACGTGTTCAGCACCTGAAGAGCAAAGAGAATAAGAAACCATACAAGAAACCTAAGTGATACCTAATAGTTGACAAAGGTATATTCTTGGAAAATAATGGTATGACAAGTTACTGAGTTACTAAACTTACCTGACATTATAGAGAATATTGAATATATTCACTCAATGCATTTTCTGTAACCTAAAACGAGAAACAATAACATTTGTGATAAGCAAGGTCTTAAGGGAAAAGAACACATTGATATGGATTACTAGAAACACTGTTGAATTAGGAAGGAACGTTAGTGAAAAACATAAGATATTCAAGGATTGACAGAGTACATAACAAGCAACAGCATAAAGAAAGGTTAGTAGAAGAACACAAGGAAATTAATAATATACAAATTAGACAATAAACTGAGAGGTCTAGGTTGATGAATGTTACGTAATTATAGGTTTTAAGCAGTGAGAAAAATAAAGAACCACAAGCTACAAGGTTGCAGATAAATACTAGAGGAGAGGCTAGTTTAAAAGTTGAAGAGGTAGGTAATTAGTAGGGTTAGACTACGTTATAGATGATGAATAGAGATAGAGTAAAGACAGGAAGTATTCAAAAAGTAGTGTGATAATGCAGTCTAAATATACACAGATACACAGTGTTATTTTGGATAATGAATAATATCTTTTGCATTTTACTAAAACACATTTATTATTTTGGAATGGGTAAGGTGAATAGATATATTCTACATTTTTTAGTAGTGTATTTTAGTATAATAGCCTGAGTCTTTTCCGATAGTCATAAGGAGTGACTGGTTTCGAAATTTAAGAAAAGCTAAGAACAGGATATTCTTATTAGTGATTATATTTACATAGCTTTGCAAAGGAGTAAAACTCTAGTAATGGAATGTTATTAGATAATAGTATTTATATAGTATTGTTTGTAGGCCAAAATTGGTGAAAATTGTAGTTTTGTATTATATCTTATGAAAAGTGATAAAATTAACTGTTTATATTTTTATAGAAGGAGCAAGAACATAAAGGAAAAATTATGGAAAGAGAACAGACTCATACGGAGGAGATTTTGGATATTATCTTGAGTATAATTGAAGAATTAATCGTATCTGTCACAGGCAATGAGAGTGAAGAAGGGGAAATTAGGGCTGGAGAAATGAGGTGTGATTTCGAATACGAAAGCTTTGATGGAGATTTTCTGGAAGTATTAAATTATGTTGAAATTTTAGAACAAATTAATTCAGAAACTGCTAACGAGGCAATTGATCTAAATGTCATATCTGATGAACTTCTGTTGGAATGTCTGTTCAATTATGAGATGTTACAAAAATAAATGTATTGTTTAAAAATAATACAGTTTTGAGCACTATATACTAATGTATTTATTGTACTAAAAGTGAAGCACTTATAGATTCAGTTATATATTCTTTAAATGTTTGTATTGATGTAAAATATGCAAAGTGGATCAGAGGGTATGGATTGGTTAAAATTCGTATGGAGTATACATGCAGCCTTTTATGCACCCGCAAACTTGTGTTTTATGCCTTCAATTTTCCAGTCTGTATCCTTAGACTTCCTCCAAACACTCTGTCACTGTTGTTTTAGTTTTGTAGTGAGTCATTTATCGGTATGTTGTAATCCATTCACTACATTAAAACACTAATGGGCACATATATAATAACTGGCATATCCCCAGGAATATGTTAGTTATTGTGCTCCGTGATACCACCACCATGGATGTGTCATAATTACAATGCGGTGTACCATGGGACAAAAATGGCACATATATGTGATGTATCTGTGCTGTAAAGGTGGTGCATTGTTTGAGTAATGTTGCAAGTGGCACGCATCTCCAGCAATGCTCTGGGGGCCCTATGCTGAGAATGCTGTGTCAATCCTTACACCTGCTTCAAGCTAGTGCAGGGTTTTGACACAGCATGAGCCCAAAAGTGACAAAGTGAAATCTTGTAGATTTCAGTCAGCCACTTTTAGGAGGTGTTCCTGCGCCGGAACGCCCCCCCCCCCCATGTAGGAATGTCTCCTTCCGGTGCAGGGATTTACAATGTGACGCACCTCCCAGAGATGTCACATTCTAAATACCACATACCATGGCGCATCTTTTGCACCACTGCTTCATCAGAAAAGTGATGCAACCATGGTGTAAAAGAGACACAAGGGTGTTGTAAATCTGCCCCTAAGAAACACTTACAAATTCACCCAGGCAGTTTCACTAGCAGTGCATTCTTTTTTAATTTAATTTTGGTATTATTTTACATTAAAAATATGAAATGTAACTTCAAAAATAAAATAAATATAAGTATTTATAATATAAATGTAGGAAATTACTATAAAAAGAAAGAAATATAATAATTTATACATTTTAAAATTATCATTTACAAAACCTTTGAAATTCACTGAACAAACCATAGGTTTCAGGCACGTTAAAGTTAGGAATTTGCATTTAAAAAACCTTAGAAATTCACTGAAAATAAGATGTATAGGTGTATGAGTACATATGATGAGTGAGTACATGTATGATTGCCTATATAGAACTGTTAGTGAATGACTGGATGTGTATGTAGATTTTGGAATTACTGAATAGGTTGTTCTAACTGGAATTGGTATCTCTATATTTGATCATGTTTATCAAAGGTTATATTACGGTGAGAGGAGGTCTGCCACAAGGATGATGTCATCAGTAATGTCATCAGGGATGTCATTTGAGATGTCATTAGTGATGTCATCAGTGATGTCACTGACCATGTCATGAGTGATGTAATATGTGATGTCATCAGCAGAGCATTGCGGGTGCGCGAGTTATAGTTAGCTGAACTAACTATAACGGGGACATTTCAAATGTTTGGTATGAGTGAAATGTTCAGCTAACTATAAAATGGGTGAAACCTATGTTTTTTTCAGTGAATTTCTAAGGTTTTTTAAATGCTAATTAGTAACTATAACGTGCCTTAAACCTGTGGTTTTTTCAGTGAATTTCATAGGTTTTGTAAATGCCAATTTTTAAATGTATTAATTGTTATATTTATTTTTTTGATACTGATTTACATCATTTGTTATATTAATTCTTTTTAGCTATTTTATTTTTTGAATTACATTACATATTTGTAATGCAAAATAATAAAAAAAAATGTTTTTTTATTTTATATTTTTTTCAATATATGAAAATTAATTTCTATATATTTTTAGCATTGTTTTGTTTATTAAGTGAATATATATATATATATATATATATATATATATATATATATATTACCTACTGGCGGTCGCCAGTAGGTATATATAGTTAGGATTTTTTCTCTATGGGTTTTTGAAAATTCTATGTCTAATAACTTTGGCGTTTGTGGACGGAATTGGCTGAAATTTTCAGGAAAATGGCACATTTTGTTTCTGAGCAGCTCTTGAAAATTTGGGGGGGTTCGTCAAGGGGGGGCCGAGAAAAAAGGGGGGTCCCAAAACGTGTTTTTAACATTGAGTTTTCCATAGGGCGGTTGGCCTCACTTTTAGCCCGAACGGCTGAATGGATTTGCAGGAAACTTGGCAAAATTGTAGGGACTGGTAGCCCGATGTGCCTTTTGTAGGTCTCAATATATGTGCTACAGTGGATTTTGAGAAATTAACGTTTAAAAAAAGATATATATCTGTAACAGCGGACCGGGCAGCGCTCCAGGACGCGTACTTTTCGCGCAACGGAGCTTTGTGAAGCGAAGCTGATTGGTTCTCCGGCGTCTGTAAACATTCCAAACAGTCCGTAGCGGCCGCCATCTTGTCTCTCGGTAGGATCGAGAGAGAAGAGGAGGCCAAAGCGAAGGGGCAAATGACCATAAGGGGGCATAGTAGATCCTCGCTGACCCCCTAGGTTTGATGTGGAGGTTTTAAAAGGTCCCCGCGGGGCAAAAAAAAAAAATAATAATAATAATCGAACGGCTGAATGGATTTGCACGAAACTTGGTAAAATATTAGGGACTGGTAGCCCGATGTGCCTTTGCTAGGTCTCAATATATGTGCTCCAGTGGATTTTGAGAAATTAACGTTCAAAAAAAGATATATATCTGTAATAGCGCTCCGCTTCGTGTACTTTTCGCGTTACGGAGGTTTGCGAAGCTGATTGGTTCTTCGGCGTCTGTAAACATTCCAAACAGTCCGTAGCGGCCGCCATCTTGTCTCTCGGTAGGATCGAGAGACAAGAGGAGGCCAAAGCGAAGGGGCAAATGACCATAAGGGGGCATAGTAGATCGTCCCTGACCCCCTAGGTTTGATGTGGAGGCTTTGAAAGGGTCTCGCAGGGCAAAAAAAAAAAATACAGTTTTTTTAGTTTTTTTGCGTGGAGTGCGCCCGGTTCGCGAACCGGGAAGCGTTCTGGGGAGCGTACTTTCTTGAAAATTAGTGAAAAAAGTTAGAGTAAAATAATAATTGTGAGTGATCAGATGTAGGGTAGCTCTGAGAAGAGCTTTTGGGTTTATGGTACATTTAGGTACTTATAAGTAGGTACCAATGCACAGTCTTAAATTCAGAGTGAAAATTCTGTTGCCCTCATCTGAGAAGTGAACTCCATCTCCTCTGTAGATATCTTGCATGTAGTAACGCAAGTTATTGTTGTACAGGGAGCCCATTCCATGGTCTCTCATGTAAGCTGAAACACATTTGTTTACATGTTTCCTCGATTTCTCAATTTGTGGACAAAATTGGTTCGACCACCTCTATTTTTGTCTTTGGCATATATTTGAATATACCAAGGCAGTCTGAGGAAAAAGTGCCATCAATTGCTCAAAGGTGTCCTTTAAAAGCATTTCCAGACCTACCCCAGTCAAAGTGCCCAAATCATTACCTCCACAGTGCACAATTAACAGGTCAGGTTTTGGCAAATGCATAAAGGTTTTCACCAATGGTATCAATTGGTGACATTTTAATCCTCTGTGGCCAAACCACTTAATTTCCACATCTTGTAAATTGAGGTTAGGTAAATTCCTGTTTTCAGCGTACCTTTGAGCCCAATAGATATAACTATGTCCAACAATCCAGACAGAAAACATGGCGAGAGAAGGTTCTGCTGCAGTCAGATGAAGTGTGGCAATGAAATGGCAGTTGAAAAAATGAGAGTGTAAAATGAAAAAAAATGAGGAGTTTCTGTGTTAATGAAGCAGTAAGAGTGATTGGTGGATTTTGATTGCTGAAAACAGAAAGTTAGTGTGCATGGATGAGTTCGTTGAAAGATGTATTTTGAGTGGCGAAGAAAAAATCATTAAATGAAAGGATGCTCTGGATATGCAGGTGCACTGAGAGTTCAGAGTTCAATTGCAACATTGTTGTGTGAACTTGGAAACACCAGAGGTTTTGCAAGAGGTGGTTGCTATGCAGAAAAAGCAGAGAGGGGGCAGGGTTTTGCTTTGAAAAAAAGTGAGGGAAGAGTTTTGATTGGTGTGACATGAGAGATATGTGTGAGGAATTACAGCATTTCTGTGCTTTTGATAGCTGCAGACTCTGGAGTGCATACCTTTTGCTCTGCTGAAGACAAATTGGTGTGTTTCTGAGACTGTTTTGAAACTCAAAGTATGAATATATAAAAAAACAAGAAAATCGTTTTTGAGGTAAAGGAATGTTTTCAAAATTTATGTGCGCCATATGCCCCCAAATTTCTTTTTCGGGGGTGCAGCAGGGTGTTCTTGAGACACCCCTGCACCCTCGGAAAAATTCGTAATTTGCGATGAGGTAATTGCTAATCGCAAATTGCACCTTCATTCCTATGGGCCTCCTGCTGCATGGAAATGAATGGGTAATTTGTAATTAGCAAATAGGTCATCGCAAACTAGGAATGGTAAAGAATCGCTATTTATTCCTTAAAGTTCGCTATTTAGGAAATGCAAAAAACTTTGATGATACATATGGCGGTTCATCTCTAACAAGATAAGAAGCATAGGGATAGATTTATGATGACTGGCGCATCACCAGGGATGTGTTAGTCATTCTGTGCCGCTGTTCCGTCACCTATGGTGTGCTGCATTTACAATGCGGCGCATCATGGGGCAAAAACAGCACAGATGCGTGACGTATCTGTGCTGTAAAGGTGGCGCATTGCTGGAGTTGTATCGCAAGTGTGATGAAGCTCCAGCAAGGCTCAGGGGTGCCCCTGTCGCAGGGTTTCTGTTCTCACACAGAACTGTGGACAGAGGATTAGAACCTCGGCGAATTAAAGTGTCCCAGAACTCACCTTAGTAATCAAAACCCCTTAGCAAGCTAGGTACAGTGTCACATTGGATATAACAAACTCTCAATGTTTAGACAATCCAGAATATGAACTTATAGTACCTCAGGATACGTGGAACTCATGAACAGTCGGTCATTATATATTTCTTAGAAACCAGAACATGGAGTTAAGAAGAACACATGTGTATTTGAAATGTTTATTTACTAATGCCGTCTTCTCAGGCGTAGTATGTTAGATAATACAAGTGCACATATTATCAGTAGCAAAATTACCAGCATAGTTACTGGTACATAAAAAGCGAATGGTGACAGTATGTTAACATGCTGTAAATGAATAAGAGTTAGCAACACTTAAAAGCAGCCGCGGGCCGTGGAGGGAGTTACGGTGGGGCAGGGAGGCGGGGAGGGGGAGGGGCAGGGTTCTCGAGGGCTCCACCCTGCCCCTCCCCCTCCCCGCCTCCCTGCCCCACCGTAACTCCCTCCACGGCCCGCGGCTGCTTATATCTCACCCTCCCTAATACACATATTATATTATTTGCTAAGAAGGTCTCTTTGTGTTGGTTTAGGGCGTGCCCATACTTTAGTGTCTTAGATTTGAAGGAATCACATCAGCATACACCAGCTCTCTCTTCATGTGAACCGCATCAACTGTTGTGTATGTGTGTTCGGCAAAGCAATATAAAACCCGCCTCATGCCCAGAATTGGCAGAAGTTGCACTTATGTTATGAGTATGAAGTCGTGGAGATCAGACCTTATAACAATTCTGTATCGTGTTGTTCTTGAAACTTCAGCACTCGCTGTACAGATATAGTTTAACAAGCAAAGCAGATAGTAGAGCAAGAACATATTATTCTCATGTAAACCACGATGAACTGCTAGGTTGAAAGCTAAAGCAACAACTAAGTGTCGTGTGCAGAAGTTGCAAAAAAGGAAAAATGGCGTTGAAACCGGTAATGAGCCCATGCTAACTTAACACGGTGTAAAGATATCCAGGACCTAGATGACACCTCCCCATGATCCGGAAACGAACTGAATAAGATAATAGAAGTGCCATCTCATGAGAGCAGATTTATATGTGGACGGTCCGCAAGGTAAAGCATTAAAAACTAGGAAAATTTAATGCTAAAGAAAAATAAAACAGCCAAGTACTTTATCGAGTCTTAAGCCAATAGGCAAGCTAAATAATAAAAACTTGACAAATAAGTCAATGAATTGTCAATGAAATGCTAGTACTCAGCATATCAAACATGAAAAAGGTCTATGACATAACTGTGTATGCAAAATAAGCTGCAACAGCCTCCAATAGGAAGTCACCGTCTTCATCCGAAAACAGTTCAGCCATCCAATTTAAAAGCGGAAAAGAACATACGTGCTCTCCCAGCACCGGATCCTCTATCACCATCAGAGGACAGCTCGGTGGGTTTTCAAGAAAGCTCTGTTCCAAGAAAGACTGTGTTGCCGCCAGTAAATTCCAGGGACCAATTAGTCCATGCATCAATGCCACAGCCATAATCCTTTCGCCAGGACAAACCAACTCGTGAGTAATGATAGGAGTCATCAGCTGATTAAAGTCGACGTCAGGAGAAACCGGTCCGCAGAGACACAAATCAATGGCCCACTCGAAATCACAGGTCAGGCAGTGAAATACAGGCTGGACACAGGTGAAGTAGGAGAATCGAAAAGATAATCCATATGCCGTGCTTAATATCGCCAACGGCATTGTGCCATAATATTCTAGCATGCGATTGCGGAACAGTGTCAGCAGCTGCAGGGCGGGAGCTTGCACAGGAGGGACATCCATATTTAAAAATGTAAAAAAGCACAAGAGCGTCCGCTGGTAATGCAAGTAAAAATGGGAATCCACGAAGCAGAGTGGAAAAAATAGAATGAAAGAAAGCAGGGATGACTCCAAAGATTTTCTCAAATGAAGTCACGAGACCACTGGTAACAACTTTAAAAAAGTGCGCCAGGGCCTTTGTGGAGGACGCGTTAAAGATAGTCCGAACCATCTTGCTGAAATGGAAAGGCAAATCTGTATTGAAAAGGGTCTGCACCTCTGTACGGGTGTTCGCTATGTGAAGCACGAAAGTTTCACGGGCCGAACTCAAGGCCACCTCTCTCTAAGACAAAAGAGCTCTTATTCTTGCCATGCCGTTGAAATCTGCTCCCAAGGTTGGTATTTGTGGCGAGATTGAAAACTCCCTATGTTCATGTGTGGGAGGAAATAGAACATTTCTGCAGCAAATAACCCGTTCACTTACTGTTACGATAAAAGGAATACTTTTAATTAACCCAGAACAATCTTCATTATTGAGCATCAAATAACTACCATTTTCCAACAACTTGAACGTGGGGATGATAGCAGGAACTGGCGTGCCTTGCAACACGCAAGCCATATTTGGTCGGTGTTTGTTGCATGAACCGTGTAACTGTATGTGCCTACACATTAGTGAATGATGTGGCGTCTCAGTGCATTCCTCTCCATTCAGATAAACTTCTTGATCATCTTTGAAACATCTGTATGTGTATGGAAGCGACCAGACCTCATGAAGAAAAGCACTACCTAAAGGTTCATAACGACCTATTGGTATATATTTCATACAATTTGAAAACTTATACAAAGCAAAAGGCAGCGTTATTAAACCGTGGATAAGGCACGTTGCCAAAAAACCCGCAATCCTCTGCTGATGATGTCACTGAGCATGTCATGAATGATGTAATATGTGACATCATCAGCAGTGGATTACGGGTAATAGTATCTCTAGTTTACTCCCTTATAGCTGTCTTTCTTTTAACATAAGTGTCTGTTTCCTTCCCTTATACTTACTGTTCTTTTTTTTTTTTAAAAATGTTGGTTCACTTCCGGTTCGCGTACCGGCGAGCGAACTGGGAAGCGAACTACGAGAAATAGAGGTTGGCACAGTTCCAAATATTGTACCAATTTTTTAATAACGGGGAGGTAGTTCTGAAAAGAACTTTTTTTTTATTGTTTTTGTTGTTTTATATTTTTTTTATTATTTTTCTGAACATTTTTTTACTTTTTTTGAATTTTTCTGAACAGTTTTATATTTTTTTGGGTTTTTCTTGGAGGGAGCAATGAAAACGATTCATTGTAAAGGGCTCAACAGGAGCAACAAAACAAAAAAAAAGTATTTATTATTTTGGGCGTTTCGTACAAACTTGCATATGATAGTCAATAGCTCTGTTGATCAGAGTGATGCTTCTTTCTCCGTAGCAAATGAATCCATCGCAATGTACGCAGACGTGTTTTACTTCACCAAATCTCATTTGTATATTTGGCACTATCTCCCTGCCCTCTGGTCCCGTTACTTCCGGTACAACAGATCTTCTGGCCATAATAGGGAGATTATCTAGGTCGTTCCGAAACTGTGCAGCACTGTAGTTGTTAGGATGCCACCTAGTCATATGGCGATGCATTGTGTAGTTTCCGAAACTGTATTTTTTCTCGGTCCCTCTGGACAGTCTATCTTGACATATAAGGCAAGTTACGTATCTTGCACTTACTTTTTTCTGACCTTTGGGAATTTTAAAAAATTGCCAAATGAAGTTTTCTTTCCGGTGAGACGTCCTGGGCTCCTCAGGCAAAAACTGCCTCTCTTCGTGCTCGTCGTCCTGTTCCTCTTCTTCCTCTTCTTGTTGAATTATAACTTGAGCAGGTGGTCCACTCTTCCTTGGATGTGGTGGAGGTGGTGGGGAAGCACCAGCTGAAGCTACTAAAGAAGCCATTGCTCACTGGTAACAAAGGGTCTTTCTCTCACAAAGATGAAAGTCAGAGTGAGGAAAGAAGGAGGGATTTTCATCATTTGGGAAAAACAAGAGTTCTCAACCAATGAAAAGTGTTCATTTTATATTATATGACCTAGTCTTACATCATTAGGAAACCAAAAGTGAAATGAACCAATGAAAAGTGTTATTACCAAGTCACATGACCTGCTGTGTTTACGTTCAGCGCTTTGCAGGGCCTCCCGGTTTGCTTCCAGAAACCTGCGCTTTGCGACTCGCTTCGTGTACCAGTTCGCTAACGTATCACGTCATATGACGTATCACGCGACAACGTGAAACGTCATGCGGACGGGAGGCGTCACGATGTTGTTTTCTAACGCGGCAGTTGCGGTAAAGAAACGTTTACCGGCTCGCGGTCTATTTCGCGGCATCAAGGTCAGCTAACGGGAAGCTTCCCGATTCGCGAAGCGGGAACGAAGAAAAAAAAATATTTAAAAAAAGAATATTCATAAACATATAAAATATATTTTTGGATTTAAAGAAGAATACATTTTACAGCTACAGATATTAGCTGTTAAAAAACCAATGAAATTCACTGAAAAAACCATAGGTTATAGACCATATATAGTTAGGAATTAGCATTTACAAAACCTTGAAAATTCACTGAAAAAACCATAGGTTATAGACCATATATAGTTAGGAATTAGCATTTACAAAACCTTATTTTACTCACACAAAACCATTGAAATTCCATATATAGTTAGTTGCACTAACTATATATCGCGCACCCGCAATCCACTGCTGATGATGTCACATATTACATCATTCATGACATGGTCAGTGACATCACTGATGACATCACTGATGACATCTCAAATGACATCACTGATGACATCTCATTTGACATCAATGACCACATCACTGATGATATAATTCATGTGACAATACAATGCATCTCCTCACATTTTAATATAACCTCTGTTTCACCCAGTGTTAAATACAGAGTATAATTTTTGAAACCATTGACACACCAATACTAGTTACTACATACGCACTCACTGATTCCTATGTCTACACACACATTCACTCATTCACTCATACAATCATTCATACATACAATCACTCATCTTTACAACACTATCATATGCACTCATACACCTATACAGACACTCACAGTCTGCCACTCATCCATGGAGTTACTCACACACCTAGTCAGTCCTGTAAAGAATCAATGACA
The DNA here is from genome assembly GCF_964261635.1 of Lissotriton helveticus. NCBI lineage: Eukaryota > Metazoa > Chordata > Amphibia > Caudata > Salamandridae > Lissotriton > Lissotriton helveticus. Next base: position 794,420,428 of record NC_136057.1, on the reverse strand, counting down.
CTTCCATTTTCTTGTCTATACAGTTAAACATAGAGCACCTTACATTTTCAAACATATACTAACACATACTTACCTTCTTATACAATCATTGATACAAGTACACATTGATCTGCACAGAGTCACACACCTCCCAGCCAGCCACACACACACTCAGTCTCCCATACAAATACTTGGACAATCAATCAGTAACCCATATAGTTAATCATATAGCTACTGATCAACACATGCAGCAGTTTACAGAACAACAGACATAATGATGCACAAATTAAGACAGTTTAGTCACTAACCCATGCACTCAGTGAGATACATTTAATCACTCACTCATACATTCAGTCATGCACCTACTAAATCCTTTGTCCAGACACTTATACTTCCACTCATTCTTCAATATGTAAGACACATTTTAACTTTACAGAAACATACAGTCACTGTATGTTGTCATCAGTGATGTCATCAGTGATGTCATCAGTGATGTCATTTGAGATGTCATCAGTGATGTCATCAGTGATGTCACTGACCATGTCATGAATGATGTAATATGTGACATCATCAGCAGTGGATTGCGGGTGCGCGATATATAGTTAGTGCAACTAACTATATATGGAATTTCAATGGTTTTGTGTGAGTAAAATAAGGTTTTGTAAATGCTAATTCCTAACTATATATGGTCTATAACCTATGGTTTTTTCTGTGAATATATATATATATATAATTAAATTTACAAACAATTATTACATTAGAATATAGATTAAAATGTTTATTTTTATACATTTTTAAATTATGCGTGTTTAATAAAACACATATATATTTGTATGTTTTTTAAAATAAGTATACCATTTATATATATATATTTAAATATTTAAATATATGTATTTCACAGTATATTACTGTTAAATGTTAATAGTTTTAATGGTTACTATTTTTAGCTATATATTCATTAAAGAATTATATTTTTTCTTCGATATTAGTGTACAACAATATGTTTTTCTATATTTTTGTCATTAATGTGTAGCAATAGGATATTTATTTGCTCAATACTTTTGATACAATATTTATTTACCACGATATTTATGGTTTTGATATTTTGTCAATGAGACACCCATGAAAGAAGAGATTGACAGATTAAAGAAACAAGGTATAATCGAAGAAGTCGAGGCATCCGAGTCGGTAGGTAGATTCACAAGGATGCATTTGGTTTGGTCTCTGTTGCTGCAGCCATAGTGAAGATACTAGATGGTCTTGAAGGTGTTAAAGTCTTTCAAGGTGATGTCTTGGTCTTTGAGAATACTTTGGAACAGCATAATTTGCAGTTGAGAATGGTACTGGAAGATTTAAGCTATGTTGTCTCACACTGAGGGAGAACAAATGCAGGATTGACTTTAAGGTAATCATCTATTTTGGGCCATAACAAAACTAAAGCATTTTTCATGGGGCACACACTTTGTGGTAATACCACACCACAAACAACTGAAAGATCATTTTGACAGAAAGGGAATATATTCTGTTACCAGTAGAATTTGTAAAGGGATAATTTCATTACAAGTCTTCAATTTTAAGGTTGAATATGTATCTGTAACAGAGAACCGTGTGGCAGATTGTTTGTCAAGAGTGGTGAATGTGCATACGCAGGGGGGCAGGAACCATTTGAGGAACACCTGTGGGAATTGGGTGAGTTTGAAATATGTGTAGTCACAGAAGGAATTCTGAGTAGAAATGAATGTACGGATCAGGGGGCCAAAGATGAGGCATTAACTTAAGTGATTGTGAAAGGCTGGGGTGAATGCAATAATTTGTTTCAATCATGCAGGAGATATTGGGAGTTCAGAAATGAGTTAGCAACACATCACAGGTTGGTGTGGAGGGGCACCAGGTTGGTCCCACCTGTGGGACTGAGGGGTACGGTGATGAATTTGGGACATCCGGGCATTAGCAAAACCAAAGAGAGGTTAAGACTACACTTTTGGTGCCCAGGTTTAGATTAACAGGTCGAAAATGAAATTAGGGAATGAATGGAGTGCAGATGTAGTGACAAAGTCTGCAAAGCAAGGACACAACCAATGGTATTGATAGAACAACTAAGAAAACCATGGGAGCAAGTAGCTCTAGACATTTTGGGTCTGGTGAACAACAGCTTAGGGCAATATTAAGTATTTGGTGGACTTAATCTCCAGGTGGCCTGAAATAAAAATTACTCAAAATATTGAGACAAATAGTGTAGTGAAATTCTTAAAATAGTTTTTTTTGCCAGAGATGGAATTTCAGATTCCATCCCTCATGGGTATTCTACCAAAAACATGTGCCTTATACCACCCAATAATGGAGTGGTTGAAAGGTTCAACAAATGGTCGAGGAAGCGAAACAAATAACCAAACAACAGGCAAAAGTTTTGAGAAAGAGGATTTAGACAACAGTGGAAGTGTATCAGCTTACCCGACACTCAGTCACAGGTAAGGTACCCTTTGAGCGGTTGGGGAGAAGAGAGCCTTAATTCCTTATTTGTTCACTATAAATTAATCACCTTAAAGGAAGGAATAAGCAGGTGGGGTTTGACTGGAAAATGAGACAACAGCAGAAAATGTTGTGCAAGAATCAGCACTATGATGTGAGACATGCGGTAAAGCATACAATTGTTTGTGGGGGATTCATTAAGTGAAAACTGCCTACAGGTGCAACAAAAAAACAGCAAGGTATGGTAGTTCCCAAAAGGTGGTTAAGCTTTTAAAAATGCAGCAAAACTACAAGATAACCATATTTAATACTAGCTTACCCGTCGCGCGTTACTGGAATCTCCGACGGAAGGAAATTCAAGGAAAGTCGTCATGATAACATTCAATTTACATTGTGTCATTTTTATTGAAACAAATTCATTTTAATATGGAAAACATTTCAAAGTGTTGTTTTAATTCTATTTATTTATTCGAGATACACGATTTTTTGTTTTTCCGTCTGGTGCATACATCAGTATTCTAAAGATTGTGAGGGCCCTGAGGGTCCGATATTTAAAAACTTCCTATGCCAGAAACCTTTGCGGGAGTGTACTCAACAACTTCCCAAAGTTTCATGGTGATCGGATGAATGATGTTTTAATTTTATTTATTTATTCGAGTACTTGTGGATACACGATTTGTTGTTTTTCTGTCTGGTGCGTACATCAGTATTTGAAAGATTATGAGGGCCCTGGGGGGCCCATATTTAAAAAAATGTTATGCCAGAAACCTTTGCGGGAGTGTGCTCAACAACTTTCCAAAGTTTCATGGTGATCGGATGAATGGTGTAGTAATGCATATGCCAGAAACCTTCGCGGGAGTGTACTCAACAACTTCCCAAAGTTTCATGGCGATCAGATGAATGGTGTAGTAATGCATAAAGGACAAACAGACAGACATTCAGACAGAAAGACATACATTCGTTTTTATATATATAGATAGGAGTGGAGTGGTCGCAAAACATGGAGTGGTGGAGGCACACAGGAAGAAAACTAAGGATGCAGCAGAGAAAAATCTAAAAACATACCAAGAGGATGATAAAACTACACAGAAATCTACACAGAAGGAAGACAGAATATTAGGTAGTACTAATTCATGACACAGCAATAAGAGTGTAAGACAACCTGAACGTTTAAATGACTTTGTACTATAGTTGTAATGCTTTATTAGTTTGTATAGTATGGTGGGAATACCTTTGAAGAAAATGTTAATGCTTTGATGCTTTTTCATTTTTTTATTTTGGTATTTGTTCTTAGTCAAATGCATGTATATAATTGTCATGCTAGATATTCAATTTTGTACTTAACCTCGTTTAGATGGTCACAACTGCTTGTAACTCATTTGAAGTTTAAGTTTTTATTTTTGCATGTAAATAGTAGTTAATTGGTGACATTCCATTGGTATAAAGTGGGAAGGCATGGTATGTGTGGTATGTGAAGTAATAGATGGCTGGGTGACTGAGATTCTGCGGGTGTTGGTTGGTTCATGGAGACCAGCACCTGATGGTGGATGAGGCGTAGTCTCTACGTGCTTGAATAAACCCAATTGGAAATGTGAAGTGGTCAACTGACTTCATTACACATTACTTTTCTTGCATAGTTGCTAAATGCTGTGAAATGAAGATGGACACATTAGTATGATGTGTTTACTTTAAGAAAGAAATAATTTTCACGAGTGACAGTGCAGATTTATTATTGAAGAACAGCAGATTGTCCATCTCCAATTGGCTGATCTAAGCTAGGGTGAGGACAGGCTAGCCTGACACTGTATTTTCTGTGTGCACCTACCTATCTAAGAGCTTTGGAGAATCTGTCTGTAATCAGCCGCGGCCCATGCAGGTAAGAGCGGTGGGGTGGTGGGGCCGGGGAGGGGATTTTGACAGACGATTATGAGGGGAAATTAAATTAATAATGTATTTTCCCACCACACGCCCCCACTGCCCCACCGCTCTTACTTGCACCGGCCGCGGCTATCTTTAATGGCATTGTTTATGAACAGCTAACTACCAAATGTCTCAGTATCAGCCAAAGTCTTGAGAGAAGAAAGCATTCTTTTCAGTGCTCTATTGCACTGCTGTCTTTCATAGGCCAGAAAATCTTCAGTTGCCTCAGTACCCAACATCTTCTCCTTCAACCAGACTCTCCAACCTATCGATACTCTTTCTCATGAAGTCTTAATGCAATTATATTGCTCTCCAACCAAACAGCAGCAATTTTAGATCAGCTGTTTTTGTTGTTTTTAGTTGAACTCCTCCAAAAAATATAAAATAAATTACTGAAAAAAATGTACAAAATAATTCTAAAAACAATAAAAAGTACTTGTTAGAATTACCATTGTCGATTAAAGAATACTTTTACATTATATGTCATATCTGTGTCCTACTTTTATACGCAGTCAGAAGATTGGACTCCAGCAAGGACCTGTGCCCAACCATGCCAACCAACTCCCAGATATGAATCGCCTTCCAGATTCTGCCTTGTGCAGTGATGGTTCTGCCAGGCCTTGCACCCTAACCCTACATGCAGCCAACACCCGCTGCTTTTTAGGGTACTGCAACCAACCAAGCAAATTTCCAACTCATGGTGTTGAGGCACAATAAAGTGGAAGTTTGAGTGGTAGGAGTGCAACGATGAACAATAATAAGAGTTGACAGCTTCTTATCTCTATTTTTCACAAACCTGGAGGCAAATATTTCTGGACTAAAGGCAATGCTTATTACCTCACAATATTCAAATCTATAAGTACAGCACTTAAAAAGCATATCTAAAATTAATAACAATATGAACTCAACCCAAACCGAACCATACTCAAATTAATAAATAACACTACATTTACAGAGTTCTCTTTTATAGTGTTAAGAACTATATGACAAATAATCTCAATTCTAAGATTATTTATGACAGGAAAATTGCCTTTATTTATTTCTTTGCTCTAGTCTATTTTGGGATAGAGCCCATAAAAACTTGAGGCAATAAAATATAATGCACATAATTCAAATTATAAAAATAAATAAATAAACAGTTACAAACATCTTACAATGAATAATTCTCAACAACCATTGTGATAGAACCCCGGTGCTGTTCCTGTTGCATAAAAACACAGATAAAAAAAGGCCAATGATGCCCATCAAGCTCTTAAAAAAGACTTATTCTATTGGAGACAGCATATAAATCAGATTTTATTACATCACATATTCAATGCAAGAAACAAAAACTGTGAGAGTGTAAACACCAAGGGCCTAATTACGAGTTTGGCAGTCTGAGTACCACCATGATTGATAAACCTTTATTCAGTATTGGCCAGCATGGCTCACGGGTGGGGGCATGCGGGGGGTCATGCAGGAATGGGGGTCAGAATAAAAAAAAAAATGAAAACCTACCTTTCTGCTGGGTCCCACCTTTTCACTACTCCTAATCTCCTGCTCTTCTGCCTTCGACAGGCACAAGAAGCAGGCAACTAGGATCACTTCCCTAAACCAATCACAAAACTGCATGCCGTGTTGTGATTGGTCTGGAGCACCGTGACACGGCACTCAGTCTGGGGCTAGAGGGGTGTGCATGTTCTCCATGCCGGCCGCAATGGTGAAGGGAAAAGTGTACATGTCTGGTTTGGGTGGCCCGAGAGGGCCGACCAAACAGTCCTTGCACACTCAGGAGTGAGCAAACTCTTCTCCCCTTCCCAAGCTCTTGATGTGTTCACTATACTTATACATTGGTGACTAGCAGCTTTAATTTAATCTCGGGTATGATTTTTAATTGCTGCAATTAAGATGGATCTTGCAGTCCTAATCTCACTGTAAAGCCAATGGTCCCTTACATATTTAACAATCTCCTGATTAAGCTGGCTTTCAGAAGAGCGAAGATATATGCTTCACAATGGGACATTGTTCAGGGCGGTGTGGTGATGGGACTCATGCTGGTAACTTCTGCTGAAAATAGCAATATATTCAGACAAGGTGGGGCTAAAGTCAATGTTCTCCCACCAGAGTAACCTGCAGTTATTTTCAACCAGGAGATTGTTATCGACAGATCTTAGGTGCCAGATTTGTAGGCTACTAAATTGCTTAAGGGAGAGGATCAAAGAGTCAGTGTCACTGCCGCAACTGGACTTTCATATCTTAAACTCTGCACCAGTGAAAAAATTAAATCTATCAAGCTGTTGTACAATCCATTGCTAAATGTAAAGTGTCTTGGAGAATTAGAATACAACCTACCATTGAAGGCAAGTAGGCCATTCGACAAAGTGAGTAGTATAAACTGCGGCAAGCTTTTCAGACTTGAACTTCTTCGGCTACTGATGAATATACCTCTGTGGGATTAAAAGGGAGATTAAAATCATCAACCCCGACTCCAATAAGCTTATGCCTATTTTCCTTGTAAGTAGCAACATTGTGGAGTGGGACATAAAGAGCAGAATGTGTTAATTAATCTTCCTCATGTTTACACCATTTGTAACAGACATTAAAAAGCATGATCTGATCATCTGACTGTAATATTAGCAAAAATTGCTGGATGTAAGGATGGCCTAATACATTTACTTTGAACTTACAGTTACGTGAAATATTTACTCAGATAGTCAGGGCAATCCTCCTGATTGTCTCCCTTTGGATGCTCTCAAAGCTAGATTGTTAAAAGAAAGTAGAGCCCAAGATTCTTGGAAAACATAGAAGTGATGATGGTCAATGAAATTACACTATTCTGAGTACTCAGGTTTCTGTGTGAGCCCAGCAATGTACCCCTTTATCACTCCAGGAAGGCTAGCCCAGTAGAAGAAGTCCTGAAGGTGATGGGACAGACTTCCCCAGAGCTTAAATCACGGTCTAGGTATGACATATAATGGTGATGTATGCTAGCTATTTGTGAAGCAGAGAACATTCCAGCAACACGCCTTCCAAGCAGCCATTGTCACCTTCTCTAGCTATATGACTGGTTACATTCTGGGGATTGCACTTAACTATCAAAATATTTATTTCTGCAAATTGGAAGACTCGGGATCTCTGCATTTATTAGCCTCCTAGCAATGGCTCATCCCTGCATCACTTGTGTGATGAAGGATGCAATGGCCTCAATAAATACAAATATAATCTTCTGATGACCTTCTTCACAAACATACTTAAATAAGCCAAGAACGCTCTTTGAACCACGTAGCTAAGCAATGATTTTTAGACTTTCAATCAACCCTTGCTGACTTCCCATCACCACAACCAGGATGGGAAACAATTTGAACTGAGTAAATATCCCTGGAGTAGATCAAATTAAGCCTGTCAGACTGTCTGAGTAGATTTAACAGATTGGCTCAATTTAAGAAATCATGGGCCCCTCCGGAAGTATTTGTGGGACTTAAACTAGTTTATTTTCCTTATAAGGGTCCCAATTTTGTAAACAAATGCTCAGTGCTTTTTGCTCTCTAGGGCTGTATTTTGCCGGAGTGAAGTATTGCACATTAACAGTGAGGATGAAATATAAGACAGACTGGCAAAATTGACCATGCCAATGGCCTCAGTAATTGATATTTGGGAATTAGAATTAAGTGAGAGAGTAGTCACAAGTCCAGGACGACCCCTACTGGAGTGTAGACCGGGTACAAGGCTGAGCTTGCCCTGAAGGAGGTGGTACAGTTGTGCCCTTGGTACCGTGATGCAAGATCTTACATTTTGCTCTGAGGCACTGCATCGGTTCCGCAAAGCAGTTCATCAGGAGGTATATAGGAAAAACAGTGGTTCCTGTGGAATGATATACTATGAGATTATGATACTTAAGCACAATTAATATATATGGGGTTAGATAATGGCAGAGCGTGGAGGAACCACTAACACACCGATTCCTGTGTAGTATATTTTATGGATTTTTTAAACAATAAAGTTAGGAGTAAACATTATACATTAAAACAACATTTGTGCATAGAGTCCCAAGTGACAAAGGGACCCTAAACCTAAGTGACAATGTGAATATTATATACAAGATTTCCACAGTTTGTACAAGTCGACCAATATCAAAATAATTCCATGAGAACAGCAGCTATATACAATGATATGTGCTGGGAAAATTGTTTGTTTCTTCTGTTTGTCTGTGGCGTTTTGACCCTCAAAACAATGTGAGGTCTCTTTAGGGCTATTTATGGAGGGAAATTTGAATTTATGATTGCGCAGCCTTGTGAAAATGATGTGCCACACGTGAAGAATAGAGGAAAAGGGTTTGTTAGGAGCTGGCAAATGCAATGATGTGGGGTCCTACATCGGGCAGAATTGTGCTGTGTTAGTTCCGGTGAAGCTGCCAATCAGGAGCTGCAAAGTACTGCGATGAAAACTTCTGCATTGGGCAGCATTGCACTGTGTCAGTTCTGTTGAAATATTCAGATGAAACAGAAGGAATTCACTAAGAAACCTAGCCGAGGGTCCCGGACCTGGAGGACATCACAGGTGTGCTAGAATTCACTTCCACGGAGTACAGTAGAGGAACTGGGTCAGGTCTAGAGAGTCAGCAGAAAAGGCCTCTGGAAACTTATTGTTGCCTGTATCTCACACAGAAGCTACAGACAACTAAGCCATAGAGTACCTCTGGGTAGCCTGGGATTAATGGAAAGGTCCTATCTTCCTTCTTCAGACAGCAAGATAGTCCGTTAAGCAGGAGGGAAGTCTTCTGACAGCTAAGCGGTCCTTCTGAATCTTCCACGGCTTCCTCAGGGCTTATGTTTCCTGTACATTTCAGAATTCTGTCCCTCACAGTAGCTGAAGGTATTTTGTTTGTTCCAGGGTAAAAGATCCCTTTCCTATTTAAAAAACTTTATCCAGTATCCAATATTTCAACATATAAATGCGCCGATAAGAATCAGACAAAAGTCCACTTCCAATCTCTCTCCCGGTGGTCTCCCAACGGTCCATTATTCAACATATGCATTAACATAGCTTCCAATATATCTAAAAGAAATAACAGTCCCTGCACAATCAATCCTTCCGCCTAGCAATCCTCCAGTCCCTGCAATATAGGCGACCTTTGAAACTCCTCGATCGGCGTCTTGTGGTATCCAAAGACACAAAGACACAAGAAACATAAGCCCTGAGGAAGTCGTGGGTTCACACCCCATAACGACGAAACGTTTTGGCATAAGGGAGTGGAAGAACACTGATCAAGTGAAACGAAATAAAGAGACAAGAAAAGCATAATAATCTGAAGAACATCTTGTATATTTTTCTGTACTGTCAGATTATTTGTGGCCTGTGCTTCGGAAAATTGTTTTAATTCCTATTGTTCCCTGTCTGTGCTCAATACACATCCTCGATGGGGGAACCATTAACAGGCCAAGGCAGCTGAAAAAACCTAGGAAGGACCCAGAAACTATGGGCAGAAAAATTGGAACTTTCTAAAAGTAACACAAAAAGATGATGGAGGAGATGCTGCTGTAATTGTGCCGGTTATGCCCAGACGTGGATCCCGGGCTCATTGTGCCACTGGATTCAAGATAGCCTGGCTGATGAGGAGAGATACCCCGAAACCGGTCCAATGATGCTTTTTCTGGTCCATGGAGGACCTGGCTGGCAGTTTGGGGTGGACTGTTCTCATGGGAGCAGGGTCAAGACTGAATTGCATATGGTGGGCCGAAACTGGGTTGCATGGTGGGCACAACAAATATGGATTGGGATGTAGCCCGAGTGATTGCCATTGATTGAGATTATTTCAAGCATTTTGTCCTTCACCTTGTTGTTTGTTCACTTTCTAAAAGTGTCATTTTCAAAATTATGATCTAAATTCAACCTTACCATGAAGGAGTATTTTAAATTGCAATATTGTTTTGGGTAAATATCATTTCTCTTTCGCTTCCAGTCTGGAGTTAAAAAGGAAGATTTTGGCCTGACAAAAGGTTTATTTCACCTCCCGGGACTGGCAGAGTGAGGGGTAGGTGACCCGCTGTGGATACTGAGTCCAGCACGACATTGTACTATCTAGTGTCTACACCTGTTCGTACATGTTGCTACACTTTGATGACCCTACTAGGGTAATGTTGTAAATCTACAGGTACCACTTTTTAGGGTGCTGTATGGGTGGTCACTTTAGTTTGTCATTTTAGATCACCACTAAAAAGTGTAGATAGATCTTATATCGGCCCTGAAAGAATTGCCGTATACGTGACATAGGGCAAGAAACATGCTGGTCTAATTTTAAAGTGCAATACCCTGTAACCTTAGAGCAGGAGTGCACACATTGTTGTTTTTAATCAGGATAGGGGCCACATCCATTAAAATAGTTCTGAGTGGATTTCTAATTTGTGTTTTAGCCTCACAACTTTCGCATCTACACTCACTAGGGCCCTCACTCTCTCTGCACCCACCCAACAGCCAGGAAAAAAAATCTCTGCTAAAAGGCCCCATCATGGGTGCCGATCGGATATTGCAGCACTGACCAAAGGAGGAGCAGACCCAATGATGAAGCAAGACACCTAGCTTATTGGGTGTGTGAGGGTCTCATTCCAAAAGGAGGATTTCTTTCTCCTGCCCGAGTAAGCACATCATAAGTGCTTTCTTCATATACACTCACCTGTATAACACAGTAGGAAAGGCATACCACTTTGTATTGTATTGCATTCTGGCCTGTATGCTGGACTTAGTCAAATTGGCCGAGAGTCCCCCCTTTCTTGGAATTAAAAGGTTTATTTTGCCAGGTCAAAATGGCAGTTCAAAACTGCACTACAGGCTGCATTGGCAGGCCTCATGCATATTTAAAATACTATTTTAATGAGTGGCCCAATGGGTGCTGCTGGCACCATTTACTAGGAAGTTATGAATAAATTAAATGTGCCATTAGATGCAGTCCAATTTTACCATATTTTAAGGATGAAGCACAAGCACTTGAGCAATGGTTAGACCTGATGCCATAAAAATCGAGCTCAGCAAATATCGGAGAGTGAAGGTAAAAAGTAAAAGAATGTCAGGTCTAACAACAGGTACTTAGGTGGAGTAGAATGGAAACTGTGTTGATGTTATGCAGTTCTGCCTCAGAAATAACTATAGGGGCTTCAGCAAGGATTACACTATCACCTGGAACCCTCACTTGGGACCATTGTGCATATTAATAGTGTTAATATCTCTTAAAGAGGGTATTGGGTTGTCCGAGAGTAGATGGTTAGAAAAGTACACAGACAAAAGGGGCTCCCTATCTGATGTGCTATGAGTGATCTTTGCTTGATCCTTGAGTTCTATTTGTTGTGAAAGAGAGTTTAACCCTCCAATGTCCAGAGAGTGGTTATCAGCTACTTATGGGATTTTGGCTGACTAAATTTCTGGGCCACCTTCTCTCAGGCAATTTGTAATACGTACAAGTAATAATCTAATCCCTTCAATAATGTTCTTCACTTGCACATTTGAGAGCCACAATTTAGCATAACACGGCAGCTGATGTCACTGACCTGGGAACATGATCCATCAAAGCATCCTGGACTTTGAGAAGGCCAATGATCTTATGTAGGGCATTATCTGCTTTGTCTGGTTCGGCCACAAATGATGTACTAATTGAAACCAATGTTTTGGCAATTGTATTCATTTATTCAAGTACTTGGAATATTGGTGGAGTATTGTCAAGTGCACTGAAAGTCTTCCCCAATATGCTAACTGGAACCCCCAGGGTTATTCATATTGATAGCTATAAAAGGTATAAAGGTATCAGTAGCACCTTTTATTTCCCTGCATCCTGTAGGGTATCAAGCATCTTATCAGAACCAAACATAGCAGGACTAAGTTGTATGCTATTCTGCATGCTGCCAAGAACTGGCTTAAGAGGAGAGCCAAGTCACACAAAATTTACAGAGTCAGTACCACTATCAAGTTATAAAATTGATAGATCCTCCAAAAGTAAAGTGAATGTTGTCCTTAAATTTGTTTTACTGTGTGCAGTCATTTGGGGGGAGATGGGCAGTATAGTTAACGCGGCTATTAGCCCAGGGTGAACTGCCTTCTCAGGGTGTGTATCAATTAATTAATTTAAACTCTTGAGGGTCAAGCGTCTTAGGTCCGTGGTATTATGGCAGTCCAACATCAAAGGTGATGTAGGATGGGAAATAAGTACTGTAGTAGTACTAGTGTTTGTTATCTCAAAATAGCCGTACTTATAAAAACACTTTGTACATGGGTAGAAAAGAAAAGAAGTAGAGAGCACTGCTCTGTTAGGACAAGAACCCTCACTCACCCAAAAATGACATGCTTTATCATAGGGTCGACCTCACACTGGAACCGCAAGGCACCCAGTGAAAGCTACAACTCACCCACGGGGGAGCAGAGGTGTTCTACAGCACAATGAGCACTACAGATGTGAGGAGAGAGGGGCAGAATGCAGATGTAGATAAAGAAAATGTGAGTAAAACTATCTTCTGGTGGCGGAAAATAAATTCCTTAGATCTCTGTTAGTGGTGCCTCAATCTACCCCAGTACTCTCAGTGCACACAGAGCTGGGTCTTGGTTTTATTAGCGATCAGTTACAGCTGGCACCTTTGACCTGCTGGGCTAAGACCTGGCTGAATTCTGAAATCAGTCTAAATCACTCTATTCTAAAAGACTGCATGGCACTGGATAAAGTCAATAAAATCCCATGGTTGGTCTACACCAAAAATACTCTTTGTAAACTGGGGAGGCCTGATCTATACTATGCCCCGAGCTTGATTAAGAAGGGTGATGTTTTATGGATCAAGGAAAACTTTTTGGGTCAAGTGGAGCTGGAACGGGAGGCAGCTGAGGTTCAGAAACCGGGAGTCAGAGCTAATTACATTCTGCAGACTACCCCAAAAATGGAACCCTATCTGAATATCATTACCCGACCCTTCCATCATAACCTCCTTGTGAGATTTAGAATTAACATCATCCAGTATTCCTTGGGGAACTATCCAGTTTGGGGAAAATTAGATCTATCCATCCCCTGTAGCTGTGATAATTTTTCAGATCTATCACTGTTGCACTTTATTATGTTGTGTGGACATTATGAGGACTGTAGGAAACCGTTTTTAGTTCCAATCCTGAGAGAAGCAGACTTTACACAAGTTCGGCCAGCACTCCGCTACCTACAGCTCTTGAGCAGTACCAGAGTAACATTTGGGGTTGCAAGTTTCTTGGTCGCAGCTATACGTATTAAGTCTAAAAAACTAACGCTAAATGTTCCTTAACATGTACTTTTAATTGATAGCTATTACCTTTTAAGATGAAATGCTCTAGCCTATGTAAATATATGAAACTGATTTTTTAAATGTAATAATTGTTTTGTCTTTAATACATGAATTGTCTTTTTTATATATATGATGGAAATTGCTTTTATGATTTTAATTAATCGCATAAAGTACGTTTTGACTTGACTTGACTATCTTCTGGTGGGCAAAAAAGTATTTTTTATTTTGCCCCAATGGAAAGGGTTAAAAAAGCTAAGTGAGTAGGGATAATGGATAGTACCCTATTATATGGTCAGCATGTTTCTGCCAAATGGGACTTACAAAGTTGTAGGCATTCCTCAGAACCAGAATATATGTGTCACTCTGCTAAATAAACAATATGGGGTCGATTCCGATTCAGGAAGGAAATCGTTGTACTCGACACAGATCTGTTATTGTTTCCTACTGAATCATACACACTCCTTCTGAATGTGCAAGTACGATGCGAAGTGTAAAAGTTCCTAACGATTCGGTCAGGTAATAACCTCTACGTACAATTCAGTAGGAAAGGAGCCTGACTCGTCCGAGAATGATGCCACTTAGTCCAGTATTAAAAAAGCACACTATACACGTACGCTGCACCGTCTTCTGCCCATTTTTCATATTCTGGTGTGATTCGGGCATCAATACACCTCATCCAAATACTGAGACTTGTGGGAAGGGGAGCCCTGTACGACGCGTTTTCTATTCGCATCGTATTTGCGTATCCAGAAATGTGTTGGTTGGAGTTTCCGTACGAAGCGTACTCCGTGTTTCCTGAGCCTGTTAGGTACTGACATAGAGCACAAATCGGAACTGACAATTCGGTCGGAATTTGACTGGAATTCGCATCGTACTTGCACGTTAGGTGAAAAAAGGTCCGGATACGATTCGGTCGTCTGGTAACCCCCCGAATAGCATTAGGAAGGCATTTTTTCCTGCATCAGAATCGACCCCTGTGTGTAGAAGTAATAGCATAAAGGCCATACAGTCAGCTCAATGGAAATTATTGTGGCACCATCATCTTAGTAAGATCCACTAGACGCTGAAATAGAACAGAGAATTACACAGAGGCAGTGACTCATGCGACATACTCAAATTAAAGGCACCAGTGTCCGCCACCAGCACTTCAAAACTCATGTGAGAATAAACTTGTGATCCCAGTGAGCATTTAAAAAACCTTACCCAAGGCATATATATGTAAGGATCCCCTCACAATGTGCAAAGCTATAGATATACATACAGAACAAATTCAAAGTTAAAAAGAGATCTATCAAGTCCCTATTTTGGAACTGTATAGTATTAAGTGTTCTCGTTGTATAAAACAGGGACCTGGGGCGAGCTGTAATATCTAATGTTACAGCCACAGTCTATCATGTTTCTATGTGGACCCTTTTAAACACTAGGAACAATAATTGGTAAACACCTGGATCCTAAAACAGGAATTCTGTTTAGAGTGTACAAGGCAATACATGACAAAGAAAATACTACATTACTTCATAAGTGTACAGAAACGTATAATTTTACATTTTCAAAAACACACCATAAAAATAATATGGTAAACATGACTGGAGATTTGTCATCAGAGGTTAAATGTCTCAGGTCAAAGATCAGTGGTTGTTTATCTCATCAGTCTATATGGGTTGAAGCAGCTTCGTACTGAGGTTCTACCTGTTCCCTTCATGCGTGCCTGCTTAGAGGCCACTTCAGATAATGCTATTTCATTGATAATCCAAGTTGTCGAGGACTTTTGTTGCCCTAACATTCATTCACTTTAGGGATTTGATAATGAGAGCATCTGACATACTTGGTGCATTATTCTCCATCATGCCTAAATACATTTGTCATATTTGAGGCCTGTTGAATCCCAATGACTTTTGCCAATGTTTCTGCAATCTGCTCCACATGGTATCTACTTGTCTGTCTGCAAATCAACATGTGTTTCTGTTTCACAGTAGAAATATGACAAACATAACCGTGATCCCTTATTCTTTAGACCACACCCTTTCCATTTTATTTGCTGCTCCTCTAAATAGCATTCTCCCTCTTCTCCTTCTGCTGATCATCTTGATGCCGACAGTAAGCACACGGTAAACCTTTTGCTTAAAGTGTTGAGTTGGCACCTTGGCGCCAGCTTGCCACTTGCCTGCGACCTCTAGTTTCTGCATGTTCCAGTATGTTCCAGTGACAACTCCGCTTCCTGGGTTTTGCAGCCCGGGTTTTTCTGCCTGGGTTATCCCATCTGGCTTTTCCGGCTTATTGTTCTTCCCAACACCAGCCCTTCCCATCCCAGGATCTACGTAATGCAGGCCACAGTGAAACCATGCAGTAGGCATTCCTCTACGTGCCAAAGCAAAGCCCTTGTGCCCTCATCCGTTGTTGGACTCTGACATGCCCCTGCCCTCTCACTCCTCACAGATAAACCACCACCCAGCTCTACACCCTCGACACTAGATGCTGTAACAAATACTTCCACCACGTCGACCAATGCTTCATGTAGGAACATTCATCTGCACTCACTGCCACTTCACCTCCCACAGAGCACATACCAGCCCACTGACCTGTCCTTCCCCTAACACTACATAAACATTATTTGAACAAAAACATCAACTGACACGTGCCCTTTTCAGCACACGCTCACTAGGCAAACACACCAAGATTTTGGGCGCCATCTCTACCCTCACACTCAATGTCCTCTTTCTCACTGAGACCTTGCTCAACCCCACTTCTGCTCCCATCATAACCACCGCAATACCCAAAGGATACTAGATCACCCACTGCGACTGCAGCAGCTAGCCTTGTAGACAGTTCTCCATCATACAAAGGAATTCTTCCAATTTACGACCACAAACTATGACATCACCCCAGCCATGAAACACCTCAACTTACTCCTCAACGTCCGACTCCCAACAGACAGCAAAACCACCATCAATGTCCAGCATTCTGCAACTTCATCACTGACTTCATCACCTCCATCATTATAGACTTCAACTACATTTCCTCAGTGACCTCAACTTCCATCTTGGCAACCACAAAGACATCAACGCTTCGAACCTCCTTGACAGCATGAACAACATCAGGCTCACCCAACTTTATCATGACCCAATGCACACCGCAGGTCTCATCTTCACCTCCATCGACTGCATCAGGTACAGCCAGACCACTGAACTCACTGTATCATCTACTTCAACATTACCAGCTCATGGACCTCCACCCCCTTTGTGCCCAATGCCTCCACAGCAGCTAAAGTAAAGTCTCAAAAAACAAAACTACCAACCCCATTTCCTCCAACAACCTAGAGCAGATTACCAGAAAATCCAACAATTGGATCACCAACTGTGCCATTAACATCACTCTCATCGCAAAAAAACCAACAGAATGTCCACGAAGCAGGCTAGCTGGTACACTGCAGACCTCAGAACTGCTAAACGACACTGTAAATAACAGGATAAAAGATGACACACTAGCAGGGACATGACCAACAAGACGACCTTCAAGACAGCACTCAGCCTCTACCACCGACAGTTGAGAGAATCGAAGAAAGAGTCTTAGCCTCATGGATAGAATCAAGTTCCACTAACAACAAAAAACTCTTCAACATCGTCAAAGAATTCTCCAAACTCTCAGCTGCAACAAACAACATTACCATCTCAGAGGAACTCTGCCACAACCTTGCAAACTTCTTCCACAACAAGGTCGCCAACATCTAAAGAAACTTTAAACTCCAGCACAAAGTCACAAGTCACCGACTTCTTTAAGCAACACAAAAACCTTGCTATACCACAGGCATCCGACTAACAGAATGGAGCTGATTCACCCCACAGGACACCCCTTCTATCATGAACTCAGTCCACTCAGAGGCCCCAACAATACCCTCACCCCATCTTCAACATAGCAAAGCGAGTATAAGCTACATACTCACCACCTTATCCAACACCTCAATGATCATAGCCACCTTCCCCAAGGACTGACAACATGCTGAAGTCAATTTTCTACTAAAGAAAGCATCAGCAGGCTCCAGCCAACTCAACAACTACCAGCCGATCTCCATCCTCCTGTTCCTGGCTGTGAACGGGAGGCCCCAAAAAGTGACCCCGGTGTGGACTGGTGGACTGCTATACCTCACTCTTCCCCTCTCTTCCCTTCTCAGCAGGGTGAGTGGAACGTGGAAAGTGCAACATTGTTAACACCACAAGAAGAAAGAAACGAGCTTGGCGCCTTTAACTGTTACTTTCAGTATGACGAGGCCCCGCCCCCAGCAGACATCAGCACTAAGCATGGGCGGATTTTGCGAATCTGGCGTTCGCGAATGTGCGTATTTACGGATTCGCAATCCGCAAAATCCGCGAACTCTCGCGAATTTGCGGATTTTTTTTTTGTGTTCGCAAGGGTTTCTGCCAGTTTGCGAGAATTTTGTACCAGTTCGCAATTGCGAACTTACTTGTCGGCTCGCAACGGCCGCGACTATGTTGTTTCTATGTCTGGTTCATCATCACAGGTTCACAGCACCCTCTGTTTCACCACTGCCACCCTCTGGTACACCCATGCCACCCTCTGGTACATCACTGCCACCCTCTGGTTTGCTTATCACTGTAGATTATGGGGGTGAAAAAAAGCAAGCACACCTGCCCTGCTTCAACTGACATGAATTAATTTGGGGTTGATTAATGTGTCACTGAATTTAAACTGCCAGTCTGGCACCTGCTTCCTTATCTGTAATTTGCTTTCTGTTGCAGTGCAATTTTTTTTCACAGGACCTTTGTGGCCTACTTGTAGCTATTCTATGAGCCTGGTGTGAGGGTCAGAGCAGGGTCATAGAATAGTTGCAAATAGGCAACTGAACTCTGGAGGGGCCCCTCAGGAAGCACTAGAGGGAATGGTTACAAATGTTAAGATTGAACTTTTGCACCTGCTGAGTGCTTTCAGTTTTGCAAAAATCGTTTTTCTGCAATTTCGCGCGATTCGCGGGACGCGAATTCATGCGAGATCGATTTCGGAAGCCGCGAATTCGTGCGAATACAGGATTTGTTTTTTTGCGGCGTGTTTGTTCGCGTGATTTTTTGCGTGTTCGCAAGCCGCTTGTAGCGCAACGTTTGCGAAGTTACCCTAGCGGTCATACATGGGCGCGGCCATCTTGTTTGCGTAACGTAATTCCGTTTCCGGGCGCTATGTGTAATCTCGCAAAGTGTGCGGCTCGCTAGTACAATTTCGCGTGTGATCGCGAGGAAAATCTCGCGCAAACTTACCCACGCGGTCGTGAACGGGCGCAGCCATCTTGTTTCTCATTCATTGCTATGGTTCTGGGCATGCTTTCTGTATCCTCTCTGAATCTCTGCCATCCTTTGCTTGTTTGAAGTTTTTTTTTATCTACTTTACTTATTATGTATCCCTCTATTTTTCTAGCTCTATATTTTTGTGTTTCTGCTACTTTTGGTTAATTTTAAACTACTTTTTTAAACTCTTTTCTTTTCTTCTTCCCTATTCTATTTCTTCTTTATTATTTTGCTTCCTTTCTGCCCAGACCATGGTAAAGGGAGCCGGGAAGCATCCAGAGAAGGGGAAGGGTCCCGCACCCCGTGCCCGGCTCCCGTGCGGGCGTTTGAGGGGGGAGAATGTCCAACCCCGAGAGATCTTCAGCGCAGAGGAGGGGGGCGCACTAGTTTTTTATGTTCAGCGCCGCCTCCCCAGGACCATCATGGCAGGCGTCAGGATCGCTAGCGGGTACGGGATCCGGGAGCACCGGAAGCGGTGGGAGAAGGTGTGCCGGGCCATGTACCAACACTCTCGGATCCGGCGCACCTACAACCAGGTCACCCACCGTTGGACGGATATCCTGGACCGGGAACATGATCTGCTGGACCTGCTCGGCCTTGAGATCCCCGGGCTTGGTGAGTAGTAGCTATTTCTTTACTACTCTGTTTTCTCCTGCTCTGTGTGTTATTATCTGGCAAATTTTTGTTTTTTACCAAGAGCAATAATGCTGCTGATTACATTGTAGGTAAATTATATTTCAAAATCGTCTGTGCATTTTGGATGCACTGCTCTCCTTCTCAGTAGCGCTGCTACTATGCTTATTTGTTTTCGATTTTGTGTTCATTTCATTGGCCTGTGAGATTATGCATGAGTGTAGTTTAAAAAACAGCGTAATGCTAGACACTAAGGGTCAGATTTTTAATTACCGGCGCATCCCTGCAAAGTAGCAGGGATGCGCCAGTAATTGTGCGCCACGCCACCACCACCCATGGTGCGCCGTATTTACAATGCGGCGCACCATGTGCCCGAAACGTCACCGAAGCGTTACGCTTCTGTGCCGTAAAGGCGGCGCATTGCTGGAGTTGCGTCGCAACGATGGTGCAGCTCCAGCAATGCTCTGGGGTGCCCTATCTCCCCAATGCTGCGTCAAGCCGTACGTCTGCTTCAAGCAGGTGCAGGGTTTGAGTCACGCATCATTGTCCTCAAAGTGACTGATTGAAATCTTGTAGATGTCCCTGGGCCACTTTTAGGATGCGTTCCTGCGCAGGAACGCCCTCCCTTGCGCCGGAACGCCCTCTGATGGCGCAGGGCTTTACAACGTGATGCATCTCCCATATGCGTCACGTTGTTAATATACGCCGCACCATGGCGCCTCTTTTGTTCTGCCGCTGCGTCACAAAAGTCACGCAACAATGGAGCAAAAGAGCCGCAAGGGGCTTCTAAATCAGCCCCTACAGACTCAAGTCCAGTCCTTCCTTTGTACACAAGGCGATAAGAAGAACTAGTGGTGGTGGATTGATAGTTTGAGTATTCACTGATCTGCAATCACGATGGACTTTGTCTGTGACTTCGCGTGCTGCGGACTGCTTCCTGCCAGTCCTAGGCGAACCTTTTTAGTTGTTTGTTTAGTGAGTTACATAAGAACTTTCCAAGTCCACGGTCCGCAAATCAAGCAATACTAATAACGTAGTAGACCACATGAGATCGGTCAATATATCCCGTGGAATAGTTGTCTATTTGCTATTTCGCCAAAATATTTTGTTATTGTTCTTTTGAAATGTTTGATTTGGTTGACAACAATCATCCATGTTTTCGGGTCTTTCTTTCTTTCATGTTGTACATCAGCTCCCCCCAGGGGCAAGAGGACAGAGGAGGAGGTGGTTGCTGCTGCTGTAGAAGGCCAGGATCGGCCAGGCGAGGGCTCCTTTGCTGGCCCCAGTAAGTTTTCATTTTAATATAGAGTACCTATTTTTTCCTAGCGTTCCTCATTCGATTTTTTCTAAATCGTCTTTGATCTTCTTGTAGACTGTATCTAAATTCTCATCCTGCCTCGACTATGACTCCCTGTGGTATTACTAGATTATTCTTATTAGTCTGTCTATGTAGCTAACTAAGATTGCACATTTGGCAATTCCATTGGACTCCCATTCTAGTCAGCAATAGCTGTATGCACTGAGCCTTCCCTGGAAAAAGGAACATTTTTACTTTAGATTAGACAGTCACAAATTATTACATTGTTTTCTGTTTTTTTTCACATTTCTTTATTCCTCGACCAAATATTATATAGTAGTGAGTGGTGTATTCTAACAATCTTAAATGTACTTTGTAGGTGGAACATCTGGTGGCGGGGCCAGCGCGGAGGTGGTGGTGGTGGTGGATGATGACGAGGAGGACAACACTTCTGGGGAGGATGCGGTGCAAGTGCCGGACGACACCAATGTGCCTGTGAGGGTGCACACGGTGGTGGCGGGCAGAGGTAAGCTATATATTCCTTACTTATTGAGATTGAAGACTGCAGAGTGTGCTTTCTGCACGGGTGTATTATAAACCAACCAGGTAGTAGCCTCCTCTAAATGTACTTCGACTTAGCTGTGAAGTTTTTGGCGAGAAGAATGCCAATCAGATCTGAGATGAACTTGATGGATGGGATGAACGAAAAGCGAAAGAAGGGTGTAAGTAAGTGTGGAAGGACGAGAAATTTAATGATGACTGGCAAAGAAGAATGATATGTGTTTGCTTGGTCCCCGAGGTGGCTGAGAAGGAAAGAATATGGTATGGTGCATGGCTGGGTGAATGATGAAGCAAGAATGGGTGGAAGGAGAACAGCCTTGGTGGGTGAAACAGAAACTGTATGTGTGCATATACTTTGAATGGATGGATGCCTGGATCATGGTACTATCTGACTCTTAGATAGCATATGTGTGTCTAGAGAGAGTAAGTAGACGGTCACTGGATGAACTAAGTGTTACTTTGAAGAGCATGCAACACCACACCCGCACGTCCGTTCCAGTGTAGGAAAGGCAAGGAAAAGAAGTTGTAATTTTGTCCAAATACTACCATGAATAGTAGCAGTAGTTTGTATTGCAACTGCAAGCACAGCATATATCCGATTATTACGGTGGACCCTCCCTACCTCTCTTAATAATTTTAGTTTAGTAGTAGTACGTCATTCATGTGTGGGTGTATCACTGTTCACTCAATAAAAAGCAAAGCACCTAAAGTCATCCCATATGTAATCAAATATACATCCCATGTGAAGTGATAGATAATCAGATTATTTAGTTTCTTCTTTTTCCTTTTCTAGTACTCATTTGCACTGTAGGGTGAAAGTTAAATTAATTAAGCAGTAGCCCTTTTAACAGAGTATTCTCAGTGCCACCTGTAATGGAAAAATATGAGCTTCACCACCTGCATGTACTGTACCGGTACAGTAACGCAAGTCTGTCTCACTCATCATGGTGTGCGTCTGTTTTTCTCGGGTGCAAGTTCACTGCGCTGGCATTATGCCGGCTTGCAGAAGATAACGTACCAATTTTCCTAAACAAGAGAGAAGAAGAAGAATAAGACTGGTGTACTGTCATAGTCGACTGTAATGGAAGTCCATAGTGCTCGTAGAATTTGTTTCTTAAACTCACACTAATGTTAGAGCAAGGATGAAGAAGTGGGAGGTTAGATAGATACTGGCCTCAATAGTTATGTACTGTGCTTTCAAGTTGCTAGTTGTACTGTGACACAACTTTCTGCTCAATCATTTTGTGTTAATCTTAAGAGCATTGGTTACAGACTATGTCTTTCTTTCTTTATATAGTTGCTCCTTCCAAATCCAAAAAACCATCAAGGAAGGAGCAGGCTCGAATGGCCCGGCAACGGAGGCTGGATGCCACTGTCGCAGAATATCGGCGGCTGCTGGCCCTGGAGGAGGAGGAGGACACGCAGTCTACTACTACATCTACTGCGACAGCTGCATCCTCCTCCGGGCCCACACGGGCTCCCAGCCAGCGCAGTGCTCCAATGGTACGGAACAGGGCTACCAAAGCCAACCGCCACCGCCGAGTAGCAAAGACATCAGCTGCCCCCCACAGGAGTTGCAAGGCACGCCAGCGCCGCTTATCCCTCAGAGTGTCCTACCTGGAGCAGGAGGTCTCAACTTATAAGAACTTGGTGGAGGGCCTCCGCTCCGACCATGCCACCCTCCGCAAGGAGTATGATGCCCTGGCCGCTACAGTGAACAGCATCCTGCCGTAGTGTCCCTTGCCCCTTTTTTAGAGACTTTTGGGGGGTGGGATTTGGGAGTTGGGTTCTTTTTGGGACTTTTGAAAGACAATCGTTGGGGTTAGGGAGGGTCTTGAGGGAGATTATTTTGTTAGGGCTATACAAATATACTTTTTGAAACTTTATCTGAGCATACCTGTTTTTTACTGCTTTTGAGTCTGGTGGGTGGGGGTTTAACAGTAAGTTTATTTTCCTGAAACTTAAGTCTGTGTCATTTTCTTCCTTTAAGTGTAAATGGCTAAATGTTTTCAACACTAAGTGCCTCTCACAGAGTAAGTGATCCCCCCTTTCCCACCATGGATTTTCTTCAAATCACTTGCAACCAAAATTACACATTCCCACGAGTGCTCTAAGACCCCAGAACTCAGTTGCAAAAATCAAGAACACCCCGAAACACATGCAATCCTGCTGCTAGGGCTAACCCTAACGAACCCTAAGTTACAAAAAGTGACAAAAGGCTTTCCCGCATGGATGTTGTCCAAACCAGTTTTATCCGGTATTAGACCTTCCCAGCAATGACCCAGAGCTGTCAACCCAGGCGAAAACAAGTGGAAGACCCCCAAACAGCCAAAAAGCAAAAGTACAAAAATTGGGACTTAGTCACTTTCCTGAAAATTTCCAAAATCACTCAGCGCGCGCTCTGCAGCTAGGCCCTAACTCCCCTCTGCCTCCATGGATTCCCTTCAAACCTCTTGCAATGAAAAGTATCCATACCCAGCAGTGCTCCCAGACCCCGAAACCCACCCACAAACACCAGGAAGCCCCCCAAACAGGCCCCCAAAAACGCTACATTGAGCGAAAAGTCAGAAGATGCAAAAACTTTTTCCTCATGGATGTTGTCCAAACCAGTTTTATCCGGTATTAGACCTTCCCAGCAATGGCCCCAGAGCCGTCAACCCAGGCGAAAACAAGTGGAAGACCCCCAAACAGCCAAAAAGCAAAAGTACAAAAATTGGAACTTAGTCACTTTCCTGAAAATTTCCAAAATCACTCAGCGCGCGCTCTGCAGCTAGGCCCTAACTCCCCTCTGCCTCCATGGATTCCCTTCAAACCTCTTGCAATGAAAAATATCCATACCCAGCAGTGCTCCCATACCCCGAAACCCACCCACAAACACCAGGAAGCCCCCCAAACAGGCCCCCGAAAACGCTACATTGAGCGAAAAGTCAGAAGATGCAAAAACTTTTTCCTCATGGATGTTGTCCAAACCAGTTTTATCCGGTATTAGACCTTCCCAGCAATGGCCCCAGAGCCGTCAACCCAGGCGAAAACAAGTGGAAGACCCCCAAACAGCCAAAAAGCAAAAGTACAGGTGATTAAAGTTGTAATTATATTAACTGTGCAAAACAAAGAAAGACAGAAACACAGGAATAAAAGTGAATAAGTACGAAAAAGAAAATTTTGGATTCATTGGCTCATTTTCAGTGCTCGGTGTCAGGGAAGAAGAGTTCCTCCTCATACTCTGCAAATTCAGGCAGGAGTAGGTCAGTGTCACGTTTGCAAGTTACAATGCCACCAGCAGCACTGAAAACATGTTCAGAAGACACGCTTGCGAGTGGGCAAGACAAGTAATGTATAGCCAGGTTGGTGATCTCTGGCCACAATTCTTTTTTCCCATGCCAATACCCCAATGGGTCAGCATTAACATAGACCTCTGTTGAGTCATTCAGATAGTCCTGCACCATCGACTCAAAGTTCTCCACGGTTCCTCCACTTTGCTGAATTTTTGCTCGGACCTTTTGAGAACCAAACCCAAGCTCAGCTAGCCAATCTTCTTCACTATCATGTAAATTGTCCATCCGAGCACTCGTTCAGTATCACAAAAGTCTTTTATGGTTTTCACCAGTCCATTTAATATCCAATTTCTTCAGTTGTATCACAAATCATAAGTTCCAGTTGTATTCCAAATCATAAATCCAACATATGAAACGATGCAGCCAACACGTGTTTCGTCTGGTCAGTAGGACCATTGACTTCCTCAGGGCTGCAACCCAAAATATCCACAATGAGTAACATTCTCTATATACATTATTTACAATTTAACCAAAGAATATCCTACTCTCCAATATATTTCCTAGAGAGAGAAAAAGAGATACATCCACAAACCGTAAGATACTTCATAGTGTGTGTGGAAAGAGAGGACATGTAAACCAAAGTCGTGTTTTCATCAGTAATGCCTTGTGTTCAGACATGAAGTAAAATTAACTTAGGCAACTAACGTTCTATCATGATCAAAGGATCCTAACTAAGGGTTCCTGGTGATGCCACAGATGCTAGGTCCACGCCCAATGAGACTGAATATTTCAATATAATAAGTCATCACCCTAACTTAGCGCAACAACATGGCAATCCGTACTTCATCTAAAACCATCATTTTGAGGACTCTCACCTCCAAACTTTAGTATCCAGCACCGTATTCCAAACTGTGTTTCGATATCTATTCACGTAACATCCTGCAATTATTTCAAAAAGTATATATATATCTCAAATGTACGTACTATAATACTATCACATGACACAAAGGAAATATATTGGAGAGTAGGATATTCTTTGGTTAAATTGTAAATAATGTATATAGAGAATGTTACTCATTGTGGATATTTTGGGTTGCAGCCCTGAGGAAGTCAATGGTCCTACTGACCAGACGAAACACGTGTTGGCTGCATCGTTTCATATGTTGGATTTATGATTTGGAATACAACTGGAACTTATGATTTGTGATACAACTGAAGAAATTGGATATTAAATGGACTGGTGAAAACCATAAAAGACTTTTGTGATACTGAACGAGTGCTCGGATGGACAATTTACAGTTTGTACCCTTGTGGTTATCTTTGGGGTTGTGGTAACCAGCCCCCTCATTCTTTGAGCACCACATCTACTTTGATTCAAGATTTCACTTGTACCTTAACTGTGCTGAGCGCTCATACTAACTGTTACCACTTAGAATTGTGTAATTTATAGTTAAGTGAGCTGCCGCTAGGTATTAATTATGAATAGAGACAAGGAGGCTGAATTACTTTTTAGTAATCTAAATGCTGGGGGAACCATTGGGAGAGCAGTTGGTCCTCCTAAAGATACTAAGAAAGAGGGGCTTAGAGCCAAATTCGCAAGATTGGAATTACTTAAACGTACAGAACTAAACAAGTGGTGGGATGCTGCCACTCTTAAGCAGTACTTGGTATTAAATAGAGTACCACGAGGCTTACGTTCACAAATAATACCGACATACGAGGATCTAGAACCTGACCTGTACATTACCTGGGAGAAGGAATTAAATAACAGTTCACGCAATTTAATACAGATCTTAATTGAAAATGCTGAGAGGAAGATAGCTAAACTACTTTCGAGATTAATAAAATAGAAGATGAGATTAAAGAGATGAATTTGCCTGAACTTACAGTTCAAAATTATACAATTCTTGACGAAAAATTGAATGACCTTCAAATGGAAATCAAGAGCAGGAAGGCACATAAATTAAAACGTGATGAGAGAGACTATCGTACAGGCAGGGTTTATACTTTTGCCAAAAGGTTTGACTATCTAATTAAGAAGAGTTCCTCTACCAAAACTAGTGGCAGCACCCCGCAGGTCAGTGATACTGACGCATCTTCACTAATATCTAGTAGTGAAAATGAGGATACTCCCGAAGTGGTCCCGGTAAATGAGAATCATTTTTTAGAGGAAGTACAGAGATTGAGGAGGGGCAATCGGGACTCAGAGATGAGGAATCGCGATCTAAGTACAAAAAGACAAGGAGAGGGAGCAGGGGTAGGAGATCCAGATGCAAGAAAAAGGAGCCTAAGGTCTTGGAAACAATGATGAGTAGGGATGAATCCAATGCATGTGATATTGAGGTGATCAATTTATCTGCTTGTGTATTGTCTGTTGATATGATTTCCGTACTCAAGAAAGGTTTAAATTTTTGTCCAGTAACAAAACATGATTGGTGTATGACGAAAATAGATCTTTATAAATTTGTTAGAAATCTTAAGTTGAAAAAGTTTTTTGCAAATGTGCCAGACAAAGAGAAACAACAAGCAAATAAAATACTGAGTGATGTATCGATTCAAGAATTGAGAGACACGCAACTTCTTTTATCACTAACTGAAAAAGAGGATGATCCTGTAACGATGTTGAGATTATTGGAAGATCTAGAGATTGAGAGATTTCAGAGTGAGAGTAGTGGACTCAGAATAAAGTCCAAGTGGACACCTCAACTTATACCTGGCAATACTATTGATGTGTTCTTTAAGATGGTCAGTGCAGATATAGATAAAGAAATCGATATGTCTCGAGCCAAGAGTATTGAGAGACGACAAGACAATTTAACTCATGGTGAAAGGGAGGCCCTGAAAGAACTCATCAATAACAAGTCTATAACAATACGTAGTGCGGATAAAGGAGGTAACGTAGTGGTTTTAAATACAAAGGATTATAACGATGAGGTCTACTCTCAACTCAATGATACAGAATTTTACGAGAGACTAGTCTCTAATCCAATGAATGATTTGATTGCCAAGATTAATAATGAAATCAAAGCTTGGTATGAACAATCACTTCTTGATCATGATGAATATCTATACTTAACCTTGAATACACCAAGATCACCTTGTTTGTACACTCTTCCCAAGGTCCAGAAGTGCCGGGACAAACCGCCGGGTCGGCCTATTGTTTCCGGCATAGGTGGACCTACGGAACATCTTTCTGAGTTTATTGACTGTTTTCTCAGACAATATGTTTATAATCTGCCATCCTTTATTGAGGATACCAAGCATGTGTTAAATCTGTTGGAAGACATTGTATGGGAGGATGGTATGATATTAGTGACTTTAGACGTGGTATCTTTGTATACTATCATTGACCACTCTCTTGGTTTACGTGCTTTGGATCATTTCCTTAGCCAAAGAGCAGCTGAATTGTACGATCACACCCAAATGATTTTGCGAATGACTGAGTTGGTATTGAAGAACAATGTTTTTTTATTTGATGGACACTGGTTCAGGCAGCGCCTTGGTACAGCCATGGGTTCACGATTTGCTCCGTCTTTCGCCAACCTATTTATGGGTTGGTTCGAGGCGGAGCGAATCTGGGGCCAAGATGGGAGTGAGTGGATACAGCATATCCACTATTGGGGTCGATTTATAGACGACTGCCTGTTAATCTGGACAGGCTCAGTGGAGAGACTGAAGGGTTTCTTTGATTATTTGAACGACAATGTATATAATTTGAGATTTACTACGGCTCATGACAGACAGTGTATTACTTTTTTGGATGTGGAGCTGTTCATAGAAGGGGACAAGATTAAGAGTAGGATGTACAGGAAGCCAACCAGCTGTAATGCGATTCTGCATGCTGAGAGTTGCCACCCCAGCAGTCAGAAGAATGCCATACCTTATGGTGAACTAATCAGGGCTCGACGCAATTGTGCTCTTGATTTGGATTTTGACAGGAATTTATCAGATATGACAGATAGATTTTTGAATCGTGGGTATAAACAGGATGTAATTAAGACTGCAGTATCCAGAGTAAAGAAAGTCAAAAGGAAATCTACATTAATTAGACAAAGCAAAGAATCAAGAGCAAAAGATCAGAAGGTCAGACTAATAACTAACTATGGTCTAGGTAGCTCTAGACTTTTCTCTATTCTTAATAAACACTGGCACCTTCTATTTATGGATCAGGACCTGAGACCATATATTTATGAAAGACCAAGTCTGACCTTTAAGAGGGGAAATACTCTGAGGAATATGTTACGTCCCAGCTACCCTGACAAATTGAACAAAACTGATTGGCTAAACAGCTTCAAAGGTTTTTATAAATGTGGGAGATGTGTTTCATGCAGATGGGCTAAAAAGAAAGTTCAGAAATTTAACTATAATGACTCAGGTGATTACACGATTGGAATGTTTATCAATTGTGATACTACATTCGTGGTTTATGTTATTACTTGCACTTGCGGGAAGATATATGTGGGGAGTACGATCAGGAGGCTGAGAGATCGAATGGCTGAGCACTTCAGAGCCCTAAAAAACAGAGATACACGTTATCCGATCGCATCTCACATAGTACAGAATTATGACAATCGAGATCAACACAACTTTTCATACCATGGAATTGATCACATCAAGCCTGATCCCCGTGGGGGTAACAGACTTCTAACACTGAGAAGAAGGGAGGTTCTATGGCTGATTAAATTGAAAGCCGTGGAATGCGGGCTCAATGTCGATCATGAATTTGAGTTTTATCTGGGACAGTAGGTATATGTATATGTCAGATAGGGCTGAAATAACAACTAGTTATCAATTTTTATATACTGTTGATAATACTGATGTATGAGTACCATGATCCCCACTTATAACACTTACCGCAATCATCTTAGTCATCAACAGAATGATGTAGTAACACTTTAATTATCTTGTCTCACTATAATAACAGCTCGGGTTAAGAGATGATTTACATTTGATTACTTGTGAAGATTTATCATATGCTGTGAAAATATGATGATGCATATAGCTTTTACCTATTACTACTCTGTACTACCTCTCCGAGTCTTTTTCTTCATTGTGCAAATTGTTTGCTCAACAACTGTATGAGGAATGGGTGGCTGAGGGTACTGCGGATGCCCGGGATACACGAACAATGAGTACTGACGTCTTGTTACTATGGTAAGCTAAGATAGGGACAATAATAATTGGAACACTTTAATTCTATGTAGACTCTCTACGAGTATATATTACACAATTTTGACAAGAACGAGAATTAATATAGTAGGTGACATACTATGCCTGACCCAAGATGGCGTCTGTTTGTGACATAGCAGTGTAACCGTATACCAGGTGCGTAATCGAATGTCAACATAATATCACATCAATATGGTACAACTAACAAATCGGGCTTACTACGATGCGGATTTTAAATACTCAAAAGGCATAAGACTTATGATTTTGAAATTACGAGTGCGGAGTTGATTTACGAATTACGTGACTAGCAACACGGCTCTGTTACTGAGACTTATTTTAAACTGAATTTACTAGTATTTGTGTCCAAACACGGTCTAAATAAACACGAGTAGTAACTACAGTAACAATAAGTGTGAACAGCGAAATAGGACGTGAGGTGTAACGTAGTATAAAAAGCCATTACAAGATGGCGCTGGCGCAGAACGCCATTTGATACGCGAGAGAACTAATACTAACGGTAAGCCGGAGAAAGGGGTTGCTTTCACGTTATCGAGGACATAAGAGTAGATATCTTATTATGGTGTATTTTATTTACAGACACGTACACGTGTGGTTATTAGAGATAGGATTGGAATACGAGGAGATTATACTAATCAAGACTAGGAGGTAAGAATTAAAGTTTTTGAAACATCATGTGGTCTAACAGAGACCAATGAAGCTATAATCAACTTTGCATATAATATAACATTGTGTCATGTGATAGTATTATAGTACGTACATTTGAGATATATATATATACTTTTTGAAATAATTGCAGGATGTTACGTGAATAGATATCGAAACCTAGTTTGGAATACGGTGCTGGATACTAAAGTTTGGAGGTGAGAGTCCTCAAAATGATGGTTTTAGATGAAGTACGGATTGCCATGTTGTTGCGCTAAGTTAGGGTGATGACTTATTATATTGAAATATTCAGTCTCATTGGGCGTGGAGCTAGCATCTGTGGCATCACCAGGAACCCTTAGTTAGGATCCTTTGATCATGATAGAACGTTAGTTGCCTAAGTTAATTTTACTTCATGTCTGAACACAAGGCATTACTGATGAAAACACGACTTTGGTTTACATGTCCTCTCTTTCCACACACACTATGAAGTATCTTACAGTTTGTGGATGTATCTCTTTTTCTCTCTCTAGGAAATATATTGGAGAGTAGGATATTCTTTGGTTAAATTGTAAATAATGTATATAGAGAATGTTACTCATTGTGGATATTTTGGGCTGCAGCCCTGAGGAAGTCAATGGTCCTACTGACCAGACGAAACACGTGTTGGCTGCATCGTTTCATATGTTGGATTTATGATTTGGAATACAACTGGAACTTATGATTTGTGATACAACTGAAGAAATTGGATATTAAATGGACTGGTGAAAACCATAAAAGACTTTTGTGATACTGAACGAGTGCTCGGATGGACAATTTACAGTTTGTACCCTTGTGGTTATCTTTGGGGTTGTGGTAACCAGCCCCCTCATTCTTTGAGCACCACATCTACTTTGATTCAAGATTTCACTTGTACCTTAACTGTGCTGAGCGCTCATACTAACTGTTACCACTTAGAATTGTGTTCTTCACTATCATCACCTGATATTTCTGTTGTGTCTGGTGCAGATGATGCGGTTGCCGGTGTCTTTAACGGCTGAGAGGTCACTTCTGCCACAGCCACAGGTGCAGAAGTGGAGTCTTTTGACTGGGGATGGTCTGCTGATGCTGATGTACTGCCTTTTCCTTCAATTTGCTTCCGTTCTCTTTCAAACCTCATGGCTGACAAGGCTAGCCAACGTTTTTACTTTGTAACATCTTCATCACTAAAAGTAAATAATGCACTGCCTGCCAGCGCCTTTTTGTAGCGTAGATGCAGAATAGTAGCACAAATGTAATGCTGTTCTGAGTGGATCTTTTGAAGACGTTCATCGCCAAGTAGGCGCTCTAATAATTTCTCCGCCAAAACAAAAGCTTCTTCTTTTCTTCATCTTTTTGAAACTTTGAAGACACCGCCTTCAGTTTGTGCTCCAGCATGCGCAACAATGGGATAGCTTTTCCCAAATTACAGTCCTCCCTGCTGACTGCACGCGTGAAGACCTCAAAAGGACGAAGCATGTCTGTCAGGCTTTTAACTAGCTCCCATTTGCCGCATTTAACCTCAGGTCCTTCACAGCTGTACCCAGTGTTAAGAAATACTGATTGAGTACCGTAAACTGCTCATACAGACGCTCAAGCATGTAGAAGGTTGAGTTCCAACGTGTTGGTACCTCCTGGATGAGTGCTTTCACTGGCATTCGACGTTCATGTAGCAGGCACCTCAGATGCTTCCGGGCCTTAAAAGAATGGCTGAAATGGTTGCACATTTTTCGGCAGTTGACCACTAACTGGCATGCTGGACTGTCTTTATCCAAGAATTTAACAACCAGGTTTATACAGTGCGCCAAACACGGCACTCTGAAATATTCACCCAGATCCATGGCCTTAACTACATTGGCGCCATTATCCGTGGAAACATAACCAATGCCGCGTTTTTTGGGGGACAGCCAGTGAAAGACCTTTGTGTTGAACTCATTCAAAATGTTTTGTGCTGTATGACGTTGCTCCAAGCCAAACATGGCTAGCGTTGCATGTTTCCGAGCAGCTTTAAAAACTTGGTCCAGGTCAACACCTGCGTTTAGCTTTGCTTTAACCCCTGAAAAAGAGACCCAGTGTGCAGTGATGCACATGTAATCAGTGCCTGCGCCACTGGTCCACATGTCTGTTGTCAGATTTATAGTGTGAACAGCACTCTTCTGCAAAGCTGCCCCAATCACCTCCAGCACATCTTCATGTAGTGCTGGAACCGCAACTCGGGCAAAATAGAACCGGCTAGGAACCTTCCATTTAGGGTAGAGCGCTGCCACTAATTCAAGAAAACCAACCCCTTCCACAAAAGAAAAAGGGAGAAGATCCAGCGCTAGCATTTTAGCCAGCTTAGTGTTATACAGACGCGCCGTTGGGTGGTTGCGGTCATATGGCATGTCTGAAAAGAGCATTGTTTTAATGTTGCCCTGGACCATTTTACGGGATGATGATGATGATGTTGATGACTTCTTCGACCCAGTTACGCTCGCTGATGAACTTTTTCGCATTGGTGTCTCACTCTGTCCCACACTCTTAGTGTGGCGCACAGGGGGTGTGCTGACAGGGGTACTGGGTGTAAGTGAAGTGTGTGACGCTTCTTCCTCCTCGTCATCATCAGATGGAACATTAACGTTTTCTCGACTTGCAATTCGGGCTTCCTTGATCTCCTTTAGGTGCGCAAGCCATTGGACAAGGTGCTGTCTCTTAAGATGACCTCTCTGTCCTCCAGTCCCATAGTTGGTACCAAGCTTACCACGACTAACTGCAAGCTTACAAATGCTACAAATGGCTATGTTTTCCCTTTTTGGGCAAACACTAAAGAAGTCCCAAACTGCGGACTTGAAATGTCTGTGGGGGCCGGAGGAGGCGATACTGGTGGTGTCACTGGTCATGCTGCTAATGCCAGATGAAGTGGAGGATGTGTATTGATGAACTTTACTACGTTGTGCACTTTCACCACCACTAATTGAGGTCGAGGTGGATGGAGGTCCCTTCTGGCTAGTAAGAAATATGAAAGCGGAAGGTTGTGGTGTACTAGTTAACTTCAATGATTGTGGTGTTCCCATTGCCTCCTCGTCGACTTCATCATCGCGCTCAGCAGCTTGTCGGGTTAGGGTCAAAATGTCTGTTTGCTGAATGCCCGCTGGGGCTTCAGTGACGTTAGTGATCACTGCGTAGTCGTCGTGAGAGTCTTCAGCAGCAGGAGTATACGCCACTTCTTGTTGAGCGTCATCACACTCCATAACTATGAGAGTTTCGACGACCTTCCTTTTACACTTAGCTACCTTTGTCAGATCATGGTGTGCCTGAGCCTCACTCTCAGACGGCAGTGGGGCTGGTTCCCAAGTAAGATCCATATCATCAGAAGGAGGTGGGCTTGAAGAAGATGTAGACACCACCTCCCTTGATCTTTTCCTTGCTCGGGATGTGGAAGACAATGAATGATCATCAGGAGGAGTGGCTTCCTCGAATGATACCTCGGCTTGATTGTCGATTTACAGATGTGCCCCTACTTCTGGAGGAACAACTATTGTGGCCACTTGTTGTGCCCCTCCATGCACCTCTGCTTGCTCCTCTCCTTGCGCCGCCTCTCCTTCCACATGTACTTGGGCTTGTAATTGCACATGTGGTTGTTGTTGCGGCTGTGGTTGTTCAACACTCGTCAGATGAGTTACAACAACAACGTGTGTTGATTGAGAGACATTGCTGCTACTTTCTTGCGATGAGCCAACATCACTGGTCGATGGTGATTGAACAAGTAGACTGGCTGCCTCTTCAGCACTCAAGGGCTTGGACTTAAGTTGGCGTGGGGGTGGTGGCACTGAGCCCAATGGAGCGGGGGTGCTACGCCCAGCTTGGTCCCCAGCAGATCCCGCTGCTGCTGCAGGCGTACTTTTTTTTTTATTCCCAAAAAATGTGGCGGCGGCACACCAGTCTGCTTGGTAACTTGCTTCTTCTGCTCCTTTCTGGCATCTTTCTTGCTAGAGGAGCTACGGGGAACTTTTTTTGGGGCCATCTTCTTCAGATGTCACTCTGAACAGCAGGCCGCAGTTGCACAAGTTGCAGAGTTGTCTGTGGCCACACGTGACGTTGTGCTGCACACACTGCAGCAGGACTTCTTCCTGGCACTGGTGGTTCTCTTGTGCACCTAAAAGCAATGGAAGACAGAGGAACATCAGTTATACACCCCAAAAAGTCAAAAAAACACACAAAAATTAACACAATCCCAGCCCATCCATAGCCTCAATGATGTTTAAATTCAAGAAGACACCCCACAGAAAGACTAGGCCCGTGCACCACTCACTACCCCTGGGCAAAAGGCCCCACCAGCAGCACCAAAAAATCGACAAAAACACAAAATTCAGCACAATCCCAGCCCATCCATGGCCTCAATGATGTTTAAATTCAAGAAGACACCCCACAGAAAGACTAAGCCCATGCACCACTCACTACCCCTGGGCAAAAGGCCGCACCAGCAGCCCCAAAAAAGCGAAAAAAACACGAAATTCAGCACAATCCAATGCCATCCAGGATGTTTACATTAAAGAGAGTGAGACCCCACAGGCAGACTCAGTCCATGCACCACTACCCCTGGGCAATAGGCCCCACCAGCAGCCCCCAAAAAACGACAAAAACACAAAATTCAGCACAATCCCAGCCCATCCATGGCCTCAATGATGTTTAAATTCAAGAAGACACCCCACAGAAAGACTAAGCCCATGCACCACTCACTACCCCTGGGCAAAAGGCCCCACCAGCAGCCCCAAAAAAGCGACAAAAACCACGAAATTCAGCACAATCCAATGCCATCCAGGATGTTTACATTAAAGAGAGTGAGACCCCACAGGCAGACTCAGTCCATGCACCACTACCCCTGGGCAAAAGGCCCCACCAGCAGCCCCAAAAAAACGACAAAAACCACAAAATTCAGCACAATCCCAGCCCATCCATGGCCTCAATGATGTTTAAATTCAAGAAGACACCCCACAGAAAGACTAGGCCCATGCACCACTCACTACCCCTGGGCATAATGGATGAAAGCTAGGCAAAATGGGTGCAGGCCTCAGACACTGCCTCTCTTCAAAATGGCCCCTTGAACCCCAAGCACATGTTGCCTGTACCAGCACTCAAGATGGCCACCACCACCACCCACATGGCCAGTCCACATCAACAGTACACCCCAAAAAAAACGAAAAACACACAAAAATCACCACAATCCAATGCCATCCAGGATGTTTACATTAAGGAGAGTGAGACCCCACAGGCAGACTCAGTCCATGCACCACTACCCCTGGGCAAAAGGCCCCACCAGCAGCCCCAAAGAAATCGACAAAAACCACAAAATTCAGCACAATCCCAGCCCATCCATGGCCTCAATGATATTTAAATTCAAGAAGACACCCCACAGAAAGACTAGGCCCATGCACCACTCACTACCCCTGGGCATAATGGATGAAAGCTAGGCAAAATAAGTGCAGGCCTCAGACACTGCCTCTCTTCAAAATGGCCCCTTGAACCCCAAGCACATGTTGCCTGTACCAGCACTCAAGATGGCCACCACCACCACCCACAAAAAACGAAAAACACACAAAAATCACCACAATCCAATGCCATCCAGGATGTTTACATTAAAGAGAGTGAGACCCCACAAGCAGACTCAGTCCATGCACCACTACCCCTGGGCAAAAGGCCCCACCAGCAGCCCCAAAAAAATCGAGAAAAAACACAAAATTCAGCACAATCCCAGCCCATCCATGGCCTCAATGGTGTTTAAATTCAAGAAGACACCCCGCAGAAAGACTAGGCCCATGCACCACTCACTACCCCTGGGCAAAAGGCCCCACCAGCAGCACCAAACAATCGACAAAAACCACAAAATTCAGCACAATCCCAGCCCATCCATGGCCTCAATGATGTTTAAATTCAACAAAACAGTTGTATCATGCACCCATAACCAACCCTGGTCATACTGGATACTGTGGCTATCCACAATATATTTTATTTAATGTTCTGAAAAAGTTCCATAATTGTAGTTGCAGCAACTGTAATGCCCCAAACAAACTTACTTGTGAAAGTTGATTTCTAATCCAAAAGTGATCCAAAGAAAGTCAAAAAGGCCTCAAATCCAAATATCCAGCAGCATCCACAAAAAGTAATCCTTCCAGGTCAAGGTCCAAATGAAAGTGACCAGCACATGAAGAAAGCACTGGGAGGATCCTGCTGGACAGGAACAGAAAGTTGGAGACTGTGGGGCACTTCCTCCCCCCCCCCCCCCCCAAAAATGGACTCCTTGCAAAAAAAACGTGCAGGCAAATGTCAACCTGAGGAGTGATTCTGATAAAAATCATCATTTTCTGAAGGTTTATGCTGTTTGCTGGTGGATTTCTTGTGCAGAGTTGCAAAATCTCTATTTCGCGAGTGCGAGATTGTTGCTGCCCGCCGCACCTACGTGTTCGCAATTGCGAACTCTCGCGATGCGTGCTGTGCAAGGTGGCAAGCCGCGATTACGTATTCGCGGTCGCCAAACTCCCGCGGGATCCCGCAGCAAGATCCAAAATGGCGCAGCACTCGCAAAATATCGAGAAAAACAACTCGGCAAATGCTGAATGACGGAAAGTGAACGCCGCGCGCCACGCAATATTGTATCACCAAGCAAAAAAATCCGCCGCGTGCGGATTTGCGGATTTTCGGCAAATTCGCGACAGTTCGCGGATTGCAAATTTGCCGAAAATCGGCAAAATCCACGAGCGGAACGGATTTTAAGCCCATACTTAATCAGCACGTATCCAATGATAAGAGCTGTAGGAACCAGGAAGACGGTGTGCATTGACACTGGAGTGGAGACAGGAGACGGGAAAGATGTAGCGGTTGCAGCAAGACCAGGAGGAGACGAGGAAGGTGGAGAGGCAAGACGATCAGGAGCCTGGGCTGAGCCAGGAAGCCAACGTCCCCATGCTTCGCCGAGCCACACTCCCGGAGGAGCGTGGCTTGTACAGGTCCGAGACAGAGTCTCAGGGTGGTTTGGGAGGCAGGGTCGCCCAACTTTGTACCCGGGGGCCCCTCATTCCCCGTACACTCCCCCCGACCTGATTCAAGGTTATACCTGGGCACTAAGCACTCTCACCTTCCCTCCTATGATTATCTTTATTATGTTTTATTTTAAAAAGTGCACAAGAGTGTGGTGATCCCTTCACTCCCCGGTCCCATGGTTTTAATACTTTTCATTGGACGCCGTCCTGACAACTTGTTTTCTTCGTCCCTACATGCCCCTACCCTATGGCCGAACTACCGAGAACGTGACCGGTCCCTGGGAGGTAGAGACAAGTCTCGCAGAAGGGAACCAAGAACCACTGAGCACCACGGATCCAGCCAAGTTTGCCTCAGAAAGACTGACCAGTCGTCACAAACGTATGTTTGGCAAAATAAAACCATATCTAACCAGACCTGGCCACCTACCTGTCACTTCTACCCCGCCACAACTGGTGTCAGAAGTGGGATCAACCTCCTCATATGTCAGTAAACCCAAGATGGAGGTGGTCATACAACACATGATTAAAGGTCAGGAAAAACTGGAATGGGCCATTGAAAGGCAGATGACATCCGCCCAAGCAGACTGCGAAGTGTTTAAAAACACCATAATGGCCCAAATAGAGAGCTTGCAAAAAGTGATACATGAACCTGGGACGCTTGTGCAAGGAGAAAGGCGAGCCACCACCCATAACCCCTTGGGGGTGTCTTTCCAAAAATACATATCCGGGGAAGACCCGGATGCTTTCTTATTAAATTTTGAACGTGCCGCCAGAGCGTGCGGCTGGCCAGAGGAGAAAAGGCCATTTTTTCTAGCCCCTCTCCTGACTTGTGAGGCCCAGTCTGCATATCAGTGGCCAACGCAATCGGAAACACCCTGTATAAAGAGATTAAAGAAGTAATCCTTGACCACCTGGGTCTGGATGCGGAGGCATATAGAGTTTGATTGTGCAAGGAAAGGGGGATACCAGACATTATTTTTCCAATTAAAAAGGACAGCCGACAAGGGGCTCAAACCAGCCACCAGCACAAAGGAAGAAATCATGAACAGGGTGTAGCAGTTCATGGAGGCCCTTCCCTATGGCATTCCAACCTCTCCACTGAGCAGGCCATAGAAATGGCCACTAACTATTCACGGGTTCAGCCTTATAGCGCTACCCTGGGACAGCGAGAAATCCATCAAAGGAGGTGTTCCCCCTAAAACTGAAAAGAAACTAAAACCGTTGGTGGATTCTACAAAGACTAAACCTATCAGACCCGAGGTACCCACATTTAGGGGACCACAATGCTTCGAATGTGGCGACTGGGGCCACATCGCCCGCCTGTGTCCCAGACGGAAACCAGTGGAGGAGCCCATGGAGGTTGGGTATATCCCGAAGGCCTTGTTGTATTCTGCAGAAATGGGGCCCTCATTTTACTACGTGTACAAGTGAATGATAAGATAGTAAAAGCATTATTAGATTCTAGGGGCAAACAATCTGCAATACAGAAGAGTCTTATTCTCCCTTCTCAATACCTTCCAGACACCCGAGTGCACATATCAGGTGCATACATGGAGGTGTTAAGCCATACCCCCTAGCGGTTGTTACCATACTCCCCTTTGCCAGGTCCCCTTGTACGTTACGGGGGGTGGTGGATTCTCTCCCTGAGGATCTTGTTTTAGATGTGTCGACAACCCCAACTTCCTGTCTCTGTTTCAAGATAAAATTGAAAGTAAAGTGAGGGATCAGGGAACCCCCCTTTCGGCACTCACTACCCCAGAACCCTGGCTATTAGATCGGAACTTCATATTCTCTCAGGCTAATGATACTACTCTACTCAATGCCTGGGAAGCAGCACACATTAACCAAAGCACTCTCTCCCCTACTTATCCCCGTTTCTTGATTCAAAATTACCTCTTGTAACGTGAAGGAGGTGTGGGAGAGCCCATGCAGCTGTTGGTTCCCATGGCTTTCAGTGTACAGATATTGTTCTACTCCCATGCACACCATACAGCAGGACACTCCGGGGCAGAAAAGTCCACATAGAACATATTGCGGCAGTTTTGCTTATAAAGATACCAAGAGGTATTGTCAGACATGTGAAGTGTGCCAGAAGAAGAACGTGCAACGTCCACCGGCAGTCGCGCTGCAACCAATGCCAATTATAGGAAGCCCATTCGAAAGAGTAGCTATGGATATAATAGGACCTCTACCCAAAACATCCAAAGGTAACCTATATGCCCTAGTAATTGTGGACTATGCCAAAAGATTCCCAGAAGCATTCCCTCTCAGGGCCCCCACAACTAAGAACATTGCCGAGAATCTTCTTGAACTGTTCTCCAGGGTTGGTTTTCCCAAAGAAATATTGACGGACCAGGGGACGCCGTTTGTGTCCAGACTTATGAAAGAAGTGTGCAGTTCCTTGGATCTATATCATCTACACACCTCAGTATACCACCCCCAAACTGACGGCCTAGTCGAGAGGTACAACAGATCCCTCAAGATCATGTTGAAGAAGATGCTCACTGTAGAGGGAAGAGACTGGGATCGTCTTCTCCCGTTGGCATTATATGTATTACGAGCCGAAGTACAGAGTAGCCTGGGCTGTTCATCGTTTGAAATGCTCTACGGAAGGCTGCCCAGATCCCTCCTCGGAATCACTAAGGAAGCATGGGAGAGAGAAGAAGAAAAATATCAAAAGTCTTTGTTGGAGTATAGCTACCAATTGAAATACAAGTTGGGGAAACTGAGGGATTTGGCCTTCTCCAAATTAGAGAAAAGCAAAGAAAAACAGAAGAAACAATATAACAGAGGTAAGAAATGGAGGAAGTTATCGGTAGGAGATTTGGTGTTGCTCCTACTCCCTTCCTCCACACGGAAGTTTCAGAGCGAATGGTTGGGCCCCTATCCGGTGGAAGAGACCCTGGATAATACAACCTACCGAGTCCAGATATCCCCCACCCAAAAGCAATGTTACTACATCAACCTTTTAAAAAAATGGTTGGGACCCTTACCCAATGCAGCCCACCTAATATTACCAACCTCCTCGGACAAATCGAAGCAGCATCTCATAGTCAGTGAGGAGCTCACTGAAGACATGAAAAGAGACCTTCAGCGCACATTGCACCCATTTTCAGCCATTTTCTCAGACACCTCAGGGAGAACCTCCCTGGCCCAACATAGCATCGAAACACCAGAGGGGAAGATCATAAAGCAGAAACCCTATAGAAAACCGGCATCCAAAAGGAAAGCAGTAAGGAGCGAAGTACAGGAGAAGTTCAGGCTTGGGGTCATTCGGCCTTATAAAAGCAATTAGTCATCACCCATTGTAATGGTCCCCAAGCCAGATGGTACAACCCGCTTTTGTATGGAATTTCACGCCCTGAATGCCATATCATCTTATGATGCGTACCCAATTCCGAGAGTCGACGAGCTGATTGAGAAATTGGGTGAATCTCGATACATCACCATGTTCGATTTGACAAAAGGGTACTGGCAGGTACCCCTTCGAGAGGAGGACAAGAAGAAAAGGGTATTCGCTACAGAGGATG
Source organism: Lissotriton helveticus (assembly GCF_964261635.1). Lineage (NCBI taxonomy): Eukaryota > Metazoa > Chordata > Amphibia > Caudata > Salamandridae > Lissotriton > Lissotriton helveticus. The sequence goes on along the minus strand of NC_136057.1, from coordinate 794,379,347 downwards.
GTCTTTTTGAATTCAATGTCCTCCCTTTTTGACTTCATGGGGCTGCCGCCACATTGCAGTGGCTCATGAACACCATCCTCCAGACCTACCCTTCGTTCTGCTCGGTACATCTGGATGATAGAGTCGTCTTCAGTGCGAACTGGGTAGAACACCTACAACACTTGAGAACTATCCTGCAGGCCCTAGAACAAGCCGGACTACACATCAACTCAAAATATCTCGAGCAGCCTACTACAAGGTGAAGTACCTCGGATATGTCCTGGGTGATGGAGTTATCGCCCCACAAGCTGAAAAACTAACGGCAAAAGCAGACACACCCTTCCCCTCCACCAAGAGAGAATTGTGTGCATTTCTGGGTCTCATTGGATATTATCGGTGATTCGTCCCCCAGTTTTCAGAGTTAGCGGCTCCTTTAACGAATGTCCTATGGAAAGACGTCAGACAGCAACAGTTACAGAAGACATGCTGAACGCTTTCCAGAGTCTGAAAGAGGTCATTACCACCAGACCAGTGCTAGTCTCTCCAGATCACATTAAGACCTTCCACCTGCCCACTGACGCTTCTAACTCGGGGTTGGGGGTGGTGCTATCCCAAATTGGGGAAGATGGTTTAGAACATCCAGTCCTGTACATCAGTAGGAAGCTGTTTCCCAGGGAATGTAAATACCCTACAATAGAAAGAGAATGCCTGGCAATAAAATGGTCTATTGATAAATTAAGGTATTACTTGGAAGGGCAACCATTTATTCTGTATACGGACCTTGCCCCCTTACAATAGATGTGCAGGAATAAGGCTCAAAACCCCAGGGTGCTCTGCTAGCTTTTATCCTTGCAGCCTTTTACATTTAAGGTACGCCACCGAAAGGGAAGGGACAATGGGAATGCCGACTACCTGTCTCAGGAGTTTCCTCTCCCCGATAGGTAGAATCCAGGGGGGGTGGTGTGTGACCGGGAGGACTCACCGGTCCCAAAAAGTGACCCCATTGTGGACTGGTGGACTGCTATATCTCCCTCTTCCCCTCTCTTCCCTTCTCAGCAGGGTGGGTGGAATGTGGAATGTGGAAAGTGCAACATTGCCCCCAGCAGATGTCAGCGCGTATCCAATGATAAGAGCGGAAGAAACCAGGAAGTCGGTGTGCATCGACACGGGAGTGGAGACAGGAGATGGGAAAGTTTAGCGGTTGCAGCAAGACCAGGAGGAGATGAGGAAGGTGGCAAGATGAGACCATCAGGAGCCTGGGCTGAGCCTGGAGGCCAACGTCCCCACGCTTCGCCGAGCCACGCTCCCAGAAGAGCGTGGCTTGCACAGGTATGAGACAGAGTCTCAAGGTGGGTTGGGAGGCGGGGTCGCCCAACTTCGTAACCGGGAGCCCCTCAATCCCTGTACACTCCCCCAACCTGAATCAAGGTTATACCTGTGCACTAAACACTCTCACCTCCCCTCCTACGATTATCTTTATTTTGTTTTATTTAAAAGCGTGCACAAGAGGGTGGTGATCCCTTCACTCCCCGGTCCTGTGGTTATATACTTTTCATTGAACGCCGTCCTGAGAACTTGTTTTCTTCATCCCTACATGCCCCTATCCTACGGCCGGACTACCGAGAGATGGGACCGGACCATGGGAGGTAGAGACAAGTCTTGCAGAAGGGAACCAAGAACCACTGAACACCATGGATCCAGCCAAATTTGCCTCAGAAAGCCTGACCAGTCGACACAAACATGTGTTTGGCAAAATAAAACCATATCTAATCAGACCTGGCCTCCGACCTGTCACTTCTACCCCTCCACACTGGCCAAAGTATAAGAAAAAGCCATCAACTAACATCTCTCCTCACATCTGGAATGGAAACTCCTACTTGACTCCTTCCAATCTGGATTCCGCAGCAACCACAGCACCAAACAGCCCACATCGTGGCTACAGACGTCATACACACCCTACTCGACTGAGGAGAGAATGTGGCTCTGATCCTCCAAGACATTTCAGCAGCAATCGATATGTTCTCCCACCACACACTGATCACCAGGCATCCAAGGAGCTGCTCTCAGATGGATCGCCTCTATCCTCACCAGGAGAACACAAAAAGTCTAACTTCCACCCTTCATCTCTAAAACCAAGTAAATCATCTGTGTAGTACCTTAAGGATCCATGCTCAGCGCCATCCTCTTCAACACTTATATGACACCTCTGGCCACCATCACCAAAACCCACAGACGAAACATTATACCCTGCACCAACAACACACAACTCATACTTTCCAAGGACACCACCAGCACCAAGACCAACTTTCAGGACTGCATGACAGACGTTATCAACTGGATGAAAGACAGCTGCCTGAAGCTCAATCCGGACTGATTTTTGGAAACAAAAGCTCACCTTGCGAGACATTCTGGACTCCCACAGAACTGGGATCTTCTCCTACTGACCACGCTAGGAACCTGGGTACCATTCTGGACGTCAAGCTAACCATAATGACACCAGTCAACTCCCTCTCCCTCTGACACTGCTTCATCCTCCACATGCTTCATAAGATGTTCAAAGAGCTACCCAAAGCTCAAGACACACCATCACCCAGGACCTCATCTCCAGCCGACAGGAGTACGGCAACTCTATATACAGGGATCACAGCTCACCTCCTCCAGTGACTATAGATCATACAGAATGCTGCAGGCAGAATCATCCAGGATCTCCCTAGATGAAGTCACATTACCCCCCTACCTCAGGGACCTCAACTGGCTCCCTGTACAGAAAGATGTCAAATAAAGCTCCTGACGCATGCATTCAATGTTCTACACAACTGAGAACCTGCCTACTTGAACCACAACCCAAACTTCCATCAGCCCACCAGACACCTCCTTCACTCCCTGCATCCGACGTATCAGAAGTAGAGGTCACACCTTCACCTACGTAGTAGTAAAGACATGAAACAAGCTACCCTTTCATCTACCCCATCCTTCTTTGAGAGTTCAGAAAGTCCTTCAAAACCTGGCTATTTGGCTAATCAACTGGACCCTGCTAGCATCTGGATACCATCACGGGTGACAAGAAGTACTATAGAAATCTACAGGTTGGTTGATTGAGTACTGTAGTTTTTAGAGTGCCTACATATAAGGTTTTTCTCGAACGACACAGACACTCTATTGGACAAATTTTCAGAGTTTCACAAGTAATTTCAGCAGGGAAAAATGAAATACTATGGAGATTTCCCAGAAGAGTGGCTAGTTTAATAGAATTAGCAGCTGTGATTCCTGACATGATCTGAGAAGTACCACACAGCCTCGCTTAATAGGAGTTTGACAACCCTGTTTTCATATTTCAGACCTAGTGTACTGCAAAGGTTGAAAATCATCTCTTTGTGAAAAACATTTTCTATGCTGCCATAGTAGGTTAAAATAAACTAATTATATAACGCTTGAGTTATTTAGGATGTTGGAATTTTAAAAAATGAATTCCCCTTAGAGGTTTCTTAACTTCCCTCTCTTCTGGCAATATGTATAAATGTTATTTTATACTAAACTGCGAACTTTTAAGGCACCAAGAACGTGGTCAGTGGTTTATTTTGAAGGTTAAGAGGGACACAGTTGGAAATGATTGGAGGGTGGGGGAGGTTGCTCGCCGCTTCGGAGGGGTTTAGCCTTTTACATTGCATTTTTAATCCTACCTCTTCAAAGATGGCACCATTCTTGCGAGAGCTAGAACTCTTGAGAGAGATAGATCATGAAAGTCATTAGGACGTCCTGAATGTAACTTTTGCATCACTTTGGACTTGTTTATCACTGTCCATCTCTCCGCAAATGCGCATCTGCAGAATGCCCTGACGTGATTGGCTTGCAAGATGGGCCTGCTAAAGGAACTTATTAGCTGTAGGTACTTTTAGCATATTTCATGGTGGAAATTACACACTTTATGTAGACTTTAGCTTACTATGTTCACTCATGTCTTTCATTTGTCTTAAAGAAGGTAGTGAGTTAGGAACATCCATAGGGTCTAACAGCACCTGATCTCAATGCTGAATGTCTAACTGTCCCACCTCTCAATTACTCTTGGTAAACCCATGGTAACGTGAAGTAGGTGAAATTGAAAGGAAGCTCTTATTAGTATGACCACATTTATTTTGTATAAAAGTTCTTTTGGATCAACATGTTTGGATTTTAGGAATGACAGATTTTCAACCCAAAATATGATTATAGCATGGTAATCCTATACCAAAGTGAATTTCATGATGAAATACTAGAGATTGAGAACGTTTTTAAAAATGAATATTTCTTTTAAAAAAAATGCACAGGGTACATGTAAATATGTTCACATACCGTCACCATGCAGTATCCTGAGCATCAGACATCTGTGGAAGTTGCATCATTGGCTATATTTGGATATAATGGTATGTTCTCTCATTTTACATACAACGAGATGTACTTAGAGGTTGATAATTCATAGAGTACTTTCAACTAACTCTGTCAGTCGTTAACGTCATAGAAAAAGATGTAAAATGATGGTGAAACCTGACAAGCCAGAATATGTGAAAACACTGCATACTTGTAATTTGACTCTGCTAAAGGTAAGTATTCCATGAAAATACTAACGTTATTAGCGTAACTTAATGTCTGTGCAAATTGGTATTTTCAATTGAAGATGTGTTGTCTATAATGGAAGTGTGCTGCCACACCATACTTATTCCACTCTACGCCGCTCCACTCTAATCTGCACCACTCCATGTCACTGCACTCTACTATGTACCACTCCACTTTACACCAAACCACTGCACTTGGCACCACTGCACTCTACTCTACTCGGCACTACTCCATTCTACGTCAATGCACTCTATTACCCTTCACTCTATGCCTCTCTACTATGCACTACTCTACTCTATTCCATTGCACTCTATGCCACTCTACTCCACTGCACTGTTCATCACTGCACTCTCCACCTCTACACTCTTTGCCACTCCATTCTAATTTACACAACTCCAAACTATGTCACTCCACTCTACACCACTCTGCAACACTTGACTATACGCCACTGCACTCTATGCCAATACACTCAATGCCAATGCACTCTACTCTGTGCTTCTCCACTGTGTGCACTGTACACCACTTCATTCTACTCTGCACAACTGGACTGTATGCCACCTCCCTGTACACTACGTTAAGCCATTATTCTACAGCACTCTACTCTATGCCACTGCACTCTACCCTGCATCACTCCACTCTAAGCACCTCACTCTACCCTGCACCACTCCACTCTACACTACTTCACTTTTCTCTGAAACAATCTTCTCTACGCCATTCCACTCTACACTACTCTGCACCACTCCATTCTATGCCACTCCATTCTATGCCACTGCACTCAATGCCACTCTACGCCACTGCACACTACTCTGCAACACTGCTCCAGCCACTCCACTCTACAAAACTACACTCTATGACACTCTACTCTGCAACATTGCACTCTATGACAATGCACTCTGCAGCAATCAACTCAATGCCACTGCACTCTACGCCACTATACTCCACTCTGCACCAATCTATACCACTGCACTGTGTACCACTATACTCTACGCCACTTTAAGCCACTGCACTCTATGCCACTCTACTGAATGTCGCTATACTCTGCATCACTACACTCTATGCCACTATATTCCACAGCACTGCATTGTACGCAACTGAATTCTATGCTGCTGCACTCTTTGCCTCTGTATTCTGTAACACTCTACGTCAATGTATTCTACACCAGTCCACTCTACTCTACTCTACCCCACTCCACTCCACTGTAACCCACTCTTTGCCTTTGCACTCTATTCTACTCTGCACCACTCTACTCTGCACCACTCTACTCTACACCTCTCTACTCTGCGCTGCCCCGCTCTACTGTTTGTACTTTACCCCACAGCCCTCTACAGCAATGCACTCTACGCACTATAAACCACTGCACTCTGCACCACTCTACTCTGCATCACTTCTCTCCAAGCCTCTTTGCTGTGCAGCATTGCACTGTATGCCACTGCACTCTATTGCACCATACTCTACACTGCACCACTCTACACCACTCCACTCTGCACCCCTTGACTCCACTGTACTCTGCACTACTCTACATCACTGCACTCTATGTCAATCTACTCTTCACCACTTCACCCTACTCCACTCTACTCTATGCCACCATACTCTACACCTCTGCGATCTATGCCACTGCACTTTTCTATACACTTTAATCTAGGCCACTGCATTCTACGACACTACATTGTACACCACTGAATTCTATGCCACTGCACTGTATGCCACTGTGCTCTTCACCACTTTACTCTGAAACACTCTATGCCAATGCACTCTACACCAGTCCACTCTACTCTGCTCCATTCCACTGGACGCAATACTATGCCACTCCAATACACAACACTCTATGTCACTCCACTCTACGCCACTCCACTTAACTCTTCGCCACTCCACGCTGTCACACTCCACACAACTCTCCTCTATGCAGTGGCGTAGTTAGACCATGTGGCGCTATTTGCAGTCCCTGCATTTACTGCCCGCTACGCCACTGCCTCTACGTCACCAAGTTTTAGCCATGTTGAACTGCAGATATGCTGGTGCATAACATGGTAAAAAAAACATTAGCAAACACAAAATAGCTCTTGCACATTTGGGACCAATTAGCTTTGTCAATGCTTGTTTTGGTTGAAGTCTCTATAGGGGATACATTTCTCCAGGTTAGTGCAGGTACTGAAGAAAGCACAAACCGGAAATAGCGAGCAGCGATTTCGTCTCTGTTTCCTAGCTTTGCAGTCTGCATCTAATGCAGTAACTAGAAGAAATTCCGAGTTAAATATATGCCCATTAGCCACTGCAAAAACAGAAGCAGTCAGAAAACAAACGCAAAGAAAAAAGAAAGTGAAATAAAGAAAGAAACGTTTTAAAGAGCATCGCTAAATGAAGACCATTGCTAATGACGATTAAAGAATTGCTTTTCTAAAAGTAACTGATTTTGCTTAAAGAGAACTGCCCGCTAGCTAATATTACCAGATATTCCTCAAATGAATTAGAATTGTGTTTTGTACCTTCAATAAAGAAGCAACATTTACAATTGCCACCAGCAAAAGCAGTGCACTTTCCGTTGTCTCTGGAAGGCGCATCCCTCCTCCCACAGAGGTGTTTGAAAGGAAGTTTATTTTGCAATGTCAAACCTTGAAATGCTGCGTGCAAACAATACAGAACCGAATGCACTCACACGCAACACTGCACAGGAAATGAATACTAATGACTCCACCGTTCACCCAACGCTGGGACGTGAGAATGGATTGAACCTTTTGTAAAATGGAGACGCACCACCGCATGTCTCACTCAAAAATTAATTTGCACAGTGCCTGCCAGTCGCACAAAAGAGCCTCAAAAGAGACTACAACGATTTCATTAGAAACTGGCTTCATATTAGAAAAATTATAGTACGCTATTCATTCGCACGCATCCTTTGTGGGAAGGTGCGAAAGACTGGAATTTTGAACATGACACCTGTACAGAAATATTTCAGCCCAAGAGAAATATTAGTGAACAAAGGCTTCCGTGAAACGGTTTTGCCATTCTGTCGAGAAATGTGTATCCTGTTTCTTAAGGAAAATTCAATTTAAGAATACAAATGGTCCTCTACAGGCTTTAATCCCAAATCCTGGCTCATACAAGCAAGGTCTTCATACACATATGCCTGTACCACTCTAGCTGGTTCAAGAGTAGGGGTGAGAACATAGAGGTTCCTGGGACGAACATTGCAAGTGTGTGTGCATCCTTTCACATACGTTTTCTGCCTGTTGCTACCACCTTCACGCATGGAAATTCACTCATAAAACCGTCTGCAGTGTGTCTGGGTGACAAACTTCCCTAACATCGTTAATTTCTCTTTTCGATAAAGGAAAGGGGGGCATATTATCAAGGGGCTTTATCTCCGCTTTTTTGGCTTTAAAAGCCAAGAAAGCGGAGATAAAATTATCTCCCTATTACCAAGCTGTCGCTAACACCAGTTAGCGACAGCTAATAGGAGATAGTGACCATCTTGGGCCCCGCTTTGCATGTCAGTGATATTTATCACTAATGACATGCAAAGTGGGCGTGACAAGATGTTAGCGACTGAAAACAGTCGCTAACATCGCTATCTCCTATTACCAACTTTTGGAGATATTCGCGCTAAGCGCGAATATCTCCAAAAGCTAACACTTGCCCAGGAGCAGTTCTTAGCCATGTTATCCAATGGGAGGTGGATAACATGGCTAAGAGCATTTGCTTGATAATGCATGAATATCGCTGACTTTTCAGCGATATTCATGCATTGCGGCCGTTTTTTATCGCATTTGCGATAAACCTTGCTAATAGCAAGGTTTATCTGCGATAAAAATCGCCGATTTGCGGCGATAATTTTTGTCTCTAAATAAGTTAGAGACAAAAATTATCTCTATTGGTTGGTAATATGCCCCAGAGTTTCTTCACAAAGGAAAATGTTTGCTTCATTTGAGAAAAAAACGAGAAATGCTTAAAGCCAAGTGTGCAATTTATCACCACATATTCCTGTGATGCGTCCATCTTGCAGGCAATACACACAAGTAAGTAAGGTAGAGGAAGAGGGGCACGTGACAAGCTTAAAGGGGCATTGGCCCACGGCTAGTTGCAAAACGATGCAAGCTTGTCTATATATTCATACTGAAACTGCTTACCTCAGATTGTGATCACGACTACTCTTTCTGCACTATTGTCTATATGCATAACTGTTTTGATACAGTTTCCCACATTTTTAGGGTCCTCTGGCACCCTAGATGAGGATAAAGACAGCGCTATAAAAGCCAGCTGGGAAGCAACAAAGGACCGAACCACAGGGGAGAGTCAAAGTGTAAAACTCAATCATAAGAGAAGGGACCCTCTTCTGTGAAGGGAAGTTATGCTTCTTGAAGAGATGACGCTTCAGCCTTTTCCTGAATTGCAGGAGAGTTGAAGCAGTCCTTATGTCGTTCGGCACGTGGTTCCAGGTCCGAAGCTTGGAGAGGGCGAAAGCCTTACATCTGTTTCTGTTTGCCTTGTTTGAAACTCTTCGAATCCAATCTCTTGACATCCTTCCTTCTGCCGAGCTGCTGCCTACATGAGGCGGTTATTTTCATTAACTGATGCCCCCGAGGTGACTGGAGAGAAAACCGTTGTCGATTGTTGAACACAGGGGTAGGTAATAAGCTTGATCTTCTTGAAGACTGTGATGGCACTTGCCACCAGTTGACTTTCAGGGCCGCCAGTGTGGTGCCGGCGAGGCCATTATGCAGAGTGTGCTTCCTTCCAGGTAGGGGCAGAACAGGACATTTAGTGTAGTTCTGAAGTCGCCTTCTTGTAGACAACGATTCATTTTATTCAGAGGAGAGGCTGATACCATGCTGTCCTGTTTTTTTTCTTCTGGTGATGAGTACAGGGCGTGTGAGAAGTGCTTGGCTGATAACTAAATAAGTGCTAGGCCACTGCAGCTTGTACCACCCATTGCCCCAGTGTCACAAGCTGGCTCTCTATGTAGTGTACTAAAATGAAGTGAACTGTCCAGAATGTCAAATGAGTCCCCTATTGGCTCATAGAGGCAAAAGTAGCTAATACTAATGCTTTAATTGTGTTAGTGTGGACAAGCAGTTAGGCACACACTCAAGAATAAATCTGAGACCAATCTGAAAAAAGCCCTACAGTAAGGACTTTTAAAATTATACATTTTTAGAGTTTGCAAAATAAATCACACTTGTGCACAGTTACACACCATTGACACCAATGGGGAAAAAGTAAAAAATGCATGTTAAATTGTACAGTCAACGTTCAAGGTTAACCTTTTGGATTTTGGTAGTTAGCAAGGCCAGGTTCAATTTCTCACCAGCTAATTCTTGGGAGCATACCGGAGCAGGGTGCTGAGGTGCTGAGGTTGTTGGTAGCTGGTAGGTTACCGGACAGGGGGCCATTTGGAAACACACTAGACAAGGGGACCTACAAGTAAGTCCAGAGGGGCCCACTCAAGGGAGCAGGTCGGAAGAGATTCAGGACCACAGGAGTACAGTTGAGTTGTTGTTACGGGGGCCGGTCTGGCTAGGTACAGAGAAGATTGGTCAGCATGGCAGTGTGCATCAAGATGTCCTTGCGGTCAGGAGCAGGCAATTTAGAGAAGACGTTTAAGGACATCTGGGACACTCACAACATGAGTCTCAGGGGTCTCAAGATACCTTGATGGGTGCTTGCTTCCAGGACAGTTGGAGTCCAGAGGGTTCTCTTCTCAGTTCCGAGTGCAGGAGGTCCAGTACCCAGGGTATTGCTGCGGCATAGCTCCAGAAGATCCTAGTGTTCCCAAACTTGGCGGGGGGACAGATCTGACCCTTCAGAGCTGGTGCCCCACTTTTTGTCCTGGTGCTGCTTCAGAGTTGCCTGGGATCAGCAAGTCAGTGCATCCAGCATCTGCGGTTCGCTTCCTGCTTTCACAGAAGAGCATCCTCTGCTCCAAAGGAGGTTTCTTTGGCAATTTGTCAAATACTGGAGTTGTTCTGGGGTTCTTGGAGTCCTCATACTCGCAAGGTGAGGCAGCACACTGTGATTGTCCAGTCCTTCCGCAGCAGGCAGGGTCTGGCACCAATTTCTCTTGAGCAGGGCTTCAGTTTTCAGACAGCAACTCTTCTTGGTCTGTTGCTGTCCATCGAATACAAAGGTGCAAGGTCCAGAGAAGTACTACATTTAGGGGTGTTAAAGGGGGAGAGAGGCAGGCTATCTACCTTTAAGGTATCTACACCCTCTAAGCGACCACTTCCTGTGTGGGAAGGGGTATTGCCCTAGCCATGATAAGTTATTTTCCCACCATCACAAAATGTTAGTTTTTCAAAAGTCGGGTCTACATCACCTGCCACACCATAGCGGTGGTGCTGGATGAATATGAACCCTCCTCCTCATCTAACTAAACCCGCATGTCGTCCCGCCATATGTGGACCAGGACAGGGGAGTTGACATCCCACACTATCTGGGGAAGCCTGGGTTGCACTTCAAAGGTGGTGCTGCCTTTGAAACTTCCCACTCTGGAAGACCCTTCCAGCCTGTAGGCAGTGTGAAGTACCTCCGCACAGAGCAGGCTTTGTTTTAGGCCTCAGAGAGCACAGTCTCTCATTCCATGAGGTCAGAAAGAAATCTGGTGGTAGCAGGCTGTCTATGACTAGTCAGAAACCACATCACTGCTTGGTAGGTGTTATGGGACCCCGCAAAAGCGTCTCCTGTGTGCACCTATTAAAACATCTAAAACTGGCATCAGTTAGGGTACAGTAAAGCCATCATGGGGCTAAGAAACTTGCAATGACAAGTATCCAGCCCATGCACTTTTTATGACTTCCTTGTGCACTTATAATATCCAAGAATGGCTCAGATTTGTAGGGTAATTTCTGCTTATTCAGATATCTGTACACATGGAATATGGTGGACCCTGCCGTAGGGCTGTAAGACCTGTAGTAGGGTTGACTTACCTATACCACATGCAGTGTATGGGGGCATGGCACACAGGGCTGCGTGTCATGTCAACTCTTCGGTTCTCTCTGCACCAAACCACACAGCCTATAATGGCACTTTGCATAGTCTTGGTGAGGGGTATCTGGGGTGGCACAATTGGTGCTGCAGCCCCAGAGCACCCTCTTCAGTACCCATGCTTTAGGTACCAACCATTCTGTCTGAATCTGCAGCAACAATCAGCTCCCAGTACCATTTTGATGTCTCATTTCTCGTTGCACGCAACACTTATACTGGAGGCAATGCAATAATTTGTGGAATGACAAGCAAGGGGTTCAGGAACTTTTTGGGAGGTTTGCTACTGTTGAGTGGGAGCAAGTTTGAGTTGGCGATGTGTAAGGTTCTTGATACATTACCCCTCCTACACCCATTTCTCCCTTGGCTTGTTCAGAAGCATGCATAAAGCATTTCTTTACTTAGGTACTCGAGGATGGGCTGCAGGCTCAAAGGATATTTCCTATGAGCAAATCCATAAAATCGTAGGTAACTCCACAGCATTGCCTTTAGTTTTTAGGGGGTTCAATGTATTAGGCAAGTTCTAACTTCCTGAGACACGTCCACCTTCTTAGAATACTTTAAGGATAGTTGTGTCTTCTATGGACAATTGGATGGAATTAACCTTGCAGATGGTCAAACATTATTTCAGTTAAAAAAGTATCTTTATTTTCGCTTGAACATAATGCAATATGTTGAAGTTTAAGATGGCCAATGAACAACAATGCGTCTTCAGAGTGGGTCTACAACACTTGTCCATTTGTCTCTTATTAGATCTTTTTATAGGACATTTTGTGTTTGAGCACTACAGTGCAGTGAAAATGTGTTGGGACCATCCGAGGATGGGTAGAATATAAACTGAAGGAAAGTGAAGTTTCATTAGAATTTTGATACGTATTACAGATGAATTCCACCAAGGATTGATGGTAATGCCAGCAGGGCGGGCTTTAGCGCTGGTGGAGCCCAGTGCAGCAATCTTTTTTGATGGCTCCCAAATGCTCCCATTCTCAATGGATTCCCTCGACTACCCTCCAACAGCGCCCCTGATCTCTCCATAACCCCTCTCTCAGATGCATTTATTTGTTTTATAGTGCTTTTCTTTCCAGTGTAGGGTGTCAGAGCACTTTATGTCACACAAACATTATACGGAGACAATGATTAATAAGTGTGAAAATCAGTCAAAAGGAAATATTACATAAGACAACGAGGATTACAAGATGTTGGAATCACATGTTTTCCTTACTAGTATGCAGTATATTATGAGAGTGTTTGATTTGGAAAAACAAAATCAGGATTTAAAATATACCACATTGGTTGGGGTTGGCTATACTGTTAAGAATGTATTTCTACTCAACAAGCCATTTTTAGCAACATTGGGATAAAGAAAGACTTTGGAAAAAATCATAACAACATAATCTATACCATGCAGCTTGCATTCAGCTCCTTGATGGCAGTTCATAAGTCACTGTGCTATATTAAGGTTATAGCTTAGGAACTCCAAGTAAATAAAGGATATATGTGACAAAAGCAGTAACCCACTGAGATATCCACATAAAATACTGTCCTGTGATCTTCATGGTACAAATTATTTGCAGCAGGCATATTAACCCTCTGCGATACTTTATGACGAGTCAAAACTGCCCCAAGAAAAATCTCCATCTCTCTCCAGCAGGTGCATTAATCTTGACATTTTTATTGCTGCCTGAAAACTTCTGCACACTCAAGGAACTCGTCAGTTGGTACTTTTAAACCAATAAGTCATTTCTAAACAGCACCCCCCCAGCTAAGCACCTGGTGCTGCTGCACCAGTCGCACCACCGTAAAGCCGGCCTTGAATGCCAGACTGTAACATGGTTTCTGCCACTTTAAATATGTGACCATCTTAGTAGCCCCCTACACCAAAATGACTTCTGACTTTATTGTCATGATGCCAGGATATGACACAAGAACAAGAACCCAATGAAGAATGTCTTTATACAAATAGTTCTCTTCTGAAACATTCTTTTTCTAGTTTATAAGAAATGATCGTTTAAGGCGTTGGCCTGTTGTATCTCATTTAGGAAAGTCTGCACTGGTGTGTGACAGGGCCCTCCCTAATTGCAGTGAAGAGAAATTAAAACAAGACCTTGACTTTCTTGTGTACATCATCTTCATAACACATTTACCTTGCTGGGAGATATGCCTATTTTGCAGATGACCATGAAGAAAAAAAATGAAAATAGGTTCAGTAACTTAGCCTTGGTTATTACTCAGAGCAGTATTTAGCTCTGCAGATTTTGACGATCAGTAATCTTTGTAGCATGTCATTGTCTTCCTTAATAATGTTGCCCAGCGATAGAATGTTATAATTGATGCTAAGCACAGAATGGCCAGATAGCCCACAGAAAGTCAAACACAAGCTTAGGGAAAATCAAATCAGCAAAACTGTGATATCTAGCTAATATGATGGGAATAAACAAAATGAGTCAAGTGAAGTCAAGTGTTTATTGTGTCGATTAATAAAAATTCTTACAAAAGTAAAATAAAATCTAACATACTTCGTTTCAATTAATTCGTACCAAGCCCTTTTTTGATATATTGTATCTACTGAAACTAACAAAGATGATTTTTTACAAACAGGGCTTTAAAAACAAATAAAATCAGTAAAGTGCTGGTATAAAACAATAAATCAATTCAATACTGTAGGATCCTTCCCCATATGTGTTGACTTTGCAAGTCTTGCAGGGGAGGGTTGGAGTCACAGAGTTTTAAATACATTCGTAATTATCTTCGAGATGTTCAAACCAAGTTTTAGATAAAGTTTCAATGATGTTATAAAAGACATGGGTCCGATGGTGGCATAAGTAGACTGAGTGCTAAATACACATAGGCAAATTCATTACAATGAAGTAAGAGATGTACAATACTAAATAAAGCATGTGTTCATCGCACCTAATAATTTCAGTTCAAAGGTGCGTTGTGCTGGTTTTACCTAAAAGTTCTTTGGCCTTATGTGCAAACTTAGCAAACCTTGCCAATTCCATTGGAGTCTCCAGATTGAAAAGCAGTTTCATGGCTTTAGTACAGGTTTGCACCCCGTGTTTTAAGAACAAGGGTTTTAATAAAGTGCATTGCGTGTGTAACAAACAGTGGCATTTGCAAAACAGATGGGCCAAGGATTCGTCATATTGGTGGCAAAGTCTACAAGTTGTTATTGCCGCCAAGGTTTTCTAGCGCCTGTTAACATCTTTGATCGGCAAGGTTATTAATCCCACCATAAAAATGTGTTTTAAAATTGCCTTGTTTAATGCCATATTGAGAAAAGGTTGTCGTAGGTGGACTTCATAGGAACTTGCAAGTATCCCAATGTTGCTACTCGATGAGTTCAGTTCCTTCAAATCCCCTTCCTTTGATAATAATCTGACTTGTTTTTTCAGTATGGACTTTAGGATGCCAGGCTGGTGGGTAAAATCCTGCAGTTTGGACATGTCGAGGTTTAGTTCGCTGCAGGCGGTGTGCTAGCCATCACGCCATGGGTTGTTCCCTCTCATAAAAATTACCTTTAGAATTGACTTCATTGTATGCAAAGGGACTGCACAAATCCCTCAATAGAACCGCACCGTTGAGGCCCAGTGCTCATAACTCTGTTTATTCAGCCCAAATTCCAGTCGCACCAGAGCGATGCGAGCATGCGCGGGAATCTGAAAGATTTGTTTAAATGCGCAACACTTGGTATGTTCCATAGTGTTAGTAACAGTCACTGGGAATGGTATCTGACCATATGTGATTGCCGGAAGGAGTTTGGCATTTATAACCTTTCTCATCGCTTTGGACGTTGGGCTGCTTAGCTTGGAGTACAGTTTGCACAGAGCGAACGTTACTGCTTTGAATTTTGTTTCAACTGAGGCAATGTGTGCTGTGGGTTTCCTGTTGCTCATCAGCCACACCCCCAGGTAGTTATATTTGGTCGCTCTTACTATTTTTTAATTACCCAGTGTCCACTGTTTTCTGAGTTTGTTGGTGTATTTCCCAGATATCACTACCTTTGTTTTTCCTGCGTTCGCTCGTAATTCGTTGTTGTTATTATAAATGTTTAGTGCATCTAGTAGTCTTTGCATGCCTATTTTTGTATGGTCCATTAAAACTATATTGCCTGCGTACTGCATTAAACATAATCTATTTAGGCCAATTTTGGGCGGTAAAAGGTTGGCATTAGGTATATTTTTTCCGAGTTCTGTCTTGTAGAGATTAAAAAGCAGAGGAGCCAGTACGCAGCCTTGCTTTAACCCTCTCTCCGTTGGAATCTTTTTAGTGGCTGAATTTGTCGCAGTTTTTACCCGTACCCAAGTTCCTGTGTAGAGACTGATCATGGCTTGCAACAGGTTTGCTGGTATCCCCCAGTCTTGCAGTTTCTGCCATAACAGACTCCAATTGACCCTGTAAAAGGCGGCAGAGTTATCCACGAGACATGCAAAGAGAGGAGGCAAGTTTTTCTGTCCGGACTGATCTATTAAGTAGGACAGAGCTAGAATGTTGTCTGTTGTAGATGCTCCTGGCCAGAAGCCGGTTTGGTACACAGAGAGAATTTAATTTTCATTGGCCCAGTCCTGTGGGTCTTGCAGGAGGAGGCTGGCGTATCCTTTCATCTCGATATCCAGCAATGAAATAAGCCTATAATTGGCAGGGTCCCCAGTGTCTCCCTTTTTGTAGATGGGTTGCAACAGGGAGCCTTTCCAAGTCTCCGGGACTGTTGAATTTGTCATACAGTACTGATAAAGTGGCGTAAGTACAGTTCCCCAGAAGTCGCAGTCTTCTTTGAATAAATGGCCAGGTAGGCCATTGGAACCAAGAGCCCCATCTCTTCTAATGTGTTTTTAAAATTGTCATTACACGATCCCCCATGACTAATACTTCAGATGTTTCTTCAATAGTTGTCAGTTTCCCTTCCATGAGTAGTCCGGGTGTATCTACAGGAGGCGTGTCACTCCAACCCATGATGGTGAAGGGCCTTTGCGTGCCCGTTGATGGCGGGTTAGAGGTCCCACAGTATAGTGAGGTTTATCCATTTGTCACTGTCGACCACACAGCGTCGATCATGGCCATGCCCTGGGAGTCTGTTAATGTACGTCCAGAATTCCGCCTTTTTGCTTGGAATCAGCAAAGCGAAGACGTGCAGCCATTCAGAATCTTGTTGTTTTCTTTTGTGGTGCCAGACATTTTTTCTATGTGTTTTCCTTGCTGAAAGTAGTATTTGATGTGTTTCGTTATTTTCCCCTCGCTTGTGGTTGCGTAAGGCAGTTCTAAGTAGCCTCTTGCTTTGCTCCATTTTTTTACACCGAGGTTGGAGTTGGCAAATGTGATGCCCAGTGTTGTGCGGGTATTGCTATTGCTCCTGAGTCGCTGTTCGCATCCTGAGGCCCCAAGGCTCAGTATTGTTCTTTAATGTGGTTGCTGTTGTTCCCCCCTCTGGAGCCTTCTGCCAAATTTCTCGGTGTTTTCCTGGTGCCGCTCCTCAGGGTGGCTATCTGTGATAATAGTTTGCGAGGTCATTTTCAGTTCTTGCTGTGGTCGTTCATCTATGGTTTTGACCATTCATTTCTCGGAGGTTGGAGTTATGAGTAGTACTGGGTTTTCCTCGATGATCGAGGAAACCATTATTTTCTCGGAGGTTGGAGTTATAAGTGGTACTGGACTTTCCTCGATAATCAAGGTTATAATTAGTTTAGGTTCAAGTTTATTTTTTGTCTGGCTTTCCTTTAGAAAAATCATGAAAAATTTCTGTGAACCCGGGTTCTTTTGAGTTAGAGCCTTTTTGATGTTTGTTTTTTGGCGCCGAGTGTCTTAGGTTTCTCTCGAGCCTAACAGTAGATCCTTTGCCCTGTTTCGTTGTTTTATGTTTTTTGCGAGTTCTTTCAAGTGTTGCTTAGCCCTTCTGGAGAGGGTTTTACCGGGAACTGAGGTGTACTCTAAGCTTGTGGTCCCATCGGCATGCAGTGTAGAGTCTTGCCTGTTACGGATTCCTCAATAGTGTCTGTTTTGGCTGGACAACAGTGCCAACTTCAAAGATAGTTGGGGTATGTCCTTGCCTGGATCCTGTTTACTCACTTGTGTATTTCTAGACATCGGGGGTTGTTTTTGACTTGTGTATTCATAGGCGTTAGGATCGATTCTACTGGATCAAAATTGCCCACATAGTGATTTATCCCCCTCATTTCTGTTACAGTTTGAGGATTCGCTTTGGAGGAGCTAGCTCCACCTCCATAATTATTCATTCCTTTTTGTTTACCATCTTTTGGCAGACTTTTTGTTGTTCTTTGATTGGGCTGGGCTATGATGTCCTGCTGTCTTTGCTTTAGTTCTTTAACAATAGATGTTAGGACTTCTGGTAAAGAGCTGAGCTTCTCCACAATTGGAAGGCACAAACATCTGGCAATCAGTTGCGTCCTCATTGGATCCAGTTTTTCAGTTAGGGCGTCGGTTTTAGCTTCAGTATTAATCATAGCTATCACCAGCGCCTGTATTGTATCCATCAATCAATCAATCAATCAAAGCATTTATATAGCGCACTACTCACCCGGAGGGTCTCAAGGCTCTGGGGGGAGGGGGTCCGCTACTGCTCGAACAGCCAGGTCTTGAGCTGCTTCCTGAAGGCAAGGTGGTCTTGGGTCAGGCGGAGGTGAGTCGGGAGGGAGTTCCAAGTCTTGGCGGCCAGGTAGGAGAAGGACCTTCCTCCTGTGGTGGCTCTTCGGATGCGGGGGACGGCGGCGAAGGCGTGGCTGGTCGATCGGAGCTGGCGTTTGGGAGCGTAGAAGTTGAGGCGGCTGTTGAGGTATCCTGGGCCTTGGTTGTGTAGGGCTTTGTGTGCATGGGTGAGGAGACGGAAGGTGATTCTCTTGTTGACCGGGAGCCAGTGCAGGTCTCTCAGGTGTCCGGAGATGTGGCTGCGGCGGGGGATGTCAAGGATGAGTCGTGCTGAGGTGTTCTGGATCCGCTGGAGTCTCTTCTGGAGTTTGGCAGTGGTTCCGGCGTAGAGGGAGTTGCCGTAGTCCAGATGGCTGGTGACGAGGGCCTGGGTGACCGTCTTCCTGGTCTCGGTGGGGATCCATCAGAAGATCTTACGTAGCATGCGCAGGATGTTGAAGCACGACGAGGAGACGGCGTTGACTTGTCTGGTCAGGGAGAGGGATGAGTCCAGGATGAAGCCCAGGTTGCGTGCGTGGTCTGTGGGTTTGGGTGCGCTGCCCAGGGCGGGGGGCCACCAGGAGTCGTCCCAGGCGGAGGGTGCAGATCCCAGGATGAGGACTTCCGTCTTGTCCGAGTTCAGTTTCAGGCGACTGTTCATCATCCACTTGGCAACGTCTGTCATCCCTTCGTGTAGGTTGGCTCTGGCGGTGGCGGGGTCGTTGGTGAGGGAGAGGATCAGCTGGGTGTCGTCGGCGTAGGAGATGATGTTGAGGTTGTGCTGGCGTGCGATGGCTGCGAGGGGGCTCATGTAGACGTTGAAGAGTGTTGGGCTGAGAGAGGAGCCTTGAGGAACGCCGCAGATGACTTCGGTGGCCTCTGATCTGAACTGGGGGAGGCGGACTCTCTGTGTCCTTCCGGCGAGGAAGGAGATGATCCACTCCAGTGCCTTCTCCTGGATTCCGACGTTGCTGAGGCGCTGTACTAGGGTACGGTGGCAGACAGTGTTGAAGGCCGCGGAGAGGTCCAGGAGGATGAGATCCGCTGTTTCTCCGTTGTCGCGCAGGGCTCGGATGTCGTCGGTGGCTGCGATCAGGGCGGTCTCGGTGCTGTGGTTGGCCCGGAAGCCAGACTGCGAGAGGTCGAGGGAGCCGTTCGTCTCGAGGAAGGCGGCCAGTTGCTTGTTGACGGTCTTCTCGATGACTTTTGCTGGAAACGGAAGTAGCGAGATGGGGCGGTAGTTCTTGAGGTCGGTGGGGTCGGCTGATGGTTTCTTAAGTAGAGCGCTGAGTTTGGCGTGCTTCCAGCTCTCCGGGAAGGTAGCGGTGTTGAAGGAGGTGTTGATGATGTCCCGCAGGTGGGGTGCGATGACAGCGTCGGCCTTGTTGAAGACGTGGTGAGGGCAGGGGTCTGTCGGAGATCCGGAGTGGATGGAGTTCATCGTGTTGACGGTGTCTTCGGTGCTGATCGGGGTCCAGGTGGTTGTGGGGGGGGGGTTCGGTCGTGGCGTGCGTCGGTTGAGTGCTGAAGCTGTTGTGTATGTCCGCGATCTTGTTGTGGAAGTAGGAGGCGAGGGAGTTGCAGAGGTCTTGCGAAGGGGTGATGTTGTTGTTTCCGGCGTTGGGGTTGGAGAGCTCTTTCACGATGTTGAAGATATCCATCTGTATCTCTAGTTTCTGTGTTTGCCAAGTAAGTGTGTCATCCTTTGTAATGTGTGTTGTGAAGTAAGTTCTGTTCCCCCAGGGAGATGTTCTCTCTCTGTTCCTCAGCCATTAAGGGCGAACTTTGGTTAAAGGTAAAGCTTTTGATTACTGATAGGCTTTGAAGCTGTCCCGGGGACGGGGACAGATCGTGCCAGTAAGGACCATCCTCCGCATGTTGGTTTGTTGTGTTCTCCATGTGTATAAATTGATTGTTTCTATTAGGTTGTTCCAGTGTTGATGAAATCTTGCATTGGTGTGACTTGCCTTTTTCCCTGGGATAGGTCGAAGTCAGGTATTTCCTGCCCTTGCTCCTGCCTTCCCTCCTGCGCTGCTGAGTGCGCGGTCTAAGGTGTTATTTCAATCACTACCGAGTCTCCGTGTCCTTTCAGCTCTTTTACCATTTCTCTGCTATTCCCTTGGGACGGGTGTGACCCAGTTTCTCATGTGCCAAGCTCCCCGCCTAGGGACTGGATCTGGCTCGATTCCTTGTTAACATGTGGGATTGAGTGTATTAGTACGCTACTGTAGGTCTCACTTGTTCCCAGTGTTTTTTGAGCAGGTGTTACAGATTGTCTTACTGTTTATTTTAGGGTTTGAACTTGATTTTAAAAGTGATGATTGCGCCAAAGGGGTGGTCTCCTGCCCACTTGGATCCTTGTCGGTCGCTTAGTTCTAGTGCTTATGCCTGTGCTGCTTGGCTTGCCCATCCTGCTGTTGGTTTTGCCTTTTGTCATTTGCCTCCCTTACCGTAGGTGGCTTTTCAGCTGTCTATCCTCTAAATTTTGGTGGACTAGATAATTTCGTTTATAGGGGATATTCCTGGGGAGTTTCCAGCTCAGAGCGCTGTATGCACTGTGTGATGGTCTGAGCCTCCTGTTTCCCCTGTTGTGTAGCTTAATTTCTAGAATCATTAAAGTTGGGCAAGTTGTTTCAATAAAAAAGATAATAATAATATGATGTGGACTTCTTCCCCTCAGACTGCACTGCCTTGTGCTGTCTTACTCAAATTTACTCAGATGTAGTCACAATAGCACGGGCAAGACAAGACAGTGGGGCCTTGGCTTTAGGTGAAAATCGCAAATAGCCGGACACAGGGCGATTCTCTTTAGGTCTCTTTTGAAAATTCTTGGTTGCTCTAGTGGTGTTAGTAACTCTGATGGCTGTTGGTGGCTGTTGGAGACTGTTAATAAAGGCAGCGCCTGGTGATAGTACGGGCAGGGGGCGTCTGACCCCCTCTGGTATCTGCCGCTGTCCTCTGTCAGCCGCCCGGTGTCAGATTCTGAAGGTGTAGGGCTTCAGGTGAATGTTTCCCCCGAATTGCGGGGAAGAGGAGATGGCGAGGAAAGGGATTGGAAGCAGTGCACACTGGGGCGCTGCAGCTGCACCGAGCCTGGTTGGGGTGCTTCTGTGGCGCTCCCGGGCACAATACTCTGCAGCCTCCAATAGTGGGAGCCGCGCTCCACCACCTGCACTCTCCCCCACCAAGCTCCTAGTGCAGACACTTTTTTCCTAAAAACACGCCAACCGGCTTCCTTTATTCTGGACTAAGGCACAAGGAATGTTTTACAAAAACCTCACATTCTGTGTCTTTTGTGTGCAGAGATTTAGATTACAGAAAGTATAATGTAATGGTCCTTGTAACCCCTTAACCATATTTTGTGTTTTCTACCCTACAGATACTACGTGACTTATCAAATATATGTATGTACTAATGCATGCTTTCCTGTTGCAGCATTTTATTTATTAAGAATTTACCTCACTTGAGCACAACAAGAGTGGCGAACACAGGGCTGGGCCCTGTGTAGTCCTGACGAAGTGCTTGGAGAACGCTCGAAACATGTTAACTCGAATTACTAGGTATACCTAACCCATTGTATTTAGGACTCCTAGTGTTCTACTCCGTTTTTAATCATACCTCCTAGGAGCAAGAATAAATCATTGTCTCCCCCTAGATAGGTAGTTTTAACTCACTTTTAAACCCACTCCACTTCACTACACTGACTGCACTACACATAGTCCATCACTTCAGTGCTCCTACGTAATTCGTAGTCGTAGCACGCCTCAGTCTGTAGAGGATTGGGATGGCCCCAATGATGAAGCATGTCACCGTGGGGAAACCCTGGTGAGTGAGGGGACTCAAGAAAGAAAACGTTTTCTTTCTCACATTTAATTCTTCCAACTCCAGTGAGTGTTGTGAATACCAATCACCCAAGGGCTAGGTTCTTGATCCCCAGATTCAGGGATTTTCAGGTCTGCATAACTTTTGGAGGGTGAGCCTTGCCGTTTATTCCTCTTTCTCCCCCTTCCTTTTGAGTACAATCTCAAAACGTAGCATAAACTTGCTCTGGGGATGGCTATTCTTCACCATCACCAGATCAGCATCCTTGATTGAACTATGTTTGGTTCTGTGGGCTCAGGACATGCAGTCATTCCATATCCAGGGCTGCTGTAGTATGTCAGCAACTTTTTTCTGTATTGCTGATGGCCCTTCGATCTGGGAACTGCATCACTCATGGGACAGTTCAAGCACAGAGAGTTGGGGCTTATGTGAGTCGTTGTGTGAGGTGTAAGGCAGCATTCTCTGAGGAACACGTGGAGAGCACATTCCATGTTTTGGCCATTGGCCAAAGCGATTCTGAGCAAGTTTTTTAAAGTGTACATGAACTGCTCTGCTTCTCCATTAGCTAGCGACCAGCGGGGTATGAGTTTCTGGTGATGCACACCCAGGGACAGTAGGTATTCTGTGAACTTCCGACTTGAGAATGGAGGACCATTGACGGCCATATTTATTTAAGGAGCCCATGGGTGGCCATGATTTTCTCCAAACGAGGTATTGATCTCTATGAAAACTAACATGTGTTTACTATCTGCGAGACTTCCAAAATCTGCACTGGCTCTCTGCCATGGGAATGGTGGGATATTCTCACTGATGATTGGTGATGGTGGTTCCGCTTGGCTAGAAGCCTGGCAAAGGGAGCCCAGGTGAACTGTTTGTTGAACTAGGTTATAAAGCTAGGAAACTAGACCTTACATCTCAGATGGGACTTTGTATTGACAGTCTCTTGATGAGCCAGGTGAGCGAGATCAACCACCTGCAATTGTAGAGCCTCAGGAACCACAATACGTGAGACCCTCATGAGACAGCCTTCAAGGAACACTGACAGTTCTGAGCGGGAATTATACAGTGAGGCTAACATCAGCCTTGCTTCATCCATATGATGGGTGTTTTACTTAGTAAGGTACACCTTTTTCCTGAACGCAGAGCTGAGATGGCCAATTGGAAACACTCCTCTGTGGCCATGGCCTTGATGATGTCTGGAAGTGAAATGGGGAGTGGTCGGGAATGTTCTACAACCAGCCGGACATACTCCTCCACTTCTTCGGTGTCCAACTCTTCACTTTTTGTGGTGGGTCATGAATGTCTCGATAGATAATCTGCTGGATTCTGAATTCCATGATGATAGACAACTGTGAAATGATACTCCTGTAGTTGTGCTATCCATTTTTTGATCCTCCGTGGGTGTTTTGAGGATGACCCCATGAAGAGCAGAATGAGGGGTTTCTGATCCGTAGGAATGACAAAGGGCTGGCCATATAGATACAGGTGGAAATGAGAGCAGCCCCAGTGCGCTGCAATGGCCTTCTTTTCGATTGGGACTATTATCAGTCAGCCTGTGTCAGTGCGTGGCTGGCATACACCACTGGAACCCATCCCCTGCTGTTCTGCGTTTGGGATAATACCATTACCAGGCCAGTAGGGCTTGCATCTACCGACACTTCTGATTCCTGTGCAGGCTCAAAGTATACCAGGTAGTGTCTGCTGACTGCGCTAGTTTTGTTGCTTGGAAGGCCTTTGCCTGATTGGGTATCCAGTTGCATATCACGTTGGCCTTCATCAGATCTCTCAACTACGCTTTGAGGTCCATCAGATCTCGAATGAACTGTCCACAGGGACGTGTATTAAGATGACATCACTGACGCTGAGGACTCCCTCAAGATCAACCAGCATGCTCATTGTGGTGTCCTAGAATACCTCTGCTGCGCTTGAAACACCTTCTTAGGCCCACGTGGGTGGAGAAAGTAGTGATGACTCGAGACTTGGGATCCAGCATCAGCTGGAGATAGTCAGCTCGCAAATCCATATTGGAGAACCATTTGGAGACCCTAATTCTGCTACGATGCTATCCAAGATGGGCGTCAAGTGACATTCTCGTATGATGCCCAGAATGGGTAGGCACATATTGTCACATATCCGAAATTCCAGAGGTTGTTTAGGCTTGCGTGCTATGACAATTGGGGATACCCACGGTGTCGGACAGTTGACCCTCTCAATGATTTTGGACTTCTCCAATTTGTTCAGTTCTATCATCTAAGGCATCAGGTGGAAAGCCACTCTGCAGTATTTCAGGGTAACAGAATGAATCGAGTCATCAACATCGAGGCATATCAGATGGTCTTTGAGAAACCATATGCCTTCAAACAGAGGTGCACATTTTTACCGGATCATCCTAACTTTCCTAATGAACACTGAAGGCGAAGGTGCTGAGCTGAAGATGCTCTGTAGTTCGTCAGTTTAGCAATACCCCTGAGCCTCCTTAGGTGACACACACTTTGGTATGAGTGGAGCGAGATTCATGGGCATTCTCCGCTGTGAATTCTCCGACCAAATGTAGTGGGGTTGTAGACCCATATGTGAACACCTGTGTGGAGGTGGGGTGCAAGGTGAGCTGAACAGGAAGTGTCTGCATTAATGACTGCACCAAAATGTTGATGGATTCTCCACTGTTGATCAGTGACTGCACTTGATGACCATGGAGGAGTATGTTACACTTCAGGATGTGTTTCCCGGGCATCCCTCTGGTTGCATGTCATGTATGGAGTGGACTTCCATTTCAATGTCATCGCCATCCATGTCTCTCTCGTCCTTTAGGAAATTTAACATGTGCATAGTGTTGACAGGCTTCTTCTTCTGACCCTTCTCGTGCATTGAGGAATGGTATACCTTTGCAAAATGGGTCAGTTTGTTGGACGCAAAGCACCTCCATCCTTGTGCTGGACATGGCCCGTGGTGTGGGTACAAACCTCCACACCTGTAGCATGTTTTATGGACAGGATTGGGCTTGGTGCATGTTTTACTCTTTTCAGAAGTTCCAGGTAGCAACTGTGTTGATTGGTTCCATCTGGACTTGTTGTTACAATGCTGCTTCCAATGTGCTGCTCACACCTTGGACAGATCTTTAGACCTACTCATCATCAGCATTCCTGGGACCTCAAGAATGTTTTCTCTCAATTTTACTGATAAACACCCCTGAATGAATTGAGCTTGAATCTCATTGTTTTAATCTGGTAGCATGCAGGTGCTAGCTATATCTTTCAGGCGGGCATAGAAGGCATCTACTGAATCATCAAGTAGTTTTCTGGCTTTGTGTTCACAGTCAGAATTTGCGAGCTTCTCAAAGTGTGCTGTTAGGGCTCTTGTCAAAATTCACAGGGGGTTGCCACGTGCACACCATTGTTTCCTCATTTGATTCTTATTTCATTATGCTTGGTTGATCATCTTTGATTTTTTCAGTGTGCAGCCTTGGAAACGTGGCCTGCCCAAATGCCTCGTATGTGAATACATATCAAAAAGCTGAAGCGACATTCCACTCTATCCAGACGCACAGATTATATTCCTTAGTGTCTTCATTCAAGTACTGCACAAAGTTATACATGTGAACGTGTTTTTATTCAATGAGTTTTAATTGTTCACTTTTATCTCCATCGTTAATTCTGTCACTTGCAGGACAGCATATGTATAAAAGCGTTTCTGATGCCACACATATACCTGTCCTGGCATTTTTCTGGGACATGATCTTATACATCAAATATTCTTAAAAGTGGATCGCATAAATTGCTCTTCCTCAGGGGTTCACTGTAAACATTAAAACATTGAAGCATAACATTAGTTCGATATTTTCAGACCACTTAAAAACAACGGGGCATATTACCAATGTTAAGCGATATTTATCGCTAACGATGCTTAGCAACAAATTTTTTAACGCCAAGCATCGCCAGAAATGATCGCAGATAAACCTTGGTATTACCAAGGTTTATCGCAAACGCGATAAAAAACGGCCGCAATGCATGAATATCGCTGAAAAGTCAGCGATATTCATGCATTACCGAGCCAATGCTCTTAGCCATGTTATCCACCTCCCATTGGATAACATGGCTAAGAACTGCTCAGGGCAGGTGTTAGCTTTTGGAGATATTCACGCTTAGCGCGAATATCTCCAAAAGTTGGTAATAGGAGATAGCGATGTTAGCGACTGTTTCCAGTCGCTAACATCTTGGCACGCCCACTTTGCATGTCATTAGTGATAAATATCACTGACATGCAAAGTGGGGCCCAAGATCGTCGCTATCTCCTACTAGCTGTCACTAACTGGTGTTAGCAACAGCTAGGTAATAGGGAGATAATTTTATCTCCGCTTTCTTGGCTTTTAAAGCCAAAAAAGCGGAGATAAACCCCCTTGATAATATGCCCCAGAAGGTTTTAAAACAAATACCCATTAGCATGTTTAACTGTATATCTGACGTTATCCCTCTAAACATACAATTACATACTCTACACGTTGTACCCAGAGAAGTTCTCCTGGCTATTACCTTTACTCCATGTCCCCAATCATCAGTATTTCAAAATAACTTATCCCCGTGATTCACCCAGTCCACCTACATAGATCGTACCTTTGTGCACCGTTATCATGTCCGCTTTCTAACGCCCACCGGTATTCCATACCCTCAAGCTGTTGCTCCTATTACAAAAAACGTGCACTGGACTCAACAAAACAATCTTGTGTGCCCCGCCCACCCTAGTTTGTCAATTACAAGTCAGTAACCTATTTAGTCTACATTTGCAGCATTGGCATTTTCAAAACGTAGCATGAAGCTAATGTGTTAACGTGCTGTTTTAGTTGTTATACGGCGTTATTATTCAGTCCAAAAAATCAAATGAAACTATAATGTTTGTGCTTCTCTGTTGATAGTTTAAATGTTGCTGCCTTTATGCAAGTGACTTGTGCGCTGTTTATTCAAAGTTCTCCTTTTTGGTGCATCCTGGCTCATGTCAGCATGCCATACGTGGCCGGGTGCTCTGGCTTCTATGGCTGACTTACCCAGCTTGTGGATAGCTGCACCTCCCAAGTGCAGGAGCATAGGATGTTGGCTATCAACCTCTAAACCACAGCTCCAAAATATGTTTTGAGGTGCTCCACCCATTCTTTCCACTTTCCAGCTAGGGCAGATGGGGGACCATTGGCTGGGAATAGCTCAATGGGTGGTATGGTGTCATAGCGTGTTCTATGGTTCTCTATAGTGGTTTGAACAATGAGCTTTGGCATGGGCTCTCCTCCCCGGCCAGCAATCATCTGGATGGAACACTACCATCATTGTAAAAGGCAGTTTGCAGTACAGCAGGCAATGTTCATGCCAAATAGACCTCACATGTGCAGTCAAAACTGTCTCCCTTTTCTGATCGTGCACTGATAGCTCAACCTGCTGGGCTTCACATGGAGAAACAGGCAATGAATACACTCCGGCTTGGCCTCCTCTAAGTAAATAAATTGTAGGCCACTGGCTGGACACACTGCACCTCACCATTGCTTCAGATGTGGCTTCTTGCTACAGGCCAGGCCAAGTGCAACGTCATCGGTAGGAGTGTAGGCACCGGTGGCTGACTTGGCAGTACAGCCACAGAAAAAAGTAGCTGAAGGCCCAAGCAGCTCAAGCACCAGTAGGTGGCAGTGTAGTACCCCTCACATGCTGGTTGTGAACAGGAGGTTGTGTAAGCAACGAGGCACTTGGAAGCCAAAGTATGCAGCAGGACACATGAGGACATGGTTCAGACCGGTGGGTTGCATGCCAATGGGGCACAGAGGCTGGGACCTGCACAGCTGTCACAATAGGCCACGGGAGGCAGGAGATGAAAATGGAGCTGATGTGAGGAACCGGGTTCAGTCCACCACATCGCCAATTGTTGCGTGCTAAGCGGGGCACTACCTGTGGGATGAAAGGTGCAGCTCAGCAGGCACAGACACACGGTCACACCGGTGGATGGTTGTAATGCCATGAGGTACCCCCTCAGACCCCTGTAGTTACTTTTGTCCCTGTATCATGGCCTGGACCATGGGGGATAAGGTTGGAGGATTCATTACGGTAACCATGGCTCAGACTCAGAGAATCTGAGCAGCCATCTTGCTAGGCCACGCAACCCTGTCAATATATTAATAGTTTGACAGAAGATATTGTCAAAATGATTGTATCATCCATTAAACCTTTAACGTCTTTGTATTTTCAAAAAAATCCCAAACAACATCCTAAACTGGGATTTTGTTTTTGAAAATAATAAAAATGTAGGATTCCCACACCTAGTGGTAGGAAGCAGTGAAAACTGGTCATTCGACTTTCCACTCTACATCGGGTGGGCTGACGACTCACCAAATCACTGATGGCATTAATTCCATTAGGCCAATGGAGGACTAAGTCAGTGATGGAGATGGATAGTCCATGATGTAGACATAATTAAGGTCCCACTCATTTGTAAATGAGGAGGGCAGACCATCAGTTTGATGGAGAGGGTACTCCATAGTTGTGTGTACATGGGTACTTCTAATTCCAGTCATCTGGATGCATGCGCCTGCAAGGGCGTTGCTCTGTCTGCTTATGTTCATGTACGAGTGATCTTTATCAAGGGGGTCCATGGTTATAGTGTGGCTTTGTTAATGCAATATTTAAAGGCCAAACCTATGTCTTTGTCAATTCAGGTTTCGTTTAGATTCTTCTAGGTCTCATATTTTAGACCTTATCCATACCAGTGCTCTCAGACCATTCTCCCACAATGTACCTTTTTGTGCTCTTGATCTTAACACACTCTTTGGTCATGCATGGTTCATACTCACTTGCTTCAATGGATCCCAACTTATCTGGCTATCTCAGACATTAGGATGCATTAGACCACAATAACACAAACAAATGAATATGCTGTCCCACTTCTTCATATCAAGACTGATACATAACAGAACAAATGCTTCATAAAGAGCCAGAGAAGTCACCCAGTAGCAAATTAGACAGATACATTAATTCACAACTATCTAAGGCATCACAGGGCATATTTACAAGGGCATTATGCCACAGGAAAGTCACTTTTATTTACTTTCATGTGGTGCAAAGCCCTGCTCTGTATTTACAAGTTAGTGTTAAGCCACGTAATGTGGCTTAACGCCACCTTGTACTTATACCCCTTACTGCAGAAGTCCACAGCAGCAAAGGGGCGGGCAATGGGTGTTGTGGTCGTTCCACCACAACACCCAATGCTTTTTTAGGCTGCCCCCTATTTACAAGGGTGTCATAAATAAAGGGCAGTGCAAAAATAAGACCAGGGAAAACCTGGTCTTAAACAGGCACAACATGGAGAAATTATTAATTTCTCCTTGGTTTTGCTGTTTCTATGTGTGCTTCATTTTGCAGCACACATAGAAACAGCAAATCGCCATTAGCGATTGTTCATGTGCAGGAAGATGTCCATTCCTGGACATAAAAAATCATTAAAAAATTACGTTTTACAACTTCTATATGTGCTGCATTCTGCACCACAGAAGTGACAAATCACCATTAGTGATTGCTTATGTGCAGTAAGGGATACCTACCTGCACATGAACAATTATTCCCTGCAATGCAGACACACTTTCAATATGGTGCAAGGGTGCCTGCATTGGTGTTAGGCAGCTTAATTTAGTCCCATAGCTAAGGGAAACGCAGGAGTGCGCCACATTCCTGTAAGTACGGCACATTCCTTTCTTTTGAAACCGGCGAAGCTCGGCATTAGCAATTTTGGCTTCGGGTCACGCTCCAACAGTATCTTGTAAATATACCCCCAAGTCCGATGACACCAAATGCCAGCTAGAATATCTTCTGTGTGTAATAGCTGCACAGCAACATATGCAGAATGGGGGGCAAGGCTATATTTATTCTCAATTGAACATGCATGCATAAGGCCAGTGGCAGGGACCTTTACTATGCTCTTCATAAAAGCCTCTATCACAACCTTTTCCCTGCTTCTTGCATCATAATGCCTTGTCATCAGTGGCGGCACTATTTTTTAGGCGGCTGTGCGGCACTGAAGGCATGCTACGTGTCCCCAAATAAATTATATAGGGGGCCATGGCCGCAACGGGCCTCCAGTGCCGCGGCCGCCCGCGGCCCAGTTTAAAAGTGCAATGCCGCTCTGCGAGGAGTGGCGTGCATGCATGCACCTGACCTGACTGCTGCACAGTTAGTGCACACAACACAAACGCGGGACTTAGTTTTTGGCAATTTAATTGAAAGCACTGCAGTCTGCAGGCGGTGCTTTTAATTAAATTGCCAAAAACGAAATCCCACCTTTGTGTTGTGTGTCCTCGCCTCCTCGGACTCCAGGACTCCTAGTCTGTTGTTGCTCCCCCCCCCCCGTCCCAGCCTCCAGGGCCGTCAATCTTGTTGTAGCATGCGCGGTGCGCACCAGCGCTACCAATGACGGCCCTTTAGTGACATTTTGGCCAGCCCTCGCGATTAGAACGTAGCAGTGAAGTGTTACGCACTTCACCGTTACGGTCTCGTGAGGAGTAAATTCTGACCTGGTGCTTGCAGCTTTGGGCGTTGTTTTGCTGGTTCTCTGGACTGAGAGTCTGGCTGCTCCACTGCAGACTCAGCACAGCAGAAGTCATTAGGGGAACAAAGTTCGAACCAAACCACCCCTGCCTGGAGCGTGTGAAGTAAGAGGAGAGCAGAAGCAGGTTCAGAGGGGTGGGTGGCTGAGTCTGTGGCTTATTCATAGCTGCCAAGGTTTCAGATTGCTATGTCTGGCAGTTTCAGAACTTCATTGTAATTATAAGTGACATTTCAATGTCTAGGAGTCACACTCTCTCACGGGCTAAAACTAAAATCACTCAATAAAGATGAAGGAAAGGCATATGAATACCAGAAATTACACCCATCTTTCAAGTGCTCGACGCACCCCCTCCCCCCCAAGGGGCGGCAATCTGAGGGATAGCCCCGGGTGCCACAAGCTCTCGCTATGCCTTTGGATAAGTACCTCTTTGGTGGCAGCTGGCACTTGCCAGTCTTTGTGTCATTGGTGGTTCTACGCCTGCAGATGTAGGCACAACATGGCTTCACAGGCAACACATTACATGTGTGGGAAAATCTACCTGGGTGGCAATATAAATATGCTCTCCAGTTGGCAAAAAGTGCTACTGTACGAATGAAACATTGGGTACTAGGGAGAAGCTCTTGTGATGCTCCCACCCACAGAGAGAGTGCCACCTGTCTTGTCCACATGTGTTTGTGGCTAAATGGAGGCAGTGCTTCATTTGAAGCCCTGGAGCCCGCAATGAGCAAGAAAGGGTGTAAGAACTGGGACCACCAGTTCTCCGGGGGGTAGCTTGGCTCGAGCAGGAAGGCAGCCAGGGGCTTACGTGTAAAGTAGCCACTCAACACACTCATCCACTGAGACACGAAGTGGGCGCAATAATCGAGACCACACCAATATTTGTGATTGAAAATCAAGATCTTTTATATAGGCTTTAGATCAAAGCAATTCGGGCATTAACATTTCATTAGCATCTCATTCAGTACTTCAGTAAAGCATCTCATTAAAGTATTTTCCTTAAAGCAGTAAAACATCAAATAACACAGCCTGCCACATTATACTCTTCAGCAGGCCAAGGGGGTATTTATAACTCATGGCCTAACATTTCAAGAAGCAGTTAGAAACATTACCCCTTGTAAATATCAACAGTTCAACACCAGACATCAGGTTATCAAAATAGTACTGGAGTAAATCAATCAGTATCATAACACGCCCTCATCAGGATTCGTGGAAGCCCGCCCCTGCAAGAAATCCAGTACAGGGAAATATCACCACTTCATCAGCAGGCTTGTAAATATGTAAGCAGGCATGAGCAGTAAATGCAGCATAAGGCTGTCACCAGGCACCAACAGACAATGAGGTGAACGATCTTGTTACCAATTTGGCCTGACAGTTAACTCAGTATAAACCTGCATTTAGGCCTAGCCATGGAACCTGGAAGGAGTCTGTCCCTACGAAGGCACAGGGCATAGGCCCGTCTAATCTCGAGGCCTAAACCAGGCCTCCCAGTCACTCGTTGCTCATGGGGCCAACAGGGCCCAGTCACAGTGTTCCCTGGGGGAGGGGCGAACTCAGGGCCCTAATCGGCCTTCCGCCCTCCTCCCCTGGGGTTACCTCTTGTCTTCGGCCCACTGGGGCCCTTGCGTGAGTCGGGGAGCTGAGGGGAGGGGCCCGACCCTCCCATGGGCCTCACTCGGCCAGTAACAGGAGCAGGTGCGGGGGTCTGGTGCCCGCAGATGGTTAGGCGCGGCTTGCGGGCAAATCGGAGGGGGCTCCTAAGGTCCTCCGCCCCCTCCGCGGTGAGACGGTGCTTCCCCGGGTGCCGGGCCTTGGGAGCAGGGGCTGGTTCTGGGCAGCCAATGGCTGTGCGGCTTGGGCGGGGGCGCGGCCGATGACGCGGCGGCCCTACCGCTCACGTGACAGGGGCCCAGGCAGGCTTCGGGCCTAGTGCGGCCTGACGATCTTGATGCGGCGGCCCTCTACTGGCACCGGGGGCCGCCGAGGGGGGGTCAAGGACGCCGCTGAACACAGCGCGGAGGCAAGCGGCCACGGAGCAGGCCGGAAGCGCCCCAGAGGCGTCGCGTGGGCGGCGACGACGCCGCGTTGACAAGGGGGGCCTCCTCAGGCGGCAAGGTACAGAGCTTGGGGCCAAGGCAGGGGAGCGCTTGAAGGGCTTCACAGCGCTGGTCGCAGCGGGGGCCAGGGAGGCAATTCCAGAGGTTTCTGACACAGCGCTGGGCAGGGGAACCGCGTACATCACCGGGCAAGTCAGTCAGCAATTAATGCCGTCAGGAGGGAAGGCAATTTCAATAAGCTCTGACAGGACAGGCAGTCTCAAATACAACGCTGGACAGGGGGAGCAGGATATAGCCCTTTTCACACAGTTCAGCAGGGACTGCAGGCAGAATGGACAGCAGAGCAGTTCAGTCAGGGGGAGACAGGTAGGGCCAGGTGGGCCCAGTTGAAGGCAGGGAGTGCGCAGGGCAGCACAGTCCAGTACCTGATCTATCCCCAAGCGGTCTCTGGTCAAAGGCAAGTAGTCTTCTTGGCGCTTGGATGGTTCTGCGCCCTTAGATGATGGTTTCTTGGCGAGGGGGGGTTGAGTTGGAGGCTGGATGAGTGTTCCTCAGTCACTGCAGATGGACCCTGGGGTTCCCTACCGCGGGGCCAGATCAGGGGGCTAGTCTAGGACACCTCACTCAGCTTAAGAGGCAGCACCTAAATCTTGTCACTCCCAGTGGCATAAGTTCCTAAGTAGGCCCTCCCGCCTAAATCTCCTGCGTGGGTTCCCCAGGACAGTGATGCCCCAACTGACTAAAAAAAATTCCCTCCCTTGCTTAAGTATGCCCAGATCAAGTGACCACTCTCTAAGGCGGCAAAAATCAACTCCGCCTTTCTTCTGGAAGGTTCCAAGAGCTTCCCCACTCTACCTATGGATAGGGGATGGGAGGCTGGCATTGCAACATTGTATGGGGACCCAGCCAGCTCCTGGCAACTAGGGTGCTACACTAAAAGACCACGCTGCAGTAGCAGGGGCCAGTGGCAGCCATGTTTGTAGTAGAGAGCACCTGCACCCTAACATAGATTAGCCATGAGAAGGTGCCCGAAGACCTAAGGGCCAACAAAAAGAAGGTGGGAAAAATGAGGCAAGGGCAAAAAACACAGGGAAAGACCACCCTAGGGCTGACAGGTCTAACATGCGTCCCCCCCAGGCAAAAGAGGGGAGAGCTACCCAACCTCTAGGGAGTTCTTGTCACTAAGGCGGAAAAACCGGGAGAGACCGTTAGCATTGGCGTGGTCTGATCCGGGCCGATGTTCCACCCTAAAGTCCATCCCCTGTAGGGAAATGGACCACCTTAGCAATTTGGGATTTTCGCCTCTCATCTGCATGAACCAGCGAAGGGGACGGTGGTCGGTTTGAACTAGGAAGTGAGAGCCAAACAAGTATGGCCTCAACTTCTTCAGGGCCCAGACCACAGCGAAGGCTTCTCGCTCGATGGTACTCCATCGCTGTTCCCGAGGGAGGAGTCTTCTGGATATGAAGGCCACAGGTTGGTCTTGGCCATCATCGTTGAGTTGCGATAGCACGGCGCCTACGCCATGCTCTGAGGCATCTCTCTGCACGATGAACTCTTTGTGGAAGTCCGGAGTGGCCAGCACCGGAGCAGTGCACATCGCGCGATTCAGTGTTTCAAATGCCTCCTGGCAAGCAGCCGTCCAGATGACCTTGCGTGGCTGCTTTTTGGACGTCAACTCGGTCAAGGGGGCCACGATGGTGCCATATCCCTTGACAAACCTGCGGTAGTAGCCAGTGAGGCCGAGGAAAGCTCGGATCTCAGTCTGAGTTTTGGGGGGCTCCCAGGCCATGATGGTCTCAATTTTGGCCTGGAGGGGTTGCACCTTACCCCCGCCCACCAGGTGTCCCAGGTACACGACAGATCCCTGTCCAATCTGGCACTTGCTAGCCTTGATGGTCAGGCCAGCACGTTGCAACGCCCGCAGCATCTCCTGGAGATGCTGCAGGTGGTCCTCCCAGGTGCTGCTGAAGACTGCTATGTCATCCAGGTACGCCGCTGAGAAGGACTCCAGGCCAGATAGCACCTGGTTCACCAACCACTGGAAGGTGGCCGGAGCATTCTTGAACCCGAAGGGCATCACTCGAAATTGGAAGTGGCCCTCGGGGGTGGAGAACGCTGTCTTCTCCTTCGCTCCATCGGCCATGGCAATCTGCCAGTACCCTGATGTTAAGTCGATGGTGCTGAGGTACTTGGCTGCTCCCAGCCGGTCAATCAGCTCGTCCGCCCGTGGTATCGGGTGAGCATCCATCTTGGTGACAGAGTTCAACCCCCGATAGTCCACACAGAACCGAAGTTCTGGTGTGGCGCCCGGTGGAGCCGCTTCCGGCACCAGCACGACCGGACTAGCCCACGGGCTACTGGAGGGTTCGAACACCCCCAGCTCCAGCATTTTGGTCACCTCACCCTGGATGCAGTTCTTCACTTTCTCGGACAGCCGGTAAGACTTGGTTTTCACTGGCGGACTGTCCCCTGTGTTCACATCATGGGTACACAGATGTGTAATTCCAGGCATGAGGGAGAACAACGAGGCGTGCTGAGCCAACACCTGGCGGCAGTCCCTCTGTTGCTCTGGGGTCAAGGATGGGGAGAGGACAATTCCCTCCACTGAACCATTTTCTCCTGAGCCGCTAGAAGGTCCGGATGAGGCTCACTTTCCTCCTCCTCGCTCCCATCCGTCACCATGAGGAGAGCACGCTCCGATCGCTCATGGTGAGGCTTCAGGCGGTTGACGTGGAGCACCCGATGGGGCTGACGGGGGGTCTTCAGGTCAACTACGTAGGTGGTCTGGCCTCGACGCTCCACAATCTCGTACGGACCAGTCCACTGGTCCTGGAGGGCACTAAGCTCCCCAGGCTCCATGACCCACACCTTCTGTCCAGCGTCCAACTCTACCGTCCGAGCGTTGCGGTCATACCACTCCTTCATGACGGCTTGGCTAGCCTCTAAGTTGTCTGAGGCTTCCTTCCACAGCTTGGCCATCTGGCTGCGGAATGCCAGCATGTAGCTGAAAACATCACGGGGAAGCTTCTTGGAAGTCTTCTCCCACCCCTCTTTGACAAGACTGAGGGGTCCCCTAATGGGATGGCCATAGAGCAATTCGAAGGGGCTGAACCCGACTCCCTTCTGTGGTACCTCGCGGTATGAGAACAGCAAGCAAGGGAGGAGGATGTCCCATTTCCGCCTCAAGTCTTCTGGCAGGCTCCGGATCATCCCCTTCAAGGTCTTGTTGAAACGCTCTACGAGCCCGTTAGTCTGGGGGTGGTAAGGAGTGGAGAACCGATAGGTCACTCCGCACTCCTTCCACATGGCCTGCATGTAGGCCGACATGAAATTTGTGCCCCTGTCCGACACCACGACCTTGGGGAATCCCACTCGGGTAAATATCCCCATCAGGGCCCGCGCCACCACAGGTGCAGTAACGGTCCTCAGAGGGATGGCCTCCGGGTACCAAGTGGCGTGGTCCACCAACACCAGGATGATCCGGTGTCCCGCAGAGGTCGGAGGGCCCAACGATGTCAATACCGACCCGCTCAAAAAGGGTCCCGACCACCGGGAGTGGTCCCAATGGGGCCTTCACTTTAGTCCCCGTCTTGCCACTGGCCTGGCAAGTCTTGCAGGTCTTGCAATAGGTGTCAGAGGCAACTCTCATCCTAGGCCAATAAAAGTGTGGGACTAGCCTCGCAAAGGTCTTGTCCTGGCCCAGGTGTCCGGCTAAGGGTATCTCATGCGCCAGGTACAACAAAAAGGCCCGGTTGCACTGGGGGACCACTAAGGCCCTCGAGGATCCATGCACCGGAACCCTTGGCTCACTGTACAGGAGGCCATCCTCCCAATACACGTGATAACTGCCGGTCTCTTGGTTGACCGCTTGGGCCTCGGCCTGTCGCCGCATGCCTTCAAGCGTGGAGCACTCCTTCTGCGCCCGACAGAATTCCTTCTGGGTAGGCCCTCCTTCCACATGCCACTCGGCAAGGGTCAGCAAGTCCCCCACGAGAACGACATCCACCTCCACGGACTCCGGGGTTACCTCCGCGGGCTCCCCATCCATCACACGGGGGGTGTCCTCCACAACACTCTCCTTTGGACCGGCATTGGGTTGGGCCGTTGTCTCAGGCTCCAACCCGGGTTGAGCTTCTTGCCGGGCAGCCATGGACCGCGTGACTATGCAAGTCTACCCTGGTAACCCCAGCATCTCAGTGTGGGCCTTAAACTCCACTTCCTTACAGGCGGTATGTTCGAGGTCATTACCGAGCAGACAGTCCACAGGCAAGGCAGGGCTGATCGCAACTCTCAACAAGCCTGACACTCCTCCCCACTCAAAGGGAACTTGAGCCACGGGATAGTAGCTCATACGGCCGTTAGCCAACACGGCCGGATGGAACACATCAGGTACTACCTGCTCAGGGGACACCAGCCGCCTCACTACGGTGGTTATGCTGGCTCCTGTGTCCCTCAGAGCGTCTACCTCCTCCCCATTTACCTTCACCCTCTGCTGGTACTTAGCAGTATTCGATGGTAAGGGCGTCACTGGGACCATCTCTCTATCCCCAAGTGAAACCAGGGTCAGGCCTGTCCACTCCCCTTCCCTATCTAGGGGCAGCTCCAACCCAAGTGCACCACTAGCCACCCCGGGACTCTTGCCACCAGTGGGGGCTGGGGGTCATTTGCGACACTGGGCATCTCCCTTGTAGTGTCCGACCTCTCCGCACTCATAGCACCGGACCACTTTTGGCTGCTGACTCTTGTCAGGGTAAGTGGGTTTTGGGGAACGGTTCTGAGGTGGGGTTCCTACTCCTTTCCCAAACCGTCTAGTTTGTGGGCCTCGTGAGAACTCCGTTCTTTTAGCTCCACCCTCTTTCTTCTGGGGGGCGCCCTGTCCGCCTTTCGGGCCATCTCCCCCGGGGCCCTTGTGTGACACCCGGGTGCTGACCCAAGTATCCGCCTCCTCCGCAAACTCACGGGGATCAGTAAGCTTGCGGTCCACCAGATGTTGGCGCAGCTCCGGAAAACACTTATCCAAGAGGTGCTCTCTCAAAAAAAGGTTATATAGACCCTCAAAATCATGCACCTCGCTGCCACGCACCCAACCATCCAGAGCCTTACTGCATACTAAAAAAAATCCACCCAATTCTGCGTGGACAGCTTATGGATGCCACGGAACCTCTGGCGATACCTTTCGGGGGTGAGGCCAAAATGTTTAATGAGCGCCTCCTTCATGGGGGAATACCTAAACTGGACTGCCTTATCCAAATACAGGAGGGAGTCCCTGATGTCAGGAGGTATATACCGGTACAAACCACCTCCCCAGTGTTTCTCGGGCACCCCATGGGCAGTCAAGGCCACTTCATATGCCTCCAACCACCAGGCAGTGTCATCCCCCTTGGTGTAGCTCGCTATCACCTCCTTAGGTAACCAGAATATGGGCTCCTGCTGAGCCTCTAGTATGCTGCCACCATTCGGACTTCCTGGCGCACCCAACTGTAATGCTTTCAGCTCCATTTCCTGGAGCTCGTGCGCCAATTTCCTTTCCTCCATAGCTAGTCTTTCTCTCTCCAAAGCAAGCTTCTTGTATTCCCTTTCTCTCTCCCTCTGGAGCTCTAACTTGGCCAGCTCCCACTTCAATCGCCTCTCCTCCCTCCTGTCCTCGTACTCCTGCGGCGACACACTCTCCCTAGACACACTACTTCCTGCCCCGGAACGTCTTCCTGGCAATAGATTGTCGGACATATCAATGTTGAGTATGCCTGGGTCTTCTTGAGTGTCCACCTCCCCTTGTGTGTCCCGTTCCTCCTGTTCCACATCTTCTCTCTCCCCTGGGTGGGCCCTTACCCATGCCCTCAAGGCGGTGCGGAGCTCTTCTTTCACAGCTCTCGACCCCACCGGCACCCCCATCCCCTGACAAAACTCCCTTAACTGCACTACCGTGTACCTATCAAGGTCAGCCAGTTTGAACTCCATTTTGTCAGGTGGGGACCCAGGTAACTTGGAAGAAAGATACTAGGATGTAGGCAACAATACTGGGTCAACACACAGGTCTCTACACACTTTTGCAGGTTAGACAGTGGTGGGCAATTGAGTTAGCTTGTAGGCACCACAGGTGTCCAATTAATTGCAGCACACTCTGTCCCACTGGAGGGTGTTAGGTAGCTACAGGTCCTGGATCCCACCGCTCGACAACAATGTAAGAACTGGGACCACCAGTTCTCCGGGGTGTAGCTTGGCGCGAGCAGGAAGGCAGCCAGGGGCTTACGTGTAAAGTAGCCACTCAACACACTCATCCACTGAGACACGAAGTGGGCGCAATAATCGAGACCACACCAATATTTGTGATTGAAAATCAAGATCTTTTATATAGGATTTAGATCAAAGCAATTCAGGCATTAACATTTCATTAGCATCTTATTCAGTACTTCAGTAAAGCATCTCATTAAAGTATTTTCCTTAAAGCAGTAAAACATCAAATAACACAGCCTGCCACATTATACTCTTCAGCAGGCCAAGGGGGTACTTTTATAACTCATGGCCTAACATTTCAAGAAGCAGTTAGAAACATTACCCCTTGTAAATATCAACAGTTCAACACCAGACATCAGGTTATCAAAATAGTACTGGAGTAAATCAATCAGTATCATAACACGCCCCCATCAGGATTCGTGGAAGGCCGCCCCTGCAAGAAATTCAGTACAGGCAAATATCACCACTTCATCAGCAGGCTTGTAAATATGTAAGCAGGCATGAGCAGTAAATGCAGCATAAGGCTGTCACCAGGCACCAACAGACAATGAGGTAAACGATCTTGTTACCAATTTGGCCTGACAGTTAACTCAGTATAAACCTGCATTTTGGCCTAGCCATGGAACCTGGAAGGAGTCTGTCCCTACGAAGGCACAGGGCATAGGCCCATCTATTCTCGAGGCCTAAACCAGGCCTCCCAGTCACTCGCAGCTCATGGGGCCAACAGGGCCCAGTCACAGTGTTCCCCGGGGGAGGGGCGAACTGAGGGCCCCAATCGGCCTTCCGCCCTCCTCCCCTGGGGTTACCTCTTGTCTTCGGCTCGCCGGG
Source organism: Lissotriton helveticus (assembly GCF_964261635.1). Classification (NCBI taxonomy): domain Eukaryota; kingdom Metazoa; phylum Chordata; class Amphibia; order Caudata; family Salamandridae; genus Lissotriton; species Lissotriton helveticus. The sequence goes on along the minus strand of NC_136057.1, from coordinate 794,339,655 downwards.
GCCCTTGCGTGAGTCGGGGAGCTGAGGGGAGGGGCACGACCCTCCCGTGGGTCTCACTCGGCCGGCGCCGGTAACAGGAGCAGGTGCGGAGGTCTGCTGCCCGCAGATGGTTAGGCGCGGCTTGCAGGCAAATCGGAAGGGGCTCCTCAGGTCCTCCGCCCCCTCCGCGGTGAGACGGTGCTTCCCCGGGTGCCGGGCCTTGGGAGCAGGGGCTGGTTCTGTGCAGCCAATTGCTGCGCGGCTTGGGCCGGGGCGCGGCCGATGACGCGGCGGCGCACCCGCTCACGTGACAGGGGCCCAGGCAGGCTTCGGGCCTAGTGCGGCCTGACGATCTTTATGCGGCGGCCCTCTCCTGGGACCGGGGGGCGCCAAGGGGGGGTCAAGGACGGCGCTGAACACAGCACGGAGGCAGGTGGTCACGGAGCAGGCCGGAAGCGCCCCAGAGGCGTCGCGTGGGTGGCGATGATGCCGCGTTGACAAGGGGGGCCTGCTCAGGCGGCAAGGTACAGCGCTTGGCACCAAGGCAGGGGAGCGCTTGAAAGGCTTCACAGCGCTGGTCGCAGCGGGGGCCAGGGAGGCAATATCAGAGGTTTCTGACACAGCGCTGGGCAGGGGAACCGCGTACAGCACCGGGCAAGTCAGTCAGCAATTAATGCCGGCAGGAGGGAAGGCAATTTCAATAAGCTCTGACAGGACAGGCAGTCTCAAATACAGCGCTGGACAGGGGGAACAGGATATAGCGCTTTTCACACAGTTCAGCAGGGACTGCAGGCAGAATGGACAGCAGAGCAGTTCAGTCAGGGGGAGACAGGTAGGGCCAGGTGGGCCCTGTTGAAGGCAGGGAGTGCGCAGGGCAGCACAGTCCAGTACCTGGTCGATCCCCAAGTGGTCTCTGGTCAAAGGCAAGTAGTCTTCTTGGCGCTTGGATGGTTCTGCGCCCTTCGATGATGGTTTCTTGGAGAGGGGGGAGGGTTGAGTTGGAGGCTGGATGAGTGGTCCTCAGTCACTGCAGATGGACCCTGGGGTTCCCTACCACGGGGCCAGATCAGGGGGCTAGTCTAGGACACCTCATTCAGCTTAAGAGGCAGCACCTAAATCGTGTAGCTCCCAGTGGCATAAGTTCCTAACTAGGCCCTCCCGCCTAAATCTCCTGCGTGGGTTCCCCAGGTCAGTGATGCCCCAACTGACTAAAAAAAATTCCCTCCCTTGCTGAAGTATGCCCAGGTCAGGTGACCACTCTCTAAGGCGGCAAAAATCAACTCCGCCTTTCTTCTGGAAGGTTCCAGGAGCTTCCCCACTCTACCTATGGACAGGGGATGGGAGGCTGGCATTGCAACATTGTATGGGGGCCCAGCCAGCTCCTGGCAACTAGGGTGCTACACTAAAAGACCACGCCGCAGTAGCAGGGGCCAGTGGCAGCCATGTTTGTAGTAGAGAGCACCTACACCCTAACATAGATTAGCCATGAGAAGGTGCCCGAAGACCTAAGGGCCAACAAAAAGAAGGTGGGAAAAATGAGGCAAGGGCAAAAAACACAGGGAAAGACCACCCTAGGGCTGACAGGTCTAACAGAGGGTAAAACAGTGGAGAGAGAAGGAGGAAGAGAAAGTCGGGAAAATCAGTGTGAGGCCACAATTATGCAGGTTTGCTAGAGGCAAGGTTCTTTTGTAGTTGCTCTTCTGTTTGCTACCAGGTCCTAGATATATTGTTTGTGAACTCTAATGTTTGTTTCTTTAGGAGTGTGTGTGTGTGTGTTTGTAGGATCAAGTGCTTTAAAAATTAGCTACTTTTTGCCTGAAGAGCATTAGCTCAAACACAAAGATGCCACTTGATTTAGAGATATTACTGAGCCCAAGAAAAGTTTGTTGGACAGTAAGAATTATCCTTGGGGGAAGTGAAAGTTGCTCGCTTGACTTTCTCCCTTAGTGAAATTTAGGCCAGCGGTTATGCCCCAGCGCAACCTCTTTCAAAGTTCACCAGCCACCACTGTTTCCACCAGCCACTACTCTTTCCATCAAGCTTAACTGCTAACTGTGCCTAGTTCGCCTGGATCTCGGTTACAGTATTTCATCAAATTAACCTTGATGATTGGAGAAGAAGCGAAAAAATTATAATAATAATAATAAACTTCTTTATTCGGCTTATTCACAAAGGAAAAACCATAAAAGATACAGTTGATAATACACATTACATTTTTGCATGAATAAGAAAGAAAAAACACACAGTTTCAGTAAAATTCATACAAAGAACTAATAAAATAAAAGAGGATTAATTATAAAAAATTTCATCAGAAATCAACTCAGAAAATCGTTAATGAGGGCAAATATAAGTTTTTCCTGTGCTTCATGATGCATTTTAGAAAGTTGCTCACAAAATAACAGACATTTTCAGTTTCCAACATTTGGAGTCTAAGAAAAGCGGGCCTGCATTGTCTCAGTCCCCAGCTCCTCAGTATTGGTAGTAACCAGATTTTTCTATGCGGTTGATGAAATTTGCAAAGCATAATCACATGTAGATTGGATTGTATTGATACGTCATCACACGGACAAGGTGGGAGAGTAGTTTCCCAACAGTTTTTCAATGGAAACGTAACCAATCTAAAAAAAGTGTTTAGCCTGAATCTAGTTATTAACATTCTTTCGTATGTTGATAATTGAAGTGACAGATACGGATGGATGCCATGAGCTATTTGTACCATATTTGCATGGACTACCGCAGTTTTTAATGATTCAGATGCCAATCTTAGAGACTCCAAGTGTCTTAGTGCTAATTGTTTGAGGTCTCTCTTCGAGATATCCATTATAGATTCTGGTTCAAGGAAGTAGTTCTCAAACCCTAGATCTTTGAAGAAATCTCTTATATAGGAAAGCCATTTTACTTTAGAGGATTTGTCGAGGGCCATCGAGTCAGCAATGATGGATTGGGTCAGCGCGTTTTTATCAGATGTCCAAATGCGCCGCCAAAGCATCAGTGGTTCAGTTTTAATTATATCCTCTATATACGGTATTCCTAATTCCAGGTGCATGGCATAGGTAGAGGTACCTTTCTGGGTGGCTAGGAGAAATCTAAGGAAAACGTTTTCAGCCTTCTGGATGGAGCTAGTATCAGTGTATCCCCAGACTCCCGCACCATATAGGGCGATAGCCTGGCATTTGGCATTATAAATTTTCAATAGCTCCACTGGGGGCCTTTTTCCTAATCTCTGAGAGAAACTCGTCAGAGCGGCTATTGATCTCTTAAGGAGATGACCCCTTGTATCTACTGCTGGCTTCCATGTCAGTTGATCATCTATCATGATGCCCAGGTAGGGGTATTGGGGAGTGACCTCAAGCTTTTGGTTATCGAGGTAAACGGCCTTTGTTCTTTTTTTCCCCCTGCCTGCTGTCATGACAAAAGTTTTCTTCACATTCACCCGCAAATCCAGGTTGCCCATGAAGGTCGTATACCTATTCAATGAGAGCTGAAGCTCGCGCGGTGTGCGCGCCAGAATGACGGCGTCATCCGCGTAGAGCAGGGCTGGAATCAGGCGCTGATTTATGCATGGGGGATCCTGAGCCCCCCCTCAACATCTCCCCCTCCAGGCCATTAGTATAGAGTGAGAAGAGGAAGGGGGCCAGGACACATCCCTGCCTGACTCCACGCCCTACGCTAAACAGGGCTGTCAACTCGCCATTCAGGCCAAATCGCACTCTGGCCGTTGCACCGGAATAGAGTTCCCTCAAAAAATCCAAAAGAGATGGTTCTACTCCCAATTGGCGTAGGACCATCCACAGTTTTGCGTGCGATACGCAGTCAAACGCTGCGGAAAGGTCGACAAAGACCATATAGATCTTCGTTGCCTTGGCCTGTGTGTATTTTCCCATTATTAAAGTGAGATTGAGGGCCTGTTCTAATGTTCCGAAACCCTCACGGAAGCCAAACTGGATATCAGAAATAATGCCTCGATCCTCACTCCACTGCTGGAGGCGCTCTAGGATAACTCTCCCCACTACTTTCCCGAGCGAGTCCAGCAGTGAGATGGGACGATAACACTTCACATCTTGGCGGTCCCCTTTTTTAAAGATGGGGACCATTATTGACTTGGTCCAGGAACTAAAAACTCCCTCATTCGTCGCCGCCATGCACAATCTTGTTATAATGGGGGCCCAGAGATCTAAGTTATTTAAAAAAAAGTCCACTGGGACCCCGTCAGGGCCTGGAGCTTTACCCGGTTTGCTTTTGTGCAATGCTTCCAAAAGATCAGAAATATCAAACAGAAGCGGGATGGGGTACTGTGCTTTTGGGGGCAGTAAGTCTGTGGGTGAACTACTTTTAAAGATCTTAGAAAAGTGTGCAACCCATGTGTGCTCATCTATGGCAACTTCTATTCTGGGGGTGCCAGTGTCAGAAAGATATGGGGTTCTGACTGTACGCCAGAAGAGCTCACTATTTTTTGATACAGCACTGTTGTGAAGATCGTCCCAGAGTTTCTGCTTTAATTGTGCAATTCTCACTTTTCTTTCACCTATGTATTGACGCCTTAGGAGTTGGATTTGGGCTGCATCCCTCGGTTTGTTATGGAGCGCCGATTTTGGTTTGGTTAGAGCGGTTGTGCAGTTATGGGTAAACCACCCTTTCTTTTCAGGGTGATTTGTTATGGGTTTTGACGAGAGTAAATCCTTGATGAACTCCAACATTTGTTTGAAGTTCGTTAGGACTTCCTCATAACTTGAGGAGAGATCCAGACATTTTAAAATGTTTGGGTATGCCTGGATTATCAGTTTTTTTGTAATAACGGTAGGATTAATTTTCCCCCATTTGATTGTGTAACCGTTCTGTTTACCAATCTCTATTTTATTCTGTGCGAGCATATTTGCTATAGCCGAGTTTTGGGGTTTTGCGCTCAGGTAAATAAAGATTAATCCTTAGGGCTGAGTGGTCGCTGAGAGAATTGCCAATGATCCGAAAATCCTTAGCTATGCCTACCAGGCCGGGAGATAAAAAAATATAATCTACTGTTGTATGGTAGCCTCTACCCACATAGGTTGGATTAAGTGAATTAGAGTCTGCATTACGATGGTTAACAATTTGCAGATCCAAGTCCGAGAGGACGGCATTTAGAGCGTTTCCCGCTTTATTGTGTGTGAAGTGTACTAATGGGGCCTCGAATTCATCCACCATACCACAGCAGAGTGGATTGGTCGTTAAACATGGATGGAGATTGAAATCTCCTCCCCATATTAAATGGGTTACCCCCTGACTAATTCTCCATTGATATGATTGTTTTAATCTCTCATGTGCGTTACTAAGGAGATTTATGAATTGGTCATCGTCAAGGTTATTATAAAGATTGGTTAAGAAGATGGTCTCCTTGTTGGCAAAGGAGAGAGAGAGGATTTGATAGTTAGAATCCTGAAAAACTCTCGCCACTTTTAGGTGGGGTAGAGTGTTCGCTATGTAGGTTACTAACCCACCTTTGGGTCTTCCCATTATACTACTTACTGCTGGAACAAAGTAGGTTTTATAACCTTGTAGGTGCAGCTCTTCTATTGACCAAGTCTCCTGGAGACAGATTATTTGATAGGGTTTTAGAAAGTTTTGTGCAGTCCCGTCCTCAATTTTGGAGCGCAGACCTGCTATATTCCAATAGAGTATAGAAATCGGGGGTCTCACAGCTTGTAATTGTTCTGCTGTGGATACAACTTCGGCATCCATAGGTGCCGAAGAGATATTTAGGTTCCTGGGGGGGGAGAGTACAAGCGAGTTGGTAGGTACACTTTCGTTTGATGGTCAATCGACCATTTCAAGTCCACTATATCTATTAAACAACGGGATCTTATGCCATGGGTCCCACCGGGACTGGTCTCTAATCACCGACCTTTGTGAGTATGTTCTCCTATCAGCCCAGCCTCCCCCCTGATAATGTGGTCCTACTGTGTGCCAGGAATAATCTGGGTCGTAGAGTCTGGGGGGGCCAAAATATCTGGGATTCGATAAATCATCCTGTCGGGAGACTGGAACAGCCCAAGGAGGCTCTTGTTCCTGGGGAGGTCCATTTATTTGCCTAAAAGGATAGAAAAAAGAAAGTGACTTAATTTTAATGCCTCCGTTTGAAGCGATGTCTTCCCAGGAGCAAATATAATCTGCTATACGTGGGTCCTCAAAAGTGATCACTATGCAGTGCCCTGGGATCGTTTTTCTAGTGTTACCCACCCATGGAACCCTGGAAACAGATCTAATCCTTCCATGCCAGGTTGAAGGGATCGGTCGATTGGTCTGCAGCCAATGCTGTGCCTTGTTTGTTAAAGACCAGCCAGGTTCCGAGTTATGATCTATTAGCTCAGGAACACCGGCCATGACCACTACGTACGGTGAAGCCTCAGGTGGAAAGTCTGCTGGAGCTCTTGTCTGCCCTAAGTTTTTGGCAGCGTTTCTCCTGGCCCTGACGGACAAGGGATTTGAAGCTGAAGTCTGAGGGACCGAGGTAGATGATTTATTTATAGTTTTATTGGCAGTTTTATTAGTGGTTTTATTAGATGCCTCAATATTTGGGGCGGGTGTAATTAGTGGTCCTGGCGAAGCCTGTAAGGTAGTATTTGTTGAAATACTAAGTATAGTCGGTGTAGTAGTTGAATGTGGTGTATTCGCTGAATTCGGTGTATTGTTGATGGTGGGTACACTGGGGATTGTTATCTGAAGTGTCTTCTTTTGGGGATTTGGCAAATTCGGGTTTACGTTTGTTGTCTTTATGGGGTGTGGTTTTTTAGTGTTATTTCCCCCTATTTTTTGTGGCCCTGGAAGATGGTTGGGTTGTTGAGTTTTTGCGATTTTTAAGATCTGTAACTCCAACTGCGCTAGTCGTTGTTCTAGGGGTTGCAAGGATTGTTTAAATATATTAGCTATCTTATTTAGTAACAGCTGGGAATCCTCCATATCATGTGGACCCTTATGGGTTTGTGTGATGGTTGGTGAATCCAAAATTACCAGGATAGGTGTTTCGTTCTCTGAGTGATGAACTAACACTGGGACTCCTATTTGTTCTGCTCTATCTGATCGATCTTGTGGGGCGCTAGGTATATGGGTCGAGTTGTTAGGTGTTGGGTGATTAGGGAGAAGCCTTTTCTTGCTTATCGCCCCCTCCCTCCTTCCCCTTGCTATTATTTTTTCTATGGAGGACTTTTGTGGTGAGGTTTGCGGGGCTAGGTCCGGTGTTTTTTCTAGGTCAAAGCTAAGCTGTGAGTCTGTGAGCTGGGACACTGATAGATCAATTGTGTTAGGCAAACTGCGTCTCTCTCGACTTGGATTTACCACAGCATTTGGGACTCCTACGGCTGGCGATCTGGCGTCCGCCAATATCCCCAAAGAGGATCTTTTGGCGAATGCAGGTCCAAGGAGACCCTTTCTTCTATTAATGATATGCTTTGGTCTATGAACGTATTTGCCTTCGTGATGAAGTCGTCCATAGGACCAAGCATTTTGCCTACGCTACCCGGAGCTTTGGTTTTGTTTCCCCTAGTGACGACCATTGTAACTAAACAATGATACTGTTAGTAACAGAAATGAGGGGGGTAAATCCGGGTGAGAAGGAAAGAAAAGTAGTCCAGTCCAGTCTCTTACGTCCTCGAACGGCCTCAAACGGCCCGCTCTTTCCCCGGTCTTCGCCCCGGGCTTCGACCCGCGCGCGTCCCGCGTCGCGGTAGAGTTTATGTTGCTTATATAGGTGGGGATTTAGAGGGCGTGGCCACCGGGGGAAGAGGCACCAGCTGCAAGGTGTGGTGGTTGCTGGGCCTCGCAGTCCCCCGGTAGGCTCCTCAGGCAGAATCCCTTGTCGAGCTCCTCAACCTGGGCAGGATCACGCTGGGAGCGAATGAGCTAACCGCCGACCGCGGTAGCGCTCCCACCAGCCGACACTGCCTCAGGGAGTGCACCGGTAACGAGCGTTCTGGAGCAGATCCTCTGGGAGCGAAATAAGATTTATTTTGAAGTCACTAAATGGTTCTTCTATCAACTAATCATTCACAACCTGGGTATATTGACTGAAGGCTTTATTTTTCTTCATGTTATTAAACACCAACAACCAACCATTCAACCGTGGTGTAGGAAGGCAAAGATTTTTTGTACAAGTGGTCCACACACTTAGTATAAAATCAAAGTAAATTTTGTTATTGACTCGTCCAATAAGTTGCCTAGTGAAAGACACCAAATTCTCCTTATGGTTTCTTCTCCTCCAGCATTTTATCTATTGCCATTTGTTAGACTTGGTTGTCATATATTGAGTTCAATGCGCTCTTTAGAAAACGCCCACCCTATATTAACATGACACTTCTTTTAAAGAAAGGTAAATATTAAAAACACCTTATTCGATTTAGAGACATGTATTGATGAAGTATGTTTAATACCATTATTTCCATTACAAAATACCAGAATTGGCAATTTCTTTACTTTAATCACTGCCACCTTCTCAATGATAATGGGGATAGGATATAAACATGTTCTAGTATATTTTTTATCCTGATTGTGACTTCCGAGGTTTGGTCTGTGACTGTCTATTAAAGTTTAAGTGCACATGTCTTTAAGATCAGATCCACATTGAACTTCCGTAAAGCCTGATCCACTTACTGCTCACTATGGTGTTCTGCCTTCCTGGAGTAGGCAATTGTGTGCGATCCAATATTTATTTCTCTTCGGTTAATCTTGACTTCTTGAAGTCTCACTGTGATGTAGGAATGTGTGTCCCGATCTATTTTACCCCCTGGATGATTGACTTTGAACTACCCTGTTATTGGACTTTTTTTTTATTTATTTTTTTTTAAAAACCTTTATTGAAAGACACGTATAAGTACAAGCGCTGGCCTACAACCACAGGGGCCGGCCGCAAAGTCAGGAGAATCAAAATAACAAAGCAATGTATACGATAGGGTGAATACAGGATGGAAGCAAATAAAGTCGTCACATCGCCAGCGCCAGGATAAAAGAGGTTTCATTTTACATTATATAAAGGAGGCAGCAACCATATCTACCAGCGCGTCATGCAACATATACAGAAAAGAAGGGGGGGGGCGGGAGGGAAATAGCCCCCCACGCAAGCAGACGACCACAGTAGGGCGAAGCCCAAAGACCTCACACGCCCATATCAGGTGCAGAATAGAGGAAGAATACCAGCAAACAAATAAAGTGGATGCCACACGTACAGCCCACCCACCCCGAAAAAGGAGAAAGTGCAGACGCTAGCAAAACAGAGGAGTAAACACCAAGGGACATAGCCCACCCCCTGGAAAAAGGCAAAAAAGGGACCATAGAATAAAACAAACTAAAATAACAAACACCCCCCCCACCCTACAACACTGTAATGGCTACGGCCTACCCCACTAAACAGCGTGCCTGTCGCCCAGAGTCACCCGAAATATAGAAAAAGAGAAAGGGAATTATAACGAAGAAAGAGAGGGGAATAAGAAAAGGAAGGAGAGGAAAAGGAAGAAAGAGAGAGGAGAGGAGCCAGCGACCGAGACATAAAACACTACCCCCCCGCAACAATAATGCACTAATCGAGGTCGAAAAGGAGAATCAAGAAAAGCCTACACCAGGATGTAAACAGGAACCATCCAGAATAACGAGGCCCGGAGATGCCATGTAAAAAGGGTCCCACAGGCATCCGGGCACGATCACCCCTGTCCACTTTTATGAAGAGTCGAGCTTCCCAACCCCGCCACAGCCAAAAAACAGCAGAATACAGTGGGTCCATACCAGTCAGGAAAAGCCGGTGGGATCTCCGCAAAACATCGTCCCGGCAAACTAGAAGCAACCAGGAGAACTCGGCAACAGTCAGAATGCAAAAGTTCCTCAAAGATCCACGTGGTCAAGCACAGTATCTGGGCCGTCCAGCACGAAGCAAAGAAAACAGGATGTAGAAAGCACTGCAGCATCGGCACCGGGTCCGCTAGATCCCATAGAATCGAGCACCCAGCCGGAGATCCCAGCACAGCCGCCGGCGAAGTTTCAGGCAGTACAATTCGGGGAGACGACACTTTGTCACAAAATGGCGGAGCCACCATGGCAGCTATCTGCAACTCCAAGGCTCGACATTTCAAGGACAGGTCGATCCGCAGAGCAGACAGGGCAAACCAGATAGCACTCCGAGTAGGGGCCGCCCAAACCAAACGAGGGCCGGAGAAAGCAAATGCGGCAACCTCCCTGTCTCCAGGAGAAAGACACCCCGAGGGGCCATCCGCCATCTTAAGTGCAGCACCCTCCGCCATCGCCGCAGGGTCTTCCAAGTCCATCAGGAGCACCGGCGGCCCCAGGGCTCACCGCCAAACCGCGGCGGATGGCGCTCGGCGGAGAAAGGAGAGTCACCAGAAGAACGGGCGTGCTCCCCACAGCACTCGGGGGGAGCCCAGCACCGGATCCCGGGCGGGACCAACAACAGGAGTGGGTTTCACACTTGAGGGGTGCCGGACAGCGCGGCTTCTCTTCTTCGGGCCGGTAGGCGAACGGACATGCGGGGTGGCCCACCAGCGGGGGCGGGCCTGCCCCGGGGGTCCCGGCCCGCGGCTCTCAGGCTCCCACCATCGGGTCTCTCCACCGGTTCCGGACCGCCGGCACTCCGAACATCTCCGGGCAGGCACAGCACTCGAGGCCCCGGCGTCAGGGCCGGGAAGGCCAACAAAGCGACCAGGGCAGAACGCCGGAACCACTGCACGCCAGAGCCCCGGAAAAGGATGGTAAGTGACGGCTCTTCCTCAGTGACCAAATTCGGAACACCCCGAACAGGATGAAATACAGGATAGGTGGCGGGGAGGAAGAGATCACGGAGCGAGGCGGTTATGCGACCGTTCCGATCGCCATCTTGGCTCCTCCTGTTATTGGACTTTTATTGTGAGGCTCGCTCCCTGTAAACTTTCTAAAATCGATTCAGAGTCCTAGCTGCTGGAATCATCCTTTAAAAACAAGGTCTGCTGCTGCACAGCTGGGGCAAGTGGCTTTACGTTGGCTGAATGTAAACATGTGTGCACATGTATGCAGGCTGAGTGGAGATAGCACCCAGCTCAAATGGTATCTGCACACAGGCATAATTCACGGATAGGTGCTGACCTGGTATAGGCTTAAATTTGGAAATGTCTTTTGAGTGGTGTACCACCGAGGTTTTGCCTTGACTACTTTTGCTAGCTGTAGAACTCTGCAATTTCCCCTTGCTAACCAATGCTAAAGTGCCTGCATATCCCCTTTCAACATTTTGAGATTGGCCTACCCTTGATTGGTGTATTTGATTTCCCTATATATTTCTAGATTATGGTACAGAGTGTTCCCATGGTATGTGAGTAAAATAACACAAGTGGAAGGCAGCACCCATTGTGCCACCCACTAATGTAACAGTGTACACATGACTGCAGGCTTATCATTTGTAACCTGGCCATGTATTTTTAAACCTCAAAATCAATCTGCCATCATCATCATCAAATACGTTTTATTCGATTTAACCAATAAATCATCACAGCACAAACTAAAACAAAACATTCAACCTGTCAAAATAAACCCTTTGTCAGGTCAAAACCTTCCTCTTAAATATTATTTTCAACTCTTGATATTTGATATTTATTGATTTATAAAGCGCCTGAATCACCCCGCTATAGAGTTACTACAGCCCACCACAGAAAAGGAGTGAATTAGAACACTGAGGTTTTTAGAAGTCTTTGGATCTGTAAATGATCTGGACATTGTCACAGATGGATCGGAAGTTGGTTCCAATAAGAAGGGGCCAGATGGGAAAAAGCGTTACCGCCTACACAGGCTTTTTTATAGCGTGGAGTCCGAAGTAAAGATTTGGACCCTGATCTAAGGGATCTAGGTGGCAGATATTTGTTGAATTAATCTGCTAGGTATAACCTTGGCAATTCAAAGATTTGTGGATCATACAGCAGATCTTAAATCTGATCCACTTTCTCACCGGAAGCCAATGCAGTTGCTGCAGAAAGGGGAGAGAGGGCGTTCGGGGTGGAGCATTGGAGATCAGACGAGCTGCAGTGTTCTGAACTACTTGAAATCTATTTAAGGAGGCTTCATTAGCTGAAAATAGAAAAGCATTGCAGTAGTCTAGGCGGCTTAGCACTAAGCATGGGCGCATTTTGCGAATTCACGATCCGTGAATTTGTGCGTATTTGCAGATTTTTTATTTTTGCGTGTTCGCAGGGCTCTTGGCGTGTTCGCGGGGTGCTTTGCGTGTTCGCGGGGTTTTTTTGTGCGAGACCGCGATGCGCCCTCTGGTTTATCACTGCCACCCTCTCAGTTTTTTTTGTGCCCTTCTGCCCTCTGCCCCACTCGTTTTTGTGCCCTTGTGCCCCTTGCCCCACTCATTTTTGTGGCATTCTGCCCTCTGCCCCAATCGTTGTTGTGCCCTTGTGCCCCTTGACCCACTTGTTTTTGTGCCGTTCTGCCCTTTGCCCCACTCATTGTTGTGCCCTTGTGCCCCTTGCCCCACTCGTTGTTGTGCCCTTGTGCCCCTTGCCCCACTCGTTTTTGTGCCATACTGACCTTTGCCCCACTCGTTGTTGTGCCCTTGTGCCCCTTGCCCAACTCGTTTTTGTTCCATTCTGCCCTTTGCCCCACTCGTTTTTGTGCCATTCTGCCCTCTGCCCCACTCGTTGTTGTGTCCTTGTGCCCCTTGCCCCACTCGTTTTTGTGCCATTCTGCCCTTTGCCCCACTCGTTTTTGTGCCATTCTGCCCTCTGCCCCACTCGTTGTTGTGCCCTTGTGCCCCTTGCCCCACTCGTTTTTGTGCCATTCTGCCCTCTGCCCCAATCGTTGTTGTGCCCTTGTGCCCCTTGCCCCACTCGTTTTTGTGCCATTCTGCCCTTTGCCCCACTCGTTGTTGTGCCCTTGTGCCCCTTGCCCCACTCGTTTTTGTGCCATTCTGCCCTTTACCCCACTCGTTTTTGTGCTATTCTGCCCTTTGCCCCCTTGTTGTTGTGCCCTCGTGCCCCTTGCCCCACTCGTTTTTGTGCCATTCTGCCCTGTGCCCCACTCGTTTTTGTGCCATTCTGCCCTCTGCCCCACTCGTTGTTGTGCCCTTGTGCCCCTTGCCCCACTCGTTTTTGTGCCATTCTGCCCTTTGCCCCACTCGTTGTTGTGCCCTTGTGCCCTTGTGCCCCTTGCCCCACTCGTTTTTGTGCCATTCTGCCCTTTACCCCACTCGTTGTTGTGCCCTTGTGCCCCTTGCCCCACTCGTTTTTGTGCCATTCTGCCCTTTACCCCACTCGTTTTTGTGCCATTCTGCCCTATGCCCCACTCGTTGTTGTGCCCTTGTGCCCCTTGCCACACTCGTTTTTGTGCCATTCTGCCCTTTGCCCCACTCGTTTTTGTGCCATTCTGCCCTCTGCCCCACTCGTTGTTGTGCCCTTGTGCCCCTTGCCCCACTCGTTTTTGTGCCATTCTGCCCTCTGCCCCAATCGTTGTTGTGCCCTTGTGCCCCTTGCCCCACTCGTTTTTGTGCCATTCTGCCCCACTCGTTTTTGTGTCATTCTGCCCTCTGCCCCAATCGTTGTTGTGCCCTTGTGCCCCTTGCCCCACTCGTTTTTGTGCCATTCTGCCCTCTGCCCCACTCGTTGCTGTGCCCTTCTGCCTCTGCCCCACTCTGTGACCTTCTGCCCTCTGCCCAACTCCTGTTTTATTTTAGAATGGCGCCGGCAAGCTGCCAGCGCCTTTCTAAAATAGTTACTAAGTTAGCTTCATCAGGAAGCACTAATAGATAAAATAAAGCAGGTGCTCGAGCACCTGCATTTTATCTATTAGTGCTTCCTGTTGAAGCTAACTTAGTAACTATTTTAGAATGGTGCTGGCAGCTTGCCGGCACCGTTCTAAAATAGTTACAAGCTTGAAGCTTGAACTTTTGCCCCCCGGATCCGTTCCGCTCGCGGGTTTGCGGATTTTCGGCAAATTCGCGGGAATTTGCGGATCGCAAATTTGCCGAAAATCCGCAAAATCCGCGAGCGGAACGGGTTTTGCACCCATGCTTGCTTAGCACCAGTGTCTGGATAAGAGTTTTTAGAGGTAAAAGATAGTAAGAAGAGGTAAGAAGGGGAATACTTTTCAGAGAAGACTTGGTACATGGAAGCATGCACCGACTGTAGATATGGCATGTTTCTTCATTGTCACTTTCTGATCCAGGCGGACTCCCAGGTTTTTTACCACCGCTTTGGGAGTCGGAGCAGTACACAATTCCTCTGCCCACAATCCTGGGGACCACCTCACTAAAGCATCTCCAAACAACATGATCTCAGTTTTCCCCGCATTAAGTTGGAGGGAATTATCCCTCATCCAGCCAGCGATGGCCGTCATGACCATCAAAAAAGTAGCCTGGGCATTATGATTGTTTTTATCAAAGGAAAATAGGAGTTGAGTGTTGCCTGCAAAGGATATTGGAACAACTCCTAAATTCCTCAATAACCCTGCTAAGGGAGTGCCATATATCTTGAATAAGGTGCGGCTGAGACAGGAGTCCTGAGGTACTCCCTTAGTAAGTCTTGTAGTCTTAGAGCAGAAAGGGCCTAGGTTAACGGTCTGAGTTCTATCAGACGGAAAGATTAATATTCCTTGTAAAGCATTGCCTTGGAGGCCAATTTCCCTGAGTCTCCTGAGCAGAGTCTGAAGGGAGATTGTATCGAAGGTGGCCGATAAATCAAGCAGTACAAGTAGCACTGCTTGTCTGTTGTCCAGGGACATTCTGATATTATCGGTGACCGCAACTGAAGCCAACTCCGTGCTGTGTCTGAGTCGAATGCCCGACCGAGATGGATCCAGGCAGCATGAAGCTTTGACAAAGTCTGACACCTGTTCATTTATATGTTTTTCTGATATGTTGCTCAGGAGAGGTCAATTATCAAAAGTTTGCCAACAAGGGAATTTGTTTCATTAGAATCAACCACAGATAGTAGACTAGTGATATTATCACATCTGTTAGTCTATCCACCCAAGTTACTATCTGATAGTTATTATTTTTGTCTCTCTATTTGAAACAAAAGATCAAAACTGAATAAATTGCTACACGGGGAAATTTGTTTTATGCAAAAAGATTTTTAGTTATATTTCATCATATTTTCAAGGGTACAGTTCAATATTAAAAACTGATTTAACAAAAACTTTCAAATGAACAGGAATTAAATCAATCACTCCATTGATCCATCTGAAAACAGGTCCAATCTGTTACAAATTAAAGTCAACGGTTCCACGATACCAAGACAAACAAACATAAGACCGAAACGTCGACTGAACTGTCCAGATCTTATATACCTTGATTAAATTCAGACAACTTTATTTCTTCTGTTGGTATCGAGGAACCGTTGACTTTAATTTGTAACAGATTGGACTTGTTTTCAGATGGATCAATGGAGTGATTGATTTAATTCCTGTTCATTTGAAAGTTTTTGTTAAATCAGTTTTTAATATTGAACTGTACCCTTGAAAATATGATGAAATATAACAAAAAATCTTTTTGCATAAAACAAATTTCCCCGTGTAGCAATTTATTCTGTTTTGATCTTTTGTTTCAAATAGAGAGACAAAAATAATAACGATAAGATAGTAACTTGCGTCGATAGACTAACAGATGTGATAAAATCACTAGTCTACTATCTGTGATTGATTCTAATGAAACAAATTCCCTTGTTGGCAAACTTTTGATAATTGATTACTAGCCCGAGCCCGCAAGGGTAGATTGGGTAACCCCCCGTTTTTTACAGCTCAGGAGAGGTAGCAATGAAATAGTGTGATAATTGGATAAATTCTCCATGGGAGCCTTAAGATTTTCACGGATCGGAATTATTTGCGTTGCCTTCCATTCGTGGGGGAGATGACCCTCTTTCATAGATCAGTTGAGGATTGAACAAAGTTGGCCTTATTGCTCATAGGCAGGGCGTACTGTATTTCAAAGTAGGGCAAGTAAAATATTTATGTTACTAAAGTCGGTAAAGTGAAAATGCCCCAAAAGCTATTTTCAGTGTAGCAAGGCTGATTGTTTGATAGGAAAGCATTGGGATCCAACATTAAACTTAATTATGTTATCTCCACCTGGAAAACATTCTTGAACTTTTTGAAATATTTATTAAAGCCCGATTCACTGGTGAAGTTGTATTTAAATAAATATTTTGGAAAAGGTACATTTAGAAAGTTACCTTTTCCCATCCTAAAACCTGTTGAGGCCTATTTGCATGAGCTTCAACTTTCACCTGGTAATTGAGTAGCCCGCTTGATGAGGTGAGAACAAAAGTACGTCTGTTCCTCTAACAGGTTGACCATCTGGGATCTACCAAGGAATTTGATTAACTTCAAAGAGACCTACCCTGTCAAAGGCAAATGCTAGCTGACACCTCGGCAGGACCCTCTAAAATTACTCCAGGCAGGCACCAATTCAGTGAGAGAGGAGCTGCTTTCTGTACCTGTGAAAGAACAGAAGAGGACTGGACCTGTTCTCTGTAATATGAGAAGAGCCTGCACGAGTGACCTGTTCTTCCTCTTGTACACAGGACCAAGGGTGGACTCCATGGGTCATTAGGCTGACCTCCTGTTCAAGATTCAGGAACACAAATAGATTTTTCTGCACCTGCTCAGCTGACCAGTTCCAACTGGACCTGCCTTGGACTGTGTGACTGGCTGGAGTGATCCTTAACTCCTAAGTGATGTCCATAAGGCCCTGAACTCTTGGCTGGTGTCAAAGTGTTCCCCTCCTATCATCTCAATTCCAGCAGTTGATAAAGCAAGCAGTGTCTTCTTTGATCTAACCACCAGCAATGAGGGAGGAGTGTCTCTTTGGTTTTGCTGCCTTGCACCCGACCAGTGTTACTCTGTGTTGTATCTAGGGAACTTAGAATTCCACTAGAATTCTTAGACCCAACTTTTCAAACTTTGTTGAGTAGTTCATCTTTGTATCTTCTAAGGCTCTTATAAGCCAGGAATCATTCCAGAAGAGGTGACCAGCAGGGTCCAGTCAAGGTCAAGTTTCTGCCCGGCAGCTGGCCACTCTATTAAAAAGGCTTCCTACAGCTTGTTGTTTCCCTGTAGCCACTAAGGTTGTCATCCAACTTTCCCTTGGATTTCACTTCTCAGTCCTGGGTACAAGTGGTAGTAGGTCCAGCCCCTCAATTCTCCACACAGGTCTCAAAATGCAGGTTCTGTCCTCTTCTGGTCTTCAACAGGTCCAGATGTGTTCTGATGAGGTGTATGTGAAGTGCTGTAGGATTCACTAGCCAGTAGGTGGGGACTGACTACCTGGCACTTCCTAACCAATGCAAAAGATGTTACCAGGAGCAGCCCTTCCCTACAGAGTTAAAATGAGTAGAATTCAAAGTGGCAACTGCCTTCTGCCTTTGGAGGTTTCAAGCACCCAAGCTAGTGGTGTCTTTAGGGAACTGAGCAATCCCTTTCTCCTTAAGCTCAGAAAACTGCTTCTGTGCCCAGCTCTCCCTTTCACTGGGTTGGTGCTAAGCTAGCTGCAGCTGCCACAGGAAAGGCTTCACTGCCAGGTCTCCCTTTAGACTTAAAGATAAATGGGAATGCCTCACCCTGGTCCCTTTCAAGTTAATGACATTATAAAATCCCCTTCTCCCAGCTTACCCAGCTGAGATGAGTTACACAAGTCACAACATGGTCGTCTAGCTAAAAGGCCAAAACCATTGTATCTCCACTTGGTGCAGCTTTCTCACCTTATTAAAGGGAAGGACTGACAGAGGTCAACTGTTGGCAGGCTAAAGCTGATTAGCCCACTGATAGTCCAGGGAAACACTGACAGAGGTTAGCTGTTGACAGACTAAAGCTGATTTTTCCACTAACAGCCCTGGAAGACAAAGTCTAACTTTTCAAATGTTACTTTTCCTCAACATTTTTCCAAAATACGACTTTGCAAGTGATTTAGATTTTTTTACAAATAATTAAAATAGTAGTTGAAACATTTCTGGAACTTATCCCTAAACTGAGATAGCAGAATTAGTATTTCATTATAAACTTTAGTACTTCTCATAGAAATAGATACACCTGTTAGGTTTAAATAGCTTTTGGGGGCTAGTCACTGTAGGTGCATGCCACAACTAAATTGCTGTATGTACCGCTTTTACATACTAGGCAGACTACCTTGTGGACTACATGGCCCTCTTACGGGAAGACTAATTAAATAATTATGGAGACGTTTCTTTGTGGTCGAAAATGGTTATTTTGACAGGTTTGCCTGGATGTTTAAAAACTTCAGAAGTCCCGTTCACAGGCAAAAGTTAACATTTCATGCAAAAGGTGCATTTTCCTGGACTATATACTGTGGCCTTCCTGCGATGTTAACTATGCCAATTAGGGATTAGACAATTGTACCACGATTAAGAGGGCAGAGCACATATTCAGGGGACACGAAAAAAGAGCCCATTGTGCAGAGTTCAAACACCAGCAAGACCAGTGAGCAAATACATAGGGGTGAGTAGACAAAATGAGGAATTTTGTCACAGGAACAAACACTCAAAGAGAGAATAACTGGGGTGAAGAAGTAGAGATATATAGAAAAAGAGCATGAATTGTGATATGTCACCATAGAGAGAGGGAGAGTGAAGAAAGTAATATGAGTCAATAATTGGAGAGTAAGGCACAAATCCCAATAAAGTAGGAGTGGATTAGATAGGACCCAAGAAACTGGCAACAAGAAGAGTAAGAAGACCAAAGAGAGAAAATACCAAACAGAAATATTGAGTGTATCAGAGAGAATGTGAGAGAAGGTAAATTAGGAGTAGAACTTAGAGTTGAAAGGTATGATATAAGGAGACACATTGATATCTAGAGAAAAACAAATCGACATTGATATTGGGAAAGTGCAAAGAACAGAAAGAGGAATAGGAGGATTAAAAAGGAGAGAATGCGAAACAAATGAGAGTGAGAAGCAGAGACAGACAGACAAGTGAGAGAATGTACGTGAGTTAAATATTGAGAGGAGGAGTGATATAGTAATAAAGTTTAAGGTGGGAGGGAATGACTGTCGAGGAGACAGAAATAAACAGCGAAATACACATACACAGAGGCAAAAATAGATAGGGAATGCAAAATTATAGGACCAAACAAAAGAGAGATACAAAGAGGGAGGGAAGGAGAGAGAGCAAAATGAAGGATAGCCAGCCAATGATATTCAAAGAAAGTCAGAGGGGGAGAGTAGTAGTAGAGAGAATGAACGAGAGAAATTAGACTTAGACGTTGAAATAAACTAACATAAAGAAAAGTAGAGGACACTGAAAGAGAAAATAAGACAGTATATTTTGTTGTGCTGGTGGTTGCCGGTGTGCAGCACCAGCACTTATTTCAGGGGTTTGTGACTCTTTTCTGCCCGCTCTACTGTCCCAGTCTACTGTCCCAGTCCTGGTGTGCAGAAGAGATAGCTTAAGCCGAGGAGATGAACAGAAATAGACTGAAGGACCGCCATTACATGATCCTTCACCATATCAATGCATTTGTAACCTCTTTTTATTTACATGAAATACAATGGAAATAGGACTAGTGTTGTTTGTCCAGGCCAGTGTGCAGTCTCTTTCCAGCCAGGCTGAAAGGCAGCAACTTCCAGAAGCATTTGTGTGTTCTCAGCTTGTGTTAAGTGGCAGCTAATGTTGGGACTTGCCTTATTCAACAACTGAAAGAGGTAAGTCCATAAGGCCTTCCCCAGCCCTCATTCCCACCTTGCTCAGCAGACCACTGCTCTTCCTAGATCCTAGAGCCATATTTGTAGGTACTGGCACTACTTTTTCCAACAGTTGAGCATTGTAGCAAGGGAAGCATTTAACTACATCTGACATTCAGAATTCTACCTAAAACTTGCTGAAAGTAGTACAATAGTATTTAGTATAATTAAAATAATATTCCATCAAAAGGATTACAATGTACAACTAAACAATACAGCAATCAACGTTTTCAAAGAGGAACAAGGTGTGAGATAGTGCATTTAATGCGCATCCATAAGAAATGTGGTGTTCTGCAGGCCAAGATGTAAAATCCCAATTAGGCCGACTAACTTGTCCATATTTCCAAAGTCAACAATTTGTGAACAATTACATTAAATGATGACGACACCTTTTGCTTACTGCAGAAAGAAAAAGTAGACACGCAGAATGGATTGCTTTGTAAAAAAAAAGTTATTTTTATTATTAATATCATTAGTTCAACTCTTCAATATGTACATGACCTAACAGTCATACACCATGCCCTGGACCATCACTAGAAAATACAAAGTTGAGTGCTCACATCTACTAATATTTCACATAACGCAGAGCAGCAATGGAACTAGCTGCACTGGTTTGCATGAAGGGTAGGGATCAGTAATCATCCATATTAATGAAGATATGGAGCATTTCTGCTATTTAATTTCACGGGTGCACTGTATGCTACCTGGTGTCAACACAGGCAAGCTTGCACTACAGTGCAAGTATGCCTTCGTAATGGGCAGAATAGTTTTGGTGCAGGAAGGAGTACCTGCAGAAAAACTGGTATACCTTCCTCGACAAAAACAATCATTAGAGGTTTATTCCTCTTTCTATGTGAGCTGTGGAAGCATCACACACGGAAAGAGCAAGTAACAAAGAGAAATAAAGATTGTTTTCATTGTTATGCCTCTGTCGGCTAGGTGCACCTAGATCCAGGTTTTCAAGTCTTTGTAAATCTGGATTTGCTCCAAAATAGTTTGTGTCAGGGCTGCGCTACAAAACTGACATAACGCCAATGCAAAATAATAGTAAATCTGGAACTAGATGCACTTTATGCAATGAAAACCTGATCTTTCTGCCTCAAACAGGATGAGGCCTGCAACACAGCCTGACGAAAGGGCAAAACTATTGTGACTTATGTCTTCTACCACTTTTTAAATAATACTAGGCACCCAATCTTGTGGGCTTCAAAGCCTACTTAGGGAGGCTTATTTATTCTTTAAAAGTAAGGATATTGAGAGGTGGAGCTTGGAATTGACTGTGTTGGCCAATCCTTGGAAGAGCTCCGCTATGGTGCCAGCCTCTCATTCTTGCCGTGCCATCTCCGAGGCGCGCAGTTGCATTTGCTTACCGGGCGAAGTGCACTAACACACCTGTTGCAATGAGAAGTTGTATCCCGGTTGGTGGTGGAATCATTTACACACTGCCAACCTTGCGTCCTTCAACGCCGGCTCTATCCAAGTATGTGGGATTCTGACTCTTCAATCAATCAATCAGGGGTTTATAAAACGTGCTACTCACTCATGAGGGTCTGAAGGCGCTCGGGAAGGGTGGGCAGCTCATGCTCAGTTGAAGAGCAAGGTCTTGAGGTCCTTCCTGAAGATGTGCAAGTTTGGGGAGCATCTGATGCTGACTGGTGGCTCATTCCAGGTTTTGGCTGCGATGTTGTGGAGGGATATGTAGGCATGGGTGAGAATCTTGTAGGTTATTCTCTTCTCGACCGGGAGCCAGTGTAGATCTCAAAGGTGTTGTGTCATCTGTTTGTGCCGTGGTGTCCAGAGGACGAGTCTCGCCACAGCATTCTGGATGGTGTGGAGCTTGTGTAGGAGGGTCCTGTAGATGCCGGCGTAGAGGGTGTTTCTGTAGTCCAATCTGCTGGTTATGAGTGCATGGGTGGCAATCTTTCTGTGTTCGGGGGCATACATTTGAAGGTCTTTTGGAGGATGCAGATGCAGTTGAAACTGGTAGAGGCTACGGCATTTATTTGGTGTGTCATGGAGAGAGAGGAGTAAAGGATGATGCTGAGGTTCCAAGTGTGGTCTGTCGGGTTGGGAGGATTCCCTAGGGCGGGGGGGCCACAAGCGGTGGTCAAGGGTCCCAAGATGAGGACCACAGTTTTCTCAGTTTTGAGCTTTAGGCACCTGTCCTTCATCCAGGCTGAGACGTCTCTCATTTCTTCCTGGAAGCTGAGCCTGGTGTTTATCGGGATCCTTTGTGAGGGAGAGGATGAGTTGTGTGTCATCAGCGTTGCTATGTTGAGCCCATGCTGTCTGACGATGGTGCGAGAGGGGCAATGTAGATGTTGAAGAGCGTGGGGCTGAGCGATGAAACCTGTGGTACGCCACAGTTGATCTCTGTGTGGTTTGAGATGAAAGGGGGGAGTTTGATCCTCTGGGTTCTGCTGAAGAGAAAGGATCAGATTCAGTTGAGGGCGGTCCCTTGTATCCCGGTGTTGTGCAGTCTGGCTGCGAGGGTGTGATGTGAGACAGTGTCGAAGGCCGCGGAGAGGTCTAGTAGGATGAGGGCTGCGGTGTGTCCCTGGTCAAGTAGCATGCGGATGTCATCAATGGTGGTGAGGAGGGCGGTTTTGGTGCTGTGGTTGCTGCGGAATCTGGACTGGGAGGAGTCTAGAATGGTGCGCTCTTTGATAAATGTGGTCAGCTGGGCATTTATGACGCTTTCGGTGATTTTGGCTGCGAACGGGAGTTGAGAGATGGGTCGGTAGTTCTTCAGGAGATAGAGCGCGCAGGTCACCCGACTGTAATTTTTTTCCATATGCACATTTTGGCCCATATATTCAATTCATCATATTTATTGATCGGGTAACCTACACGTTACTACCAGCAACCCAGTTCCTTCCTATTTATTACCAATGTACCCGACTTACCAAACCTCGTCACGGGTACCTATGATCACAAGGGATCAGGGAGCTAGATGTAAAAGATAAGCAGTCACAAAATACCATAACCTTTATAATATTTACACTCTTTATAATAACCACAGACTCAGGAAGTTTTGAAAACCTTTATCTAATTCTCTTCAAGGTCAGTAAGCATGAAATTCACAGTGAGTAAGCTATCAACAACCAAAATCATAAAAAGTGTATATCCATGTAAGAAAATAATAAGACCAACCATTTAGAATTGTAAAGGGAAGGTAAGAACAGGGAACATACTAGTAAGAAATTTCAGAGTTTGGACTTGATATGGAGTGACTAAAGGACGGGGAAAAAGAAGGAACATGCTAGAATGTCACAGTTTGTATACCCCTCGAAGGTGGGTAAGGCAAAAGAACTTTAATTTGTCTATAGATAATTTGAAGGTAACATGTAGCTAAAGGGAAGGTAAAAAGTGGAACACGCTATTAATTCAGTGCACACACTTTAATTCGGCTAAAAGGAGGGTAAAGAAAAGGAACATCTATTTCATGAGCAGTAGTTCACCTTTTACGTAAAAGGTGGGAAGAAAATGGATCATGCTAATAAACAGCAAAAGTGTAAGACTTTATTTATTGGTCAGCACAGGGAGGGTAAGAAAATGAACAAAGGGCAAATATAAAACTTTTAGCAGTTCAAAAGAGCCAAAAAAAGAACGTAAGTGTATTTCCCGCACAGATGTATATTTACCTAGAACGGTGTGTAGACCAACCCTGGCCACGGGTCAGTTAAGGACAGTAGAAACCCCAAGGAATACAGTCGCCAGTATATCAGCAGGTGCAGAATGGAAACCCAGGACCGGAAAACCAGATTAGGATCAGGACAGGACCACTAAGGTAAGACCAGCACCCGCAGTTCAGTTGCAACGCCTGGGCTACACCCTCTCTGCAGCTATCAGTCAAAACCCTGATTGGGTTCTCGAATTCCCCAGCAAAGTGCTCCGCCAGCACTTAAGGTTCTCAAAACCCCGAATGGGTCTGTGAGTCAGTCGGACAGAGTGCTCCGCAGCACCTCTGTTTCTCGATCAGCTATTGAGTGCGTAGGGTCAGTGACAGGTCAGCTATTCGGACAAGTCGGACGAATTCTCTAGCTAAACCTAGGTTAGTTATACTGTTTTCGGGTCAGTGTACCACCCCCCAAATGTTGCAAGTGTAAGAATCCCCAATTTTTATTGGACAACAGAAAGGACAGTTCGTCACACCTCCCAGGATTTGACTTTCTCAAGCCCCTCATTTGAATCTTTCATACCCGCCCATTGAATTTCGGGTTCCCATGACATGTTCCATACACATAACAATGGCGAATTTAACAATTATTACAATATAATACATTTAGTACATCTCAGCATCTTCTACTGTGTGAAGGTGCCTCTTCCCAGGCACATCTTGGCTGAGACCTCTGGATTGGCACGCATTCAATGTCACAGAGTTCATCCTCTGGCGGAAGACTGTCATGCGCAGAAAGGCCGTTCAATATGGAGTATTCCCGTCCCTCATGCCCAAGGTTTACGATACATGAAAAGTAAATAGAAACAGTTTTAAAACACAGAAAAAAATAAATGCACTGTATACCATGAATCCTTATACTACTACCATTACTTTATAATAACTATAGCATTAGGATTAATGCGGAATGAACAGCATAGCGAAAGCAGCGATGCAAGCTTCAGACATGTGAGAACACAAAGCAGCCATCTTAGTTTTATTGCGCAAGTGCAAAAGGTTTCCCACCAGAACTGCGAGTACGTCACATCACATGGGTATGACCGACGCATGCGCAGAAGAAATTCCCGCGTAGCAGCAGCCATCTTTAGCAGCAAGCGTATTAGGATTAGTAAACACATAAGCAAGCGTCTCTGGGACACCCAAATGTCAGAATAAGGGCAATTAGTAAGACAAACAGGTTGATTAAGACTATTAGGGTTATTTGAGGTTCATGAATTCAAGCAAGACGCTTTACGTGCGAATTCTTGCTCCATCAATCCCCTCTTTGATGATATTTTATATCATCACAAATTAATAGAACCAGATGCCAACTTTTTACTTTTTACCAAGTTCAATCTCCTCAAACATTTGGTTCAGCTTTTTCTCAGTTTCTTTATTAGGGTGAGAATTTTTCACCCTTTTATAAAACTGATTATTTAGTTCTTCTAATTCAAGCTCATCAACATTTCGTTTCACACCTCTCTTGTTCACAGTATATTTCTTTTGGTGTTTTCGACATTTATAGCAAATTACTATTATAAACATTACTAACCCTATTCCCGCAACTGCCATCAGTACTTTACTTAAAAGACTTTTACCTAGGTTAGAAAACCAATGACCTACAGCAGAGAGACCATCAGTAAGTCTCTTCCATGCACTGTCAACCTCAAGTGGTTTGAGCTCCTTTTCCAAATTAGTAATGTTCCTCACATACCCTTTGAATTCCACACTTTTGTCAGGTATGTAGGTGCAACAATGTTGCGCTTTCAACATTCTGCAGACTCCGCCCTCTTTTGCAAATAATGTATCAAGAGCAAGTCTGTTTTGTAAAACCATTGATCTGATCGCAACCATTTCGGTATTGACCATCAGGAAACCTCCAGCAGTGTCAGTTGATAACCGATCTACTACTGTTGACAATTTGCAAATTCTGTGTGTGTTCAGAGCCACTCCCACTGTAGGTATCATTGCACTAAATATATTATCTACTATTTCACCAACCTTTTCTCTTTTACTACGTACTAATTCATTAATTTTTTCAGTGCTTCCAGTGATTTTCCCCACATGGTATATCTTTGGAAAGACAATACCAAAATAACAGCTTCCGTACCAATGGTCGGGCAATTTGAAGTAAGCTTTGTTTCCACATATAAAATAAATTCCAGGAAACACAGGCTCTGACCCATCTTTGAAACCCCAACCCCCAATTACCTTGTAATTGTGTTCGCATTCACTGGAACCAATGAAGATATTGGTATACTAACTAGTTTTCTCTCTTTTAAGACAAAGTTTCCCTTTCTTTTCGAAATCCAGCAACATGGCAGTATTAGCCCTACCATTTGAGGTGCTTTCTATGCTTTCGGCCCATTTAGGAATTTACTGATTTTTGTCCTTTGCTTTCTTTTTGGAAACTTTCTCTTCTTTTCTCTACCATATTTAAAAACATTTTCTCTTTTTCGTGTAATGAACAGGTCAAGTTATCTTTGTGTGCGTTATCTATGTCTATTATACCTACAGTTAGAGAATAATCACTCATGTATTTTGCTACATCTCTAGTTGTATGTACAGGGTTCAGGTTTCTGCGGACAGGAAGTTCAGAAAATGTCACATCAACATTTGAATAATAATAATGTAAAGGTCCTCTTTTATAAAATAAACTAGTTAGAATACTACAGGAAATTCCATAGGTTAAGGGCAAGTGGTGATAAGTCACACCTTCAGCTACTGAAGTGGGTAGCTTCATGCAGACATAACAATCATCTATTTCCATAGCTTCTACATAATGTACTAACAGGTTTGCGAAAACATTTAAATGAGTTTTGTTCTTGATCTTATTGAAATGTAATCCTTCCTCATCTGGTGCTTCTAAATCTAGTCTCGTTTGCTTACGGCTAAGTGGCATCTCTGGTGCATCTACTCTTTATGGTGTATTTCTAGTGTGTGATTCTACAGTGTTTTCTGGTAAGTGATTATTTGGGTACAAACTCGGGTCTTTACTCATCATGGAGGGAATAGCTATTGTTAGTCCTATTCAAAGTATCAGTACTATTGCTACACTACATAAACATATTTGGCAGCATTTTTTTAATCAACTTCGTCTTAGTCTCCCATTCACAGAATAATCAGACATTTTGGCTTAAAAGAAGCTTCAACCCCTCTTTGTAACTCTGCACGGTTTTGCTTACTCGAGCAACTTTTCAGGTTGGTTCCGCTTCCTATTCGGCCTTGCCAGTTATCAATTCTGCATCACTTTCATCACTTATTTCCAATTTTTCAAATTCTTCCAGTACAAAGTAAGTCCATTTGGGACTCGGGTATTTGTTATTCAGTTTCTTTATACGGGCACTTCTTCTCTTTGGCCTTGCTACTGTTGGGTCAGTTTGACTTGAGACCTCATTCACCTGTTCAGACTCTTCGTTTATCGTTTTTAGTCGCAATCTCAGTCTTTTCACAAATCTGGGTACTGAGTCACCTTTTCTGAGTCTTTTAACTGGCACTGTGTCTTGGCCCTCTTCAAACACTCTTTTGTTGTCGTTCAGTTGTGGCACATTTGGTTCAGGCTCACCTTCTGTATTTTTCCCTAACTGACTGGGTCCAGGTCTTTCATCAGTTTCTTCTGCCTGGTCCCTAAACTAGCCTTGTTCAGGTGTATGCTGATTGTGGCTTTGATCTGTTTCGATCTCTTCTTCCTGAACACAATTGTCTAATCCTATCTGATCATGTTCATGCTCTTCGAGCTCTTGATTTTCTTCCGCTTGAACGTCCGCCCTCATTTCTATCTGTCCCTCTCCTAGCTCAGGAGTTCGTGGTGGAGTGTCAATTACCTGTTCTCTCCCTATCTGGTCCTCCTCAGAATCAGATTTGACTTGGATTTCGATGATCTGAGTACCTTCTTCTTCACCTGTCTCCTTCTCACTATCCCACTGTCTATCTAAGTAGATTTGTCTTCTGGTTCGTATAGGGTCGATAGTCAGGTCGATTATTGGGACCCAATCATCTTGACTGGAGCTTCGTTGTTCCTCTTCAGCTACTTCAGGACCGATCTCTTGGGACCCCTCAGCGGCACAATCTTCAGCCTCAGTTTCTTCAGGTTCTGTCACTTTCTTCGTATGGCTGGCATGGATCCAGCGAGGTACTCCTGCACACTTCACTGCTGTGGTGGTTACGAGGATCACCTGTCGTGGCTTCCCCCACCTTGGTTCAAGACAACTTTTCCAGGTATGTTTCTTTATTACGACCCAATCACCTGGATTCAGGTCATGTGCTGGAGTTGTTGGCCTGGCGACGGCGTCTCCCCCAACCTGGTGAGAGATAGAACGCACTTGGTCAGCCAGCTCTTTACAGTATTCTAGTACCAAATCATCAGATATGCTTATCAGTTTGTATCCTGGCACCCATGCATGCCGCATTGCTCTTCCCATTAGTATTTCATGGGGGCTCAAGCCCGTGTTCCGGTCTGGAATACGTCTGAGTCCCATCAACACAAGTGGCAAAGCATCAGGCCATTCCAATTGAGTGTATTCACACATTTTTCCCAATCTTGCTTTAATTGTGCCATTCAGTTGTTCCACTCCAGAAGCCTCTGGGCGATATGCACAGTGCAGTTTTTGCGTGATTTTGAATGCTTCACAAATTTGCTTAATAATTTCATTTTGGAAATGACTTCCTCTGTCGGATTCAATTAGGACTGGGAAACCCAAACGAGGTATAAGTTCCCTAAGTAATAATTTGGCTGCTGTAATGCTGTCATTTCTACATGCAGGGTAAGCTTCTACCCATTTTGAAAACAGGCAGACAATGACAAGTAGGTATTTCATTCCTCGACAAGGGGGTAACTGAATGAAGTCAAGTTGGAGTCTAATAAAAGGGCCTTCTGCCTTTCCACTCTTTCCTGGTAACACTACAGTTTTCTTTCCTGGGTTAAATTGTTGACAAACCGGGCACCTCTGGCAGAGTGCTTCTGCTACGTTTCTGAATTTCGAATTGAACCAGGTCTGGCGAAACATGCGAATCATGGCATCCCTGCCTAAATCTGTGTCTCCATGTATCAGCCTAGCCATAGGAGCAAGCATACAGTCTGGCAACACAGGCATATCATCAAGGTAAACAATGACACCATCTTCATTTCTCCTTCGACAACCAAAGTTTCTCCATCTTTGCTTTTCCTGTGGCTCTGCTGCTTCCTGTAAGTCTCTCACTTCCTCCCATGTATTCACTTCCTCTAGCATCTAAAGTTGGCAGCTGTTTCCATTTCCCCAACCTTTATATTGATTGCTATTCGGTATCTTGCACAATGTTGGGCTAACTGGTCAGCATATCGATTACCTGCTGTCACTTTGTCATCACCAGATTTGTGAGCAGCACACTTGACGACAGCCAATTCTTTTGGTAACTGGATTGATTCTAGTAGATCCTGTATATATTTTCCATTTCTGATAGGGGTGCCTGAAGAAGTCAGGAACTCCCTTTGCATCCACAACTGGCCAAAGTCATGCACAACCCCATAACCATACTGGCTACCAGTCTATATGGTTATTTTCAAATTCTTCCCAAATTTACCAGCATTTGTTAATGCAACCAAATCAGCTATTTGTGCAGACTTGACTCCATGTAAATAGGATGCTTCCACTGGGCCTCCTAGAGTACACACTGAGTAGGCAGCACTTAGACCACCTTCCTCGTGTCTCATGCATGAGCCGTCTACAAACAGCTCATAATCTTCATTAATTAAAGGATTTTCTTTTATATCTGGGCGTGGTTTTGTGCTAAACTCAGTCAAATCAATGCAATCATGTTCAATTTCCTCCCTCACTTCTGCTGCGAATGAGCTAGGCAGTAAGCTAGCTGGGTTCAGAATATTACATCTAGCAATGGTTACGTTTCCTGCACCTACAAGAATTCTCTCATATTTAGTCAGCCGACTAGGTGTAAGGTACTGGGTTTTGGTTCTTGTCAGCAAAATTACAACAGAATGTGGAACATACACAGTTACTGGATGTCCCATCACAATGGACTCACTCTGTTCAAGACTCGTGCATGTTGCAGCTACAGCTTTCAAGCATCCAGGTAATCCAGCTGCGACTGGGTCCAATGTGAAAGAAAAGTATGCCACTGGACGTCGAGTCAACCCATGAATTTGGGTCAGGACTGAATGTGCACAATTATCTCGTGTATCACAGAAAAGTGCAAAATCTTTTGAATAGTCAGGCATTCCTAATGCAGGAGCTGTACACAGACATTCTCTCAATTTTACAAAAGCAGTCATGCTTTCGTCATCCCATTCCACTGGATCTTTGGCTCCTTTCTTTGTCATTTTTATCAATGGTCTTGCTAGTACTGCAAATCCCACAATCCACTGCCTACAGTATCCTACAACTCATAGAAACATTCTGATTTCCTTCTGGGTATTTGGAAATTCCATATTTTGAATTATTCTAATTCTTTCTGTGGTAACTTTCCTGATACCTCTTTCTATCTGGTGCCCCAAATATTTTACTGAAGAGGTACAGAACTGCAGTTTTTATGGTGACACTTTATGTCCACCTTCACCGAAATGGTTCAGTAAGGCAATGGTGTCAGTAACACAGACTTTTCTGCTCTTAGATGCCACCAAGAGGTCATCTATATATTGCACCAGGACTGATTTTCCTGGCAATACTAGGGTTTCAAGACACTTTTTCAGAATCTGATTAAAAATCGAAGGGCTTTCCGTGTACCCTTGAGGGACACGATTCCAGACGTAGACATGGCTGTCGAATTCAAATGAGAAAAGAAATTTGCTGTCTGGATGCAATGGAATTGAAAAGAATGCATGACATAAGTAAATGACGGTAAACCATCCTGCATTCCACGGTCTTTGGTATAGAATCTCTGCAGGGTTTGGCACGACAGGACAGCAAGGAACTACGATTTTATTTACCTTGCGCAGGTCCTGTACTACCCTGTACTTACCACTAGGTTTCTTGATGCCAATTATTGGTGAGTTACAAGGACTGCTCAATACTTCTTGTAAAATGCCTGCTTCTAGCAACCTTTTTATTTCAATAGCAACTCCTGCTTTCACTTCTGCACTCATTTTGTACTGTTTAGTATTTGGGGAGACTGCATCTTCTTTTAGGGCTATTTTAATTGGTTCAACATTTGCCATTAATCCTACATACTTTCCAGTAAAATCCCATACCTCTGTTTTCACTGTCTCTTGGAGTTCTTCAGGTAAGTCCTGTATTGTCAGTCTTTTAATTTCTGAGTCGGGTCTTGCTAACATTAATTTGTAAATTCCATCTTCATCTGGGGGCTGAATTTCGATGCCATTTGGAGTGCAAAAGATAGTGCAGTTCATCTTGCACAGCAAATCTCGTCCTAGCAGGTTTACAGGACTGGAATCACACACAACAAATCTATGCATTTCTTTAAAATGTCCAATTTTAATCTCCATAGGTTCTGTAACTGGGGTACTAATTAGCTGATTAGAAATGCCCACTACTTGGATCGCTTCTCCCGAGAGGGGTAGGTTTGGAACGTCTGCTGTTCTCACAGTAGAACGGGTAGCACCAGTGTCCAACAGAAAGGTGACATCATTTCCTTCAACCTTTCCTTCAATGTATGGCCCTGACGGGTCCACCGGCAAGGAGGCGCCAAGCACGCACTCCTCGTCCTCCCCCCTCAGGCACCGTCAGTAGGTGTCATCACAGAGAAATGTGTCATTTAACAGAAATTGTGAAGTTGCTACATTTCTATCCTCACTTCCTTCCCAACCATCAGTGTCTTCACTCTGTTGTGCTTTGCTCCTGTAATTTGGCCTAGGTGCACGAGACAACTGATTCCGTTTTACCTGCTGCTGGGTCTTCCATGGTGTTTCATTCTGCGTCTGTGGATTCAAATCATTAATTTTCACATTACCATTCTGCACAGCCTTACATTCGTCTCTCCAGTGTCCAATTTTTCCACACCCGTGACAGGGGAATTTCTTCCTTGCCTCTTCTCTGCTCATTTTTACTCTGGGATTTCCCCCACTCCAGGGGCCTTGATTCTTATTATTAGCCATTTTACTTAACTGCTGTTCCTGGTGTTCTGCTAACTTTACCTGTGCCCACATGACATTTTCCTTTAATTCTTTCCGTTTATCTGCCAGCTCATCCTCGCAATATTTAGCATACTTCAGCACTTCATTAATTGGTTTTGCTTGCCAGCAGATTTTATTATCTTTGATCCACTGTGAGATCTCAGGCCTTAACCCTAACACAAATCGATAAATGATGTGAGTGATGTCCTTCATCTCAATGTTGTCCAGACCACTGTATGTCTTGAACACCTGTAACAGTCGTTCATAATAGGAATGCACAGTTTCATCTCGATTCTGGGTAGTTCTATCTATTCAAGTCCAGTCAGTTTCTTTTGCAGGCACCTTTCCTTTCAGATACAACATTACCTGATCGTACTTCCTCATTACGTCCCCTGAAGGAGCCCCTGTCTTCGGGTCCCTCGGGAATTCCTCACTAGGCAAATCAACAGCAATTTTACATTCAGTCCATAAGTCTACAGAAACTACAATGTCAAAGAAACCATCTATATCTTTCAGGAGTCATTTCTGAACTTTCAAAAATCTCTCGACCTGTCTGTACCAATCTACAGGTTTTTCTCGCAATTTTGGGAAGTCATTTGTAAAGGACACAATATCCTGTCGGGACCATGGAACATATACATATCCTCCACCAGGTACTTCTCGCATAGGATATTACTTTTCTACCTTTTCTGCTTCTTTTAAAACATATTCAGATGTCATTTGCTTTGATCTACTATCTTCCTTTTTCTTGGCCCACCTGGCTTTCCATTTCTCTAAATCTCCCCATTTTTGTAACAGGTTTAGCAATTCTCTGATCTGTACCTTTCTCCCTGACACATTCATGTTTTCCAAATCTTTGTCTGAGAATTCTGCTCTGTAGGTATTTGCAAAACTTTAGATCTGCTAATGTCTATTCCCATACTAGCTGCAGTGTCCATTAATTTCTCATGGTACACTCTGGTACTACGGGTAAGACTTTTACAAATGAATAACAATTCCACTTCACTAAGGGTGTTTAGTCTGTCCAACCCCACATTCCCAGCCATTAGTTCCTCTAATTCTATTCTCAATTTGTATATGTCCAATGGTTTCGGCTGAGGATTTGGTTTCTCTAATTCTAGGGTCCATCTATCGATTTCTTCAGGGGTCACTACGGTAGCACTTCTAGTACCGGAAGATGACTCAATTTGAACTTCTCTCGAAGTAAAAGGAGTGTTCTTTCTCTGTGAACTCCCTTCTGGTTCCCTTATCGGTAAATCCATCAAGGAAATCACAGATTCGCATTCACTTGCCTGATCATCTACTATCAAGGGCTCTTTTCTTGGCTGTACTACAGATGGGGTTATTATTGGAGTTTTCGGACTACTTTGCTTATCCCCGTACAGAGGAACAACTGGTCCAATAGTAATTGGAATTGTCAGAGCTTCAGGACTTGTATTTAATTGGGAGATTTTCTGAATTAGTTCTCTTCTTTGGTTAACTAAAGCTTCTCGTTCTCTATCCTGCAGTACCTTTTCCATGGAGGTTTCATGTACTATCTGCGGAACTAATATAGGGCTAAAACTCGGGGCAGTTGGATGTGTCATACTCGGTCCCTCACCATAATTAGGTTTCAGAAAGGGATTTCCCGTACTCAAAGATCTTGATTCCTACTGATAAGGAGGTCTCAGACATGGTTCTCTCACATTCAAGGATCTTGTTCCTTCATTATAAGGTGGTGGATTGTTCATTAACAAATCCTCCAAATAATCATCGTCTGAATCACCACTGGTCATTAAATGCTTTGTTTTCTCTGTCCTTTTCCCTCCCATGGGCTCCTCTACTGTTATTACAGGGTACAGTCCTTCTACTATCATGTTTTGTCTCCATTCCTTCATTCTTTGTCTCAAGTCTCTCTATTTACTTTCGGGTAAAATTTGGTTAACCCTTTGTCATTTCTGGGTCTGCCTCGCTCAAAAGCCTCTATTTCCCATTCTTCTAATGCCTCATATTGCGTTAGTCTGGGTCTAGGATGTAAATCATTCATTCGGGTTCTCAAATTGAACAGAATCCTGCCATTAAATGTCCCTTCTAAAGGAAATGCTAAAATTCCATCATCTTTAGTATATTCCACCCACTTTTCCAACCATACGCAGGCATGGTAACCTCTGTCAAACATCATAAATGATGCGGGAGTATTAGGTGGTGGAATGATAACTCCTTCTCTAGTTTTGATAGGCTTGTCTTTCTTAAAATAATTCTTTACTTTGTCTACTAAAGTCATCTTTCGCTTGCTCCCGTACATAATGCTATATCTTTCTGTTCTCCACTGATTTCTCACAAACCCTTGATATCTAGGATCCGGTCGGGACTCGGGATGATGCGAATACCACATATACCTTTTCGCAAATTACTTTTGTTTACAAATCACTTCCAATATGTTGGGAAACTGTATTTGATTGTTGTTTGTAGATAGTTCATAAACACAGATACATGTAAATATATGTGTAATTTCAGATACCCTGTAACCACTAAGGCAGGAAGATAAATTCTGTTGGTCCTGAGGAAGGTGGTTTTAAACCCACCGAAACGCGTAGACCTGGCGTCCTAGTCATTAACAACATCTGGACTACCTCTATCGCAGAAATTAGTTATTGAATGTAGTATGTCTTGTGGGATGTATGTTTAAAGAGTGTTTGTTGGTATATGTGTGGTTATCAGGGTTCACCTAATTGAATTTTTTTTCTTGATCATTTGTGAAATGGAGTGTACAGATTTTAAATGACTATATAAATTGTGAAATGATTTTTTACAGTGAAAATACTTAATTCAAATTATATGAAAAGGGAAAAAAGAAAATGTTTACATATATAAAAAATAATAAAGAAAAAAATGAAAATGATATAATATCATGGTATCTGTGTTTTCTAATTAGGTTATTTAAAAATGTTCTTTCAACTATGTCGAATGTAAAATTATAAAGCCATAGGGGAATTTCTCATGTTCAAATCACTTCCAATACAAATGCATCTTTTATTTTTCTGCAACCAATCAACAGTACGATTTCAACCAACTTGGACCAATCGGTGCGCGGCGTTTCTCGTGAAACGAGTTCTCACGCTTCTGTGCTCACCCCTCCTTTACAATACTATCTCAGCTACACGCCCGCTGTCTCGACCAATACCAGCGCGGCACTGAGTGACGTCAGCGCAGCTCCGCTACTGACTCCCTCCTTTACAAGGTAAGGAAACTCAATTCTTTATTTAAAGTGCAAGTGCTCTGTTTCATTTACAATGCAAAAACATTCGCCACTGTACTCGAGTGTCTAGAAAGAAAGATTTGTTTCACTGCAAGTAAATCTCTTCCGTTTACTTTTCATATGCTGCGGATAGAACCCTTCTGCCTATCCTTCACACAAGCATTAGAGAACCTGCTACTCCTTCGACTCATGCACTCTGGGATATATACTAAGCCAAAAGTTTCACCAATGAACCCCTTTGCTATCAATCAAGCTCAGACAAACCTGCTACTCCTTCCGTGTGACCCTTACTAGGTGATATCACAATAGAAGTTTTGCCAGCGAACTCTTTGCTATCATTTATTCATACATTTATACAGAAAACACTAATTAGTGCTTCCAGTTCTGCCCAACCTGCACCAATTTTTCCTCGAGTAACTGACCTCACTGCGAGGTGGATTCTCCTCACCACCCGCTATTCTGCCCCCGGGGATTCCAGAAAAACATATAACAATCACTAACGAGTTGGTTAGAACATTTAATCAATATAGCAGTATTTCAAAAACAAATTTAAAACATTTCATAACATTTCAAAGCAATTAAAAACGACAATTTTACATTTGATCGATCAATACTTTTAGCAGCAATAACGTTTTCACAGTTAGCAGCAGTTTACCTCTTTACCTATCTTAACTATTCCTACCTACCTTTAACTAGTCCCTAACCATCACCTCTGCTACCAGAAAATTACTGATAGAGCGCGCCGGTCACCCGACTATAATTTTTTTCCATATGCACATTTGGGCCCATATATAATCAATTCATCATATTTATTGATCGGGTAACCTACACGTTACTACCAGCAACCCAGTTTCTTCCTATTTATTACCAATGTACCCGACTTACCAATCCTCATCACGGGTACCTATGATCACAATGGATCAGGGAGCTAGCTCTAAAAGATAAGCAGTCACAAAATACCATAACCTTTATAATATTTGCACTCTTTATAATAACCACAGACTCAGGAAGTTTTGAAAACCTTTATCTAATTCTCTTCAAGGTCAGTAAGCATGAAATTGACAGTGAGTAAGCTATCAACAATCAAAATCATAAAAAGTGTATATCCATGTAGAAAATAATAAGACCAACCATTCAGAATTGTAAAGGGAAGGTAAGAACAAGGAACATATTAGTTGGAAATTTCAGAGTTTTGGACTTGATATGGAGTGACTAAAGGACGGGGAAAAATAAGGACCATGCTAGAATGTCACAGTTTGTATACCCCTCGAAGGTGGGTAAGGCAAAAGACTTTTAATTTGTCTATAGAGAATTTGAAGGTAACATGTAGCTAAAGGGAAGGTAAAAAGTGGAACACGCTATTAATTCAGTGCACACACTTTATTTCGGCTAAAAGGAGGGTAAAGAAAAGGAACATCTATTTCATGAGCAGTATTTCACCTTTTACGTAAAGGATGGGAAGAAAATTGAACATGCTAATAAACAGCAAAAGTGTAAGACTTTATTTATTGGTCAGCACAGGGAGGGTAAGAAGAGGAACAAAGGGTAAATATAAAACTTCTAGCAGTTCAAAAGAGCAAAAAAAAGAACGTAAGTGTATTTCCCGCACAGGTGTATATTTACCTAGAACGGTGTGTAGACCAACCCTGGCCACGGGTCAGTTAAGGACAGTAGGAACCCCAAGGAATACAGTCGCCAGGAGGTCAGCAGGTGCAGAATGAAAACCCAGGACAGGGAAACCAGATTAGGATCAGGACAGGACCACCAAGGTAAGACCAGCACCCGCAGTTCAGTTGCAACGCCTGCGCTACACCCTCTCTGCAGCTATCAGTCAAAACCCCGATTGGGTTCTCGAATTCCCCAGCAAAGTGCTCCGCCAGCACTTAAGGTTCTCAAAACCCCAAATGGGTCTGTGAGTCAGTCGGACAGAGTGCTCCACAGCACCTCTGTTTCTCAATCAGCTATTGAGTGCGTAGGGTCAGTGACAGGTCAGCTATTCGGACAAGTCGGACGAATTCTCTAGCTAAACCTAGGTTAGTTATACTGTTTTCGGGTCAGTGTACCACCCCCCAAATGTTGCAAGTGTAAGAATCCCCAATTTTTATTGGACAACAGAAAGGACAGTTCGTCACACCTCCCAGGATTTGACTTTCTCAAGCCCCTCATTTGAATCTTTCATACCCGCCCATTGAATTTCGGGTTCCCATGACATGTTCCATACACATAACAATGGCGAATTTAACAATTATTACAATGTAATACATTTAGTACATCTCAGCATCTTCTACTAGGCGGAGGTGCCTCTTCCCAGGCACATCTTGGCTAAGACCTCTGGGTTGGCACACATTCAATGTCTCAGAGTTCATCCTCTGACTGAAGATTGTCATGCGCAGAAAGGCAGTTCAATATGGAGTATTCCCGTCCCTCATGCCCAAGGTTTACGATACTTGAAAAGTAAATAGAAACAGTTTTAAAACACAGAAAAAAATAAATGCACTGTATACCATGAATCCTTATACTACTACCATTACTTTATAATAACTATAGCATTAGGATTAATGCGGAATGAACAGCATAGCGAAAGCAGCGATGGAAGCTTCAGACATGTGAGAACACAAAGCAGCCATCTTAGTTTTATTGCGCAAGTGTAAAAGGTTTCCCACCAGAACTGCGAGTACGTCACATCACATGGGTATGAACGACGCATGCGCAGAAGAAATTCCCGCGTAGCAGCAGCCATCTTTAGCAGCAAGCGTATTAGGATTAGTAAACACATAAGCAAGCGTCTCTGGGACACCCAAATGTCAGAATAAGGGCAATTAGTAAGACAAACAGGTTGATTAAGACTATTAGGGTTATTTGAGGTTCATGAATTCAAGCAAGACACTTTACGTGCGAATTCTTGCTCCATCACAGGTCCGTGTGGACAACTGTGGGCTTCTAAACGAGGGGTTTGACTTCTGCCTGCTTCCAGTTATCAGGGAAGGTGCTGGATTTGAGGGAGGTGTTGATTCTCCATCCTAGTTCGGGGGCGATGGCGTTGGAGGCCTTCTGGTAGATGTGAGGTGGAGAAGGGTCCATGGGGGCTCCAGACAGGGTTTTTCTCATGGTAGTGGTGATTAGTTCCACTGTGGCGGAGGTCCAGTTGGTGATGGTCGACTGGTGGTCCATGGAGAGGGGTGAATGGCGTATGGTCACTGAAGTGGTTGTAAATGGAATTAGGTGCTGAGCTTGCTGCAGAGTTCCTGGGAAGGTGTGATGTCTGTGGCCTCACTGGCGGGTTTTGTGAGTTGCTGTATGACATTGAAGAGTTCTCCGGCATCCGTTGTGTTGGTGTCGAGTTTGTTCTTGCTGAAGGCCCGTTTGGCATCCCTTATGAGCTGGTGGTAGTTCTTCAGGGCACTCCTATGGTTGTTTAGGCCTTCTGTAGTTTTTCAGCTTGACCATATTTTCTCGAGGCGTCTGAGGGTGTGACTGGCTGCTTGGAGTTTGGTGGTGAACCAGGTGGCCTTCAGGGGGCGTTGTTTGTCAGGGTTGCAGAGGGGGGCGGTCTTGTCGGCGCATCTGGAGATCCATCAATGGAGTTTTTGGGATGCGGAGTTGGCGTTGGTTGTGGCAGAGGGGGGTCTAGGAGGAGGGTGGAGTTGAGGTGTTCCCCTGAGATTTTGCTCCTGTTCCTTCATAGTGGGCGTGGGGCTGGTTTGGGTGTGGTGGTGATGTTGAAGCTGAAATGTACGCAGTGGTGGTCGGTATAGGGGGGCTGCGTGATGTGGCTGAAGTGGACGTTTGACCCACCTGCAAAGATGGTGTCAAGGGTGTGTCCTGCTCTGTGTGTGGAGGTTTTGATGAGTTGCTTCAGTCTGAGGTTGTCGAGGTTGTCGCGTAGGGCGGTAGAGTCGGGGTCGCTGCGGTTTTCGAGGTGGAAATTCAGGTCTCCAAGTAGGATGTAGTCCATAGAGGCGATGGCATGGGGTATGATAAGGTCGGTGATTGCTGTTGTGGCCATGGTGCGGGGTTCCAGGGGTCTGTAGTCGAGGGTGCGTGGAGTGTGGTCCTTGGGGAGGTCTGGATCTGGAAGTGGAGGTGTTCTATGCTGGAGTGGGGGTTGCTTGTGCTGGAGGTGGAGGGTCAGAGGGAGGTCTTTTGTGTGATGGCAAAACCTCCTCATGGGCGGTGTGGGCAGTCTTTCCTCTGGATCTTTTAACCGTTGGAGATAGTGGTGGCGATGTTGGGACCGGAGATGGCATTGGTCCGGGTTTCCATGAAAAAGGTGACGTTGGGTGTGAGGGTGTCGATCAGTTCCCAGATCTCTACAGCGTGTCTGTGGAGGGAGCGCACAATGAAGATGAAGCACGTCAGGCCTTTGGTATCTTGTGTGACCCGTGAGGTTGTGGCAGGCGTGGGGGCGCTGTAGATGGTGAGATGGTGAAGGAACGATGGCAGGGTCTGCAGGATAGCGGTCGTGGGTGGTGTTTGGTGAGGTGCTCTGGCAGTCCGGGTGTCTTTCGGGGTTGGGAGCGAGGAGGGTGGCAGCATCATAGTGGTGGGTTTCAGCGGGGCAGGGTTCCTGTTGCTGGCCACGGTCGGGACGTGGACCGGTGCAGACGGGCTTGCCTTAGGTATGCCTCCTGTGCGCCTCCGCGCAGCGGTTGACATTTTGAAGGGGAGGCGAGGGACGCTCAGCTAGGAGGTGGGAAATGGGCGGGGGAAGGGTCCACAGGTCAGCAGTGGCGGGAATCCAGGAGAGGGAACAGCGAGGGGAGAGAGGGGCAGTGGGTACAGAGGATGAATGAGTAGTGGAAGAAAAGCAAAAGAGAACACAGTAAAAGGGCAAACAGATGCACAGAATGGGCAGGAAAATAACACAGTGAAATACGCAGTGAAAAAGGCAAGAAAGCACAATATGAGCACGATTATAACAATAGAGCAAAGTCAAGCCTAGCAGGGGAATACACCGTGAGAGGGTGAACAATGCACAGAGTGGGCAGGGAATAATGCAGTGAAAGAAGCTAGAAAAAGCACAATTTGAGCAAGAGTATGAACAATACAGCAGAGTCAACAATTACCGCGAAGCGGCAGGTGGGCCACAGCAGCCTCGAACACCCAGGCTCGGGTCTCAGCAGCAGTGATGGAGCACCTAGAGCTGCTGGGGAGAGTGCAGGCCTGTGACCGAGGCCCTGCTTACTGACATGGACCGGGCCACCATCCTGATATCCTGCAGCTGCTGCCCGCAGTTGACACGGGTAGAAGGGCTGGATCATCCACATGCCAGTGTTTGTCCTCCGAGAGACTGCCTTGGGGATGCGTTCTGTACATCTGCCTGTGGCCTAGCATTAGTAGTTGAACTGGCAGAGAGAAGCTGGATCCCCTGCAGCAGCTCTCTCCTGCTTCAGCCGGCCAACCTTCTGCGTGTCAGCTCCTGGCTGCTAGCGTCTCTCCCTCCTACAGGCCATACTGACTGCCACCTCTAATAGCCCACTTCAGAGGCTTTATTCAGATGAGGTTGGTTTGTTTGAACACTAGCACCAAATGTACATGCGTAACTCAGTTTGGTGTGCCCCGGTGCTGCAACTTGTGAACCTGCCTTCAAACCTGGCATGTTGGCCGTCTTTCATAGATAGTGTGAATGGGGTTCAGAGGCTGCAAATGATTTGAGTCTGGCCGGTGACTTGTGGATTTCTTGACAGTGGAATAGTGAGCATGCTACACTGAGACCTTGACTCAACGCCATCATGAATGTACTGTTCCTATTTGTTGGGTCGGGGGGCCATCTGGTCTGTGGGCGGCCTGGTCTCAGTTTGCAGAGACACAGAGCATCATCCTTGGATATTGTAGTGGTAGCCAGCTGCTGCTTGGTAACTCACAGTATTGACATCTGTGTGCAGTGCGCATACTTGGTCTTTATCGCCTGCTCCTACCCACTGTCTTATAAGGCCTGCATGGCTGACCCAGTCTCTTCTCCTCTGTGACTACCAATTGTTGCTCCCGGTCCACAGAGCTCAATTCACTATGTGGTCTTAGCCCTTTTCCCTCCAGCCTGAGACTTTTGCTCCGCTGGGCTTCAAGGGGTTCTTGGTGTCTACTACCAGGCACTTCTGTCCCTCCTCACCAGCCCCCTTGCAAACAACTGACCCACCAGCTTCTATTCTCCAAGTTGGTCATTGATGTCCCTGAAGATTCAAACTCAGACACCAGCAGACACAGACTTAGAGACACTGCTCAAGGAAATCTTGGCCATCCTCACCACGCTTACTACTATGG
This sequence comes from Lissotriton helveticus, assembly GCF_964261635.1. Classification (NCBI taxonomy): domain Eukaryota; kingdom Metazoa; phylum Chordata; class Amphibia; order Caudata; family Salamandridae; genus Lissotriton; species Lissotriton helveticus. Next base: position 794,298,770 of record NC_136057.1, on the reverse strand, counting down.
ATGGTAAAATGACTTACCCCATGATGTAAGTGAAGTCCATGTGGCGGGAGGTGTCCAAACATTGAATAGACACGGAAGATCGAATGTTGAATACCCTGCTTTCCCAATATGATCACCTGGCAGACTAGGGTCAAGATGTGGAATTCCTTTGCCGTAAAGTCACAGATTTGGAAGACAGGGCAAGGAGGAATAGTTTTTGTATCTATTGTATCTATTGGGTCCCTGAGGGGATGAAGAAGGTGGACAAGCTGCTCTACCTGAAGGCTATGTTGCAAGAACGTCTTCATCTACAAACTTATGAACCCATGGAAATCCAGAGGGTTCACCAGGTCCCGTCCCACTGGGAGGTGTGATCCAAGGCTCTATGCCCGATCATAACATGACCATTGTGCCACTAGCACACAAAGACCATCCTGCTTCCAAATAACAGGGCACCAGTACCTCTGCTTGTCAATGTATGCTGAGTATCCTTCTCTGCAAACAATTGTGAGGCAACTAACACCACACTTAACAGATTCCTGGGCCTCTGTGATTGGATGAAGCTTGGAGATCTCAAATACAGCCTCCTTGAGCAGGCTTGGGTGTCAGTGACATTAAACAGGAAGGAGTTCCTGGACCCTGGGGACCTCTAACAGTTTCTTGACTCCCTAGATGAGTACTCAATGGACACTACTTCCCTTGAGACATCAGAGGTTGGGTGGGCAGCTGAGAAGAGAATCTTATCGCTTTGGCCTCCATCAGGATGTGGAAGCCCTGCATAAGGATGGAGAAAGGGACAAGTTGGAATCCCCACTGTAGTTGGGGCATGGGGAGCAACACGCCCATATGGATGACCAACTCTTTTGGTACACTACTGGGCATATGTTTCCTCCCCCCATTACTCCACCCAATGGGTACATCTTAGACTTTCCTTCTTGAGGGGGTTAATTTCCAACAGACCTCCCTAGTAGAAAAGACAGTTGTCTAAAGCCCTGTTAGAGGCTTGCTATATGATGTCACAGCAGTTGACACTGATATCCTTGAATGTGAATGGATTGTCTCATTATGTCAAGCAAAAAAATGTATCTAGAAACTAAACATACTGACACAGCCTTGCTACAAAAGACTCGTCTTTCACTTGCAGAATCCCTATAATTCAAGCATGAATGTGTGGGTCAGGGCATTAGTAGCAGCGGGACAGTTAATGATCTTGGGGAGACCTTCTCCTCAGACAGTTGACCTCCCCACTACCCCTTTTACCAGGCTGATTCCTGCTCTCATTCCTATATTTCTCAATCCATCCCACCTTTGGTTGTGCTGCTGTTCTAGGCCTGTTTAATGTGCTACAAATGATTGCCTTGTACAATGTATAGCTCAGAGTGAGTGTGTTTGCTGGCATATTTTATTATGCAAATGTTTTGTTGCCCTGTTCACATGCGTCTGGAATGCTCTGATCTTCCTTCCCTCCTTATTATTCTGGCTCTCCAGCATGACTGTACTGCCATTCTGTTTGGCACATGTATCTGTTTTTTCTGTTTGTACTTTACTACCCGACAAAATAAATCAAAGAATTCGAAAAATATGGATCTTTCCTGACAAAAAGGGTTATTTGGACAGTTTTACCTGCAGCTTTAAAGGCTGCAGCAGTCAATATGCAGAGATAGGTTGAAGCCATGTTTTCTTTGTCAACATAGGGGACAGCACAACTTGTGTTGCAGTCCACAGGTTACATTTAACTTTCAATGCCACTGGTGTATTTTCATGTACCATATACAATGGTGTGACAGAAATGTTAGATATGCCAGTTGGGGATTAGCCAATTTTGCCATGTTTTAGGGGTCAGAGCACATAGACTAGGAACTAGACAGGAGTGCCCCGGTGTGAAGAGTTCAAACAGCAGCAATAAAAGTCAGCAAGAAATCGAGGTGATCACACAAAAAAAGAGATTTCCTCACAGGACAAACACTTGAACATAAAATAGTGAAAGGAATGAAGCAGAAAAGTACAACAAACCTATTGTAACTTATTGTACCTCAAAAGAAAACAAAATCCAGAAATTAGCATGTGCAACTACAAGATGCCTTTCTAAATGTCCAAACCCCAAATTGAAAGTCAGTTGAAAGTCAGTAACATGTTATCAAATCACAATTTGGGGTTTGGAATAAATGCAGAATCATTATTTTAAAGGGGTGTGTAAAGGGCATCCCTTACAAATATAGCTTCTTCAGCTTAAAAATTAGTTTTGCAACCAAAATTCCGTCATAAAATATGAATATTTTTTCACAAAATCAAAATTTGGGGGTACCATTTGAAAACGGGAAGGGGTCCCCAAGTCACAACTTTCCCTTTCTGAATGTCGCAAGAACATTTTTTTAGGAGCTGACATTGATCACTGGGACCACTGCCTGCACCAAAAAAATGTTTATATAAGTATTTATCTTCTTTTTTAAACTCATCTCATTTTCCTATTAGGAAAATGAGCTGCATTATAAAGAATTGATATATATATATATAAAAAAACAGACGTGGCGGTCTGCTGACTCCAGCAGGCCTCCATGCCTGTATTTTATGAACTAACCTATTAATATATAGGTTGGTTCACAAAATACTAATACATTCGGTAGAAGTCCGTGTGCAAATTGCACCCACTTCTACCAAATCCATTCTAGTAGATACCTTATAAGAAATGGCACACTGCTATTTAATGCAATTTACGATTACTTATTAGAAATCTTAGTACATCAGGCCTGCTATGTGATAACACGCATTGGTAAAGTCAACTGTTCGGACCTTGGCAAGCTGATGCATTGGGTAATATATAGCTTTTATTGCACGCATTTGTCACATAAGTAGATCCTGAAAAAGAAAGCATGGCACTGCCGAATGTGGTGGTTGTATTTTGTAATCAGTCATATTCTTGGAACCAGAAATGTTCTCCAGTCAACATCTAACTGAGCCCAAAATGTTCAAGTATATATTAAAATATCTTCTCTATATGGTTATTTATGGTTTCAATCGTGTGTGATATTAGTGTTTTTTCATCTATTTTTTGCATTCTGAGATTTTTACACCATCAACTTGAACCTTGCTCTATTTCTAAACTACAATTTTTTCTCCTACCCAAAAATTCAGAAGTCATGTTCTTGTAATCACTTTCAATTTCTTTTTTCTTAACAGCATGCATCCTCTGACTTTCAGATATAAACATGCATATTTAAGCATGCAATCAATCGAAAACCAAAGCAGCAACAGTTGAAAAGCACTGAGTCACAGACCATAATTAGCTTGATATGATTCACGGAGAGCCATATTAATGTCTATGGATATTATACATTTTGCAAGCATAATGATGTTTTAGTGAAAATTTCACTTGAAAATAGTGATATTACTATTAGAAGTTACAATATAAGATCAGTAAAATAATAGATTATTTGGGTGAGACGTCATGCACAATCACATAGCATTTGAACACTAAACTTGCATTTGCTTATTTTTTAAACAATTTATATTGAGAACTGGACACTTCCACATTTTAATGAACAGGGCTTGATAGTAGACATCAAATATAAACTACTGAATCAAATAACATCTCACATTTACTTCCATCAAAAGTAATTTAAGTCAGATAGAGTAAATCATAATGGCTAATAAAGAAGTAATCAGTAGTTTTAAGCCTTACAAGACGTGGTCTAAACTTTTGCAAGTCATTTTAAAAAGAAGTTGAAAGTAAGGTTTCAGTCTGTCTCCAGGTTAACAACACATGAGCACTGAAATCAGTCCTTTAAAGGAAGATATAATGAGTGTGGTCAGTCCATTGCCCACATTTACATTCAATTCCATTTGTATTACCAGATTCTGACCTATCCATGTTTGGACCGCCCTGTAGGGCGATCTGGTAGTGCCAGAAGGGTGGGTTGACAGGTAAGTGTGTTGGCTGTTGTTTGGTTAGTTGTGGGCCTGTTTTGTGGTCTGCTGGGCCAGGTGATTTTGCCACAAACATTGACTGCAGCAAGCACAGTGGCCCCCAATTTCGCTTTCTGACAGCCTTTCAATGTCGGAAAGGCCAACATGGAAAGGCTGTTGGAAATCAACATCATAACCCCGACGACAGAAACGCCATCCTTAACGGATTATGAGGAGTTTGTGATGGATGGCGTCAGTCGGTCCCTCCGACTGCTGCCTGTGACTGTACAAGTCCTAATGCATCAGTCGAACCACAGCAGTACATGTGGTTCGAACTGCAGCCGACAAGCAGTCGGTTGCGGCCTGATCCGCATAATAATGAGGGCCTTTGTGCGTAATTAGTAAAAAAAAGATTTTTTCAATACGTGAAAGGGACCATGTCAGGAGTCTACTGCAGCTTCTACCACCCACTTTATCTGCCAGTGTTAATAATGACTGAATCCACACAACTACCAACTGTAACACTCCTACATTGTGTCTATTCAGACCATTCCACCACTCCAGGTCCCCAAAGCTGTAAGATTGGTTTGGGCAGCAGGTGTTTAAATTAAACAAGCAATCCCACCATGTGGCAGACTGTAGTAAGTGTTGTTGCTGCCAATAAAGTGCCAGACCTAAGCACCCGAAACCACTGACTCAAATTAAGCCCTGCTTATACAGCGTGGCAAGTTCAAACGTTTCCCCATTTGCAAATATGGGCCACTTATATTTTGGTGCTGGGGCCTATTTTCTCTCATAGTCTGACACTGACTGGTTCCATACCTTACATCTCTGTACTGTTCAGCCTTTCATTTCAGGCATAAATGTTCTTACCTCAAAATCCCTAAATCTATCTCTTCTAACTCCATCCACGCTTCCTCATGCATTCCACTTCTTTAATGTTTCCCACAGTGGCGTCCCATTGCTTTTGATCATTTTGGCTGCTCCAAAGAGGCTCTGTATCCCTCAGTCGATCATTTTTCGACCCTGCCGGTCATTGGCGTTTCAGAGTTTTAACTTCTAGCTCTTCCCTCGAGCTTTGAATTCAATCTTGAGATCACGGCCTTTGTGCGGCCAATTACCCCACAAAAAGAGAGATGTGAGACTTTAAAATTAAAATAAAATGGTTGACAAAATAATTTTCCTTTAAGTAGTGACTTTTACATCCTAAGGTTTCTTTATTATATTGCTTGAAAAATATTCTAAATGTATTATTTAAAAGGTTATTAAGAAATTCATTAAAATAGTACTGATTCCAGTTTACCAATTTACTTACCAGGTCACCTATTTAGTTCATTAGTTCCCAAAAATGTCAGGCCCTAAGTGGACTACTGTAATTTGATTGAATAATGTTACAGTCATACCGGCAGTCGCTGTGAAAAGCTTCAAAGATGAATATGGCATCACTTTTAAATTCAAATGAAATTAAATCTTTTTTTCTCTTTTTGGGAGCAACAAAAGGATCCAACTGCCGACAAATGTTGTACCAATTTAATCTAACTAACCTTGACCGTTTAAAGTGGCCAAGGTGGGCGGCTGAAATTAAAAGGCTCTAAAGAGTGAAAAGAAAATAGCTGCTAAATTACAACACAGAGGGAAGGCAGACGTTCTGTTTTTGTCATTGACAGAAATAACGTCCAAGTTCTTGCAACCCTGCATATTTTATTTTATTTATTAAAAATGGTTACTGTCTGGAATTGCTCTGAGAAAAGCAACACATCTCATTACCGCAAGGGTCCTTAGGGAGAGCTGGCAATTCATATGTAATGACTGTCATTTACATGGTGCTAACACGTTCACATCACTCGCTGACGCTGTTTACATATAATATATAGGAATCAGTAGAATGCTCAATTGACACATTATTACACTTAACAGTAACATTAGTCTGAAAACCATAAACCGTAATTTAATCTTGACTTGTAATCGTCTGAGCAAGATACGTTAAAACAAGATAGACAGTGCCTGATAGTTTTACGGATAAATGTTTCTGTTCACCTAAAGCACTCGGAATGTTGGTGAAGGCCCCTCGCGCACTGTAGCCTATCAATTGATTCGATGTCATCTAAAGAGCGAGGAAAGTCGAACTATCTCTCATCACGGCGTGCCCGCAGCAAGTTCAATTTCCATGCTCGGGGAGTCAAACCGGAGAGGTCGCCGCGCGCCGCACCAGAGTGACTACTGTACATTCATTTGCATGTTAATGCTCGGAATGAGAGTTCCATTTGCACAGCCTTGATGAAGCCGCAGTATGCCGAGGCTAACTTCAGGGAGTATACTGCCAGCCTTCCGAGTATGTGTACGTGTACAGAAGCCGAATGTCTCGTGAAACTTCTCTTACCATTGCAGCCCCCAGTGTCTTCTGCTTGGATTTTAGTAGCAGCTCACAATCATCTGCTCTGCTGTGTTTAATCTATTTTAATAAAACGATAAACTTCAAAGGCATATTGTATCAATTTTCTATACTTTCTCTTAGAAAATGTACTAGTAATAGAGGAGCATACCTCCTCCTTGAAAATGCACCAGTTGTAGGGCAAGTATTCGGAGAAAACTATATGGACACTCCAGGGCTAGCCCTGCACCTAGCATTCTACTAGACCTTACAAAATAATGCGTGAGGTAACATCATTACTACCAAAATTTCACACCAGGAAGAATGTCATTTTTTCTTGCCTTTCCCTCACACTCGAAGTCGATTCTTACCATGATAATAACTACTGTCATTAATACTTCAAGAGTTTATTATTATTATTATTATTATTATTATTATTATTATTATTATTACGATGTTTCTGCTCTGCTTTATTATTTTTAATTAAATTAATATACTACATTCAGGAATACACTCGTCATACCTTTACATTGCAAATTATCTTTTAAACTTGCCATGTAGAGTGGTGTGGCTCTAATAGACTTCAATTGTGTAATCCCTGTTGAAATCATTTTAATTTAAAGTAAAAATAAAGTCATACTTTTTAGGAAATGTTACTGATTCTCATAGGCACTGCTGTGTGTGCAAGTACATAGCAACAGTGCTTGGCTTTTACTAGAAGGCCTGTGACCTCGGACTGTGTTCCCTGTTCATGATGAGACAAGTCCAAACCTCAATAGAGGGGAAAGGAGAGGAAATCTTTAATGTGGGCCAGCACACCACCCCGATAAACTGATAACTCACATCATAAAATCATGTGCCTTTCCGCTGTGAAACTAACGAGTTAACTTATTTTAGATGTATAGGTGGTCGACAGGCCACCTTGGAAATCCTTATTTTAATGATGTAAAAGCCCTCCCCATCTAGGTTCATGCTTCATCATATTGCCTGGTTCCCCATGAATGGGTGCTGCAAATCCCAGCAGGCACCCAAAGACTCTGGCTCTTTCAGGAGATCCTTTTCTCTCACCCTGGCCCAATATTGGTCTGTGCTCAGGACACAGCTTTAGTTCGGGTTTTGTGAGAACAAATGGCAGACTGGGTGAATGAAGAGTCAACATTGGCTATTGACACTCCATTAATAATGTTTGTTCCTGGCAGGTGACCATGTCAGGATTAAAAACAAAACTGAACAAAAATGGTAGAAGTAGGATCCCTTGGCGAAAGTTCAGTAGGGTCAACATGCTTCATGCCCAAAATTCCTACATGGGTCTAGGTATTTCTTCAGGGCTGAAATTGGACCCTCATCTACTCCATAAATTATGTTTACAGTGAGCTAGAATACCAGTAAATAGTCAAAATTTGCTGGTGCCCCTTGACCAATTTGGTCAAATCATGAGAGCCCCTTTTAGGTAAATTATGGACTGCCGCTCCATCCCCAAATTTAGTTATGAGTATGTGCGATGGAAACCCTACCCTACTTCCAGAGTCCCTGGTTAGTTATGATGAGCTCAGGCAATTGTATAAGTGCATCAGCACTGAAAAAAAATGCATGGGGCTCCATGTAGCCCCCATCCTCAATGGCTCGCTTTGCACACATTAATAGTCACATTGACTGCTGCTCAGCAGAGGCAGAATACAAAAAGAAAAATGTGGAATGCATGAATTAATCCCAGCCACAGTCAATAATTATTGTGCATAAACATTCAAGGCACTACCTCCCGTGTACTCGGTGACTTGATTATAAATCACCACGGGTCCGCTTCCCTAGAGGGGCTCTTCCACGTCCGAGCAAGCCGCTAAAATCCAAACATAACAGTTTCTCCCAAAGGAAGAGCCTCCAGGTAGGTTCGTGTTGCACAATTTTAATGTAAATGCAGCAGTCACTTGTGATGAAGAACTGGCTTCGTTCATCATACGCCATACGCGTTTCAGGTTACCCCCTTCTTCAGTGGCGTTTCTGTTGTGGCAGCATTGAGGCAGAATGTACAGCTGGTCTCGCTTTATCGATCGCGCCCCAGTGGGCGTGGCCCTCTCCTGAGGCCTGCTGGTCGATGTAGTAGCATTAGTAATCCTCCAGTGAGGCTGCCAAAAGGTTGCGATTTCAACTTTAAGTAAAAAACCTTGGTAGGTGAAGACAACTGTCCCAAATAACAGACGCTGCTTGCTTGCGCATAAACATTCAAGGCACTACCTCCCGTATACTCGGTGACTTGATTATAATTCACCACGGGTCCGCTTATGCTGGGGGGCTCTTCCGCGGCCGAGCGAGCCGCTAAAATCCAAACATAAGAGTTGCCCCCAAAGGAAGAGCCTCCAGGTAGGTTCATGTTGCACCATTTTAATGTAAATGCAGCAGTCACTTGTGATGAAGAACTGGCTTCGTTCGTCATACGCCATACGCGTTTCAGGTTACCCCCTTCTTCAGTGGCGTTTCTGTTGTGGCAACATTGAGGTAGAATGTACAGCTGGTCTCGCTTTATCGATTGCGCCCCAGTGGGGGTGGCCCTCTCCTGAGGCCTGCTGGTTAATGTAGTAGCATTAGTAATCCTCCAGTGAGGATGCCGAAAGGTTGCGATTTCAACTTTAAATGAAAAACGTTGGTAGGTGAAGACAACTGTCCCAAGTAACAGGCGCTGCTTGCTTGCGCATAAACATTCAAGGCACTACCTCCCGTGTACTTGGTGACTTTATTATAAATCACCACGGGTCCGCTTCTGCAGGGGGGCTCTTCCGCGGCTGAGCGAGCCGCTAAAATCCAAACATAAGAGTTGCCCCCAAAGGAAGAGCCTCCAGGTAGGTTCGTGTTGCACCATTTTAATGTAAATGCAGCAGTCACTTCTGATGAAGAACTGTCTTTGTTCGTCATATGCCATATGCGTTTCAGGTTACCCCCTTCTTCAGTGGCGTTTCTGTTGTGGCAGCATTGAGGCAGAATGTACAGCTGGTCTCGCTTTATCGATCGCGCCCCAGTGGGCGTGGCCCTATCCTGAGGCCTGCTGGTCGATGTAGTAGCATTAGTAATCCTCCAGTGAGGCTGCCAAAAGGTTGCGATTTCAACTTTAAGTAAAAAACCTTGGTAGGTGAAGACAACTGTCCCAAATAACAAACGCTGCTTGCTTGCGCATAAACATTCAAGGCACTACCTCCCGTATACTCGGTGACTTGACTATAAATCACCACGGGTCCGCTTCTGCTGAGGGGCTCTTCCGCGGCCGAGCGAGCCGCTAAAATCCAAACATAAGAGTTGCCCCCAAAGGAAGAGCCTCCAGGTAGGTTCATGTTGCACCATTTTAATGTAAATGCAGCAGTCACTTGTGATGAAGAACTGGCTTCGTTCGTCATACGCCATACGCGTTTCAGGTTACCCCCTTCTTCAGTGGCGTTTCTGTTGTGGCAACATTGAGGTAGAATGTACAGCTGGTCTCGCTTTATCTTTTGCGCCCCAGTGGGCGTGGCCCTCTCCTGAGGCCTGCTGGTCAATGTAGTAGCATTAGTAATCCTCCAGTGAGGATGCCAAAAGGTTGCGATTTCAACTTTAAATAAAAAACGTTGGTAGGTGAAGACTACTGTCCCAAGTAACAGGCGCTGCTTGCTTGCGCATAAACATTCAAGGCACTACCTCCCGTGTACTTGGTGACTTGATTATAAATCACCACGGGTCCGCTTCTGCTGGGGGGCTCTTCCGCGGCCGAGCGAGCCGCTAAAATCCAAACATAAGAGTTGCCCCCAAAGGAAGAGCTTTCAGGTAGGTTCATGTTGCACCATTTTAATGTAAATGCAGCAGTCACTTGTGATGAAGAACTGGCTTCGTTCGTCATACGCCATACGCGTTTCAGGTTACCCCCTTCTTCAGTGGCGTTTCTGTTGTGGCAACATTGAGGTAGAATGTACAGCTGGTCTCGCTTTATCGATTGCGCCCCAGTGGGCGTGGCCCTCTCCTGAGGCCTGCTGGTCAATGTAGTAGCATTAGTAATCCTCCAGTGAGGATGCCAAAAGGTTGCGATTTCAACTTTAAATGAAAAACGTTGGCAGGTGAAGACAACTGTCCCAAGTAACAGGCGCTACTTGCTTGCGCATAAACATTCAAGGCACTACCTCCCGTGTACTTGGTGACTTGATTATAAATCACCACGGGTCCGCTTCTGCAGGGGGGCTCTTCCGCGGCTGAGCAAGCTGCTAAAACCCAAACATAAGAGTTGCCCCCAAAGGAAGAGCCTCCAGGTAGGTTTGTGTTGCACCATTTTAATGTAAATGCAGCAGTCATTTGTGATGAAGAACTGTCTTTGTTCGTCATATGCCATATGCGTTTCAGGTTACCCCCTTCTTCAGTGGCATTTCTGTTGTGGCAGCATTGAGGCAGAATGTACAGCTGGTCTCGCTTTATCGATCGTGCCCCAGTGGGCGTGGCCCTCTCCTGAGGCCTGCTGGTCGATGTAGTAGCATTAGTAATCCTCCAGTGAGGCTGCCAAAAGGTTGCGATTTCAACTTTAAGTAAAAAACCTTGGTAGGTGAAGACAACTGTCCCAAATAACAGACGCTGCTTGCTTGCGCATAAACATTCAAGGCACTACCTCCCGTATACTCGGTGACTTGATTATAAATCACCACGGGTCCGCTTCTGCTGAGGGGCTCTTCCGCGGCCGAGCGAGCCGCTAAAATCCAAACATAAGAGTTGCCCCCAAAGGAAGAGCTTTCAGGTAGGTTCATGTTGCACCATTTTAATGTAAATGCAGCAGTCACTTGTGATGAAGAACTGGCTTCGTTCGTCATACGCCATACGCGTTTCAGGTTACCCCCTTCTTCAGTGGCGTTTCTGTTGTGGCAACATTGAGGTAGAATGTACAGCTGGTCTCGCTTTATCGATTGCGCCCCAGTGGGCGTGGCCCTCTCCTGAGGCCTGCTGGTCAATGTAGTAGCATTAGTAATCCTCCAGTGAGGATGCCAAAAGGTTGCGATTTCAACTTTAAATGAAAAACGTTGGCAGGTGAAGACAACTGTCCCAAGTAACAGGCGCTACTTGCTTGCGCATAAACATTCAAGGCACTACCTCCCGTGTACTTGGTGACTTGATTATAAATCACCACGGGTCCGCTTCTGCAGGGGGGCTCTTCCGCGGCTGAGCAAGCTGCTAAAACCCAAACATAAGAGTTGCCCCCAAAGGAAGAGCCTCCAGGTAGGTTTGTGTTGCACCATTTTAATGTAAATGCAGCAGTCACTTGTGATGAAGAACTGTCTTTGTTCGTCATATGCCATATGCGTTTCAGGTTACCCCCTTCTTCAGTGGCATTTCTGTTGTGGCAGCATTGAGGCAGAATGTACAGCTGGTCTCGCTTTATCGATCGTGCCCCAGTGGGCGTGGCCCTCTCCTGAGGCCTGCTGGTCGATGTAGTAGCATTAGTAATCCTCCAGTGAGGCTGCCAAAAGGTTGCGATTTCAACTTTAAGTAAAAAACCTTGGTAGGTGAAGACAACTGTCCCAAATAACAGACGCTGCTTGCTTGCGCATAAACATTCAAGGCACTACCTCCCGTATACTCGGTGACTTGATTATAAATCACCACGGGTCCGCTTCTGCTGAGGGGCTCTTCCGCGGCCGAGCGAGCCGCTAAAATCCAAACATAAGAGTTGCCCCCAAAGGAAGAGCCTCCAGGTAGGTTCATGTTGCACCATTTTAATGTAAATGCAGCAGTCACTTGTGATGAAGAACTGGCTTCGTTCGTCATACGCCATACGCGTTTCAGGTTACCCCCTTCTTCAGTGGCGTTTCTGTTGTGGCAACATTGAGGTAGAATGTACAGCTGGTCTCGCTTTATCGATTGCGCCCCAGTGGGCGTGGCCCTCTCCTGAGGCCTGCTGGTCAATGTAGTAGCATTAGTAATCCTCCAGTGAGGATGCCAAAAGGTTGCGATTTCAACTTTAAATAAAAAACGTTGGTAGGTGAAGACCACTGTCCCAAGTAACAGGCGCTGCTTGCTTGCGCATAAACATTCAAGGCACTACCTCCCGTGTACTTGGTGACTTGATTATAAATCACCACGGGTCCGCTTCTGCTGGGGGGCTCTTCCGCGGCCGAGCGAGCCGCTAAAATCCAAACATAAGAGTTGCCCCCAAAGGAAGAGCTTTCAGGTAGGTTCATGTTGCACCATTTTAATGTAAATGCAGCAGTCACTTGTGATGAAGAACTGGCTTCGTTCGTCATACGCCATACGCGTTTCAGGTTACCCCCTTCTTCAGTGGCGTTTCTGTTGTGGCAACATTGAGGTAGAATGTACAGCTGGTCTCGCTTTATCGATTGCGCCCCAGTGGGCGTGGCCCTCTCCTGAGGCCTGCTGGTCAATGTAGTAGCATTAGTAATCCTCCAGTGAGGATGCCAAAAGGTTGCGATTTCAACTTTAAATGAAAAACGTTGGCAGGTGAAGACAACTGTCCCAAGTAACAGGCGCTACTTGCTTGCGCATAAACATTCAAGGCACTACCTCCCGTGTACTTGGTGACTTGATTATAAATCACCACGGGTCCGCTTCTGCAGGGGGGCTCTTCCGCGGCTGAGCAAGCTGCTAAAACCCAAACATAAGAGTTGCCCCCAAAGGAAGAGCCTCCAGGTAGGTTTGTGTTGCACCATTTTAATGTAAATGCAGCAGTCACTTGTGATGAAGAACTGTCTTTGTTCGTCATATGCCATATGCGTTTCAGGTTACCCCCTTCTTCAGTGGCATTTCTGTTGTGGCAGCATTGAGGCAGAATGTACAGCTGGTCTCGCTTTATCGATCGTGCCCCAGTGGGCGTGGCCCTCTCCTGAGGCCTGCTGGTCGATGTAGTAGCATTAGTAATCCTCCAGTGAGGCTGCCAAAAGGTTGCGATTTCAACTTTAAGTAAAAAACCTTGGTAGGTGAAGACAACTGTCCCAAATAACAGACGCTGCTTGCTTGCGCATAAACATTCAAGGCACTACCTCCCGTATACTCGGTGACTTGATTATAAATCACCACGGGTCCGCTTCTGCTGAGGGGCTCTTCCGCGGCCGAGCGAGCCGCTAAAATCCAAACATAAGAGTTGCCCCCAAAGGAAGAGCCTCCAGGTAGGTTCATGTTGCACCATTTTAATGTAAATGCAGCAGTCACTTGTGATGAAGAACTGGCTTCGTTCGTCATACGCCATACGCGTTTCAGGTTACCCCCTTCTTCAGTGGCGTTTCTGTTGTGGCAACATTGAGGTAGAATGTACAGCTGGTCTCGCTTTATCGATTGCGCCCCAGTGGGCGTGGCCCTCTCCTGAGGCCTGCTGGTCAATGTAGTAGCATTAGTAATCCTCCAGTGAGGATGCCAAAAGGTTGCGATTTCAACTTTAAATAAAAAACGTTGGTAGGTGAAGACTACTGTCCCAAGTAACAGGCGCTGCTTGCTTGCGCATAAACATTCAAGGCACTACCTCCCGTGTACTTGGTGACTTGATTATAAATCACCACGGGTCCGCTTCTGCTGGGGGGCTCTTCCGCGGCCGAGCGAGCCGCTAAAATCCAAACATAAGAGTTGCCCCCAAAGGAAGAGCCTCCAGGTAGGTTCATGTTGCACCATTTTAATGTAAATGCAGCAGTCACTTGTGATGAAGAACTGGCTTCGTTCGTCATACGCCATACGCGTTTCAGGTTACTCCCTTCTTCAGTGGCATTTCTGTTGTGGCAACATTGAGGTAGAATGTACAGCTGGTCTCGCTTTATCGATTGCGCCCCAGTGGGCGTGGCCCTCTCCTGAGGCCTGCTGGTCAATGTAGTAGCATTAGTAATCCTCCAGTGAGGATGCCAAAAGGTTGCGATTTCAACTTTAAATGAAAAACGTTGGCAGGTGAAGACAACTGTCCCAAGTAACAGGCGCTACTTGCTTGCGCATAAACATTCAAGGCACTACCTCCCGTGTACTTGGTGACTTGATTATAAATCACCACGGGTCCGCTTCTGCAGGGGGGCTCTTCCGCGGCTGAGCAAGCTGCTAAAACCCAAACATAAGAGTTGCCCCCAAAGGAAGAGCCTCCAGGTAGGTTTGTGTTGCACCATTTTAATGTAAATGCAGCAGTCACTTGTGATGAAGAACTGTCTTTGTTCGTCATATGCCATATGCGTTTCAGGTTACCCCCTTCTTCAGTGGCATTTCTGTTGTGGCAGCATTGAGGCAGAATGTACAGCTGGTCTCGCTTTATCGATCGTGCCCCAGTGGGCGTGGCCCTCTCCTGAGGCCTGCTGGTCGATGTAGTAGCATTAGTAATCCTCCAGTGAGGCTGCCAAAAGGTTGCGATTTCAACTTTAAGTAAAAAACCTTGGTAGGTGAAGACAACTGTCCCAAATAACAGACGCTGCTTGCTTGCGCATAAACATTCAAGGCACTACCTGCCGTATACTCGGTGACTTGATTATAAATCACCACGGGTCCGCTTCTGCCTGGGGGTCCTTCCGTGGCCGAGCGAGCCGCTAAAATCCAAACATAAGAGTTGCCCCCAAAGGAAGAGCCTCCAGGTAGGTTCATGTTGCACCATTTTAATGTAAATGCAGCAGTCACTTGTGATGAAGAACTGGCTTTGTTCGTCATACGCCATACGCGTTTCAGGTTACCCCCTTCTTCAGTGGCGTTTCTGTTGTGGCAACATTGAGGTAGAATGTACAGCTGGTCTCGCTTTATCGATTGCGCCCCAGTGGGCGTGGCCCTCTCCTGAGGCCTGCTGGTCAATGTAGTAGCATTAGTAATCCTCCAGTGAGGCTGCCAAAAGGTTGCGATTTCAACTTTAAGTAAAAAACCTTGGTAGGTGAAGACAACTGTCCCAAATAACAGACGCTGCTTGCTTGCGCATAAACATTCAAGGCACTACCTGCCGTATACTCGGTGACTTGATTATAAATCACCACGGGTCCGCTTCTGCCTGGGGGTCCTTCCGTGGCCGAGCGAGCCGCTAAAATCCAAACATAAGAGTTGCCCCCAAAGGAAGAGCCTCCAGGTAGGTTCATGTTGCACCATTTTAATGTAAATGCAGCAGTCACTTGTGATGAAGAACTGGCTTTGTTCGTCATACGCCATACGCGTTTCAGGTTACCCCCTTCTTCAGTGGCGTTTCTGTTGTGGCAACATTGAGGTAGAATGTACAGCTGGTCTCGCTTTATCGATTGCGCCCCAGTGGGCGTGGCCCTCTCCTGAGGCCTGCTGGTCAATGTAGTAGCATTAGTAATCCTCCAGTGAGGATGCCAAAAGGTTGCGATTTCAACTTTAAATGAAAAACGTTGGTAGGTGAAGACAACTGTCCCAAGTAACAGGCGCTGCTTGCTTGCGCATAAACATTCAAGGCACTACCTCCCGTGTACTTGGTGACTTGATTATAAATCACCACGGGTCCGCTTCTGCAGGGGGGCTCTTCCGCGTCTGAGTGAGCTGCTAAAATCCAAACATAAGAGTTGCCCCCAAAGGAAGAGCCTCCAGGTAGGTTCGTGTTGCACAATTTTAATGTAAATGCAGCAGTCACTTTAGATGAAGAACTGTCTTTGTTCGTCATATGCCATATGCGTTTCAGGTTACCCCCTTCTTCAGTGGCGTTTCTGTTGTGGCAATATTGAGGCAGAATGTAAAGTTGGTCTCGCTTTATCGATCGCGCCCCAGTGGGCATGGCCCTCTCCTGAGACCTGCTGGTCGATGTAGTAGCATTAGTAATCCTCCAGTGAGGCAGCCAAAAGGTTGCAATTTCAACTTTAAATAAAAAACCTTGGTAGGTCAAGACAACTGTCCCAAATAACAGGCACTGCTTGCGCATAAACATTCAAGGCACTACCTCCAGTGCACTCGGTGACTTGATTATAAATCACCAGGGGTCCGCTTCTGCTGAGGGGCTCTTCCGCAGCAGAGCGAGCCGCTAAAATCCAAACATAACAGTTTCCCCCAAAGGAAGAGCCTCCAGGTAGGTTCGTGTTGCACCATTTTAATGTAAATGCAGCAGTCACTTGTGATGAAGAACTGGCTACGTTTGTCATACGCCATACGCGTTTCAGGTTACCCCCTTCTTCAGTGGCGTTTCTGTTGGGGCAACATTGAGGAAGAATGTACAGCTGGTCTCGCTTCATCGATCGCGCCCCAGTGGGCGTGGCCCTCTCCTGAGGCCTGCTGGTCGATGTAGTAACATTAGTAATCCTCCAGTGAGGCTGCCAAAAGGTTGCGATTTCAACTTTAAGTAAAAAACCTTGGTAGGGGAAGACAACTGTCCCAAATAACAGATGCTGATTGCTTATGCATAAACATTCAAGGCACTATCTCCTGTGTACTCGGTGACTTGATTATAAATCACCACAGGGCCGCTTCTGCAGGGGGGCTCTTCCGCGGCCGAGAGAGCCGCTAAAATCCAAACATAAGAGTTGCCCCCAAAGGAAGAGCCTCCAGGTAGGTTCGTGTTGCACCATTTTTATGTAAATGCAGCAGTCACTTGTGATGAAGAACTAGCTTTGTTCGTCATATGCCATACGCGTTTCAGGTTACCACCTTCTTCAGTGGTGTTTCTGTTGTGGCAACATTGAGGCAGAATGTACATCTGGTCTCGCTTTATCGATCACGCCCCAGAGGGCGTGGCCCTCTTCTGAGGCCTGCTGGTCGATGTAGTAGCATTAGTAATCCTCCAGTGAGGCGGCCAAAAGGTTGCGATCTCAACTTTAAAATAGAAAACCTTGGTAGGTCAAGACAACTGTCCCAAATAACAGGTGCTGCTGGCTTACGCATAAACATTCAAGGCTCTACCTCCCGTGTACTCGGTGACTTGATCATAAATCACCACGGGTCCGCTTCTGCAGAGGGGCACTTCCGCGGCCAAGCGAGCCGCTAAAATCCAAACATAAGAGTTGCCCCCAAAGGAAGAGCCTCCAGTTAGGTTTGTGTTGCACCATTTTAATGTAAATGCAGCAGTCACTTGTGATGAAGAAGTGTCTTCTTTCGTCATATGCCATACGCGTTTCAGGTTAACCCTTCTTCAGTGGCGTTTCTGTTGTGGCAACATTGAGGCAGAATGTCAGCTGGTCTCGCTTTATCGTTCGCGCCCCAGTGGGCGTGGCCCTCTCCTGAGGCCTGCTGGTCAATGTAGTAGCATTAGTAATCCTCCAGTGAGGATGCCAAAAAGTTGCGATTTCAACTTTAAATGAAAAGCCTTGGTAGGTGAAGACAACTGTCCCAAAGAACAGGCACTACCTCCCATGTACTGGGTGACTTGATTATAAATCACCACGGGTCCGCTTCTGCAGGGGGGCTCTTCCACGGCTGAGCGAGCCACTAAAATCCAAACATAAGAGTTGCCCCCAAAGGAAGAGCCTCCAAGTAAGTTTGTGTTGCACCATTTAATGTAAATGCGGCAGTCATTTGTGATGAAGAACTGTCTTTGTTCGTCATATGCCATACGCGTTTCAGGTTACCCCCTTCGTCAGTGGTGTTTCTGTTGTGGCAACATTGAGGCAGAATGTACAGCTGGTCTTGCTTTATCGATCGTGCCCCAGTGGGCGTGGCCCTCTCCTAAGGCCTGCTGGTCGATGTAGTAGCATTGGCAATCCTCCAGTGAGGCGGCCAAAAGGTTGCGATTTCAACTTTAAATAAAAAAATAAAAAACCTTGGTAGGTCAAGACAACTGTCCCAAATAACAGGCGCTGCATGCTTGCGCATAAACATTCAAGGCACTACCTCCTGTGTACTCGGTGACTTGATTATAAATCACCACAGGTCCGCTTCTGCAGAGGGTCTCTTCCGCAGCCGAGCGAGCCGCTAAAATCCAAACATAAGAGTTGCCCCCAGTTGCCATCAGTGATGTCATGAGTGATGTCACTGACCATGTCATGAGTGATGTAATATGTGACATCATCAACAGTGCATTGCGGGTGCACGAGTTATAGTTAACTATAACGGGGAAATTTCAATGGTTTTGTATGAGTGAAATGTCCAGCTAACTATAACATGTGTGAAACCTAAGGTTTTTTCAGTGAATTTCAAAGGTTTTTTAAATGCTAATTTTTAACTATAACGTGTGAAAAACCTAGGGTTTTTCCGGTGAATTTCTAAAGTTTTTTAAATGCTAATTTTTAACTATAACATGTGTGAAACCTATGTTTTTTTTCAGTGAATTTATAAGGTGTTTTAAATGCTAATTTTGAACTATAACGTAGGTGAAACCTATGGGTTTTTCACTGAATTTCAAAGGTTTTGTAAATGATAAATTTTAAATGTATTAATTGTTATATTTTCTTTATACTGATTTACTACATTATTTTAACTTATTTATTTTTAGATATTTTATTTTTTAAATTACATTACATATTGTTTATATAAATTGAAAAATACATGTTTTTAAAAATATTGAAATTGTCTCGCTTTATCGATCGCGCCCCAGTGGGCGTGGCCCTCTCCTGAGGCCTGCTGGTCGATGTAGTAGCATTAGTAATCCTCCAGTGAGGCTGCCAAAAGGTTGCGATTTCAACTTTAAATAAAAAACCTTGGTAGGTGAAGACAACTGTCCCAATTAACAGACGCTGCTTGCTTGCACATAAACATTCACGGCACTACCTCCCGTGTACTCGGTGACTTGATTATAAATCACCACGGGTCCGCTTCTGCAGGGGGGCTCTTCCGCGGCTGAGCGAGCCGCTACAATCCAAACATAAGAGTTGTCCCCAAAGGAAGAGCCTCCAGGTAGGTTTGTGTTGCACCATTTTAATGTAAATGCAGCAGTAACTTGTGATGAAGAACTGGCTTCGTTCGTCATACGCCATACGCGTTTCAGGTTACCCCCTTCTTCAGTGGCGTTTCTGTTGTGGCAACATTGAGGCAGAATGTACAGCTGGTCTCGCTTTATCGATCGCGCCCCAGTGGGCGTGGCCCTCTCCTGAAGCCTGCTGGTCGATGCAGTAGCATTAGTAATCCTCCAGTGAGGCTGCCAAAAGGTTACGATTTCAACTTTAAATAAAAAACTTGGTAGGTGAAGACAACTGTCCCAAATAACAGATGCTGCTTGCTTGCGCATAAATATTCAAGGCACTACCTCCCGTGTACTCGGTGACTTGATTATAAATCACCACGGGTCCGCTTCTGCAGGGGGGCTCTTCCGTGGCCGAGCGAGCCGCTAAAATCCAAACATAAGAGTTGCCCCCAGTTGCCATCAGTGATGTCATGAGTGATGTCACTGACCATGTCATGAGTGATGTAATATGTGACGTCATCAACAGTGCATTGCGGGTGCGCGAGTTATAGTTAACTATAACGGGGGAATTTCAATGGTTTTGTATGAGTAAAATGTCCAGCTAACTATAACATGTGTGAAACCTATGGTTTTTTCTGTGAATTTCAAAGGTTTTTTAAATGCTAATTTTTAACTTTAACGTGTGTGAAACCTAAGGTTTTTGCAGTGAATTTCTACGTTTTTTTAAATGCAAATTTTTAACTATAACATGTTTGAAACCTATGGTTTTTTCAGTGAATTTATAAAGTTTTTTAAATGCTAATTTTTAACTATAACGTAGGTGAAACCTATGGTTTCTTCAGTGAATTTCAAAGGTTTTGTAAATGATCATTTTTAAATGTTTGAATTGTTATATTTCCTTTATACTGATTTACTACATTATTTTAAATGATTTATTTTTAGATATTTTATTTTTTAAATTTCATTACATATTTTTCATATAAATTGAGAAACACATCTTTTTAAAAATATTGAAATTGTAATATTTTTATTTTGTTTATATTTTTTAAATTTTTATATATTTTATATAGCAGGCAATGATATCCTATGAAAGGAAATTCAAGTTACTGTAACTACGGTTAGAATTACTTTTCAGGATCAATAGTGGACTGAGAGATGCAGCACTGAGGTCTCTCCTGATAACAGGTGAGTAAATCGGAATTCGTAGTTTGGCATATTTTTGAGGAATATTTTAAAATTCCAAAACTCCACACTTAGAAGAATTTCCAAGTGAAACCAGTCAATGTTAGCCTATGGAAGGAAATTCAAGTTACTGTAACTACGATTAGAATTACTTTTCAGGATCAGGAATGGGCTGAAAGATGCAGCACTGAGTTCTCTCCTGATAACAGGTGAGTAAATCGGAATTTGTAGTTCGGCTGATTTTTGAGGATTTTTTTAAAGTTCCAAAAGTCCACACAGAAAATTTTTCAAGTGAAACCAGTCAATGTTAACCTATGGATGGAAATTCAAGTTACTGTAAGTATGGTTACAATTACTTTTCAGGATCAGTAGTGGGCTGAAAGATGCAGCACAGACGTCTCTCGTGATAACAGGTGAGTAAATCGGAATTCGTACTTCGGCTGATTTTAGAGGAATATTTTGCTCAAAAGTGAAGGAAGGGGGCGGGGCCTGAGGACACATGTGTGCAAACACGCCTTGTGGAGCGTTTTAGGTTGGGGAATATATTCCTCTTCAATCCTGAGGTCATCTGTGAGCCAACTAGCCCATCAGGTACCTCCAGTTTGCGCCAGGGAGCTGCGTTGCAGAGAGGTGTTTTTACAACACTCTGCGACGCAGCTCCGTGGCACTTACTAGAGGTACCCGTTGGACTAGTTGGCCCCTAGGGGACCTCTGGATTGAAGAGGAAATGCTAGTTTTTAAGTGTGATAGTAATTATACCTAGTTTTTGTACTGATTTTCTAGTTTTTTAACTGTTTATTTATAAATATTTTATTAATTAAATAACATTAGATATTTGTCTGAAAATTGCAAAAAAATTTAAAAGAATTCGTACTGAAATATTGATTAATTATTTGTTTTCCTTTTTTTCAGTTTAGAAAGCTTTATTGAAGTGATAACCATAGTAAAACATCAGTACAAATTATATGATGAGAGGTGGCATCCATGGAATAAAATTAACAATGAGGTAAAAGGGAAAAAAAAGACTCACACCTCAGAAAAAAAATCTATACAAAGTCAAATAAATTTTTTAAGATTATAAGAAGAAGGAGAAGGAAGAAGAAAGGAGAACAAGAGAGGAGGAGAGAGGGAGAAGAGGAGAAGAGAGAAGAGAAGAAAGGGTCTGATACTTGAAGGAAAGATGAAATATGTAACAGTGAAAAAAATACTGAGAAAGAAAAAACAATAAAAAATGCATTTATAAACATTAACTGTTAGACCTAGAAAGAAAAGAAGTTAAAGGCAACCATACCAAATTCTTTTTGATTAACAAAGCAGTAGAATTAGCGAAAGCACGATCAAGTCTGAGATTGCATAGTAAATTCTACCAGTCTTGGAAGGAGATCTTTGAAGTGTCTTTCCAGTAAGTAGTTATAATTTGAAGAGTAATGGCAAAAAAAATGAAATGAATTTACCCACCATACCATGAACATTCCAAACAGGTGAACAACTACCCAAAAAACATGAGAAATCTCAAAAGTAACAGTAGTCGATAAAATATCATTCAGTTTTGACCAAACTTGAGACCAAAAAGCTTTAACTAGAGGGCAAAGAAAAAACATATGAAGGAAATCACTATTATTGTTAGGACAAGACCAACACTTCGTGGAATCTATTGGCTTAAATTTATACATATCACAGGGGTGAGAAAATGTTTGTTTATAATATAAGGTCTGAGTAGTGCTAGCAGAACGTGAGGAAGTGTGAATTTTTGTCCAAAGAGAATCCCCTGTGCATAAAGGGACTGTTAGGGCTAGATCTTTTTCCCATATAAGCTCTAACTTGGATTTGGCTCTAATGTTCAAAGGGCGGGAAAGTATTTTATAAATGGTAGAAGCTTTGAATTGAGTGGAGAAATCGATAGAGGAAGGGAGAGTTTGATCAGCTGTGATCGTAGGGGAATCCTGAAGAGAAAGGCGAATGAGAGATTCTTTAAGTAGAGGATAATGAGGGGCATGGGAAGAGGAGACGTTGTAGGAAGTTTGGAGATCTGAAAAATCCATAAAAGAACCATCTTTCATTAAATGTTGAGGTGTAATAATACCTTTGTCAATCCATCCTTTCCAAAATAAAGAACGTTTATTAATCTTAATGTTTTCACGATACCAAATTGGGGTGCATAAAAAAGGATCAGCAGAAGGTAGGTGTGAATGGAGCAGAGAGGTAGTTATTGCTTTGGAGTGGGTAAAAATAGGAGACGAGAAGCTTTGAGCAGGTTGGGACAAACATACAGCAGAAAGGAAAGAAAAAGGAGAGTACTGAGCTTGTTCCAATGAGCTCCATGCTGTTAAAGGCGGAACCAAGGTCTCAGATAAAGAAGTCCAGATTTGTTTCAGAGTGAAAAGAGAATGATAACGACGAATGTTAGGAAAATTGACACCACCCAATTACTTAGAAGACTGAGGACGAGCCATTGAGATCCTGGGTTTGCGATTGTTCCAAAAGAAACTTGGAGAGAGAACTATTGATAACACGACAAAAGGAATTGGGAAGAGAAATAGGAAGCATGGAGGAGTAAAAATTAATAATAGGGAGGAGCATAATCTTGATGGTAGCTAATCTATCCCACCAAGAGAGAAAAAGTGGAAACCAACCATCAATCAAAGCGGACATTTTCGTAAGGTTGTCAGCGAGATTATTTTAATTGTTTCCTTGATGGTGTTGGTATAAAGGATACCGATACACATAATTTGTTTAGAATTCCATTCGAAACCCATAGTAGAAAACATAGAAGGAAGACAGAATTTATTAAGAGGTACGATCTCAGATTTATTAACGTTTAGTTAATATCCAGAGACATTTTAGTAATCATGTAAAAGTGAAAAGAAGGCTGGCAAGGAAGTGGAAGGGTTAGAAATGTATAAAAGAATATTGTCTACATATGCAGTAAATTTAATGTCAAATGACTTGAATTGGAAACCCGAATAGTGGGGGGAGCGTCTGATTAATTCTAGGAAGGGTTCCAATGCAAGGATAAAAAGAAGGGGGCATCTCTATCTAGTCCCTCTGAGATGAGGGAAATAACGGGACTGATAACTATTTACCCAAACACTAGTGGTCGGAGCTGAGTAGACGAGTTGAATGTATTGGAGGATAGGAAGACCAAAACCATGCCCTTTAAGCGCACCAAAGCCTAACTGCCAATTAACCCTATCAAACGCTTTTTCTGCATCTAATGTTATGGCAGCTAAAGGAGAATCTAATTTAGAGGCCAGGTGGATGATGTTAGGAAAGGCACGTGAATTATCTGTACTGAAATGACCTTTGACTAATCCAGATTGGTATATGTAATATATTAATAAGATCAGGGATAACTTTATCAATACGTATGGCGAGTAATTTTGCAAAGATTTTACAGTCTGTGTTAATCAAATAAATGCGCCTATAATTTTTGCAAAGGGACGGATCTTTATCTTTTTTAGGTATCAAGCAAAGCATAGCCTGAGTAAAAGTACAATGCGCTGTACCAGAAAGTGATTAATAAGAGAGAGAAGATGAGGGGTCAAAAGTGATTTAAATTGGAGAAAGAATCGGACGCAGAAACCATCTGGACCCGGAGTTTTATCTTTAGGCAGAATTGAGATAGCATCAATAATTTCTTATTCGGAGATGGGGGAATTCAAAGAAGAAAGGTCGACTTGAATTTCGGGAAACTTAGGAATTCATTGAAAAAAGGAGTCAATAAGATCAGGAGAGAGAGAGAAGATGGCGTGTTCAAGAGGTATAGTATTCAGTAGAGCGATAAAGAATTTTAGAATCTGAAAGATTCAACATTTCCAAAGAGTCCTTAATCGCATCAATTTTATTCTTTTGCTTTTTAATTTTAAGTTAATTGGCGAGAGATCTTCCAGCTTTATTCGCCCACCATACATTTTTGCATTGACTTTAAGAAGATTGTTGCAGACCGAATCCAGGGATTGCTTGTTGTAGTGCATTTTTTCTTTAATAAGTTTGGATAGTGTGTCCGGGCAATTAGCGGAAAAATATTGATGTTCCAACATTTTAATTTGTTTAAGGAGTGAAGTAGATTCTGAGCGAGCTTTCTTCTTTTTCCGGGAGACAAAATCGATAATAAAACCTCTGGCGGAGGCCTAAAAGGCACAACAAATTAAGTGAAATTGGGAGACAGAAGAGATATTATGGAGAAAGAATTCTTGAGCAAAGAGTGAAAACTTTTCCATAAATTGAGAATCCAAGAGAAGAGAATTGTTAAAACGCCAGTGCCTAGATGAGGGTGTAGGAGAAGGATGGTCTATGTCCAAAATGATGGGGGCATGGTCAGAGATAAGAATGGAGCCAATCTCAATATTATTCATGAATTGTAGGGTATGTTGAGTGAGGAAGATATAGACTATCTGTGGGCTGGAGAAAAAAAGGAATATTCTAGAGCGTTCGGATGTGAGGTTCTGCATGCATCAACTAAACCTCTTGTAGAGATTGCTTTGTGAAAGGTTTTTTGCATCTTGTTGGGGACATATTTGGCTTGAGATTTTCGATCCAGAAAAGGATCCATGAGTTGGTTGCAGTCTCCAACCACAATCAAATTGTCAGTAACATGTGAGGAGAGAAGAGTGGAAAAATCAGACCATAAGGTTGGGTCAGTACTGTTAGGGCCATAAACATTTGCAAAAAGAAACAGGAGTGTAATTAACTGTAAGATCTAGGAAAATCCATCTACCATTAGTGTCTTTGGATTCATTTTGTAAATGAACAGTAAATGAATTATGAAATAGAATAACAACACCATTCTTATTAATGTCAGCTGGGGAGCACAGAATTTCACCCACCCAATGTTTACGTAATGAAGGCAAATCTTGTAACCTGAAGTGTGATTCTTGTAACAAAGCATTATGACATTTCAATTCAGCAAGGTGGGACAACATTCTCTGCTTCCTAACAGGATTACGGATACCTTTTACATTGCATGAAATTATGTGGAGACTTGTCATAGGTAGAGTACAAAAAAGGGTAAACAATTTCTAAGTAAGACAGATGCAAGAGAGACATAGATTAAAGTATTGGAAACCAAAGAGGATACCAGTGTGAAAAAAGGAAGGGAATGAAGAAAGAGAGTAGCAAAAAGAAAGGAGAGTTTATAAAATTGCATGGATTAACAAAAGAAGTGAGTAAAATTAAAATTAAAGAGTCACCATTATAAAAGAGTAAAAGATCAACAAAAAACTCAGAAAGGAAAGGTAGAGTAGAAGACTTTGGGAGCAAAAGGACATTCGCCAAATGAGAAAAGGGGAGAAAAAGATAACTTGCAAGAAGGGGAAAGAGGAAAAGAAAGAAAGGAGGGAGGAGAACCTAGTCTCCCAAAAAGAGATAGCAGAAAAAAGATGACAAAAAGTCTGAGGGCTTTAGTCATAGGGAACACTGTGAAGAAGAACATTGACGTGTGAGGGGGCAGTATGGAACAAGACAACCACGTGAATAAAGAGACCCAGAGAAAAGAACAAGATTACCTTTGAAAAATAAAAATAGAAGTGAGAGAAGAACCAAAAACAAAGGCAAACAATGGAACAAAAGGAAGGGAACTTACCAAACAGTGGAGCGGAATTGCAGCAAATGTGTCGCACATTACAAACATGGGGGTAACAAAGGTGAGGAACATCAACATCTATTCCATAGAGGGACGGCCTGGAAAAGGTGAGAAACAGCAAACAGAAACATAGTTAGGGATAACAAATTACATATTAGGCACGACAGAACAGATTAAAACAGATACAACATCTAGCAGTTAAGGCTTGCTCAGTTCCATAAGTTCTCCTTTCTGAACATGGATGAACTTCCGGAGGTTTGGCAGGATCTTCAAAGCTCAAAGTTCTTTCTTTATACATTACTTTAAATAAGCAGGGATGTATTAGGCCATAACAGGCATTCACCCAGTGTCTCTCCTTCTAGTACTGTAATCATTCAGGCAGTAAGCATGTGCTCATGCAGTGAGCCAGGCTTTAGAGCATGGACTGCTTCAAAGTGGTATGCATTATGCATGTAGTGGTGTAACCACCTTCACACTTGTGCTTCAGGACTACAATTCCCCACTCACTATCCATACACTCCAGCAAACACAGTGTGACTGCTGTTGCAATCCCATAGTGACTCTTTCAGTACCAGGTAGTAATTTATTCACTAAAGTAAAAGTCAACCAATTAAGAATTCACCCAGTGTCTCTCCTTATAGTACTGTAATCATTCAGTCAGTAAGCATGTACTCATGCAGTGAGCCAGGTTTTAGGGTTATGGAGTGCTTCAAACTGCTCAGTGCTATGCATGTAGTCGTCTAACCACCTTCACACTTGTGCTTCAGGCCTACAATTTCTTAGTCAGAATTTATATGAATTGAGTTCGTATGGTAATAGAAAAGTATAATTTATAAAGTTATTAATATACACTTATTTCTGATTATTTTTTTACAAATACTGTTTATCATCAATCAAATAAAGTTATCATGTGGAACAGAATAAGACAAATAAAAGAACATAAAAAAGAAAGTTACTTGAAGAAAAGTAAACCATAATTATTGGATATCCCACATAATGTGGCTAAAAAGACAAAATCTTCTGGTAAGACCACAAAGCAATGTATTAAACTTATTTGTAGGGCCAGACAGAATGTACAGAATACTAAATCTACTGACAATGCTTCAACTAGAAAAAATTGTGAAAGTAATAGAAAAAGAAAAAAAGCAAATGGACAGTCAAAGGAAACGATGTATGGTAAAAGAAGACAAAATCAGTATAAAGATATTCGAAAGAAAATATTTTACAAAAGAGTAGTACATAATTTACTGAAAGATACAAAGAAATATAAAAAGAGAGCACTATTTTATCAAAAGAAGAAGCATTTCAAATCCATTGTTGAAAAGGCTTTTGAAGTAAAAAGAAAACTATTCATTTTAGTATTAAACAGAATTAGTTCAATAGATAAACCAATCCATTTTATGAAGGACAAAAGCAAGAGGAAAAGAGTAATTAACAGAAGTATTTTTTGTGATATTTTTTAGGGTAATGGAAACACAGTTCAAGTTCTGAGCTTCTTTTTAATGAAGAGAGTTATTATCAGACCAATGATTTGTTGCATGCAGTTGACACCAGTGGTCGAGCTTATGAGGTCAGCAATGGTTGTCCAATTGACAAAGAAAAAATGGTTCCCAGAAATGCAGAAGAAGTGATAGCTGATGAAGTTCTAGGCAGACGTCCTAAAGCCCCAGTGTACACTTCGGATTGCAGTAGTATTTGTAGTGTACGACAAGAATCTATTGATAAATTACGCAATTTCTAACGAGCATATAGTAAAAAAAGTATTAAACAAAAGATTAATCTGTTGCAAGGATTAGACCCTTGCAGAGTGAGAAAAAATACTGGTTTGCAAGGTCATTCTCTGGCTTGTCTTTCTAGGAAAGTATGTCAAAGTATTTTCACCATTTCAGGATGTTGGCAGTACATCATACTCAAATGTGGAAATTAATGAGAACATTTTATTATGCAAAAAGTCCAGCTCTAAAGTTAAATGAGTTGAACAGTGCTCTTTTGTGTGGGTCAGTATCAGATGTGAAGAAGGTTTGTGATGATATTGAGTTTTGTTACTTTGGTCCTGAACAAGAGAGTGAAGAAACTCAGACATTAATAGAGGAAAATGTTGTAAAGATTATTGAACATAGTTGTACAAAAATTTGAAAGTGAAATTACAAAGTTTAAGGTGATTTCAGGTAAAAGGACAAATTTTTCTTGTATTAGTTGTCGGCGAACTCACTATAAAAATCAGACCAGGTGTGTTGATCTGTATTTAAAAAGTGAAAAAGAAAATAATGATATGTGGAAGAAATTTGCGACCTATTTGTTGTTAGAGAATTGTTTTGATTTGGGTTCTGATCAGCGTATTTGTAAATATTGTTATAACAAATAAGATGAGAATAAAATGCCTGCTAGTGCTGTGCATAATCATTTAGAGTTTGTTGCTATTCCTCCAGAATTGACAGATTTAAACACCTATGAGTCAATTCTCATTCAATGTGTGCACCTGTTTCAGGCTATTGTTCGCATGGAGCCTAAAACAGGTAAATTGCCTTCTTCAGATTTACAAAGAGGAATAAAAGGAAGAGTTGTGTATTTACCGTTACATTTAAAGAAAAATATTGAAACTATTGTGTAGAGAGTGTAGAAAGTGAACCACTAGTTAGGTATTCTTGTTAATGGTGTGCCTACTAAAAATAAGAAAATCTGGCAGGAGTTAGTGGATGTTAGGAAAGTACAGAAGGCAACTTTGTATTTGATAAAAAACAATACATAGTATAAAAATGTTTATATGGGAGAAGAAGAAATACTTTTAGCAGACGATACTGAAACGTCAAGTGGGCAAATGGAAAAAGTGGATATGTTAAGATGTGAAGAAATCTATGAACATTACAGTGTGCATCCACTTCATTCAAAAGAAGTAATGGGGAACACTATTGAGCTGTTCCAAATGAATAAAGCAAAAGCAAGTCCCATGAGTGTATGGAAAGAGAGCTTGTAAGCTCGTTGTTTTCCACAGTTGTTCCCAACTGGAAAAGGAGGATGATATGATGAACGTCCTGTGCAGATTTCTGCATCTGAATATCGGACAACAACATTATATGCAGAAGATCCAAGTTTACGACAATGTATTCCTTATGTATTTCATCTTTTGTTTGAGAGTGACGTGTCTGGACTTTCATATGCAGTCAATCCCATTTTAAAAACTGGAATACATCGGCAAAATGTATTTGTAAAATATTTTATGGAAAATGCAAAAGAATTGCTGAATGAAGCAACAGAGGAGTGGAAAGAAGCAAGAGAAGTGCAGAAAGAGGCAAGTGAGGTACAGAAAGAGACAAGAGAGGTGAGGAAAATGACAAGAGAACAGCAACAAGAGGCAAGCGGGATGCAACAAAGAAAAGAAGGGTGCAGGAGGAAGCAAGAGAGAGGGGCAGAAAGAAGTAAGAGAAGTGCAGAAGGAGGTTCAAGAGGTGCAGAAGCAAGAGAGTGAGGTGCCAAAAGAGGCAAGTGAGAAGCAGAAAGAGGCAAGAGAAGCTCAGAAAGAGGCAATGGAATTGCAGAAAGAGGCAAGAGAAATGCACAAAGAGGCAAGAGAGGAGCAGAAAAAGGCAAGGAAGGTGTGGAAAGAAGACAGAGAAGTACAGAAAGAGGCAAGTGAGGTGCAGAAAGAGGCAAGAGAGGTAAAGAAAGAGGCAAAACTGGTACAGAAAGAGGCAAGAGATCTGCAGAAGAGAGCAACAGAGATACTGAAAGAGGAAAGTAAGGTGCAGAAAGGGGCAAGAGAAGTGCAGAAAGAAAAGAGCTTTGTGCACCATTAGTACTAATTTAACACCCACGTTTAGCAATACGTAACACATGACCATTCCAGCTTTGAAAAGGGCCTTCCACCCCGCTGTAACACGTGAAGCTGCATTTCTGCAAACATTTGAGATGTTTGAGCTAGAAACAAGGCTTTTTTTGTTCAATTCTGCAGATTAGGCAGCAGATGATAGAATATTTGGCAAATGCGGAAAATGTATAATTATGTGAAAATCAGTGCAACCGAACAGTCGCATAATGCCAGTGGCCCTGCTCACACTCTGACTAGGTCCTGAAATGCTCCTCAGTTGGTCCTTCTTTTTTGTGTCTCATTGAGTTTATAGTTTAGCTTCTATTGAAACGAGGAAGATTAAACCTAAAGTTACAACTCCACAACACAGACTACAATACCACAGCAGGATTGCTAAATTCACATAGCAGGCCATGCCTCCTTTGCCCACCACTCTGCAAACGTGCTCCCTAGTGCGCTCTTAATTATGGATTGAAGTCCCCTTTGCTGCTGGGGCTCCTTAGGGGCCAACTAGCCTACCTCTTACCTCCAGTAAGGCCCACATAGTGGAATTGCTGAGAGGTAGACACAGGCTATGCCCCCCTTTCTCTACCACTTTGTAAATGCACCTTCTGGCATACTCTTGGTTGGGGGATGAAGTTCCCTTTCCTCCTAAGGGTCCCTGGGGGCCAACTAGCCCTCCAGTAGGCCCCATACAGCTGTTTTGCTGAGATTGCTCAAAGACTGCACCCCCTTTTAACAACAATCTGCAAACTTGGCTCCTAGCGCACTGCTGCTCAGGGGATAATGTCCACTTGTGTCCTGAGGTCCTCAGGACACAAGAGGATTTCATCGCCCCACCAGCAGTGCACCATGAGACATGTTTGCAGGGTGGTGTAAAAGGGGTGTGGCCTCGGACCACCTCTCAGCAATCTGACTGTGTGGGGCTTTCTGGAGGTACTTGGTGGGCTAATTGGCTGCAGGGCCCCCAAGGAATAAAGGTGACTTAATTCCCCACCTTAGAATGCACCAGGGGGTGCATTTGCAGAGTGGTGCAGGGAGGAGTAGGGCCTCTGGCTTGATGCTGGCTTTTCGTTTAAAAATTTTTTTTTAGTAGAGGGTCTGTGTAGACCCCCTTCTTTTATTATTTTTTGGGCCCTGGGGACCCAAACCCCAGGGCCTAACTATTTTTTTTTTTTTTAACCGGGAACGGGGCCATGTGGCTTTCCTTCCCTGAGCCACTATTAACCTCATCTCATCTCTTTGGCCTGGCCAAATTTTTTTTATTTTGGAGGGAGACCGTGTGGCCACCCTCTTGAGGCCAATAATGGCCCCGGGACCCCATCCAATGGGCCATTATTGGCAGGAGGCCTGGCCAGCCTGGATTTTTAGGGGGCCGCATTGCCCCCTTCCTAAGGCCAATTATGGCCCCGGGGACCCCATTCCCTGGGACTGGCATTTCTTTTTGAAAAAAATATGTTTTTTTCCTGTGTGGGGGTCTGTGTGGCCCCACTCACGTAACCATTCCTGGCCCCAGGGACCCCATTACCCGTGGCCTGGCCTTACATTGGGGCCCATGGAGGGAGCCCCAAAGCCCCCACGGTCCCTTTCGGCTCCCCTCCTCCTGCAGGAGCCGGCATCGCTTTTGGGCAAGGGGAGCTGCTAACATGCAGCTCCCCTTGCCCAAAAGCAATTCTGCAGGTTTTGTGCCCCCCTTTCAACTGTTTAAAGCACCAGGGTGGTGATGGTTCCCGGGGCTTGAGGGGGCCAGTGAGGCCCCCCTCATTGATGAAGAAGGCCCCAGGGATGCATAGACCCCCAGGGATTGGGGGGCCCGTGAGGCCTCCACCCACCAGATACCAAAGCCCCTGGGTGGTGGCAGTCCTCAGGGCCGCAGGGGGCCACGTGCCCACATGCATCATTAAATTAATCCCCAGTGAGGTGACGGCCCACTAGGCTTGGGGTCCTGGGAAACCCCCCCCCTTAATGAAACAAGCCTCATAGAGGTGGCGGTCCCCGGGGTCCTGCGCGGCCTCTGCATATATTTACATATTGCCACCGGGAACTGGCCTACCCGAAGGCTCATTAAAACAAAGTGCAGGAGCCCCCTCTTTATTTTTTTTTTCTCGCTGGATTTGCGCACCCACTGCGAATTTAGACACTTTTTTTATGCTCTTTTGGTCCTGGGGGTCCTTGTAGGACCCCCTGAGCAGACCTATGGGGCCAGGGTGTTTCTACCCTGCCCCCTTTTGTTTTTTATCCATTTTTTAACTGATTTCTTGACAACAAGATGGCTGCCAACACATTCTGGTTTGGAGAGTTGGCAGAATTAAGCTCGTGCTCGGGAGGATTCGCAAACACTCTTAGGTGCTCAGATATCTATATTTTTCTTTTTTAAATTTCTCAGCAACTACTGAATGGATTTACACTGCAGGATTTCCTTGTGTCATATATATATATATATATATATATATATATTCACAGAAAAAACCATAGGTTATAAACCATATATAGTTAGGAATTAGCATTTACAAAACCTTGAAAATTCACTGAAAAAACCATAGGTTATAGACCATATATAGTTAGGAAATAGCATTTAGAAAACCTTATTTTACTCACACAAAACCATTGAAATTCCATATATAGTTAGTTGCACTAACTATATATCGCGCACCTGCAATCCACTGCTGATGATGTCACATATTACATCATTCATGACATGGTCAGTGACATCACTGATGACATCACTGATGACATCTCAAATGACATCACTGATGACATCACTGATGACATCTCATTTGACATTACTGATCACATCACTGATGACATCATTCATGTGATGATACAATGAACCTCTTCAGACTCTAATATAACCTTAGATACACTCAGTGTAAACAGACACTCACAGACTGTCACTCATCCATGGAGTTACTCACACACCTAGTCAGTCTTGCAAAGAATCAATCACACCTCGATTTCCTCAACTATATAGTTATACACACCTTACTTATTGGAACATATAATAACACATATTTACTCTGTTATACAATCCCTGATACAAGTTCACAATAATCCATACAGCCACTCACACATTCACTGGCTCTTATGCACAGTTATTTATATATGTCAACTATCACATGTACTGTGTTTTACATATGTACTTACTTTGACATGTAGCACTGAGATATCCATTCACTCACCAATACACTCATGCACACAGTCAACCGCCCATACAGATGTTTCCACATGCACTTTTGAACCCATACATCTAGTGAATCAACTGCTCACACATCTATGCACAGAGTCATACACCTCCCAGACACCCACACACACACTCAGTCTCCCATACAAATACTTGGGCAACTAATCAATAACCCATATAGTTAGTCATATAGCTAATGATCAACACATGCATCAGATTACAAAACAACAGACACAATGATGCACAATTTAAAACAGTTTAGTCACTAACCCATGCACTCAGTGAGACACATTTAATCACTCACTTATACAGTCAGTCATGCACCTACTAAATCCTTCATCCAGACACTTATACATCCACTCATTCTTCAATATGTAAGACATATTTTAACTTTACAGAAGCATACAGTCACTGGATGTTGTCATCAGTGATGTCATCAGTGATGTCATTTGAGATGTCATCAGTGATGTCATCAGTGATGTCACTGACCATGTCATGAATGATGTAATATGTGACATCATCAGCAGTGGATTGCAGGTGCGCGATATATAGTTAGTGCAACTAACTATATATGGAATTTCAATGGTTTTGTGTGAGTAAAATAAGGTTTTCTAAATGCTATTTCCTAACTATATATGGTCTATAACCTATGGTTTTTTCAGTGAATTTTCAAGGTTTTGTAAATGCTAATTCCTAACTATATATGGTCTATAACCTATGGTTTTTTCTGTGAATTTCATTGGTTTTTTAACAGCTAATATCTGTAGCTGTAAAATGTATTCTTCTTTAAATCCAAAAATATATTTTATATGTTTATGAATAATTTTTTTTTAAAATATTTTTTTTTCTTCGTTCCCGCTTCGCGAATCGGGAAGCTTCCCGTTAGCTGACCTTGATGCCGCGAAATAGACCGCGAGCCGGTAAACGTTTCTTTACCGCAAGTGCCGCGTTAGAAAACAACATCGTGACGCCTCCCGTCCGCATGACGTTCCACGTTGTCGCTTGATACGTCATATGACGTGCTACGTTAGCAAACTGGTACGCGAAGCGAGTGCCAAAGCGCAGGTTTCTGGAAGCAAACCGGGAGGCCCTGCAAAGCGCTTAACGTAAACACAGCAAGTCATGTGACTTGGTAATAACACTTTTCATTGGTTCATTTCACTTTTGGTTTCCTAATGATGTAAGACTAGGTCATATAATCTAAAATGAACACTTTTGATTGGTTGAGAACTCTTGTTTTTCCCAAATGATGAAAATCCCTCCTTCTTTCCTCACTCTGACTTTCATCATTGTGAGAGAAAGACCCTTTGTGATCACTGAGCAATGGCTTCTTTAGTAGCTTCAGCTGGTGCTTCCCCACCACCTCCACCACATCCAAGGAAGAGTGGACCACCTGCTCAAGTTGTAATTCAACAAGAAGAAGAAGAAGAGGAACAGGAGGACGAGCACGAAGAGAGGCAGTTTTTGCCTGAGCAGCCCAAGACGTCTCACCGGAAAGAAAACTTCATTTGGCAATTTTTTAAAATTCCCAAAGGTCAGAAAAAAGTAAATGCAAGATACGTAACTTGCCTTATATGTCAAGATAGACTGTCCAGAGGGACCGACAAAAAATACAGTTTCGGAAACTACACAATGCATCGCCATATGACTAGGTGGCATCCTAACAACTACAGTGCTGCACAGTTTCGGAACGACCTAGATAATCTCCCTATTATGGCCAGAAGATCTGTTGTACCGGAAGTAACGGGACCAGAGGGCAGGGAGATGGTGCCAAATATACAAATGAGATTTGGTGAAGTAAAACACACCTGCGTATTTTGCGATGGATTCATTTCCTACGGAGAAAGAAGCATCACTCTGATCAACAGAGCTATTGACTATCATATGCAAGTTTGTCCGAAACGCCCAAAATAATAAATACTTCTTTTTTTTGTTTTGTTGCTCCTGTTGAGCCC
Source organism: Lissotriton helveticus (assembly GCF_964261635.1). NCBI lineage: Eukaryota > Metazoa > Chordata > Amphibia > Caudata > Salamandridae > Lissotriton > Lissotriton helveticus. The sequence continues at coordinate 794,264,080 of NC_136057.1, read as the reverse complement.
TTTACAATGAATCGTTTTCATTGCCCCCTCCAAGAAAAACCCAAAAAAATATAAAACTGTTCCGAAAAATTCAAAAACAGTAAAAAAATGTTCAGAAAAAAAAAAAAAAAGTTCTTTTCAGAACTACCTCCCCGTTATTAAAAAATTGGTACAATATTTGGAACTGTGCCAACCTCTATTTCTCTTAGTTCGCTTCCTAGTTCGCTCGCTGGTACGCGAACTGGAAGCGAACCAAAAACAGTAAGTATAAGGGAAGGAAACACACACTTATGTTAAAAGAAAGACAGCTATAGGGGAGTAAATTAGAGATACTATTACCCATAATCCACTACTGATGATGTCACATATTACATCATTCATGACATGCTCAGTGACATCATCAGCAGAGGATTGCGGGTTTTTTGGCAACATGCCTTATCCACGGTTTAATAACGCTGCCTTTTGCTTTATATAAGTTTTCAAATTGTATGAAATATATACCAATAGGTCTTTATGAACCTTTAGGTAGTGCTTTTGTTCATGAGGTCTGGTCGCTTCCATACACATACAGATGTTTCAAAGATGATCAAGAAGTTTATCTGAATGGAGAGGAATGCACTGAGACGCCAGATCATTCACTAATGTGTAGGCACATACAGTTACACGATTCATGCAACAAACACCGACCAAATATGGCTTGCGTGTTGCAAGGCACGCCAGTTCCTGCTATCATCCCCACGTTCAAGTTGTTGGAAAATGGTAGTTATTTGATGCTCAATAATGAAGATTGTTCTGAGTTAATTAAAAAGTATTCCTTTTATCGTAACAGTAAGTGAACGGGTTATTTGCTGCAGAAATGTTCTATTTCCTCCCACACATGAACATAGGGAGTTTTCAATCTGGCCACAAATACCAACCTTGGGACACGTTTCAACGGCATGACAAGAATAAGAGCTCTTTTGTCTCAGAGAGAGGTGGCCTTGAGTTCGGCCCGTGAAACTTTCGTACTTCACATAGCGAACACCCGTACACAGGTTTGCCTTTCAATTTCAGCAACATGTTTCCGACTATCTTTAACGCATCCTCCACAAAATCCCTGGCACACTTTTTTAAAGTTGTTACCAGTGGTCTCGTGACTTCATTTGAGAAAATCTTTGGAGTCATCCCTGCTCCCTTTCATTCCATTTTCTCCACTCTGGTTCGTGGATTGCATTTTTACTTGCATTACCAGCGGACGCTCTTGTGCTTTTTTACATTTTTAAATATGGATGTCCCTCCTATGCAACCTCCGACCCTGCAGCTGCTGACACTGTTCCGCAATCGCATGCTAGAATATTATGGCACAATGCCGTTGGCGATATTAAGCACGGCATATGGATTATCTTTTTGGTTCTCCTACTTCACCTGTGTCCAGCCTGTATTTCACTGCCTGACCTGTGATTTCGATTGGGCCATTGATTTGTGTCTCTGCGGACCGGTTTCTCCTGACGTCGACTTTAATCAGCTGATGACTCCTATCATTACTCACGAGTTGATTTGTCCTGGCGAAAGGATTATGGCTGTGGCATTGATGCATGGACTACTTGGTCCCTGGAATTTACTGGCGGCAGCACAGTCTTTCTTGGAACACAGCTTTCTTGAAAACCCACCGAGCTGTCCTCTGATGGTGATAGAGGATCCGGTGCTGGGAGAGCACGTATGTTCTTTTCCGCTTTTAAATTGGATGGCTGAACTGTTTTCGGATGAAGACGGTGACTTCCTATTGGAGGCTGTTGCAGCTTATTTTGCATACACAGTTATGTCATAGACCTTTTTCATGTTTGATATGCTGAGTACTAGCATTTCATTGACAATTCATTGACTTATTTGTCAAGTTTTTATTATTTACCTTGCCTATTGGCTTAAGACTCAATAAAGTACTTGGCTGTTTTATTTTTCTTTAGCATTGAATTTTCCTAGTTTTTAATGCTTTACCTTGCGGACCGTCCACATATAAACTTGCAATCTGCTCTCATGAGATGGCACTTCTATTATCTTATTCAGTTCGTTTCCGGATCATGAGGAGGTGTCATCTAGGTCCTGGATATCTTTACACCGTGTTAAGTTAGCATGGGCTCATTACCGGTTTAAACGCCATTTTTCCTTTTTTGCAACTTCTGCACACGACACTTAGTTGTTGCTTTAGCTTTCCACCTAGTAGTTCATCGTGGTTTACATGAGAATAATATGTTATTGGTCTACTATCTGCTTTACTTGTTAAACTATATCTGTACAGCGAGTGCTAAAGTTTCAAGAACAACACGATACAGAATTGTTATGAGGTCTGATCTCCACGACTTCATACTCATAACATAAGTGCAACTTCTGCCAATTCTGGGCATGAGGCGGGTTTTATATTGCTTTGCCGAACACACATACACAACAGTTGATGCGGTTCACATGAAGAGAGAGCTGGTGTATGCTGATGTGATTCCTTCAAATCTAAGACACTAAAGTATGGACACGCCCTAAACCAACACAAAGAGACCTTCTTAGCAAATAATATAATATGTGTATTAGGGAGGGTGAGATATAAGCAGCCGCGGGCCGTGGAGGGAGTTACGATGGGGCAGGGAGGCGGGGAGGGGGAGAAGCAGGGTGGAGCCCTCTCTACCTTGCCCCTCCCCCTCCCCGCCTCCCTGCCCCACCGTAACTCCCTCCACGGCCCGCGGCTGCTTATAAGTGTTGCTAACTCTTATTCATTTACAGCATGTTAACATACTGTCACCATTCGCTTTTTATGTACTAGTAACTATGCTGGTAATTTTGCTACTGATAATATGTGTACTTGTATTCTCCACCCTGCTTCTCCCCCTCCCCGCCTCCCTGCCTCACCGTAACTCCCTCCACGGCCCGCGGCTGCTTATAAGTGTTGCTAACTCTTATTCATTTACAGCATGTTAACATACTATCACCATTCACTTTTTATGTACTAGTAACTATGCTGGTAATTTTGCTACTGATAATATGTGTACTTTTATTATCTAAGGTACTACGCCTGAGAAGACGGCATTAGTAAATAAACATTTCAAATACACATGTGTTCTTCTTAACTCCATGTTCTGGTTTCTAAGAAATATATAACGACCGACTGTTCATGAGTTCCACGTATCCTGAGGTACTATAAGTTCATATTCTGGATTGTCTAAACATTGAGAGTTTGTTATATCCAATGTGACACTGTACCTAGCTTGCTAAATAGTTTTTGATTACTAACGTGAGTTTTGGGACACCCTAATTCGCCGAGGTTCCAATCCTCTGTCCACAGTTCTGTGTGAGAACAGAAACCCTGCGACAGGGGCACCCCCGACCCTTGCTGGAGCTTCATCACACTTGCGATACAACTCCAGCAATGCGCCACCTTTACGGCACAGATACATCACGCATCTGTGCTGTTTTTGCCCCATGATGCGCCGCATTGTAAATGCAGCACACCATAGGTGACGGAACAGCGGCACAGAATGACTAACACATCCCTGGTGATGCGCCAGTCATCATAAATCTATCCCTATGCTTCTTATCTTGTTAGAGATGAACCGCCATATGTATCATAAAAGTTATTTGCATTTCCTAAATAGCGAACTTTAAGGAATAAATAGCGATTCTTTACCATTCCTAGTTTGCGATGAGCTATTTGCTAATTAGCCGAATGTAGCCCAATGAAGCCCAATGTAGCCCAATGTAGCCCAAAGATGGCCGCCAGACACACAAAAAAACAAATGTAGCCCAAATATCAGCCAGATGTAGCCCAACTATAGCCCAGTGACAGAATGACCAATCAGCTTCGCAAACCTCCGTTACGCGAAGCGGAGCGCTGTTACAGATATATATCTTTTTTTGAACGTTAATTTCTCAAAATCCACTGGAGCACATATATTGAGACCTAGCAAAGGCACATCGGGCTACCAGTCCCTAATATTTTGCCAAGTTTCGTGCAAATCCATTCAGCCGTTCAATTATTATTTTTATTATTTTTTTTTGCCCCGCGGGGCCCTTTTAAAACCTCCACATCAAACCTAGGGGGTCAGCGAGGATCTACTATGCCCCCTTATAGTTATTTCCCCCTTTGTTTTGACCTCCTCTTGTCTCTCGATCCTACCGAGAGACAAGATGGCGGCCGCTACGGACTGTTTGGAATGTTGACAGACGCCGGAGAACCAATCAGCTTCGCTTCACAAAGCTCCGTTGCGCGAAAAGTCCGCGAACCAGAGCGCTAACCGGTCCGCTGTTACAGATATATATCTTTTTTTAAACGTTAATTTCTCAAAATCCACTGGAGCACATATATTGAGACCTACAAAAGGCACATCGGGCTACCAGTCCCTACAATTTTGCCAAGTTTCGTGCAAATCCATTCAGCCGTTCGGGCTAAAAGTGAGGCCAACCGCCCTATGGAAAACTCAATGTTAAAAACACGTTTTGGGACCCCCCTTTTTTCTCGGCCCCCACTGGACGAACCCCCCCCAAATTTTCAAGGGCTGCTCAGAAACAAAATGTGCCATTTTCCTGAAAATTTCAGCCGATTCCGTCCACAAACGCCAAAGTTATTAGACATAGAATTTTCAAAAAACCCATAGAGAAAAAATCCTAACTATATATACCTACTGGCGACCGCCAGTAGGTAATATATATACACACACATATATATATATATCATATATATATATATATATATATATATATATATATATATATATATATATATTATATATTCACTGAAAAAAACATAGGTTTTAGAGGTGTTATAGTTAGCTGGACATTTCACTCGTACAAAACCATTGAAATTCCTCCATTATAGTTAGTTGTACTAACTATAACACACGCGCCCGCAATCCACTGCTGATGATGTCACATATTACATCATTCATGACATGGTCAGTGATCACTGATGACATCACTGTTGGCATCCCAAATGACATCACTGATTACATCACTGATGACATCATCCAGTGAATGTTGTTTGGTTTGATGTTTAAATAAGTATTTATATATAACAATCTGCATTGAAAAATGAGTGGATGTATAAGTGTCTTGATGGAGGATTTAGTAGCACTGTGATTGACTTTCTAAGTGACTAATTTAAAGTGTCTCACTAAATATATGGGTTAGTGATTCAATTGTGTGGATCTCTGTTTCACTTTATCAGTTGTTGTGTAAACTACTACATAAGTAAGTTGATTACTAGGTGTGCGAAAGTTTATATTAGTATTAATTAGTTAAGTGAGTATTTGTATGGCACAGTGAATGCGTGTGTGGTTGAATGGGAGGTGTGTGACTGTCCAAAGATGTGTAAATAGTTGATTTAGTAGGTATATGAGGTTAACACTGCACGTGGAAACACTTGTTCGTGTGACTGAATCTCTTTATGGGTGTGGTGATGAGTAAATATATTTCCCAATGATAAATATCCTACACAGTAGAAATATAAAAGGAACTGTATGTGACAGTTGTTGTTTATAAATAAGTATACATAAGACTCAGTGATCAGTGACGGTATTGAAAACTGTATACTTGTAATAGTGATTTTATAACACACTAAGGGGCCGATTAGGATTGCGATGAATCCGCATCCTCCGGGCCGGCGGAAGCCACCGCCGGCCCGGAGGATACAGATTCACTGCTGTGGTGATTGAAAAGACCCCCCGCCAGATTAGGATGGCTGGGGGGACATCGGCGGACGGGAAGGCCGTCCGCCGCTTTTCCGCCACGGTCGCCTTCCGACCGTGGTGGAAAAGCTCTAATATGGTGGCGGTGTCTCTCAGACACCGCCAGCCATATTAGGAGGCATGCGGAAACATGCTTTTCCACGGTGGGTTTTCCGCAGTGGAAAAGCATGTGGTCTTTTGTGTTTGGGGGCCCGTTGCGGGCTCCCAGGGATGATGGGGGTGGGGGTGCACATGGGGGGTACATATGGTACCCCCCTGCCTTTGCATGCACAAAGCGGCAGGCACCGTGCGGTGCCTGCCGCATTATGCATGCAAAAGGGAAAACATGCATATTTAACATTGCGGAGGGTGCTGCTTCAAGCAGCACCCCCCGCAATGTTAACTATACGGGATGTGACCGCCAGGGTGGCGGTCACATCCTAATTCTGAGGGAGGGAACGCCGCTGGCCCTGCGGACGGTCCCTCCACCTCTGGGGTGGCGGATGGACGCAGGTCCGTCCGCCATCCTAATAGGCCCCTTTGTATGAGTTACTATTTATGTCAATAAATAAAGTGTTGTTTGGATAAGTGTGTAGCTGAGTCAACGTAAATATGATCAATTGTTTGCATAAGTGAGTAGGATGACTGCATAAGAGAATAGGATGTGTGCAGGTGTGTAATGTCGATGTAGGTGTATAAGTATATTTAATAGTTTTATATTGATCGTTGTTAGCATGTATGAGTGAATCTACAGGTAAGTGTTTAGATGTGTTGTAGATGTAGGAATCACTGAGTATGTTTTAGAGACTTGTATTGGTGTGTCAATGGTTTGAAATATGTTATTCCATATTTTATAATTAGTGTTGACAGGTTATACTAGTGTATGATGAGGTGTATCAGATTGTCACATGGATGATGTCATCAGTGATGTCATCAGTGATATCATTTGAGATGTCATCAGTGATGTCATCAGCGATGTCACTGACCATGTCATGAATGATGTAATATGTGACTTCATCAGCAGTGGATTGCGATCGCGTGAGTTATAGTTAGTACAACTAACTATAACGGAGGAATTTCAATGGTTTCGTATGAGTGAAATGTCCAGCTAACTATAACACCCTAAAACCTATGTTTTTTTCTGTGAATTTCAAAGGTTTTTTAAATGATAGTTCCTAACTATAACATGTCTGAAACCTATGGTTTTTTCAGTGAATTTCAAAGGTTTTTTAAAGTATAATTCCTAACTATAACATGTCTGAAACCTATGGTTTTTTCAGTGAATTACAAAGGTTTTTTCAATAATAATTTTTAAATGTATTGATTGTATTTTTTTTCATATTGTTTTACTAAATTTAAAAAAATCTTTTTTAGATATCGTATTTTTTAAATCACATTAGACATATTTAATAAAATATATCAAAACACACCCAAAACGCACCCTTCTCTTTCACTGCACGGAACATGTCAGCCATTTTAGGATTGCTGTGTAGGATCAGCGTACGGTGTGCGACGAGTACCACTTTCCCAATGCAGAAGCTATGCTACTGGTACTCGACTTATAGCACATACACAACATGTACGTATTACGCGACACAGTGGTTGTGCGGTTGCGTGTGACGTTATACACGCATCAGACACGGTGGGTGCACGACCCCCACAAAAATGTTTAATGTTCAAAAACCTATATATATATATATATATATATTTAATATAAATAATAAGACAAGACATTATCTGAACTAATCATAAAAATAATATTCTTTAACTTTCAAAAAGTTACATTACTTTTAAATGCAATTTCACGAAGTCGCACTGGGTGCGAGTTGGGTGCCAGCTGCGTGCGCGCACCCTACGCGGACCCCATGTGACCAAAAAGAAAGAGATTTGTTTGGTTTATAACACTTTCTATTATTGAAGAACCCCACCCATTTCAATCACTCTTCTTAGACCTTCCTTGGGAGAAGACCTCTTCTAAGAAGAGTAGAAGACCTTCTATTTTTTGGAGATTGCAGACCTGGTTGTGCTCTAACTATCAAAAATGGCTTCACAACAAGAATCTTCAGATTCTGAACACTCTCATCAAGAAGAATTTGTTCCAGAAACACCACGTCACAAAAAGTATGAATCGATTGTCTGGAAATTTTTTACTTATCCAGAGGGACTTAAAAAAGTCAATGCCATGAAGGTAACGTGCAAAATTTGCAAGTCAGTTCTATCTCGTGGAGACCCCAACAAGAAATATTCTTGTGGAACTGCAAGCATGCTTAAACATCTGCAATGCATTCATCCAGTAAATCTTGCAAGAGAGGAATGCAGAAGACTGCATCAGAGCGTACCACCAGCACCGCAAGCTCCAAGCACTTCGGGGGAGTCCAGTTCAACGTCCAATTTGGACATACGTCCTCAACTGGCGCACGCAAAAATACATTGCATGAAATGCAATAGATTGCTGTGCTACGGGGAGCATAGCAATTTTAAACAGTATTATAAAATCACTATTACAAGTATACAGTTATCCATACAGTCACGCATACAATCACTGAGTCTTATGTATACTTATTTATAAACAACAACTGACACATACATTGCCTTTTATTTTTCTACTTCGTTGGACATGTACCATTAAGAGAGATATTTGCTCATCACCACACCCATAAAGATATTCACTCACCCAAACAACTGTTATAACATGTAGTCTTAACGTCATATACCTACTAAATCAACTATTCACACATCTTTGGGCAGTCACACACCTCCCACCGAACCACATACACATTCACTCTCCCATACAAATACTCAGTTAACTAATCAATAACTAATATAGACTTTCAAATAGCTAGTAACCAACTGGAGAAGTAGTTTTTACAACAACTGACAAAGTGATACAGATGTTCACACAGTTTAGTCACTATCCAATATATTTAGAAAGATACTTAAATTAGTCAAGTATACAGTCAATCACACTGATATTAAATCCTCCATCCAGATATTTATATTTATATATCCACTCATTCTTCAATGTAAATTGCTATATATATAATACATATTTAAATAACGAACCAAACCACATTCACTGGATGATGTCATCAGTGATGTTATTTGAGATGTCATCTGTGATGTCACTGACCATGTCATGATTGATGTAATATGTGACATCATCAGCAGTAGATTGCGGGCGCGCGAGATATAGTTAGTACAACTAACTATATCGGAGGGATTTCAATGGTTTTGTACCAGTGAAATGTCCAGCTAAATATAACACCCCTAAAACTTACAGTTTTTTCAGTGAATTTCCGAAGTTTTTTAAATGCTAATTCCTAACTATGTCACGCCTGAAACCTATGTATTTTTCAGTGAATTTCGAACGTTTTTTAAATGCTAATTCCTAACTATGTCAGGCCTGAAACCTATGTATTTTTCAGTGAATTTCAAACGTTTGTTAAATGCTAATTTCTAACTATATCAGGCCTGAAACCTTTGGTTTTTTCAGTGAATTTCGAATGTTTTGTAAATAAAAATTTTTAAACTTATTAATTGTTATATTTTTTTATACTGATTTACTATATTTTTTTAATTATTTATTTTTAGACATTTTATTTTTTAAATTACATTGTAATTACATTATACATTACATTACAAAATATACTTTCTCAGAATGAATTACTTTAGTTTAAATACTTTGCAAATAGGCAATGGACTTTTAAGTACAGTAGTTACAGTTGTTGCAATGGGCAACACAATTTCAAACACAGACCAACATTGGCCTCAATGTGTTTTTCTAGTTAAATGCAATTAGTTACATTATGGATTACTTTTCTAACCACAGGATTGGATCGTAGATTCAGTCCTCGGACACCTCCTGTAAACGGTTGAGTAAAACTGTTTTAGTTACAGTAGTGATGTTTAAGGAGTATTATTGTATTTTAAAAGTTGACAGAATTGTTTTCACATAGAATCACCAATGTTATCCTACGGGAGGAAATTCACTTAGCAGGTAAGTAGTGTTATCATTACTTTTTCTTACTCAGTCGTGGATCCTAGTTCCAGCACTGGTGCATCTCCTGTAAACAGTTGAAAGAATGTGTTTAAGTCATACAGTCAATTTTTTGGAAATATTTTTTGTTTGTGAAAATAGACACAGAAACATTTCTGGTGAAAACCAGACAATGGATTCCTAAGGTAGGAAATTCAAGTTACTGGTAAGTATGGTTAGAATTACTTCTCAGGATCAGTAGTGGGCTGAAAGATGCAGCACTGGGGTCTCTCCTGATAACAGGTGAGTAAATCGGAATTCGTAGTTCGGCTTATTTTAGAGGAATTTTTTAATGTTCCAAAACTCCACACTTAGAAAAACTTCCAAGTGAAACCAGTCAATGTTAGCCTACGGAAGGAAATTCAAGTTACTGTAACTACAATTAGAATTACTTTTCAGGATCAGTATTGGGCTGAAAGATGCAGCACTGAGGTCTCTCCTGATAACAGGTGAGTACATCGGAATTCAGAGTTCAGCTGATTTTAGAGGAATTTTTTAAAGTTCCAAAACCCCACACTTAAAACAAAAATCCAAGTGAAACAAGTCAATGTTAGCCTATGGAAGGAAATTCAAGTTACTGTAAGTATTGTTAGAATTACTTTTCAGGATCAGTAGTGGGCTGAAAGATGCAGCACTGAGGTCTCTCCTGATAACAGGTGAATAAATCGGAATTTTTTGTTCGGCTGATTTTACAGGAATATTTGTACATTTCAAAAATAGACACTTAGAAACTTTTCTGGTGAAAACCACACAATAGATTCCTATGGAAGGAAATACACGTTACTGGTAAGTACGCTTAGATTTACTTTTCAGGGTCTGTACTGGGCTCAAAGATGCAGCACTGACGTCTCTCGTGATAACAGGTGAGTAAATATGATTTCGTAGTTCCGCTGATTTTAGTGGAATATTGTGCTCAATAGTGAAGGAAGGGGGCGGGGCCTGAGGTGACATGTGTGCAAACACGCCCTGTGGCGCATTTTAGGTTGGGGAATTAATCCCTCTTCAATCCTGAGGTACCCTGTGAGCAAACTAGCCCACCAGGTACCTCCAGTATGCGCCAGGGAGCTGCGTTGCAGAGAGGTGTTCAGAGGGCACGCCCCATTTTAACAACACTCTGCAATGCAGCTCCGTGGCGCTTACTGGAGGTACCTGTTGGACTAGTTGGCCCCAAGGGGACCTATGGATTGAAGAGGAATTAATTCCCCAACTTAAAATGCGCCACAGGGCATGTTTGCACACATATCACCTCAAGCCCCGCCCCCTACCTTCATCACTGTGCAAACGCGCCCCGTAGCATATTCTAAGTTGGGGGATTAAGTCCCCTTGCATACTGGGGATCCCTTGGGGCCAACTAGTCCACCAGGAATCTCCAGTATGCGCCTGGGGGCTGCGTTGCAGAGAGGTGTAAAAAGGGGCATGGCCTCATTACACCTCTCTGCAACGCAGCCCCCTGGCGCGTTTGCAGAGAGGAAACGAATTCCCCTTGCATACTGGGGTTCCCTGGGGGCCAACTAGCACACCAGGATCCTCCAGTATGTGTCAGGGGGCTGTGTTGCAGAGAGGTGTAATGAGGCCATGCCCCTTTTTACACCTCTCTGCAACGCAGCCTCCTGGCGCGTTTGCAGAGGGGAACTAATTCCCCTTGCATACTGGTGATCCCTGGGGGGCAACTAGCCCACTAGGAACCTCCAGTATGCGCCAGGGGGTTTGCGTTGCAGAGAGGTGTAATGAGGCCACGCCCCTTTTTACACTCCTGTGCAAGGCAGCCCCCTAGCGCGTTTGCAGAGAGGGAACTAATACCCCTTGCATATTGGGGGTCCCTGGGGGCCAACTAGCCCACCAGGAACCTCCAGTATGCGTCAGTGGGCTGCATTGCAGAGAGGTGTAATGAGGCCACACCCCTTTTTACAACACTCTGCAACGCAGCTCTGTGGTGCTTACTGGAGGTACCTGGTGGGCTAGCTGGCCCCCAGGGACCCCAGTATTCAAGGGGAATTACTTCAAATAGAAAATCTTCAGGTGAAAGTTTGGTTATAGCATTTCCTTTAAATAATGTTTTTGTTGGAAGAAGATCATGTGGCAGAGTGGCCTAGAAACTCTTAATATGGCAATAAAAGTGTGGAAGTGTATCTTTAGTGATATTCTCAAACAGCTGTTTCTCTTTCAATACAAATTCTCAGAATTTCGGCCTTTGTGAATGCGAATTTGCTAAATGGTATGTATTGAGCAAAATCTGGCGCAAAATAAGGAATCGCGAAATTTGCAATTCCTTATTTTGCAATTGCATTTAAGGAATCGCAAATTTTGTGATTCCTTAAATGCAATGTATGTAGCAAAAAAAAGTAGCAAAATGCCCTTAAGGAATCGCGTTTGCAGAGTGGTGCAAGGGGAATTAGTTCCCCCTCTGCTAATGCACCAGGGGGCTGCGTTGCAGAGAGGTGTAAAAAGGGGCATGGCCTCAGAACACCTCTCTGCAACGCATCCCCCTGGCGCATACTGGAGGTTCCTGGTGGGCAAATTTGGTGTAATTCTGTTTAGCCGTTCGGGCTGTAGCCCGGGCTAAAGGTCCCTATGGAAAATTGCATGGGGAAAACACGTTTTGGGACCCCCCTTTTTTCTCAGCCCCCACTTGACGAATCACCCCCAAACTCAGGGAAGGAGCGGAGCCGAGCAGGCCATTTTCTTGGAGAAATTCACGAAGATTCGTCCACCAACGCCAAAGTTATTCCAAATAGAATGTTGCGGATTCTAGATATATATATATATTTTCTTTTGACTTTCCCAAGAACTACTGGAGGGAATTACACAATTTAAGCAAAAGCGTGAAATGCGAATCAGACTCTACCATTTTGCCAAATTTCTTGTAATTCCGTTCAGCAGTTCAGGCTGTAGCCCTGTCTAATCGTCCTATGGAAAAAATCATAGGGAAAACACGTTTTGGGACCCCCCTTTTTTCTCAGCCCCCACTTGACAAATCCCCACCAAACTTTTTAGGGTAGGAGTGGAGCAGAGCGGGCCATCTTTTTTGAGAAATTCGCGAAGATTCATCAACCGGCGCCAAAGTTATTCCCAATAGAATGTTGAGGATTTCCTATGGAAACTAGGTCCTAACTATATCTACCTACTGGCGACCGCCAGTAGGTAATATATATATATATATATATATATATATATATATTTATATATGCATCCACATCAAGAAGGGTAATTAAGAGATGATTTCTAGAAAAGCATTGCACTTATTGAATAGCAGATGACGGACAGAACACTTTAATGAATAAGGGGTAATGGCAGCTGGAAAACAGGGACACCCTGTATTTGGAGCCTCAAAATGGCAACATATCCTATCTCTTTGCGGATGATACACAATTTTACCAAAGGGCTACTGCCCAGAGGACCTATGGGCCGATTTATATCTTGGCAGTATGTTTCACAATGGCGACAGTGTATACATACCATCAAGATAAATGTCTTCCTACCAAATGTAAAAGCAGGCAGCCTTTAGGTTCAGCCATGACGAGGACATCACTGGCTTCACTGTGATTAAACCCCTTCATCGACCTAGTGAAGTAAGTGCCGTTGGAGGGAGACCTCTAATTACAACCATATAATTTAGATGGACTGAATTAGAGGTTAGGTTTCACTGCCTGCCATTGTCAGGAAAACCCTGACAGTAGGGGCATTGAAAACTGTTAAATGCTTTCCCTCACCATGGGAGAGAACTTCCATGGAGAGGGGAGCATTTTGTTCTGTATTCCCCCTACCCCCCCAAAAAAATCCACTTTGAGATTTTCTTTTGAAAATAAAAAAGAATGCGCTTTGGTGCAGGGAGCCATAATGTTGAAGGAGCCGTGTACAAAACTGTACACTTCATTGACAGGAGCAGCTGTGGTTTTTGGAAATGCTTTAGAAATGACCTCCACCTTGACGGTCATTTCTAAATTAGGTGGGCCGCACGCTGTCATGGCGATGGATCAATTTATACAATTTCCCTGATAGAGAAAAGTGCCGCAGGCCTATATATAAATTTGCCCCATAGTCCTTCTAGGGAAAACTGTAAAACGCATGCAAACGTTTATGTAAATTCTTCCCCAGAAATTAACGTCACTTATAACCGAATCTCTATCCATCTCAGCAGCTCAGAGATTAATTCTAATCCAACGTTGGATGGACTCACTCCATGTACTGGAATGCAAGCAGCTTACCAAGGAATGCACTAAATCTCTGGGCATGACGTTAGATGTAAATGCGAACCTACATGCATATATAAATACGATTCTGAATAATAGTCTATAATACCTCAAACTCCATGATGGTGTTATAAACGCATTGCATAATCTGACTTGAAAAGAGTGGTACAATCCCTGGTCATGTCAAGACTGGATTAAGAGAATGCTTTACTCACAGTTATACCAACAGATGAAGGCACCACTGCATACTGTGATTCCCCCTAAATGGAAATTGAGTCTACCATTGCCTGGTTCTCTCAGGAAGTCATCTGTGTCAGTGACACCACAAAAGAAAAAAAGTCCAAGCAACAATGATGGACGTATTTAGTCAGAGGGGCTCTAAGAATAAACCCACCCAATGGCACATTTGTACACCTGGAAGTTGGCTAAAAGGTTTGTGCTGTATCTCCTCCCTTTTTCTTTTGATAAAGGAGTGGGATTTTTAGAATTTGTGATGACCATCTGGCAAAATGTAAAGTTCCCAGCTGGACCTTTTTTGCCAGAGTTGCTGTTCAAGTCCACCATTATGATGTGCTGCAATTGGTTGGGCAGGCTATGCATCAGAGTCCTGTTCACAATATCCACCTGACGAATGACATGTGGACCACTTGCAAGCAACTGATTACATGTATCACTGTACACTGGATCTCTTTTGTGGGGGTTAGGCATCTTGGAAGACTTTAACATCAATGAGTTGAAATAGCTTTGACTCAGAGCACTCAGAATTGGATTTGTTGCCATAGAAAATGATAGTAATATAGTCAAGGCTATGACAGATGATGAATATTCAGGTTCCTGTGTTTTATGCATTGCATTAACCTGATTGTGAGGGACTTTCTCAAAAAGACATAGTCATCAACATACTGGCCACCTGCAAAAGAATCTGCACTAATTTCAGTCATTCTTTTAAAGCCCGGAAGCAGTTGAAGATCATTCAGCATGCAAAAAGAGTACCGGTTAAGGACCTCATACCGGAGGTGCCAACCAGCTGGAATTCCACCTACTACATGTTGCAATGTCTGTTCAAGCAATACACGCCAATCACTAATATCTCCTTCAAAGAGGAGGGGCTGCAACTTTGAAAAGCTTGGACAAATGGGGGGCTAGTCAAATGTCTCTCACAAACATGACTTCGTTTTCAGGTTTTCACACTGGAAGTTAGCACAGAGGACAGTATGATGTGCCAAGAAAGTTGTTGTCGCATCTGCTACGGGACTAGTTGAAAAAGGTGTTGCAAAGGTTTGCTGGTTGGAACGAAGAAGCATATGAGTTGGTTCAGGGCTTAATACTTTGCTTGGCTGTTATTACAAGACTGCAAAGAGAGATTGTGTCCTCCAAAGAGTAAATCTGTGCCACAATAATTGATCCATGGTACAACAAAATACTGTCCACTTTAGATCCTTTTCAGAAGGGAATGATGCACAATATAAGACTTGGAGTGTTGACCAAGTTAGAGACCTGGAAGAAGAACAGCTGGAAGTTAGAGGCCCGGGCAGAAGTTCTGGAGTGTAGCCTTCAACTCCCAGAGACAGCAGTGTTATTTTCTCACAATAGCCAACACCACCAACACCAGCAACAAACGTACGAGACCCAATCTCTGTAATGGCTTAGTATTAAATGGCAGAGCTTAAGTCAAATACAGAGGCAAAGGTAACAGTGGTCGAACAAGTGGCAGCACTGATGATAATTCAGGGTATGGTCCAAGACTCTCTGGATTACCCAAAAGAGGTCTACCTGGCTACAAATCCATTTGTCTTTTGGTATGGGAAGATGCACCAATGGCCAGATGCACCAATGGCCAGATCTCAGTAGGCTGGTAATAAAGTATTTGGCCTGTCCGGTAGCCAGTGTGTCTTTTGAGGGTGTGCTCAATTCAGCTGGTGCAGTTGTCACAGTCAGGGTAACCAGTCTCTCAGCTCAAAATGTGGAGAGAGTGACCATGATTAAAATTAACAAACACTTCATACCACAAGATTACACTGTTCCTGAAAGAGTAGATGAGTTGTGAATATCTGGGCGAGCCCCCTGAGTTTGAGGACAAACTCTACTTCCCTGGCTGGACAGGCCACAGTAAAATGTTAATTTTACAGTGAACTGCTTTGCAAAAAAAAGAAGAATTATGCAGAGGCACATTTATGTATTGGTGTCTGACTTATGCAGATACACCATTTGGTCACATGTATGGACTGGATTGGAGTTGCACCAGTGTGCATAGAAGAAGCCTCCCCATTTGCTTAAAAGATATGAAGACAATGCCTCTCATTCCTATCCGTCTTTTTTCATTCCCTAGCTGGGCTGCCAGTAAAGATCATTAATCTACAAGACTGCTTTGTTTGTTGCATCCATGGAAAAAGAGGAGATACCGTAGTCAAATGTGTGCCACAATACTTGGAGCAGGTCACTATTGCACCAACCAGTAATACATTATTGAGTGAGTGCTGATGATGTGTGTGGTGGCAGTGAGTGTGCTGTAAACTTGATTTTCAATGTTTGAGGCCTGGTTGGGGATTCTGCCTGAATGATTGCCCCTTTCACAGTTCGCTATAATTACTTGCAGGGTATACTCCTTTCTGTACTTCTTTTTTAGTTTGTTTCAGGTTCTTCAGAGACAAGACCAGTCAGTTTAGTTAACATAACTAAACAAAATGCTCAAGTTCTTTAGCTCTTCTTGTTTTTAATCAATAGCACTACAGCTCTATGTCTCTCAATCTCATTTGGGTATAGAGTCAGAACGGGACTACCTGAACAGCCAGAAGAAGGGAGTTATATAAATGCCTGTCTACTTCACAGGGAAACAACATGACTACTCAGCTGTGTGGACTGGAGAGAGGTGTGATGATTTGGGAAATACAGAGTGGAGTGTTTACGCAATTGTCAAACTCCTCTAATTAAGTATTTGTGGTCTGGGGGCAGGGACCGAAACTGGAGACATGCCACATGATGGACACACTTGGCACATGCAGCTAAATTTGTTGTACAATTGTTCTCACTTCTCAGTAAATCACATATGACTTCACCAGCCTATGTTCTTGCCATGCCCTCTTCGTCCGCATCCACGATGAAGCTTACCTTCTCTCTGACACTACAATATTAACATTTACTTCTTTGCAACCCACACACCTTCTCTTCTTCTGCAAGAAAGCTCCATAGCACTCCTGCTTAATGGACTGCTTCAGCGATGCACCCAAGAAGGACATTCCAAGAAGAAGAATGCAAATGCACTGCTCATTTGGCATTTATATACAGTATAATTTGCCTTTACTTAACAATCACACTTTTTATACCTGTGTGGGTTCTCCCTAATTACTATTGTTAAAACCTAGGTGACAAAACAATTAGATAACTTGGAGCTCTGGGGCTGAAGGACTGTTTACAATGCATTTATAAAATGAACTGTGTTATTCCTTCATTTCCTTTTGTTACAAATTTGATGATGATGTGATGCTCATTGACTTGATGAATGATGTTGTTCTGTCCATCTTTGTCACACTTTTACCCAATTCCCCATTCCCTTCCAATCATCAAACCCCTAACCCACACTTCCTAGTCTGTGTGATATATTGAGGTGTGACTTATGAATTTAGCCCATAAATGGATCTCACACTTCAGGGGGCGGATGTGGTGAAAGTGACTCCAACTCACTTTAGGATCTTCTTAACTGAAGAATGTCCCACACCAGCCCCACTTACCCACTTAAGCATGAAAGGGACAATATTATATGGTGTAGGGTCTTAGTTGAACATTGTCTGTCCCACGATATGTAGTACTAATGTGCATTATAAGGCCCGATTCACAAAGGAAATTATACACTTTTGGTGTAAGTTTACTCTTGCAGTTTAACTAAACTAACAGCCACTTTACGGGTAGTAACCTTATGAGTAGTAACTAACTAGTAGTAATAGTGACTCCTTATAAAGTGACAGGTATTACTGACTACTCACAAAATTACTACTCAAAAACTTGTTGATGGGATACTTACTAGTTACAAACTTACACTGCAAGAGTAAACTAAGATCAAAAGTGTAACATACTTTAACTTTCTGATTTAGGCCCTGTGTTCCTTAAATGCTTAACCTTCTACTGAGTCCTGACTCCTGACCTGCGGATGTCATAAGTTTAGTTTTCATTTTTTTTATAAATTAAACACTAGATCCTAGGTCTGCTTAAAATTAACTAGTGCTACTTTTTGCAATCTGTGTTTTTTGTCATGGTGGTGGTCTGTTCTCAGTCTTTAATACCCCAATACCTCTGTGTTTTCTTATAGTCTAGTTGCCTGTGATGGAAAAACCTTCTGAATAATGCTTCAGTTGGAGTTCACCACATTCGGAATCGGTGGGACCTAGCTTTGTGATATCTTTCCTATTAGTGCTAGCCCACTACTACTACCACCGTTAAGAAGGCCATTTGAAAAACTCAGCAATACGTTTTTAGAAGATTGAGAGATGTAACAGCCATCGCTTCATCTATACAGGTAAGAACTAAGAAGTGAACTTCTTAGGAACTTATTACTGAAATAGTTTTCAGCAAGCAGAGATATATTAATTTTGCGTATGTTGTAGGCATACACCCTAGAGGTCAATATTAAATGAGGGTCATAGGACAAGGGTATTGACTAACTAGTATACACTTTGATAAGTGGCTGGGTTCTGCAAAAATAGGCAAAACCTCATGAAACAGTAAGTCAAACATACCAAGTCTGTTCCCACTCTGGTAGCGGAGTCTACTGGACCGCAGGGAAGGGTAAGTAAAGTACCCTACCAAAGAAACCCATGGCTAGGGACTTCAGGTAGGGAACGTCTAGGGGGAAAAGTCAATGTACAGCAGGTGACTAGTTCAGAGGAAAGATTTTGGTCAATAGAAAAACACAATGCTACGCCTAAAAGCAGTGCAAACACAAAATACAGATAGTGGGTGAAATGCATTGGAAAGAAAAAAAAATGTTCACAAAGGAAACCCATTCTCTCCACCCACAACATGCCCATCCCTGACCCCAAGCAAATACCCCTAAATATCCTGTATCCACCCTTTCTCCATCTTCCCTCCCCAATTCCCAACTTCTCTACCAACAACAACACAGTCCCTCCCACCAAAATAATTCCATTTAGAAACAGGCTCAGAGGGCCTTAAAATGGGTGACTTCATGAGGCAAGTTCTGATGACCACATTGCAGCAGCACCAGTTTGCATAGGGCTTGGCGGATGAGGTAGTCGGTCAATGTTGACAATGATGAGGGGTGGTGTCCTGCTGGGCAGCAGGGGACCTCGGCTGCAGGTGGCTCTGGCATTGGTGTTGCAGGAAGGAGGTGGGTCAGGCAGGCATCCCAGGGAACTGGAGTCATATGCCTCCTCCTCCTCCAAGGCTTCCAGTTGGCGGTATTCAGCCAACTGGAAGCCTTGGATCACCTCCCAGTCTTGAGGTCCTTCCTGAATTGGGGCAGTGACAGTGATTGCCTTAGGTGGAGAGGCAGGGTATTACAGGTCTTTGCTTCAAGGTAGTATAAGAATCTTCCCCAGGCCATGGTGTTGCGGATTCGTGGGATTGTGGCCAGATCTAGTTGGGCAGGGTGGATGTCTCTGGTGGTTGTGTGGAATGTGAGGAGGTGTTTGAGGTATGCAGGTCGTGCATCTGCAAGGCTTTGAAACTATTTGTGTGGAGCTTGAAGGGGACTCTGTAGTTGACTGGGAGCCAGTGGAGGACTCTCATGTGGCCGGTGATGCAGCTTTGGTGGGGGATATTTAGAATGAGTCTGGTGGAGGCATTCTGAATGTCAGAAGTTTCTTGAGGAGTTTCTGGGTGATGCCGCCATAGAGTGTGTTGCCATAGTCGAGTCTGCTGCTGATGAGTGCATGGGTGACCGTCCTTCTTGGCTCGGTGGGGTTTCACTTGGAGATCTTTCGGAGCAGGCATTGCTTGTGGAAGCAGAATGATGAGATGGCATTTAGTGCATGGTATGTGGGTGTGGGGGGGTTCCAAGTTCTCCGGGCCACCAGGAGTCATCCCAGGACGAGGGGATGGAGCCCAGGATGAGGAATGTTGTTTTCTCTGAGATGAGGTTGAGGCAGCTGTCCTTCATCCAGGTGGCAACAGCTTTCATTCTGTTGTGGAAGTTGTTCTTGATGACTGAGGGTTTGTTTGTGAGGGAGAGAATCAGCTGGATGTCATCGACATAGGAGACAATGGTAGTCCGTGGTTTCTGATGATTGCTGCGACCAGGGCCATGTAGATGTTGAAGGGAGTGGAGCTCAGTGAGTTGTCCTGAGGCACTTTGCAGCTGATTTCTGTGGGCTCAGAGTAAAATAATGGTTGTCTGACTGTCTGTGTGCATCCGATGGGGAAGGAGCGGATTCATTCTAGGGCTTTGTTGCAGATGCCAGCGTCGTGGAGTCATGTGCATAGGGTGCGATGGGAGACAACATTGAAGGCAGCCGAGAGGTCCGCAAAGATGTTGGCTACATTTCTGCCTCATTCAAGGAGGATACAGATATCATCTGTGGCGGCGAGGAGGGCAGTCTTGGTGCTGTGGTTGCTTCAGAAGCTGGATTGGGAGAGGTCCAGGATGTGGTTTGTTTGATGAACTCAGAATGTTGAGCGTTGATTACCTTCTTGATGACCTTGTCTGGGAAGAGGAGCAGAGAGATCGGTCTGAAGTTCTTGAGGTCCATCAGGTCGGCAGAGTGTTTCTTCAGCAGGGGATTGATCTCTTCATGTTTCCAGTTTTCTGGGATGGTTTTGGATTTGATGGAGTAGTTGATGGTGCTGCAGAGTTTGGGGAAGATGGAGGTGCCATGTCTGTTTAAGATGTGGTGCAGACAGGGGTCAGAGGGTGCTCCGGAGTAGATGCTGTTCCTGATCTTGAGGATGAGGGGTATCCAGCTGAGCAGGGTCTGCTGGGGTCTCGTGTCGCTTGGTGTAGTGGTTGTAGGTGGGGAGAGATGGTCTTCGGTATTGAGCTTGTCAAAGCTGTCATAGGTCTCCTTATTCTTGCGGTAGAGGAAGGCGCCAAGTTTGTTGCCGAAGTCTTGGGAGGGTGGGATTTCTGCTGTTTCTGTGCTGGGTTTGGCACATTATTTGGCCACTGCAAGTACTTATCTACTACTGAGTGCATTGGCAATGATCCTTTCTTGCAGGACCACTTTCTTAGTTGTTCTAATGAGGTGGCGGTGCTCAGTGACAGTGGTTTTGAAGGCTGAGTGGTCTTCAGGGGTCTTTCTGCTCCTCCAACTCTTTTTGAGTCATCTAAAAGTACGTCTGGACTCAGGAAGGGTGGGAGAGAACCAGCTGAATTTCTTGGAGTGTCACTTGCCTGGGGCTTTTGTGAGGGGAGCCAGTGAGTTGGTG
This sequence comes from Lissotriton helveticus, assembly GCF_964261635.1. Taxonomy (NCBI): domain Eukaryota; kingdom Metazoa; phylum Chordata; class Amphibia; order Caudata; family Salamandridae; genus Lissotriton; species Lissotriton helveticus. The sequence goes on along the minus strand of NC_136057.1, from coordinate 794,242,814 downwards.
CAGTTGGAGATCCATAGGTGGAGGTTGTGTAATGAGGTATGAGTTTGCTGAGGGGGGTGGTGAATTGTTCTTAGGTGACCTTGTTCCAATGAGGGTAACAGTGGGTGTGGTGGTGTACAGTGGGTTTGGTTAAGGAGAAGTGCCCTGCTGAGTGGGTTGGGGAGGTGACCAGTTGTTTGAGTCCAAAGGTGGTGAAGTTCTCCAGCAGGGCGGGTGTTTTTTTGTCATTGTGGTTGTCCAGGTGAAAGTTGAGGTCACTGAGGAGCATGTAGTCTGTCGAGGCGAAAGCATGGGGTGCGATGAAGTCAAAGTTGTTGAGTTGATGAAGGGTGGGCAGGGTACAGGGGTCTGTAGATGATGGTGCCATAGAGGATGGTGTTTGGTTGGTCTGCTGCACTGCATTACATGTTCATAAACATGGCCCTAGTGTGTTATGAATTACCTCTTATTAATGAGTGAAGTGTATATGCTGCACAATGAATAGTATGTTACACTATGTGGAACAATAATGGAGGCATGCTGGCGGTCCTGCTAATCTGCAGCATGTTTTTGGGGCAGCTGTAATTGATAATTTGTAAACGTACTATAATTAATTCCAATGGCCCTGCTCTTTCTCGGCTGACTCTACAATACTACCCTGATTTTAAACTTAGTAGAGGCAGATTGAATACTCCAACCCACATGTGACTTATAACGGATATCCCCTCTGCTGTTAAGTAGACAGATTATAAATGATGCAGTGCAATACATGATGGGATATATTTTTTATTTACCACGTTTATCATAGAGTATTCTAATGAAGGAAAGTTGTAGGGAGTAAGTTAGTAAGAGGTTTAGCTATTGATTGGTGTGGTGTCACTGATCATGTGCTATGCTCTTGCTTTGTCACATTGGTTGATTACTGACGACTTGATGGAAGGAAAAAATTGGAACAGGCGTAAATCCATCCTGGAAGTTAAGAAATATAAGACACATGGGCAGAAAAATGTGGTACATGCCAAGAGGGAATTTACATTTTTTTGGTAGGCTGGGACATAAGGACAGAATGATGAAGTGAAGTACTAGTAGTAGGGAACAGAGTGGGCACTGGGAAACACATCTTGTTTTTCAGTTTGCAATGCATTGCAAACTTTTCAGTTTGCAATGCATTGCAAACTTCGTAATGCTGCATTGCTAACTGAAGCAGATGCCTAAACTACAGCACCAAATTGAACCATGTTGTAGTTTTAGGTGCTGAAATGCCATGGGCAGGCAAGAGATGGGTGGGATTTCTGCCTCACTAAACACATGCAGTATTGTCAATAAGAAAGCAAAGTGGCTTACCACTTGTCCCTGCCACTGCTGGGATTGCTCCCTCTTCAACCACCTGGGTAATTTTTTTGTTGGCACAAAGTACAACAGCAATACTTCAATAAATTTCAGTTAGCAGTAACCTCTATTGAAACTATTACTTTGCCAGGTTTGTTGGCTGACAACATGTTAAAAAAGGCACGTAGTCAAGTCAACCAAAACATTTTTCTCTTATGGAGGGACACAGCTACAAAAAGATGAGGGTGAAGCGCAATGAAAAGGTGGAAGGGAATGGTCAATGAATGACACAGGGTATTGGTTGGCAATGAGATCCCATTCCTTTCCTGCCATGCTGAGCTGTCATGAAAACTGCGAGTATACTGTACAGACAGGAAAACATTGGGGGTGCAGACCATGGCCAATCTATCTCTTTTTGACTGTTTGATCAAGAAAGCCTTCTCAATCAACATGTTGGTTAATAGTTTATTTGGCCCTGCAATCTTTTTCACAGTACCAAAAAACTGTTCTCTTAGTCTTAACAGCACCACAAGACATATAACAGAGAGGTGAGGGAACGCTCATCACAACATAGTGCAGTATCCCAGTGGCTACATTGATTAAGATCATAAGATATTGCAGGGTCATTCAGATATACTGAGTCTTTTTGACCTAATGATTTAAAACCCTTAATTCCAAAATATGACAGCAGGAGATGCTGACTTTTCTCAATGAATCACTAGGGCCAGAAGCACAAGTAATCAATGGGAATTCTGACAGTGTCACAAATGTCATCAGGACTTCTGCTCATGGTCCAGTTTGTAACCTAACAAAACAAACTTTCACATGTCATAAAGGTTTAGGATGTAAACTGGGAATACAAGAAAACTAATTCAAGTATAACAGCATAACAATATATACATAAGGGGGAATCAATTTCATACAGTGTCAGGAACCTCCTACCCTACGTAAAGGAGGAGTTACTTGAACAATAGTTGAAACCTCCAGTGTTCATTCACAAATGTTCCTAAACTTCTTAGAAACTAGAACAAGTCTAGATCCCATCCCAGGGTTTACTTACCAGCTACAAGTGCATTGTGGTACCTGTATGCGTCACCCAAAGCTGGGAAGAAACTCTTCAGCTAATATAATTATACTTTGAACATATTAGCACCTCAAGCTTGCCCCCGTGCCACCTTGTGTGAATCCTGCAATTTTCTAAAACAAGATGCATTCCATGTTTCGTTCCGGGATTTAGTTCTGCCCACGTGATGGTTCCTCCAAACATCATGCACTCCATCAGGCAGAAAGCTATAGGGGAACATTACCTGCTCTCATCTGTAAAATGCTGCAGCTAGCTCACACCTGTTCTGTGTTCCAGTCACTCCCACCATGTGTGGGTGTGAGTTGGAAGGAGGAGCTGGCTTCTTCATTAAAAACCTGAGAGGAATCATGAATTCTGCTATTATGTTTGCATTGTTCTCTGTTCTTTCTTGTAGCTGTCTTATGTTTCATTCTGCTTTTCAGGGTTCTTCCTTGCTTCACAGTCTCACCTTGTTTTTTCTTTCCTTTCTACCTTGATAACCTGCATTTCTATCTTTTCCCAAGGCGTTCTGAGTAGGGGTGCCCAAAGTTACCTTTGGTGTAATTACACACAATTTCAGTAAATTAATGTGAAATCAGGCAAAATAATGCAATCTCATCACTTTGTGCTAGTGGCGTGTATTTACACAATGTGGCATAATAGTGTAATTTCAGACAATTCATATGATAAGCGTAATGTGAAATTATGTGAATTATACTGGGATACTGTAAATTTCACCCAATCCTACTTCTGACCACATTTGCGCTGGGAAGGCAGTGTATCTTTTCTTACTTGTGTGTGTTACTTTTGGTCTGAGTTCTTTTTACAAGCTCATTGTTCCAATTAACATGTGCTAGCAGGGCATTAGTTGCCCCAGTTGATGTCGGGTCCATCTGTGTGTGTCTTGAACTGAGTCCTTGTTCATATTTCCTTACCTCAACGTGTAAATACTTGCCCCAGTGCCTGTTGAATACTGCTTGCTTTTGGTCTCTGAATTTGAGTTCCTGTTAATAATTCCAAAGCACTGTTCATGATTTCCTGTCTTAGGTTTTAGCCCCAACTCCCTGCTGAATCACTGACAAAATATCGACTACCAAAATAACGAGGTGCAAAAATATTGTGACAAAAAATATTGCTGTCAAAAATATTGTTGCTAAAAAAAAAATTATATTAAAAACTAATGTAAAATAAAGTAAATATTATATATCATTAAAAGAAACATAGTTAAAATATTTTAATCTATTATGTATATTGTAAAAATAAATTAAACATATATATAAAATATGATATATATTCGTACTTAATAATATTCATAAATAATTATTTTGATAATGTATACATTGTTAAAAATCATGTTATAAATTATATATACACATACAACAATAATATAAATACAATATTTGTAATCTTTTTAAAATGAATTATACACTTTAGTATCCTAAACAGTAAAAAAACATATAGGATAGCGGAGGGAATAATAATACTATTCCAATTCCAGCAAGTGCAACAGTAGGGAAAGTGTAGGATAGCGTAGAGGTTAAAATTACTATTCCCCCTCCAGAGAGTGCAACAGTAGGGAAAGTGTTGGATAGCGTAGGGGTTAAAATTACTATTCCAACTCCAGAGAGTGCAACAGTAAGCAAAGCGTTGGATAGTGGGAGGGTAAAAATTACTATTCCCACTCCAGAGAGCGCAACAGTAGGGAAAGCGTTGGATAGCGTAGGGGTAAAAATTACTATTCCCACTCCAGAGAGTGCAACAGTAGGGAAAGCGTTGGATAGTGGGAGGGTAAAAATAACTATTCCCACTCCAGAGAGTGCAACAGTAGGGAAAGCGTTGGATAGCGTAGGGGTAAAAATTACTATTCCAACTCCAGAGAGTGCAACAGTAGGGAAAGCATTGGATAGTGAGAGGGTAAAAATCACTATTCCCACTCCAAAGAGCGCAACAGTAGGAAAATCGTTGGATAGCGTAGGGGTAAAAATTACTATTCTCAATCCAGAGAGCGCAACAGTAGGGAAAGCGTTGGATAGTGTAGGGGTAAAAATTACTATTCCCACTCCAGAGAGTGCAACAGTAGGGAAAGCGTTGGATAGTGGGAGGGTAAAAATTACTAATCCCAATCCAGAGAGTGCAACAGTAGGGAAAGCGTTGGATAGCGTAGGGGTAAAAATTACTAATCCTACTCCAGAGAGTGCAACAGTAGGGAAAGCGTTGGATAGCATAGGGGTAAAAATTACTATTCCCACTCCAGTGAGTGCAACAGTAGGGAAAGCAATGGATAGCGTAGGGGTAAAAATTACTATTCCCACTCCAGTGAGTGCAACAGTAGGGAAAACGTTGGATAGCGTAGGGGTAAAAAAATTACTATTCCAACTCCAAGAGAGTGCAACAGTAGGGAAAGCGTTGGATAGTGGGAGGGTAAAAATTACTATTCCCACTCCAGAGAGTGCAACAGTAGGGAAAGCGTTGGATAGCGTAGGGGTAAAAATTACTATTCCCACTCCAGAGAGTGCAACAGTAGGGAAAGTAAATACTTCATATATAAATATAAATAACATAAATATTAATACTAATTACAAATTATTTAAAATATTTTACAATTCTATAAAAGATATTAATTAATCAATAAACATTAAAAATAAAAATTAATTAATAATAAAAATAACCTACTAATACTAATTATTTACCAATTAACCATACATTAATTTACAATATAAAAATATTTAAAAACTTAGACACAAAATAAAATATTTAAAAAATGTAATTGCTTACTATTAAATTACTTTCTAAGCAGTTCCCCTATAAACCCAAAACCCACTACAGAAAATAATTTAATAAAAGTAACATAATTATCAATTAATCAATTACAATAAATTACCAATTATATCTTAATTAATTACCAACTAATAATTCATTAACAATTATTTCTAAATAAATACCAATAAATAAAATAACATATTTAATTAATTATAATTAAATTACTTCCCACCCTATTCCCCTATAAAACCACAACCCACTACAGAAAATACATTACTAAAATTAATAAATATATTTATCAATTAATAAATTATAATTAATTACCAATTATATTTTAATTGATTACCAATTAATAATTAATTAACAATTAATTCTAAATAAATACCAATAAATAAAATAACATATTTAAGTAATTATAATTAAATTACTTCCCAACCTATTCCCCTATAAACCCACAACCCGCTACAGAAAATAAATTACTAAATTTAACATATTTATCAATTAATCAATTAACATTAATTACCAATTTTATTTTAATTAATTACCAATTAATAATTAATTAACAATTAATTCTAAATAAATACCAATAAATAAAATAACATATTTAATTAATTATAATTAAATTACTTCCCACCCTATTCCCCTATAAACCCACAACCCGCTACAGAATTATATTACACAAAAATTAAAAATTAATATTAACTTACCTTAATTTCGATATTTTTGTCTATATTCTGTCTAGTCGATATTATGTCCGTTCTATATCTTGTAATTGATATTATTGCTATTCTATTCGATATTAAAATTTTCTAGTCGATATTTTGGTTGTCTATATTCTGTCTGGTCGATATTATGTCTATTCTATATTTTTAACTCGATATTCTGTCTAGTCAAAATAAAAAACTCGATATTTTGACTCTATACCTTACAGTGGCATGGTTACACCGTCCACTTACTTCAGGACCAGTCCTACCTGAATGACACACTATTCAGTGTAGCTGTTACACAATCCACTTATGGGCAGTACAGGCCACCAGCAGCAGCCTATCCCATCATCAGTTGGGCACACCCCATGGGCACACTGCTCCAGGAGCCTGGGGACCCTGATGGAGATATTTCACGACAATCACACTGCCCAACCCAGCCATATTGCGATTGCTTAGGCACTCTTGCTTCACATATCTCAGTCAGGTGTGTCAGGGTCAATTACAGCACTCCTCTCCATAAGCTGCAAATCTTGCAGGGTTAATGCTTCTTTCCTTCACTCACAGGCAGGATATATTAGCACCCAGGACAGTCAGTAATTCCTCCTTCAGATCAGACTACAGGCAATGTTCCTTCTCCTTTGGGGAGTCTGCCTTCAATTCAGTACCAACTCTTAGTTACTTCGTCGTCCCAGAGTTCTCTGAAGAGTTCCCCCTCCTTGATAGAAGAAATCACAACAACAAATACCAATTGTATTTGAGCTCCCATCGTTATACTGCTTTCACAGATGGATTATGCATATTTCAGGTCTGTTCCTTGGAATCCATTTGGGGCTGTTACCCTTTCATGTGGCTTTCCAGGCCACTTTCCTGGCCTGGCCTCTATCTGCAAGGATGCCCTGCCCAGCAAGTCAGTCTACAGATGAAGTCCCCATCACAAAAGTACATAGAGGAGTGAGAAGGCTGCATCCATTTATTTACAACCCCTCCTCACAGAGATCATGAGGAGAGACAATAATCTGTCCCACGTCCCCTCTAGGAAATGCCAGCAAAGCACATATGCTGTCTGGAGAAGAGCAATGATTCCCCCGTCTTTGTATTCTAGTCCAGGCTTTGGGCTTCCATAATTGAAGCTGCAGTGTGTGGCATGACCAAAATTAAAAAAAGGATCACATGTATGCAGCAAGGGCACGCAGGGCAGGGCGTACAGCTGTACATCATGAAGGGTACATCCATATCCCAACAAATGCCACTCTTACACTTTATAGAGGTGGCACACTCAGTCTTGTTATTTCTAGGTAAACGAGGTCCCTTTATTATAGTCTGTCATGTCTATCTACATCATAGAAGTTATACTTTAATGAAGGCTCAGTTGTCATACAAGCGCTAGTTCTCATAGAAACCAGAAGGACTGTAATTAAGGCAAGGGAGCCGTCAATACAAACCACCTTTCGTTTTATAGATTTATGTGGCTTTAACATGCTGACTTTATATTTCCATGTGTTACTGCATAAAACTCAGACCTGCTGGCTTTACCAATGCTTGTTGTATTCATATTTCCAGTCGTATGCATGCTATTTCATTCTTTCAGTTTACTGAATCCCAATACAAATGCAGACGACTATTCAGTTTTTTAAGGAACAGTAGTGTTTGAATTTCATTGTAGTACCCCATTACTGAAGACAGGCACAACATTTATCACCAGCGTTTTCGCGGAGCCTCCAATACTGTCCTTTCAGTTTGGCATTTTGAGATGTAAGGTCCCTGCTGAACAAGAGACAGGGAGCTATAACTAATGAACTGTTTCCTGTACTTGCAAACAGTCAGAGACAGAACCGCCGCGGAGAGGAAATATCAGACGAGAATAGAGACTGATATGAGATGTATCTGAGGCTGTATGTCGCTTTCGGAAACCCCAGCTGGCCAAGGATGTTAAAAATGTGTTGCTTCCCCCGGGAAGGGTATGGAAACCTGAAGGCTCTGCGATTGTCAGCACTGCACGTGGCTGTCTGTTCTAGGGACTACAAATCACAGATGCGAGCGCAATAAATGTCAAATAAAGAGTTTCGCCGTCACTGTTGAGACTGCATCTAGTAATTCTTCAGTGCATTGTTAGAAGCAGAGGTAGGGCACACTGACCCACGAGTGTCAACATCTCTGATTAGAAGCTATGTTTCTTTCGCTCCTCTTTTTGCCATCACATTTCTATTTTCAGTATTTATGACACGACTTTCTGTTGAAAGGTGAACAACTCAATCTCGACCCATTGAACTCTCTGCGTTTTCCTCCTGAAGACATTCCTGATGTAATTTTTGTGTTTTTTCTTTTTTCAGTGTAGTAGCAAGGTTACCCTGCACCCTAGTAAAGCACAGGAAGTTGACACCGCTATCCTTCGCCTCACGTATAACAGGTGTGCCACAGGCCTGGAGATTTTCATAGCATTGCTACCACTAGCCCTTTGCGGATATGAGGGCCCTTGAAATTACAGCAAAACAATGCATGTAACATACTAAATGGCAGTGACACTCTTTCTGGATAAAATATGTCACAAGTTTATTGATTACACAGGTTGAGGTAGCTTAAAGGGCGATACAGGTGTCAAAGGTGAGTTCCTTGAACAGCTGCCACCCATCCTAAGAAAGCTAGAGCTATCCTGTTGGTGTTTTCAGCACCACAGCACTTAGGGGCGTAGTTACAATGGAAGTGGCGAAGTGAGGCGTTAGCCATCCTGGCTTAATGCCTCACTCCGCCACTTCAGAAACACCGGGTTGAACACGTAGAACTTAATGCAGCAAACATAGAAGTTGCAAAACAGCATTTCGAAAAAATTATTGTTTCATCTGCAGGAAGGGAGACCTTCCTGTACATAAACAATCATTGGCCTTTTGCTGTTTTCCTGTGTAATGCACAACGCAGCACACATGAAAACAGCAAAAACTAGGAGAAATTAAATATTTCTCCTCATTGCACCAGGGTAAGGCCAAGGTTTCCCTGGTCTTGATTCTGGCACTGCCCCCTATTTACGCCTCCCTTGTAAATAAGGGTCAGTGTCAGAATTAATGGGTGTTGCGGTGGAACACCAACTGCAACACCCATTACCCTCCCCTGTCACGCTAAGAATGGAGTGAAAGTGGGTCTTATTTACAAGGCAGTGTTAAGCCACATTAAGTGGCTTAACTCTGCCTTGTAAATAAGGCAAAGCCCCTATTGCCACAGGAACTTTGTGAAAAGTGACATTCCAGTGGCAAGAGTGGCTTGTAAATATGCCTCTTAGATTCTTCACAGCTTGTTCATTCAAGTGGGTTACCTCTCAACTTTACCTTTGCGTTATGCACCTGACAAGTCAGAGCTCGACACTGGCCCGTCTCCACAGTTGCTCAGGATTTCAACTGTCCCTTAAGGGATTAAGGAGCACCATTGCTACATCCCAGGCCCCGTCATAATGAATTCCTGTGACCTCAGGGATTGTTTTGGGCTTTAAGATCCACTATCTGGAGGCCTTTTTAGTTGTTTAAAGCTTTAGGATCACAAAAGAGACCCTGCCCTGGAAGATGAGGCTTCATGGCCTTACACCTCCCGACACGAGGGCAATAAAACATAGGGGTGATCATCCCTTTCCACCTATGGTAGTCCCATGTGCTCCGCTACCATCCTTAGCAGGGGAGCAAGACTAGGTTGCTGTCCACTCTATATCGGGCTGTGTGCAATATCGCCTACTGCAGTCCTGCCTCAGAGATGTATTCAGGATAGTACTGAGCTACACCAATGCATGCTTCCCTTGAATACATTCAAGCACAGAACTAGGCAGCAAACGTGCAAGTCTGCCTTAAGTGCAAAGAAGTGTAATGCAGTAGGGTGTACCAGTGCAAACTTCACACACACAAAACAAGTTATGTGCTGGGCAGCAGCATAACGAGATCCTCACAAACACATAGAACAGGTTCTAAATTAGGATGTAGTAGGATAGGCTTCTTGCATACATATTTGAAACAAATGCACCACTGGGCATGAACTGAGCCACAATTACTTGCACACAAACAAATATATCCATGGCAGTAGAAGTGCAGGTTTTCCACATACACCATAATATCCAGCAAAAGCTTTCTTCATGCACAGGAAACACAGTATCAGCAACAGTGGTGCATGCAAGTCTATCTGTTTTCACACACAACCTTTCTTCATACACAGAAAACATAGGTCTCTTATACATTGTGCATAAGCAGCACAGGCAGCTGCAGTATACATTTTCTCCACCAAAAGACTATGTAAGCAACATGCAGATTTAATGTATTGGCAAAAAGTAGGTTAATAGTAGTTGTAAACATGTATTCCCCACTGGCAATGAGGCCACTAACACAAATTAGGACTCACAATAGGTCTCAAAAAATGATTCCCATGCCCAGCACTTGGTTGCTTGGCTGCAAACAGGCAGGCTTAAGGTAGGAGACAGGTATGTAAAGCATTTTAACAATGCCAATTCAGTAAATAATTAAGACACAACACACAATATAAATCCCACACCAACTCATAAACTTAGGAAATATTTCTATCTTTAAAGTGACACAAAAATGACCAAAATTCAAAAATATGATTTTTAAAAGATTTAACACTCTATGGCACTTAGAAACCAATAGCAGCACCTTGGAACATCTGGTTGCACTTGACTGGAACAAAGTCAAAGTTTCAGGACAACCGCGATGGATCCCTGTCTGGCCTCAGTCTCAATTTCACCTTTGGTCTTAGAAACATTTTCAGGAGCTTTTTCGGCTAGGGTCCATCACAGGAGCAGCTTGTGCAGGTAAGAGTGGTAAGGCAATAGGGTGGGGATGGGGTGGAGTCGACATACAATGACGAGGGAAAATTAAATAAGAAAAGTAAAACACTTACTTTGCACTCATTGCTTTGTCGACTCAACAAGGGATTCTTGGTGGTGATGGTCCAGGTGAGCTCCATTAACCTGTACCTTGCAGGGAGTCTACTCTTTATTCCTCTTGAAGCAAGGTACATCCAGGGTCATAGTCCTAGATAATGCAGCAGCTGCAGTCAGTCAGAATGCAGGTCCTGATCGTGCAAATCAAGTTCCCAGCCTGGCAAGCCTTCTTCTTCTCTTATTTTCGAGCAGCAGATCTGAGAGGCTCTTCACCTCTTACATATTTATTCAGTGTTCTTTGGGGTCAAGCATGAGAGAGCTCCTGTCCAATGAGGTGCAGGGAAACACGCCGGAGCAAGACTGCTTCCTCCAAAGTGTGGCATAATCTTCTCTCAGAAAGCACTGCACCTCCAAAATTCAGTATGGTTGAAATCCCAGTAGGGGAGCAAGAACTAGTTAAACCAACCAGCAGTATAGCTCATTTGCATAGCTCTCCTCCCCCCTACCATCTGCAATTTCCTGCGTTTTAGCCTGCAATCTGGCTGGGCCATAGGGACTGGGAGTAGATGAGCCTGGATTCCCTGCCTGTCCTGTCCCCCTTAGAAGCTACATGGTTTACAAACCTCCCGTGCTCTGGAATTCTTGTGTAGCAGAGCTATCTCTACCTCTCCCTGGGTGAACCATTTATCACTTCATCAAAGCAGCTTGGCTAATTTGACCAATCAGGGAAGAGGATAGGAATGCTGAAGTTTGCCTTTTGGATAAATGCTGATATATTGTTGGATTTATCAATGCCATTCTCTTAAATCCTTGAATGATATTTTTATTAAATCCTAGCAATAATTATGCATTCATAAACAATTGCCATATTATCCTATGTAGACTGGGAGCTACATGTACAAAATGAAATGTGTAATTTCTCCAACACCAGGGCATATAAAACCTATTTTATGAGGACCTTGCTTACAGCTACATACCCCCCCGCCCTCCACTCCCCACCCCAGGACACCTAGTGGAGGCTTTCGGGTTCTAAGTATGCACAAATGGTATAGAGCCTCTATCCACGGTGCTCATAGCACCTATGTTGATATTGGGAGGCATTTTTCTACAATGGCGGAAGTGAAATGGGCCATCATTCTATTCCCAGGGCGTTTAAAATATCTTTTATAAGGGTTCTCCATAGAATTACACAAACCCCACCCTTGAGACAACTAGGGCGAGACCCTAGGGGTACCTAATATGCCACAATATTGTAGGTTATCCCTTTTTAAGTGCCCCTACCACCAAAGTCACTTTTGGGCACCATTTACATTTAAAAGCAGTGCTGCAACACAGGGCTTCTGGCCTATAACCTGCTATGCCATATTATATACTGAGGAGTTAAAGGAAGTTTTAATCTCCCTGCCATATTATGCACTAGAGACTTAAAGGGTGGCCAATTACAAGTGTACCCTAATATATAGTGTGCCCTATATGTATGTGTGTGTTTTCAACATAGCACTGGCCCTGGGCCTGTCAGACAGAGCCCTGGTACATACTGAGTCAATTACCACCAGTCAGCATAAAATAGGGGTGCGCAGGGCAAACAAGATGACTTTGCAACATGTATGTTGCACTTTTGGACTGAGCATGGCCATAACCACAGTATTGCCATATTTTATGGTAACAACAAGTATATCGTAGGCACCAGCAATACATGCTTCTTTAACAGTCAACCCAAGACTCCTAATTCATGGGAATGTGGATGTCTCATTGTATTTTCTTACCCTGGCTAGAACATGGAATGATTGTAGCATTTACCATTCTAGGTGATTTATGGCTTGTAAATGCTAACACACCAATCACAGGCTTCGTTGTGCATGTTTTCCGGTTTTTAGAAATGCGCTTTTACAGTGATTTCTTTCCTCCAAAGTTTTCTTCCCATGAGCCAGATTCTGTTTTGTCTGTCCTGTGACAGAATGCAGGGGGCAGTGCATAGCTTTTCTAGTGTCCACTGCTGCTTGTCTAATGTCCTCTTTTGCCTGATGGCGATATCCTTGGGTCTAAATCAATATCCTTGTGTTTAAATCTATGAACGAACATGAACACTTAGGCCTATCACTTTGCCACTAAGTTGAATGTTCAGTGAGCGTGCATGCTAAAGGTTTCCTTTGAGGTATGCCTTGTTGCATTCTTCAACTAATCACAGTCTGACTCCAAGCTGAGGCACTTAAAAACAGGCAGCAAGCCAACCGTGATTTAGGCATAGATGCAGCAAGCGAAATTGCGATCGCAATCGATGCGAAACAGCGTTTGCGATTGCCATTCCCACTTCCGCTATGCATCAAGTACAAAAGCAGAAAATTGCGAAATCGCAAAACAAAGAATCGCTAATCCATTTGGAAACCCCCATTGCCATTCCTTAAAAGCGATTACCCACTTATTCTGCGAAAGCAATAGCGAATTCGCTATCAAATAGCGAATTTGCAAACAAATCGCTATTCCCATTCATCATCTATCACAAATACCGAAAATACATTAAATCGCTAAATGCGAGTCGCAATTTAAGATGAAGCAAAACCAGGTGGTAACCATGAAGTCAAATTGGAGAGAAAAACAATTCTGCAAACAACAAACAGGTGTTGGGTAAATCAAACACACTTAAGGAGACTCAGTAGGAGCAGGAGGAAAGTCACAATGACAGGTCTCTACATCGTGGCAAGGCGGCTGAGGCTCCAGGCTGCAGCCCAGAACCGACACAGGATCCAGGAGCGCATCTTCCGGCTGTGGATTACACTCCTGGGACAGACTGAAGAGGAGATCTACTCCAAATACAGGCTCAATGGGGCAATGATTAAGAAGCTCATCAGAGACCTTGCCCCCCTGATGCAGCACCCAACACGGACCAATGCAGTGCCCACCCATGTCCAGGTCCTGTGCTGCCTGCACCTCCTGGCCTCCGGCAGCTTCCAGGGGATAGTCGCATATGCTGGGGGTATATCCCAGAGTACACTGTCACGCTGCCTACAGAGTTTCCTGGACGCCATGCTGAGCCGGATACATCACTACATCACCTTCCCAACAACCCAACAGGACTTAATTCTAACAAAACTGGACTTCTATCACACCACCCATTTCCCCCATATAATTGGCTGCATCGACTGCACCCACATTCACATCGGTCCACCCGCAGAGCCCGAATACATGTACCGGAACCGCAAATCATACCACTCCCTCTACATTCAGATGGTCTGCAATGCGAAGACCATCATTACAGACATTGTGGCACAATACCCAGGGAGCACGCATGATTCTTTTATCTTCCGGCACAGCGGCATACTCACCCGCTTGGTCAGGGGTGAATTTGGCGAGGGACATCTTCGAGCTAAGTACACATGCCCACTTACAGTATGTTAAGACCATGGTGCCGCCCAAAACAGGCACTGACCCTCTGCTCCTCCCTTCAGGTGACTGCCCCTACGCCCTCCATGAATACCTTCTCACCCCATACCTCAACCCAGCAACACCACAGGAACGGAGGTACAGTGCTGCGCTTATACACACCAGAAATGTGATAGAGCGAACATTTGGCATGTTAAAGAGTCGAATCCGCATCCTCCACAAGACTGACGGGGCCCTCAAATACCGACCAGAGATCTGCTGCTGCATCTTTGCCGTGTGCGCCATGCCGCACAATATTGCCACCATGCGGAGGATACCTGTTGAGGTGTCTGGTATTGAGTCAGAGGGGGACGACCTGATAGAAAACTGATAAAGCGCGCGAGGTCACCCAGCCAATGATTCCGCCGTTTCCGGCTTCAGGGCCCATATACTTCCAATTCACACTATTCATTGACAGGGCGACTTCACGGGCTGCTACCAATTGTGTGTGTTCCCTACTGTTATCACTTAGTGTACCCGACTTACCATCCACCGACACGGGTACCTATAACTTCAACGGATCAGGGGCCTAGCTGTAAAAGGAAAGGCAACAAATGCAAATTCAAATGACATTCAATACTGTTTGTAAAAGGACCACGGACAACTGGAAGTTTTAAAATGTTTATCTAAAGTTCGTTTTCGTCAAGCATTAAACTTACAAGAATAAGGCAGTCAATAACCAAGATAATGAAAAGTACATAACTATAGAGAAATAAAGTCAGGGTAACCATTTAAAGGTAATTATGAGATAAAGAAAAATGCTATGCATTCAAGGCAAGGAGTTTTCAGACAGTTTAAGTAAGGCCGTTCTAAACCATATCAGAAAATGACAAACTGCAATGCAAAATATGATTTCCAAAAGGTAGGATAGCATAGGAACAATTAAAAAATATATGCACTTGACTTTATGATTCAATAGTTTGCGGCAAAAGCATGGAAAAATCAACATGTGCAAAGGTGTGTCTTTATTAAAGCAAAGACAGAAAATTAGAAAGGTGCAAGTTTAAAGAACTTAGAGCAGTATTTACCTAGACTGGTGTAGAAACCAAACCCTGGCCACGGGTCAGTTAAGGACAGGAAACCCTCAAGGAAGGATACCCCTCAGAGGACAGCAGGTGCAGAATGGACACCCAGGACAGGACAGGATACCCTCAGATTAGGAATCAGGACAGGACCTCAGGACAGGACAGCAAACCCTCAGGACAGGACCGCTCAGGACAGGACCGCACCCGCAGTTTGGAAGCAACGCCTGCGCTCCACCCTCTCTGCAGCTATCGATCAAGACCCCGATTGGGTCAGCGAACTCCCAGCAAAGTGCTTCGCCAGCACTTTAAGGTTCAGTAGAACCTTAGTCTATGGTCAGTTTCGGACAGAGTGCTCCGCAGCTCTCTGTATCTTCAGTCACCTATTGAGTACGATGGGTCAGTGACAGGTCAGCTAAACCAGACAAGTCGGACAAATTCCCTAGGTGAACCCAGGGTAGATATACTGTTTTGGGACAGGGTACCGCCCCCCAAATGTTGCAAAGTGTCAGAATCCCCAATTTCAATTGGTCCTAAGGTAGGATTTGGGTAATACACCAATCATAACACACTATTTGGATGCTTCATTTACATATCTGGGTACCGCCTAGCGAGATTGGGGTTCCCATGAGAAACTGCAAAGAAATACAATGACAATTGTACAATGTAGCTGAACAGGGACATGTGACTCCGCTCAGCCGAGTTCGCAGGTCAGTTCTCCGGAGCATCTTGCCCATCACTGCCAGCTGGCTAAGTTCCATCAGCCAAGGTTGTCAGGTCCCCGAAAAGTCGCACATGCGCAGAAGGGACCTCCAAGATGGCTTTCGGTATAGACAGACCCCCATTTCCCGCGGTACATGAAAAGCAAGTGAAAACAAATTAATACATAAAAATAACATTATGAAAACACATCATTTGGTTTTGTACTTTCAACTTATCACTATAAAATATACTTATGCAGTCTAAATGTTAGCTACATATAACAGGCACAAGAGCAGTGGCACGAGCAGTACCACGTTACTGGCAAAGCTATGTATTACGCATGCGCATAAATTTCCCTCCAACTCTGCAGACACGTCAGGACACGTGAGTGTGACTGACGCATGCGCAGTAACTAAAATACAAACAGCGGCCATAATTTTACGGACATGGATTAAATGCATTAGGAATACACATAGGCAAGCTTCATAAACTTTGCTTAAACTAAATATAAACGTTAGTAAGACATACAAATATTACCTTGTTACACATAAACGAGGTTCATGAATACAGCAAGTCGCAAAATATGCGAAGCTTTGCTTCATCAATCCCCTCTTTGATGATATTTACTATCATCACAAAATTTTAATGGAACCAGATGCCAACTTTCTTTCACACTTTGTACAACTCTATCTCTTCCAGCAATTTCTCCAGTTTTTCCCTTTCAGTTTTGGTAGGGTGAGAATTCTTCACCTTTTTATAGATCTGATTATTCACTTCCTCCAATTCGAGCTCATCCACACTTCGTTTCACCCCTCTTGCATTCACTTCATGCTTTCTGGTGTGTTTACGGCATTTGCAACAGACAAATATGAAAAATAGGATGAGACCTATAATTCCAATTGGCATCAGTACTTTAAACAATAAGCCTTTACCTATACTAGCGAACCAATGACCTACATTTGAGAGACCATCTACCAGTCTCTTCCAGGCACTATCAACCTCGAGTGGTCTGAGTTCCTTTGCCAAATTAGTAATGTTTCTCACATATCTTTTGAGCTGCACACTTTTGTCTGGAATATAAGTGCAACAATGTTGCGCCTTCAACATCCGGCAGACTCCGCCCTCTTTCGCCAATAAGGTATCAAGAGCAAGTCGATTCTGCAAAACCATTGATCTGATCGCAACCATTTCGGTATTGACCAGCAGAAATCCATGAGCTGTCTCAGTCGACAAAACATCCACTATAGTGGACAATTTGCAAATTCTGTGAGTGTTCAGAACCACTCCCACTCCAGGTATCAGTGCACTGAAAATACTACCCATTATTTCACCTATGCTTTCTCTTTTACTACGCACTAAGCCATTAGTACTTTCACTGCTTCCAGCAACTCCATTCACATGGTATATTTTCGGGAAGACAATGCCAAAATAGCAGCTTCCATACCAGTGATCCGGCAATTTGAAATAAGCCTTGTCCCCACAAATATAATAAATTCCAGGAAACACAGGCTCTGACCCATTTTTGAAACCCCAACCTCCAATTACCTTGTAATTATGTTCGCATTCACTGGAACCAATGAAAATGTTATTATAATAGCTAGTCTTCTCGCGGTGAAGACATAGCTTGCCTTTCTTTTCAAAATCCAGCAACAGAGCAGGACCCGCCCCACCAGTTGAGGTGCCTTCCATGTTCTCTGCCCACCTTGGTCTTTTCTGACTTTCGTCATTTGCTTTCTTTTGTATTTTAATTCTCCTTTTCTCTGCCATGTTCAGGAACATCTTTTCCTGCTCATGCAAAGAACAAGTCAAGATATCTCTGTGTGCTTCACCTATGTCAATGTCACCAATAGTCAGGAAATAATCTCCCATATATCGTATCACGTCGCTTTTTGTATGTACAGGATTCAAGTTCCCTCGTATAGGAAGCTCAGAAAAGATCACGTCATTATTAGAGTAATAGTACTGTAACGGTCCTCTTTTGTAAAATAAACTAGCTAAAATGCTACAGGAGATTCCGTATGTCAGCGGCAAGTGATGGTATGTCACGCCTTCAGCTACAGAGGTAGGTAGCTTCATGCAGACATAGCAATCTTCAATTTCTATAGTCTCTACATAGTGTATTAATAAGTTTGCGAAAACATTTAAGCGTGTCCTGTTTTTAATTCCATGATAATGTAGTTCTCCCTCATCTGATGCTTCTAAGTCTTGTTTTGTTTGTCTCAGTGCTCTCTCATGTCTGGCTACACTCTGTGTTGTCAGCTCCTCACTGTCAGTATTTACAATTTCAGTAGGGACAATATTAGTATCTTTGCTTACAGCAAAGGGAATGAAAATTGTTAGTCCTATCCAGAGTAATATCAGGACAACTATACTACAGACACATACCTTGCAGCAAGTTTTGCAACCGCTGCGACTAGGTCTACCATTCACGTTTGAATCAGACATTTTGGCTTCAGAAGAAGTTTTTCGACCCCTCTTTGTGTCTTCACACGAGTATCTTACTTTGTGCAAATTCACGGTGGCTCTTCTTCCTCTTCGTCAGAGTGCTGAGGGACGGGCTCTCCGTCGCTTACGTCAGTGATATCGAGATCTTCAAGTTCTTCTAACACAAGGGTCCATTCAGGTGACTTGTACTTTTTGTTTTGTCTCTTTATCCGATCACTCCTTCTTTTGGAAGTGTCTTCTGGTTGTTCTGCTATGCGAGCACTTCTCCTTTCTTCTGCACATTTTTCTTCTACTGTTTTTATTCTCAGTCTTAATTTCTTTATGTATCTAGGCTCAAGATGCTTTATTTTCTTAAGTCTTTTTGTTGGTACTTGAACTTCGTTCCCTTCTCTTGCCCTTTTGTTCTCATTAACTGTTGGCAATTCTGTCTCAGTTTCTTCTTCTTCTATCTGACTAATTCCAGGGCTAGCATCTGTTTCTTCTGCCTGGGTACTAATCTGGCCTTGTTCAGGTAAATTGTGTGTTTGCTCTTCAAGTGTCTCTGACTCTGTTTCCTGAACACGTTCTTCTAATTCTATCTGATCCTGTTCAAGCACTTCGATCTCTGGACTTTCTTCTGCTCGAACTATTACACTATGTCTAGTCTGTCCCTTCCCGATATCAGGTGTCAGTGGAGGAGTATCAATCACTTGTTCTGTATTCCTCTCTTGTTCAGGATCCTTCACTTGTTCAGTATCGGGCACCGGCTCTGCAGCATTCACTTGTTCTGTATCAACCACGTGCTCTGTCCCTGTCTGACCTTCTCCTTCCTCAGTTTTGATGTGAATCTCAAGAGTCTGAGGTTCTTCGCCTGTGCCTTGCTTTACCTCTCTAGTCCACTCTCTACCTTCCCAAAGTCGTTCACTTGTTCGAATGGGGTCTTCGGTGAGATCAATCAAGGGAATCCACTCCTCCGGCCATATGCTCGGCAGCTCGTCTTCAGCTACTTCTGGCTCAGCTTCTTTTACCCCTTCAGCAGGCTGGGCTCCTGGTAGTTCGTTGTCAACTATTCTTGGGCCAACGTCTGCTGATTCTGTAGCTCGACTGGTACTGGGCTGTACGTCGTCAGCTACTTCTGGTCTGACTCCTGCAACGTCCTCTGCGGGACGTCCTTCTGCTTCAGGCACTTCGTCTGGTGGTACCTTCTGGGTGTGGCTGGCGTGTATCCAACGCGGAACCCCTGCACACTTGACTGCTGTGGTAGTAACCAGAATCACCTGACGTTTTTCTCCCCACCTTGGCTCCAGGCAGCTCTTCCGAGTATGCTTCTTTATCTTCACCCAGTCCCCCGGGACCAGTTTGTGGAGAGGAGTCGTTGGATTGAGGATGGCGTCTTCTCCGATCTGGCGAGAGATAGAACGCACTTGGTCACCCAATCTCTTGCAGTATTCAAGCACCAAATCATCAGTAATACTCAACAGTTTGCTTCCTGGCACCCATGCTTGTCTCATCACTCTTCCCATAATGATTTCATGGGGACTTAGGCCTGTCTTGCGATCAGGAACACTTCTGAGTCCCATCAGGACCAGGGGCAGGGCCTTTACCCAAGTCATGCCAGTTGCATCACCCAGTTTTGCTAGTCTGTTTTTGATAGTTCCATTTACTTGTTCCACTATTCCAGAAGCCTCTGGACGGTATGCACAGTGAAGCTTTTGTGAGATTCCAAAGGCTTTACAGAGTTTGTCGATCACCTCATTCTGAAAATGTCGGCCTCTATCTGATTCAATAGTGACTGGAACCCCGAACCTAGGTATCAGTTCTTTTAGTAAACACTTAGCTACTGTTATTGCGTCATTTTGGGGAGTAGGGAAAGCTTCCACCCACTTTGAAAATAAACAGACCATGACAAGGACATATCGCTTCCCTTCACACCGGGGCATGGTGATGAAGTCAATCTGTATTCGTACAAAGGGACCCCCTGACCTCCCAATTTTCCCCAATTCAACCATTGTTTTCTTTCCTGGGTTCATCCTTTGACATGACAGGCACCTCTGGCAGAGGGACTCTGCTACTTTCCTGAACTTTTTACTGTACCAAGTCTGTTGGAACACTAGAATCATGGCGTCCCTACCAATGTGTGATCCTTCATGTATCAATCTCGCCATTGTGCTAAGTAAGTGTCTAGGTAACACAGGCATACCAGTTGGGCCCAGAATGACACCATCCACTCGTCTTGGTCTACATCCATCTTCCTTCCACTTCTCTCTTTCTTGCCAAGGTGCCGCCTGCTGCCACTCTTTCACTTCATCCCATGTAGGCACTTCTTCAAACACCTGAAGTTGGCAGCTGGTTCCTGGCCCCCCTCGTTTTGGATTTACGATATACCGATCTCTGGCGCACCATTGGGCCACTCGGTCAGCATAATCGTTTCCCAGTGATACCTTGTCCATGCTCTTCTTATGAGCAACACATTTTACCACTGCCAGTTCCTTTGGTAACTGGATTGCCTCTAAAAGGTCCTGAACAACCTTTCCATTTCGAATAGGGGTACCTGATGAAGTCAGGAACTCCCTCTGTAGCCACAACTGGCCGAAGTCATGCACAACCCCATAACAGTACTGACTGTCAGTATACACTGTTATGCGTAGGTTTTTCCCAATTTGGCAAGCTTTTATCATAGCAATCAATTCAGCTACTTGTGCAGACTTTATATGATATAGGTAACCTGCTTCCTCAATTTTCTCTAAGGAGACTACCGCATAGGCAGCACTCAGGCCTCCTTGTTCATGCCTTAGACATGAACCATCTACAAATAATTCTTTGTCATGCTCAGGCAATGGCGTTTCTTTTATGTCTGGGCGTGGCTTAGTGTTGAATTCTGTTAAGTCTATGCAATCATGTTCATCATCCACCCCCCCCCCTTCCATATCCTTTGGGTCGGGAAGTAAGGTGGCTGGGTTCAGAATACTGCACCTAACAATGTTTACATTTGCAGCACCCACAAGAATCCTCTCATATTTAGTCAGCCGACTAGGGGTGAGATACTGAGTTTTTGTTCTGGTCAACAAAATTACCACTCCATGTGGGACATACACAGTTACCGGATGTCCCATGACAATGGACTCACTCTGCTCTAAACTTGCGCAGGTAGCAGCTACTGCTTTCAGACAACCTGGTAATCCAGCAGCCACTGGATCCAGGGTGGCAGAGAAATATGCCACAGGCCTTCTCGTTGTGCCATGATCTTGTGTCAGGACCGACAATGCACAATTATCACGAGTGTCACAGAACAGGGCAAATTCTTTGGAATAGTCTGGCATTCCCAATGCAGGGGCTGTACACAGACAATCTCGCAGTTTCGTGAAGGCTGTTAAGCTTTCATCATCCCATTCTACAACATCTGGAGTTCCTCTCTTGGTCATTTTTATCAAGGGCCTAGCTAGGACTGCAAATCCCAGAATCCACTGCCTGCAGTATCCTATCATACCCAGGAACATTCTGATCTCTTTCTGAGTACGGGGTAACTGCATCTTTTGTATTATTCTCACTCTTTCTGACGTCACTTTCCTGACCCCTTTCTCTATCTGGTGCCCCAGATATTTCACTGATTTTGCACAGAACTGTAATTTGTCAGGGGCCGCTTTATGTCCTTTCTCACTCAGATGATTCAGGAGGGCAATGGTGTCAATAACACAATCCCTATGACTTTTAGACGCCACCAAGAGGTCGTCTATGTATTGCACTAAGACAGAGTTTCCAGGTAAGACCAAAGTTTCCAAAAATTTTTTCAAGATCTGATTAAAGATAGAGGGGCTCTCTGTGTACCCTTGAGGGACCCTGTTCCAGCAATACACGTGACCATTGAAGGCAAATGAGAAAAGAAATTTGCTATCTGGATGCAAGGGAATGGAAAAGAATGCATGACACAGGTCTATCACTGTAAACCACTCAGCATCCCAGGGAATCTGATACAGAATCACTGCTGGATTCGGGACAATAGGGCAGCAGGGGACTACTATCTTGTTGATTTTTCGTAGATCCTGCACTACTCTGTACTTGCCACTAGGCTTTTTAATGCCCATAATCGGGGAGTTACATGGGCTGCTCATTACTTCCTGTATGATGTTTCCTTCTAGCAATTTCTGTATTTCCAGAGTAACACCAGCTTTTACTTCTGCATTCATTCTGTAGGGTTTAGTATTGGGGTATACTGCATTGTCCTTGATGGCTATCTGTATGGGGTCCACATTTTTCATTAACCCTACATCTTTCCCAGTAAAGTCCCACACCTCTGGCTTCACTGCTTCTTGGAGTTCTTTCGGTAAATCCTGCATGGTCATTCGTTTAATTTCCGAGTCAGGGCGGACTAACATTATTTTATAAATGCCGTCTTCATCTGGGGTCTGAATTTCAACACCCTTTGGTGTGCAAAAGATGGTACAGTTCATTTTGCACAGCAAATCACGTCCCAGCAAGTTCACTGGACTGGTGTCGCAAACGACAAATCTATGCATTTCCTTAAAGTTTCCGATTGATATTTCCATGGGCTTGGTAACAGGAGTACTAATTAGTTGATTAGATACACCCACTACTTGGATGGCTTCTCCCGAGAGGGGTAGGTTTGGAACGTCCACTGTTCTCACAGTAGAACGGGTAGCGCCAGTGTCCAACAGAAAGGTGACATCATTCCCGTCAACCTTTCCTTCAATGTATGGTCCGGACTGGTCTACCGGCAAGGAGGCGCCAAGTACGCACTCCTCGTCCTCCCCTCTCAGGCCCCGTCAGTACTGGTCATCACAAAGGAAGGTATCATTTAATAGATACTGCGAAGTTGCTGCATTTCTGTTCTCATTGCTTTCCCAGACTTCTATCTCATCTCCCTCTGCTTGTTTTCCCTTGTATACCTGCTTTGGTGCGCGGGGCACCTGCACTGTCTTTACCTGTGGTTGAGTCTTTCTTGGTCTTTCTTTCTGCGTCTGTGGAGTTAAATCAGGTGTTTTGGGGTTATCATCCGGCAAGTAAGGACACTCGTTATGCCAGTGTCCAATTTCGCCGCACTGATGGCAGGGAAATTTCTTCATAGCCTCCTCCCTGCTCATTCTGGGCCGGGGCTTACTTCCTCCCCCACCCCCAGGACCTTCGTTCTTAGCATTTTTGACCATTGTACTCAACTGCTTTTCCTGCTGTTCTGCGAGCTTCACCTGAGCCCACATCACTTTCTCCTTGAGAGCCTTTTTCTTTTCTGCCATTTCGTCCTCGCAGTACTTTGTGTACCGCAGGACCTCGTCTACCTTTTTGGTATGCCAACAGATTTTATTATCTTTTATCCACTGACAAATTTCAGGCCTTAAACCGTTTACAAACCTGTAAATGAAATGCGTCATATCCTTCATTTCGATGTTATCTATACCACTGTATGTTTTAAACACCTGCAACAGCCTTTCATAATAGGAGTGCACTGTCTCCTCTCTTTCCTGCGTTGTTCTATCTATCCTGGTCCAATCAGTTTCCTTTGCTGGTACCTTATTTTTCAAATGCTGAATCACTTGTTCATATTTTTTCATCACTTCAATTGACGGCTCCCCTGTGGCGGAGTCCCTCGGGTACTCCTCACTAGGCCAGCCTATGCCTATTTTACACTCGGTCCATAGATCGACTGGGACCACAATATCGAAAAACCCATCCAGGTCTTTCCACAGGCATTTTTGCACCTTTACGAACCTTTCCACTTGCCGGTACCATTCAACCGGCTTCTCGCGCAGTTTCGGAAAATCGTTAGTAAAGGACACAATATCCTGTCTGGACCATGGAACGTGCACATACCTCCCACCTGGCACTTCACGCATGGGGCATAATGTTTCAGGCTTGTCTACTTCTCTTAAAGGGAACTCAGGGGTAGCTTGTCTGGATCGAGCCTCATCTTTCTTTCTTGCCCATCTGCTTCTCCACCTTTCCACGTCTCCCCATTTTTGCAAAACTGCAAGCAACTCTTTAATCTGCAACTTTTTCCCTGACACATTCAGGTTCTCTAAATCCTTGTCTGAGAATTCAGCTCTGGAAGGCTTTTGTAAGGGCTTGGATCTTGAAATATCTACCCCCATACTAGCTGCGGTGTCTGTCAGCTTTTCGTGGAGCACCCTGGTACTTCTGGTAAGGCTTTTACACATGAACAGCAATTCTTCTTCAGAATAGGTGTTTAATCTGTCTAACCCCACATTTCCTGCCATCAATTCCTCTATTTCTACCATCAGCTTGTCGAGGTCTAAAGGTTTCGTTTGCGGAGCCTGTTTTTCTAAATCACGACTCCAATTTTCAATTTCTTCCGGCGTTACCAAGGAAACACTCCTAGTCCCTGTTGCTGATTCTAATTTAATTTCTTTCGCATCAAAAGGATTATGCCTCTTCTGCACTCCCTTTCCGGTCTGTTTGTTTGGTAGATCCAAGAACACCACTTCGGACTCGCACTCACTGGACTGATCGTCTATTAGTAGGGGCTCTTGCCTCGGCGGGGCCATTATCGGGTTCATAACTGGAGGGTTCGAATTTCCTTGACTATTCCCATACAACGGAACTACTGGTCCGATCGTTACCGGAATAGTCAAAGCTTCAGGACTAGTGTTTAACTGGGAGATTTTCTGAATTATTTCTGTCCTCTGTCTAGCTAGGGCCTCTTGCTCCCTTTCATCTAGTACTCTTCCTAATGTCCGGTCAGGTATCATCTGTGGGGTCAGATGAGGGGTAAGACTCGGGGCAGTAGGATGCGTTTCACTTGGTCCTCCACCATAATTTGGTTTTGGGAACAAAGTTCCTGCACCAAATGACCTGCGCTCTTCCCCATATGGAGGCTGCAAAAAGGGTACTCCTGAACTTACTGGCTTTTCTTCGTTTTCATACAGAGGTCTGGGAAAAAATGTTCTTTCACGGGAATATTTTTCCTCTGAGCTCTCGGGCATTCTAGGATATATATTGCGTACCTCTGCGGGTCCGGGGTTCTCAAAATAGGGCAACACCTGGCCACCTCCCCCCCTACATAGGGATCTGTCCTCCTCCTTAATAGATGGACGCTGGGGATTCTCTCCTGCACTGGAAGGTCGAGCTCCCTCATTATAAGGGGGCGGACTTCTCGTAAAGATGTCATCTAACAATTCATCGTCCGACTCCCCAAGGGCCCCCCAATGCTTACTCTTTTCTGTCCTTTTCTCTCCCCCAGAAGGGTTACCTGCTGGCATCATGGGAAACAGACCCTCAACAATCATGCTCTGCCTCCACTGTTTCATCCTCTTATCCCTGGTCTCTTGTTTCAGCCTTGGATACCACTTGGTCAGACCTTTGTCCATTCGTGGTTTCTCCCTTTCGAAAGCCTCAATTTCCCATTCCTCTAATGCCTCATACTGCGTTAGTCTCGGTCTGGGATGTAATTCATTCATTCGGGTTCTCAAATTAAATAAAATCCTACTATTGAAAGTACCGTCTAACGGAAAAGCCAATATTCCGTCATCTTTTGTGTACTTTACCCAATTCTCCAACCACACACAGGTGTTGTACCCTCGGTCAAACATCATGAATGAGGCGGGAGTATTGGGTGGCGGGATAGTAACGCCCTCTCTAGACTTAATCGGTTTGTCCGTTTTGAAGTAATTCTTTACCCTACTTACAAGGGACATTTTTCTCTTTGCTCCGTACATAATATCGTATCTATTAGCTTTCCACTGATCCCTTTCAAACCCTTGGTTTCTTGGATCGGGTCTAGTCTCTGGACAATACGAGTGCCACATACGATTTTTACGTTTAACTCTGTTTACAAATTCACCTCCAATCAGAACGCGTCTTGCAATTCTGTGCGACCAATGGGTGCACGTGTTCAAATGATTTCAGCCAATGGGTGCACGGCCCCTTCGTGAGACTGTTCTCACGCTCCGGCGCTTCACCTCTCCTTTACAATTCCAGCCCCGCTACCCGCCCGCTGCTTCTACCAATCCCAGCGCGGCACGGAGTGACGTCAGAGGCGCTTCGCGACTGACTCCCTCCCTTCACAAGGTAACGGAAACTTTCTTTCCTTTTAATGTGCTCAGTGCTTGGTTATTTTACAACAAATACACATTCGCCACAGTGCTCAAGTGTCTAGACAGGATAGCTTTGTTTTACTGCAAGTAAACTACTTCCATTTACTTTTCACGCGCTGCGGGTAGATCTCTTCCGCCTACCCTTCACTCTAGCATCGGTGAACCTGTTATTCCCCTAAACTCATCCACTTCTCCGGGATATATCCGAGTCTAAGGTTTCCCAGCGGACCCCTCTGCTTTCACCCTAGCTCCGAGGAACCTGCTACTCTTCCGATGTGACCCTTACTAGGTTACGCCACTATGGGAAGTTTGCCAATGAACCTCGTTACTGACATTTATTCACACATGTATTCAGAAAACCCTAGTTAGTGCTTCCCGGTTATCCTAACCTGCACCTAACTTTCCTTAAGCCTGTGACCTCAGGACAATGGATTCTATTCACCACTTGCCCTTTCAATTCCCCGGGGAGTTCGGACAACACAATACGAGACGGTTTACAAATGCATGGATTAATACATATAACAATATAAGAACAAGAATAATAATGAAAAAACAATTCATTAATTTCAGCAGCGTATTCACAAGAGAGTGATCGGTCCCCTCGGAACAGCCGCTCTTATAGCAGCATTAATGTACTAGCAGCTACCGACTTAACTAGTCTAACTAGTCCTACCTAACCTTTAGCTAGTCCCTAACCATCCTCTGATCTACCAGAAAACTGATAGAGCGCGCGAGGTCACCCAGCCAATGATTCCGCCGTTTCCGGCTTCAGGGCCCATATACTTCCAATTCACACTATTCATTGACAGGGCGACTTCACGGGCTGCTACCAATTGTGTGTGTTCCCTACTGTTATCACTTAGTGTACCCGACTTACCATCCACCGACACGGGTACCTATAACTTCAACGGATCAGGGGCCTAGCTGTAAAAGGAAAGGCAACAAATGCAAATTCAAATGACATTCAATACTGTTTGTAAAAGGACCACGGACAACTGGAAGTTTTAAAATGTTTATCTAAAGTTCGTTTTCGTCAAGCATTAAACTTACAAGAATAAGGCAGTCAATAACCAAGATAATGAAAAGTACATAACTATAGAGAAATAAAGTCAGGGTAACCATTTAAAGGTAATTATGAGATAAAGAAAAATGCTATGCATTCAAGGCAAGGAGTTTTCAGACAGTTTAAGTAAGGCCGTTCTAGACCATATCAGAAAATGACAAACTGCAATGCAAAATATGATTTCCAAAAGGTAGGATAGCATAGGAACAATTTAAAAATATATGCACTTGACTTTATGATTCAATAGTTTGCGGCAAAAGCATGGAAAAATCAACATGTGCAAAGGTGTGTCTTTATTAAAGCAAAGACAGAAAATTAGAAAGGTGCAAGTTTAAAGAACTTAGAGCAGTATTTACCTAGACTGGTGTAGAAACCAAACCCTGGCCACGGGTCAGTTAAGGACAGGAAACCCTCAAGGAAGGATACCCCTCAGAGGACAGCAGGTGCAGAATGGACACCCAGGACAGGACAGGATACCCTCAGATTAGGAATCAGGACAGGACCTCAGGACAGGACCGCAAACCCTCAGGACAGGACCGCTCAGGACAGGACCGCACCCGCAGTTTGGAAGCAACGCCTGCGCTCCACCCTCTCTGCAGCTATCGATCAAGACCCCGATTGGGTCAGCGAACTCCCAGCAAAGTGCTTCGCCAGCACTTTAAGGTTCAGTAGAACCTTAGTCTATGGTCAATTTCGGACAGAGTGCTCCGCAGCTCTCTGTATCTTCAGTCACCTATTGAGTACGATGGGTCAGTGACAGGTCAGCTAAACCAGACAAGTCGGACAAATTCCCTAGGTGAACCCAGGGTAGATATACTGTTTTGGGACAGGGTACCGCCCCCTAAATGTTGCAAAGTGTCAGAATCCCCAATTTCAATTGGTCCTAAGGTAGGATTTGGGTAATACACCAATCATAACACACTATTTGGATGCTTCATTTACATATCTGGGTACCGCCTAGCGAGATTGGGGTTCCCATGAGAAACTGCAAAGAAATACAATGACAATTGTACAATGTAGCTGAACAGGGACATGTGACTCCGCTCAGCCGAGTTCGCAGGTCAGTTCTCCGGAGCATCTTGCCCATCACTGCCAGCTGGCTAAGTTCCATCAGCCAAGGTTGTCAGGTCCCCGAAAAGTCGCACATGCGCAGAAGGGACCTCCAAGATGGCTTTCGGTATAGACAGACCCCCATTTCCCGCGGTACATGAAAAGCAAGTGAAAACAAATTAATACATAAAAATAACATTATGAAAACACATCATTTGGTTTTGTACTTTCAACTTATCACTATAAAATATACTTATGCAGTCTAAATGTTAGCTACATATAACAGGCACAAGAGCAGTGGCACGAGCAGTACCACGTTACTGGCAAAGCTATGTATTACGCATGCGCATAAATTTCCCTCCAACTCTGCAGACACGTCAGGACACGTGAGTGTGACTGACGCATGCGCAGTAACTAAAATACAAACAGCGGCCATAATTTTACGGACATGGATTAAATGCATTAGGAATACACATAGGCAAGCTTCATAAACTTTGCTTAAACTAAATATAAACGTTAGTAAGACATACAAATATTACCTTGTTACACATAAACGAGGTTCATGAATACAGCAAGTCGCAAAATATGCGAAGCTTTGCTTCATCAATGCACACGGGGAGAATCCTGCTGAAGGTCACAGGCACCGCGCCAACTTCACACAGAACTATTTCTAGTGCACCCATACCCCTCACACAACACTGCACTCATGCAAGCCACATCAATGATTAACATGAGGAAGATTTGTTTTCAAAATAAAGCTTTTGTTTAATTCACAAGCTCTCGATGTGCTTTCATCAGCAAAAAAAAGTGGTACTGTATTTAGACATCCAAGCTCATTTTACCTGAGATGGCGTGCATGGTTACCTCGCCACGGCACTGCCAGAAATGTCAAGTAACTAGCGCCTCCTGTCGGACGCACCCTGTCGCCCCTCACCCTCCACGTCAGGCTGGTTTTGTCGTGATGCAGTGTTGGCCAGGGTACTTCGCCGCCTTTCTGTTTGCACCGGCACAAACAGGCTGCTAAGGCTAGATGTGCCTTCGCTGGCATCATCCCCCCCTTGCATTGCCATGGTCTCCCGCCTGTTGGTGCTCCACAGCGTTGGTGACCTGCTCCAGGGCCCTTGCAACATCTGCACAGCATTGGACCATCTGGATTTGCAAGGCCAATGATCTGCTCGAGTGCTGAGAAGTGGCGTTCCCAATCAGGTGATTGGACCGTGTGAAGGCTGATAGCCGTGTGAGGAGCTGCCTGTGGCGTCTGCGGGTGATGTCCTACTGCGCTACCATCAGCTGGTTGCTCTCCTTCACCGCTTTGGTCAGTTCCTGTACACTCTCCGTGAGGAGACTAATGTTGCGTGAAGTTTTATATAGCTGCAGCTGCATTGCTGCCATGTGATGTGCCTGTTTATGGTGCACAGCAATCAGAGCCTACGAGCTCTTTCTTCAGAGGCAGTTTACCTGCACCACCATTACTCTGCACCCATAGTTCCCTGCGCTAAATCTTTCATTCAGGCTCAGGTGTGCCTTTCAATCAGTTACCTTGCACAGTGCACACCGGAACTTGTGGTTATTTCAGAGAGTCTTTAGCCTCTGGTGGCTGTGTGTGCATTCCAAACCATTTCCAGGACCAATTATTGCCCTCCAGTGGGCCTCGAAAAAAAAATCCTGTTCCCATTAATTATGAACCAGCTGCGCCGTCACAGATTCACCCGAGGAATTCAGGCAAGACGGGCCCCTCCGACCTTCCTTAGGGGCGGTGTGAACTTCCCACGGATGGACCAACCGTGTATTTATCTCACCCAAAACTCGTCCTCAGTCATCAGTGATGTCATCAGTGATGTCACTGACCATGTCGTGAATGATGTAATATGTGACATCATCAGCAGTGGATTGCGGGCGCGCGAGTTATAGTGAGTCCAACTAACTATAACGTGGGAATTTCAATGGTTTTGTATGAGTAAAATGTTCAGCTAACTATAACTGGTGTGAAACCTATGGTTTTTTCAGTGAATTTCAAAGGTTTTTTAAATGCTAATTCCTAACTATAACGAGTGTTAAACCTATGGTTTTTTCAGTGAATTGCAAAGGTTTTTTAAAAGCTAATTCCTAACTATAACAAGATTGTAACCTACGGTTTTTAAAGGGAATTATTACTTTTTTTATAGCTGTTTTTTATAGCTATTATTATATTTTTATAAAATTATTTAAATAATGTATATTTTTGTAAAATTCATTTTTCAATGTATTTTTCCTGTGTTTTTTTTTATCTCTTTACACCGGAGCGCTCAGGGTACGCGCACCCGTAAATGTTATATGTTGTTTTTGCTGTTCTCAGAATATATTGAATTTAACTTAAACCAGTGAGTTCAATACTACTCATCATATGACAGCAGGCAAAAAAAAACACAATCAAAAAGATTGTGTTTAAAAAACCCATACAACGTTTCAATAAATAATGTAAAACGTAGAAAAAACATATCTTAACTCATTTGTGATCCACTTACTTTTCCACGAGGTCAAATAGCATATGGAGAGTCCTTTTCTTTGGAAATTACTCAATAGTACTCTTAAACTTCCATTTACCCGACTTTCTGAAAGAAAAGCTCCAACATCTTTTTCATCATGTAACAATAGTTATATTCCACGTCTGGCTCACTAATGATCAACATTTCCTATAATACTGATATCACTCACTATGTGATACACTTTCACTACCTCTATGACAACTACAAGTTTTTTATTATCTTGATCACTCTCACTCACAAAGTAATTTTGAACAGCAGACTAAGGGCCAGATGTAGGAGCCTAAATACCGGTTGGTAACGGCCGATTTCGGCCGTTACCGACCGGTATTTAAGAATTGGCATGTAGGGGCCCTATTTTACCGATTCGGTAAATTTACTGACTCAGTAAATTTACCGAATTGGTAAAATACCGAATCGGTATTTTTACCGAGTCGGTAACTTCCTGATGTAGGTGGGACTCTTCAGAGTCCAAAAGGCCTTACAGATTCGATATTTTACCACCCAATCCAATTGGGTGGTAAAATACCAAATCCAGGTGTGCATGCCTTAGGGCATGTCTGTGTGCCACATGACACACATGCCTGTATTTGGGGTGCTAGAGGGTGTCAAAGTGACACCCCCTGCACCCTTGCAGGAATCGGTATTTACCGATTCGGTAATTACTGAATCGGTATTTCCCATTGATTCCTATGGGCTTCACAGCCCATAGGAATCAATAGGAAATACCGATTCGGTATTTACCGAATCGATAAATACCGAATTTTAAAGAATCGGTAATTCAATTACAGATTCTTCCTAAATCTCCCTCCTTCATAATTACCGATTCATAAATACCGAATCGGTAAAATTCGGTATTTATGAATCGGTAATTACGATTTTCCTACATCTGGCCCTAAGTTTTATTAACGGCTCCAATCTTCATAGGCCAATTACCTTTCCTAAAATTTCGGTTGTAAGAACACTAGGTAAGAATTTTGTAAGTCAGAAGGCAAACGTTGTTTGAAAGTCAATTGAGTATCATTACAATTAGACCAGCCTTTTTGACATTTTAAATAAGCTGTGTAATGTCCTGATGTTGTCGAAGGATCATCGTGGAAAATAATTGCTGCAGTTGCAAAGGTTCTTCCTGAAATTGATAATTGAGAAGCCACAAAATGTTTAATTAAAGTTTTCAATTTAGTTCCATCAGGTCTACATTGTTGGAACATTAAAATTATGTACTGTCCATATCTTTGTATAAATAATGTTGATAGCATTGCAGATTTACATTGAGTGCAGACCATGTTTCGATTTGCTTCTCTAACTAGAAAGACACTGATTTGCAGTCTGGTAAAGTCAAATATATAAATCTTTCAGTGTCTATTGTAGTAGTACTTTAAAAGGAACAATTGTCGCAGTTATGCTGCCATTTATAAGAAAGGCCAAAAAGATTTTCTACATCTATACCTTCATCTTGCAATACAACAAGCATTAGAATTTCCTGACAATCATGCTGAATATTCTGTGAAAATTGATTTAGACCAGAACATATATCTAAAACATTTCGAATTTCAGAAACACTTTCTATTTTTGTTCTATCACTGCTACATTTCTCAAACACAGAATTCAACAAACAACAAAATCTTTGATCCCGATTTTCAACAATCTGTTCTTGTAAAGTTTGGAGAAAAAAAACAACATTAACCACTACATTAGCATAGCAGTTGACACCAGAACTGTTTTCAAACTAAAATCCAACAACATCTTTAACTGAATCCTTTTCCTTTCTGCTTACAATTACTGGTTCATCTACTTTTTTTCATTTTGCTACAACTTCACTACAATTTTTCTAATTTCTTCTTTTTCAGCCTACCACACGCTTTTCATATAGAGGATATTGAGGTAAATTTGGAGCATACTCTCTTCTTAACCTATTATATTCTTTTACACAATTTAGATCTGCACTAATCTTTGTGTCATCAAAATCAATCAAGTACAATCCAGATAAAGTTCTGACTCAAGATAAAGCAACATATGCCATACCCTCCTTGAACACAGAACTTCCAATATTCACCAAAGCACTATCCACACTTAAACCTTGAGATTTATGAATAGTCACTGCATATGCCAAAGAAACAGGAAACTGTTTTCGGCGGACATATAAATCTTTCACAAGCAAAAATCGAGCAGAACAACGACTGATTTGTTGTACTTCTTCAATTCCATCAAATTTAATTTTTAAAAATTCAATTCCATCTCTATTTTGGTAATTCACAAAATCAACAACATGACCCATTGCTCCATTTACTAAACCTCTTTCCACATGTAAATTCCGTCGTAAAATTATACGACAATTTAAACATGCATACAGAGTCTTTTCCAAACCAGCAGTTTTAGATACTGTCTTCTCTAAAGAATCCAATTTTGATTTCAACTTTTCTGACAAAATAATAGTTGCTCCTTCATTCTCTATTTTATCAATAGCTTCCAGTTTCACAATTTCTTGATTTTCTAACTTTAACATTTTGTTGTTGAAGATTGAACATTCTTGCAGAGTTGGCATCAAGCATATCACAGATTTGTTTTCAGCAACTTTCTTAAAAATATTCTCTGGGAGAATATTTTCGTTTGGAAACAAATTTGAAATTAATCGTGCATGCAAAGCTTCTTTGGCATGCTCACTTACTTTTCCAATTCTTACATCTTGTATAATATTTTTATAATCTTCATCCTTTGACTGTCGCATATTTTGAAGCAGTTCTGCATATTTGAAATTTAACCATATATTAACATTTCCAATGCTTCCTAGGCACTTCCTGGTATCTTCATGCGTAAGCATTTTAAACACTGGTTGTCCTTTCACTGGAGTTAGCTGCAGTAGTTCTCCAAAAACAATGATGTGTTTGCCTCCAAATAACACATCATACTCTGTTTTTAGAATTTCTTGCATTCTTAAATGCACAAAAGCAAGTATTACATTTGATACCATGCTTACCTCATCAATGATAAGAAGTT
Organism: Lissotriton helveticus; assembly: GCF_964261635.1. NCBI lineage: Eukaryota > Metazoa > Chordata > Amphibia > Caudata > Salamandridae > Lissotriton > Lissotriton helveticus. The sequence goes on along the minus strand of NC_136057.1, from coordinate 794,208,846 downwards.
TCATTTTCTTCAGGACTCTGGAAACTTCACAACAAGCTTCTCCAAATAGCTTGTGGCATTGTAATTTATTATCATGTTCTACTGCTAGCACCAATAAACGATGTAAAGTAATCCCTTTAATGTTATGTGCTGCAAACCCAGTTGGAGCGGTAACAACACAAGACAGCGATGCCTCCGTTCTTTTCTGCAGATAAGTTGCAATTGCTTTAATCAGAAAACTTTTTCCAGTTCCTGCTGCTCCACTTACGTACAGTCGGACAGGCATTTATGACGTACATGAGCACTCTTTTTTCTCATGACATAAACCATGCTCAATCTGTTCTGTCACTTCGTCATATATTTGTTTCTGCTCAACGTTTAGTTCTTTTTTCAAATCTTCTAAGTTAACTACATCCTCCTGAGCTTGTTCCATGGCTCTTTCCACTTCATCCATGGCAGTGGCAGCTTCATTTGGATAACGGGTCCTCCTAGTGGATCCTGACTCAATGAAGCAGAACTCTGACTGTCTTGAGAACTGTCTCTAGCAATCTCTGCTTCAATTGTAGCTTCTTGCTGTATTTCCTCGTTCAACATTCGCAGATAATTTGAAAAAACAGGACATTCTATGGTATCCTTGGTTCCATTGAAGGAATCTTCACAACTGAGAAAATCTCCAAGTAGTTCCTCTTTTGTACGCCATGGCTTAAAGAGTTGCAAAAGAGCTAAATAGTAAAATTCCCTTTTGTCAGGAGATTCGCAACTCAATTTTCGATGATTAATCAAATGGCCTTTCCTTTGTTTCACCAGACATCCTTCACATCCAATTACAGCATATACTTTATTGATATCTTCTGTGATGTTCCTCTAAAAAGTATAGCTTTGCAGAACTTCTTAGAGACAAACGTTCTCAAGATGACTACTTCTATTTGGATAGATTGTATCCAACATGTTTGTCTTCAAAATATCTGTACTGTTTGGTTCTTTCTCCGCCAAATACTCAATTTCTTGTACAGATTTCAAAACTCGGTTTCGTGTTGCAGTAAGACCTAGACTCACCCAAATGATTGTTCTAGATTTGGCATATAGACTTGCTGATGATAACCGATCAGAACATTCATATGCTCCAATTTCTCAATGCGACAACATCTTCAGACTGTAACTGTACAAATTCTTACTTAGACTCTTTTCATGTGAAATTTCCTCCAACATTTCCTTCAGTTCCGTCTGTTCTGATTTTGTGATGTAAGACGTCACATATCGAGCCACAGCAATAGAGTTGTCAGCAACATATTGAATATCCATGTTAGCATTCCACATGGACAAAATGACTGGGTTGTAGTCATTTTTGTATTTGGACTCTTCATTTCTTCTTAAGTTGTATGTATTTTTCGATGATTTTCTTGTCACAGTATGTCACAGAGAAGACATAAAATTGTTCACTCTTCCTTTAGATATTACTGGTCGTGGAAATCCAAAACAACATTTTGTGTAGAACTTGTCCTTGGATTTGAACTTTTGACGACAGTATTTTCCCCAACGATGGGTTTGAAAGCGTAAAACTTGATGTCTTAAGTTGTTTTCTTCTGTACTTTTCGGAACAGCACATGTAGAATACTGTTCAATGAAACTCATCACTGTGTCATCCGAATCTGTTCCAAATTTGGGTGCATCTTTGATCCACAGCAGCATATGTATGTGAGGAGCACCTCTTGCTTGATACTCCTTTCTCCAAAAGAAATCCAAAACCTCGTTTGTGATAAAAGACATCCTAGCTTCAAACCTATGATTGAAATACCTGCATACATTAACTGGATCCAAAGAGCACAGTTCTCCTGGTGTCTTGTATTCTATATTTTCAATGTTTGCATTTGCCTCTCGTAGAAATTGAAGTAAGTCTTCCCAAGCATACTCAGCATACTCAGCACAGCTAAGAGTGAGGATCCATGTAGGAGTTCCTAAGTTTCTTAGCATACATTTCAATTCCCCATGACGACGGTACCAATACTTGTTAGTACCACGCTGACATGCCATGAGCTTAATTAGGTGAGATTCCAAAATACTGTCTTGCAGTTTGACTTTATCCATAAAGTCCCTTGCCGAAACATTTTGCAGAAGGACTCCACTTTTCAGTATATGGTTCACCGCATAAGAAAGTCCAGACAAGTCACTCTCTACCAGTAGATGAAACAAATATGGAATGCATTGACGAAACCTTGGATCTTCTGCATATAATCTTAAAGTCCGGTATTCAGATGCAGGAATTTGAACAGGTCGGTCGTCATATCGTCCACCTTGACCTGTTGGAAATAACTCAGGAAAACAACGAGCTTCCAAGCTTTCTTCCCATACACTAATGGGACTTCCTTTTGCTTCTTTCATTTGAAACAAGTCAATAGCATTCCCCATTACTTCTTTGGAATGCAAAGGATAAACACTATAATGTTCATAAATTTCTTCACTTCTAGAGACATCAACTTTTTCAATTTGCCCAGCTGAGAAATCACTGTCCTCTTCTACAGTTGTTTCCTCTTCTCCAACATATAAATTTTTGTTGTAGTGATTGTTTTTTACCAAATACAACGTTGCCTTTTTGACTTTCCTAACATCCACTAATTCTTGCCACATTTTCTTACTCTTTGTTGGAACACCATTCACTAGAATAACCAGAGGTTCATCTTCTACTTATTCTACACCAATTGTATCAATATTTTTCTTAAAATCTAGAGGCAAATAAACAACTCTTACCTTTAATCCTCTCTGTATATCTGAAGGAGGCAATTTCCCTGTCTTAGGCTCCATGCGAACAGTAGCCTGAAAAGGATGAACACATTGAATCAGAATAGACTCATAGGTATTTAAATCCATAAATTCAGAAGGAATGTCTACCAACTCCAGATTATTATGAACAGCTCTAGCAGGCATTCTGTTTTCATTGAATTTATTATAACCATATTTACAAATACGTTGATCAGAACCCAAATCAAAACAATTTTCTACCAACAGATAAGTTGCAAAATCCTTCCACTTATTATTATTTTCCATTTCACTTTTTACATACAAATCAACTAACCTAGTCTGATTCTTATAATGAGTTCGTCGACAACACACACAAGAAAAATTAGGCCTTTCACTTGAATTGACCTTAAACTTTGTAATTTCATGGTCACATTTTTCTGTACTTGAAATCTGTCCATTCTCTTCCACATTACCTTCTATTACTGTATCAGTTTCTGCACTGTCCTCTTTTTCACCAAAATAACAAAACTCAATTCCTTCACAAATGTTCTTCACATCTAATTCAGATCCATGCAAAAGAGCACTGTTTAACTGTTTTAACTTAAGTGCTGGACTTTTTGCATAATACAACCTTCTCACTAATTTCCTCACTTTATTATGATGCACTGCTAACATCCTAAAATGGTGAAAAACACTCTGACATACTATTCTTGAAAGACAAGCCAGTGAATGCCCATGCAAGGATCTAACTCTTGCAACATCTTCATCTTTTGTTTTAGACTATTCTTAGTATATGTCCGTAAGAAATTGAGAAACAAATCAATGGAATCCTGTCGCACACTACAAATACTACTACAATTCCAAGTATACACTGGAGTCTTAGGACATCTCCCTAATACTTCATCAGCTAACACCTCATCTGCATTTCTAAGCACAATTTTTTCTTTTTCAACCGGACAACCGTCCTGCACCTCATATGCTCGTCCACTGGTATCAACTGCATGTACCAAATCATTATCCTGAAAGTAACTCTCTTCATTAAAACATGGTTCACAACTTGAACTACGCTTCCATTCTCCAGAAAAAACATCACAAAAATTAGTCCGATTAATTACTCTTTTCTACTTACATTTTGATCTCAAAACATTGATTACCTTATCTAGTGTACGAATTCTATTGATTACTAAACCGTATAATTTGTTTTTCACTTCAAAAGCCTGATCCACAATTTTCACTATACTTTTTTTTTCTTGTAAAAAGCAGTCTTCTTTTTAGAATTCTTTACATTTTTTAATAAATTTAAAACAATTCCGTTATAAAACATTCGTCTACGAATGTCAATAAATTGATTTCTCCATCTATTACTATAGAGAATATCATATCCTTCTACAGGTCTAACATTTTTTGGGTGGCTCTGCTTTTTCTTTGTATTTACAGATTTCTTTTTTTCTTTGAAACAACATCCAGATGTTTTTTACATTGCGTTAATTTCCTAAAAAACTCCTGTGTTTGCTTACCAGGATCATTCTTTTTTTTCACTGAAGATTGTGTTTTGGATGAATCTTCTGATTGTGTTTTCTTGGACAATAAACCATGTTTATAACTTTTTCTTCTTCTTTCCTTCATCGGGATATTCTTTTATCTTTCTATAGATGATTACAATCTGTGGTAAAGAAAAAATAACATATTATATACCACTACTAACATACTGCATAGCAATTATAATAAGTATACAATATAAACACTAGTTTACAACATAACTAAGTTTATAGCACAGCAACTGTGTCACAGCAACAGTGCAGTACAGTTTCATTATTAATCTCACTCTCTACCTGCACCATCTCACTCTTTGTGTGTGTCATCTCACTCTCTGCCTGCAGCATCTCTCTCTTTGTGTGCCATCTCTCTCTCTGCGTGTGTCATCTCTCTCTCTGCCTGTGCCATTTGTCTTAGCGTGTGTCATCTCAATCTCTGCCTGCGCCATCTCTCTCCTTGCGTGTGTCATCTCACTCTCTGCCTGTGCTATCTCTCTCTTTCCGTGTGCCATCTCACTCTCTCCCTGAGCCATCTCTCTCTTTGAGTGTGTCATCTCGCTCTGTTTCTGTCCCATCTCTCTCTTTGTGTGTGTCATCTCTCTGTTTGTGTGTGTCATCTCAATCTCTGCCTGTGGCATCTCTCTCTTTGTATGTGTCATCTCTCTCTTTGTGTGTGTCATCTCTCTCTTTGTGTGTGTCATCTCTCGCCTTGTGTGTGTCATCTCACTCAGTCCCTGCACCATCTCTCTCTTTGTGTGTGTCATTTCTCTCTTTGCGTGTGTCATTTCACTCTGTGCCTGCCCCATCTCTCTCTTTGTGTGTGTCATCTCTCTCTTTGTGTGTGTCATCTCTTTCTTTGCGTGTCATCTCACTCTGTGCATGCCCCATCTCTCTCTTTGTGTGTGTCATCTCTCTCTTTGTATTTGTCATCTCTCTCTTTGCGTGTGTCATCTCTCTCTTTGTGTGTGTCATCTCTCTCTTTGTGTGTGTCATCTCTCTCCTTGTGTGTGTCATCTCACTCAGTCTCTGCACCATTTCTCTCTTTCTGTGTGTCATTTCTCTCTTTGCGTGTGTCATCTCACTCTGTGCCTGCCCCATCTCTCTCTTTGTGTGTGTCATCTGTCTCTTTGTGTGTGTCATCTCTCTCTTTGCGTGTGTCATCTCACTCTGTGCATGCCCCATCTCTCTCTTTGTGTGTGTCATCTCTCTCTTTGTGTGTGTCATCTCTCTCTTTGCGTGTGTAAACACACTCTCTGCCTGCGCTATCTCTCTCTTTCCGTGTGCCATCTCACTCTCTGCCTGTGCCATCTTTCTCTTTGCGTGTGTCATCTCGCTCTGTTTCTGCCCCATCGCTCTCTTTGTGTGTGTCATCTCACTCAGTCCCTGCACCATCTCTCTCTTTGTGTGTGTCATTTCTCTCTTTACGTGTTTCATCTCACTCTGTGCCTGCCCCATCTCTCTCTTTGTGTGTGTCATCTCTCTCTTTGTGTGTGTCATCTCTTTCTTTGCATGTGTCATCTCACTCTGTGCCTGGCCATCTCTCTCTTTGTGTGTGTCAACTCTCTCTTTGTGTGTGTCATCTCTCTCTTTGCGTGTGCCATCTCACTCTCTGCCTGCGCCATCTCTCTCTTTGCGTGTGTCATCACACTCTCTGCCTGCGCTATCTCTCTCTTTCCATGTGCCATCTCACTCTCTGCGTGTGTCATCTCGCTCTGTTTCTGCCCCATCTTTTTCTTTGTGTGTGTCATCTCTCTGTTTGCGTGTGTCATTGATATGCGCTGTGCTCTGTGTCTTAAATGAAATATTATGCTAAATGTTTTCTGGAAAAATGTATGACTTTTACATTTTTGACAAGGATCACACTGAGTGTCTGTGTGAAATAAGGAATTATATTTGCACCTTTTTCTATAATGTCACCTGTGTCTCCTCACAGTTTGCATCTCTTAGCTTATAGGGTACTGTTTCTTTTTGCATTGTGTCTCATGTTTCTATGTAATACTGGTAAAAAAAAAAATGGTGCATATTGGAAATGTATTTTGGAAATGAGTCAGGTTTCTGCCTTGTAATGTAGTGGTCATTTAAATGGGCTGTGCTTTGTGTCTGAAACAATTTACTATGCTAAATGTTTTTGGTTAAAATGTATGGCTTTAACTTTTTTGACAAGGATCACACTGAGTGTCTGTGTCAATTAAGGAATTATATTTTCACCTTTTTCTATAATGTCACCTGTGTCTCCTCACAGTTTGCGTCTCTTAGCTTATAAGGTACTGTTTCTTTTTGCCTTGTGTCTCATGTTTCTATGTAATACTGGCAAAAAAATTGAATGGTGCATATTGGAAAAGTATTTGGGAAATGAGTCAGGTTTCTGCATTGTAATGTAGTGGTCATTGATATGTGCTGTGCTCTGTGTCTTAAACGAATTATTATGCTAAATGTTTTTTGGAAAAATGTATGACTTTAACTTTTTTGACAAGGATCACACTGAGTGTCTGTGTCAATTAAGGAATTATATGTTCACCTTTTTCTATGATGTCACTTGTGTCTCCTCACAGTTGGCATCTCTTAGCTTATAGGGTACTGTTTCTTTTTCCATTGTGTCTCATGTTTCTATGTAATGCTGGCAAAAAAATGAATGGTGCATATTGGAAAAGTATTTTGGAAATGAGTCAGGTTTCTGCATTGTAATGTAATGGTCATTGATATGGGCTGTGCTCTGTGTCTTTCACGAATTACTATGCTAAATGTTTTTTGGAAAAATGTATGACTTTAAAAATTTTGACAAGGATCACACTGAGTGTCTGTGTGAAATGAGGAATTATATTTGCACCTTTTTCTATAATGTCACCTGTGTCTCCTCACAGTTTGCATCTCTTAGCTTATAGGGTACTGTTTTTTTTATATTGTTTCTCATGCTTTGAATCAATGCTGGATTAGAGATAGATGACACAGGCAAAGAGAGAGGACACACACAAAGAGAAAATTAACACACACAAAGAGAGAGATGGTGCAGGGACTGAGTAAGATGACACACACAAGGAGAGAGATGACATACACAAAGAGAGAAATGACACACACAGAGAGATGACACACACAAAGAGAGAGATCGTGCAGACAGAGATTGAGATGACACACGCAAACAGAGAGATCACACACACAAAGAGAGAGATGGAGCAGAAACCGCGCAAGATGAGACACGCAAAGAGAGAGATGGCGCAGGCAGAGAGTGAGATGGCACATGGAAAGAAAGAGATAGAGCAGGCAGAGAGTGAGATGACACAGGCAGAGAGTGAGATGTCACACGCAAACAGAGAGATGACACAAAGAAAGAGAGAGATGGTGCAGGCACACAGTGAGATAACACACGCAAAGAGAGAGATGACACACACAAAGAGAGAGATGACACACACACAAAGAGAGAGATGGGGCAGGCACAGAATGAGATGACACACACAAACAGAGAAATGACACACACAAAGAGAGAGATGGTGCAGAGACTGAGTGAGATGACACACACAAGGAGAGAGATGACACACACAAAGAGAGAGATGACACACACAAAGAGAGAGATGACACACACAAAGAGAGAGATCATGCAGAAAGAGATTGAGATGACACACGCAAACAGAGAGTTGACACACACAAAGAGAGATATGACACATCTCTCTCTTTGTGTGTGTCATCTCTCTCCCTGCGCTATCTCTCTCTTTCCGTGTGCCATCTCACTCTCTGCCTGCGCCATCTCTCTCTTTGCGCGTGTCATCTTGCTCTGTTTCTGCCCCATCTCTCTCTATTTGCGTGTGTCATCTTGCTCTGTTTCTGCCCCATCTCTCTCTTGTTGTGTGTCATCTCTCTCTTTGCGTATGTCATCTCACTGTGTGCCTGCACCATATCCTAAAGCCTAACTGACTTAGAGAATACATATATTCCCATATTTTTAAACACATCAACTACGCAAATTATTCACCCAGATACATTTAAAATCAAGCTTGACTCACAGTGTGATCTTAGACACATGACCAGGATGTTACATGTAATCTACCATGTCTGTCTCTGCCTCCACTATGTGTGCCTGTGCTCATACTATCTCACTGTCTCTACTGGCAAAAAACAGACTATATATATATATACAAGCAAGACATAACATTCCCTTTTCATTTCAACAGCACACCCTGGATCTTTATTGCACAGCTTAGAGCCTATTTGGGAACTAAGAGGCCTGACAGACATGCTGCCTAAGATTCTCTGCTAGTACATATCTTAAAGCCTAACTGACTTCAAGAATACATGTATTCCCATATTTTTAAACACATCAACTAAGCAAATTATTCACCCAAATACATTTAAAATCAAGCTTGACTCACAGTGTGATCTTAGACACATGACCAGGATGTTACATGTAATCTACCATGTCTGTCTCTGCATGCACTATGTGTGTCTCTGCTCATACCATCTCACCATCTCTCTGCACCATCTTTACAGATTAAAGAAAAATGTGCAAATATAATTCTTTCTTTCACCCAGACACTCTCTGTGATCCTGGTCAAAATAGTCTGACACTTATACTAGAGAAGTAGGTGCATTTTGTCGGTTAGGCCCTTCTGGGCATGTGAGAAGTGGAGTATGTTAAACATAGTTTGTCTCTAGACAGGCTACAAAGACAGTTAACAGAAAGGTAGGAGAAAGCCCATGGGAAAGAGAATGGCTGCCAGAAGTAAAAAATGGCTTCCAGCTCATGCCAACAAATCTGTCTAATATTCAACACATGGGCTGAGTTCTCTGTCTTAAAGAAATGACTGTGATAAATGGTTTTAGTAAAATGAACACTTTTAAAGTTTTTACCAGGATTTTACATGTAATCTACCATGTCTGTGTCTGCTTGCACTATGTGTGCCTGTGCTCATACTATATTACTGTCTCTACTGGCAAAAAACAGACTATATATATATACAAGCAAGACATAACATTCCCTTTTCATTTCAATAGCACTCCCTGGATCTTTATTACACAGCTTAGAGCCTATTTGGGAACTAAGAGGCCTGACAGACATGCTGCCTAAGATTCTCTGCTAGTACATATCTTAAAGCCTAACTGACTTCAAGAATACACGTATTCCCATATTTTTAAACACATCAACTAAGCAAATTATTCACCCAGATACATTTAAAATCAAGTTTGACTCACAGTGTGATCTTAGACACATGACCAGGAAGTTACATGTAATCTACCATGTCTGTCTCTGCATGCACTATGTGTGTCTCTGCTAATACCATCTCACCATCTCTCTGCACCATCTTTACAGATTAAATAAAAATGTGCAAATATAATTCTTTCTTTTACCCAGACACTTTCTGTGATCCTGGTCAAAATATTCTGACACTTATACTAGAGAAGTAGGTGCATTCTGTTAGTTAGGCCCTTCTGGGCATGTGAGAAGTGGAGTATGTTAAACATAGTTTGTCTCTAGACAGGCTACAAAGACAGTTAACAGAAAGGTAGGAGAGAGCCCATGGGAAAGAAAATGGCTGCCAGAAATACAAAATGGCTTCCAGCTCATGCCAACAAATCTGTCTAATATTCAACACATGGGCTGGGTTCTCTGTCTTAAAGAAATGACTGTGATAAATGGTTTTAGTAAAATGAGCACTTTTAAAGTTTTTCACCAGGATTTTACATGTAATCTACCATGTCTGTGTCTGCTTGCATTATGTGTGCCTGTGCTCATACTATGTCACTGTCTCTACTGGCAAAAAACAGACTATATATATATATATATATATATATATATATATATATATATATATATATATATGTATATATATATATATATTACCTACTGGCGGTCGCCAGTAGGTATATATAGTTAGGATTTTTTCTCTATGGGATTTTTGAAAATTCTATGTCTAATAACTTTGCCGTTTGTGGACGGAATTGGCTGAAATTTTCAGGAAAATGGCACATTTTGTTTCTGAGCAGCCTTTGAAAATTGGGGGGGGGTTCGTCAAGGGGGGGCCGAGAAAAAAGGGGGGTCCCAAAACGCGTTTTTCCCATGTTAATTTCCATAGGGCGGTTGGCCTCACTTTTAGCCCGAACGGCTGAATGGATTTGCACGAAACTTGGCAAAATTGTAGGGACTGGTAGCCCGATGTGCCTTTTGTAGGTCTCAATATATGTGCTCCAGTGGATTTTGAGAAATTAACGTTTAAAAAAAGATATATATCTGTAAGCGCGGACCGGGCAGCGGCCTAGGACGCGTACTTTTCGCGCAACGGAGCTTTGTGAAGCGAAGCTGATTGGTTCTCCGGCGTCTGTCAACATTCCAAACAGTCCGTAGTGGCCGCAAACAGTCCGTAGTGGCCGCCATCTTGTCTCTCGGTAGGATCGAGAGACAAGAGGAGGCCAAAGCGAAGGGGCAAATGACCATAAGGGGGAATAGTAGATCCTCGCTGACCCCCTAGGTTTGATGTGGAGGTTTTAAAAGGGCCCCGCGGGGCAAAAAAAAAAAATTATAATAATAATCTTACGGCTGAATGGATTTGCACGAAACTTGGCAAAATTGTAGGGACTGGTAGCCCGATGTGCCTTTGCTAGGTCTCAATATATGTGCTTCAGTGGATTTTGAGAAATTAACGTTCAAAAAAAGATATATATCTGTAACAGCGCACCGCTTTGCGTACTTTTCGCGTTACGGAGCTTTGCGAAGCGAAGCTGATTGGCTCTCCGGTGTCTGTAAACATTCCAAACAGTCCGTAGCGGCCGCCATCTTGTCTCTCGGTAGGATCGAGAGACAAGAGGAGGCCAAAGCGAAGGGGCAAATGACCATAAGGGGGCATAGTAGATCCTCGCTGATCCCCTAGGTTTGATGTGGAGGTTTTAAAAGGGCCCCGCGGGGCAAAAAAAATAAATAATAATAATAATCGAACGGCTGAATGGATTTGCACGAAACTTGGTAAAATATTAGGGACTGGTAGCCCGATGTGCCTTTGCTAGGTCTCAATATATGTGCTTCAGTGCATTTTGAGAAATTAACGTTCAAAAACAAGATATATATCTGTAACAGCGCTCCGCTTCGCGGAGATAAAATTATATCTGTATTACCTAGCTGTTGCTAACACCAGTTAGCGACGGCTAGTAGGAGATAGCGACCATCTTGGGCCCCACTTTGCATGTGAGTGATATTTATCACTAATGACATGCAAAGTGGGCATGCCAAGATGTTAGCGACTGGAAACAGTCGCTAACATCGCTATCTCCTATTATCAACTTTTGGAAATATTCGAGATAAGCGCGAATATCTCCAAAAAGTAACAGCTGCCCTGAGCAGTTCTTAGCCATGTTATCCTATGGGAGGTGGATAACATGGCTAAGAGGATTAGCTCGGTAATGCATGAATATCGCTGAGTTTTCAGCGATATTAATGCATTGCGGTCGGTTTTTATCGTATTTGCGATAAACTTTGATAATAGCAAGGTTTATCTGCGATAATTTCTGACGGTAAAAAAATCTTTGCAATGCATCGTTAGGGATAAATATCGCTTAACTTTGGTAATATGCCCCAACGTCTGTTAACGTTCGATTCGAAGGAAATCAGGAAGTGTTGAAAAACATTGTCTGCGCCATCTTGTCTTTTTTCAAATGCCACACTTTTGTCGTGCACGGCAGCCATTTTAGATGCCTTGACCAGACCCACTCTGTGCACGCTGTCGATCCTTAGCATGGCTCCCCACCCTCGCAAGCATCTCCCCCAGGCAGTGGTCACCCCCGCTCTCTGTCTTATGCATGGGTAATAAACCTCCCCCCATCTGCGCTGCTCTTTCCTGAGAATCACACCCTGTGCCCGCCCGACACCTCCCTTTCGCCCTATTCACTACTGCACCCTCTGACACTCCTTTTCCTCTGTGTCCGATTGTCCAGGCTGGTCCTAGGGTATCAGCTAGCCCTGCAGATGTAGTTTATGGCCACAGCTGTAAAGATTCACCCCTCTTCAAAGGAGTTATAGTAGATCAAGGCCCACACTCGATGAGATCCGTCACAGCAGAAGCGTTGCTATTATCTGAAAACCATCCTGTATTGTGATTGGGGAGGGGACCGAGCGTGAAGCGGAAGATTCCAGGGATGACTCTTTGTACATCAAAGTTTTTACAATTATGTGTCACATTAAAAATATATAGCACTCCGACAAAGTAGTAAGATTATAAAACTTTAATAATTTATAAATATATACAAGAAAACAAAAATAGTAATAACATATAAACATTTTTAGGGAAAAACAACGAAGTAGCGGTCGGCTGTGCGAATAGTCCCAACGCAGCACAACGTCCAGATTTCCGGCGTGGGGCGGGTCATCAGTAGCAAACTGTTGTGCGAATAGTTCCAAGGCAGCAGAACGCGCTGAAATCTAGATGACACGAAAGTGATGTCTAGTAAGTTGCCACCCAGCAAATAACGGCGTGGGGCGTCGCGGGGGGTGGGTCTTCAGTAGCAAACTGTTGTGCGAATAGTTCCAAGGCAGCAGAACGATGGCACCAAGGTGATGTCCAGTAAGTTGCCGCACTGGTTTTGGTATCCTACAATGCTGCTCCGAATAACGGCGTGGGGCGCCCCGGGGGAGGCGGCGTGAACGGGCCTCTCCAGGTGGAGTGTCATCTGTTGTAGTGGGGCGCCCCTTTACCGTTTCAGTTGCCATTCCGTCCGTTTTTGGTCCACTGTGTCAAAAGCCGCAATTCAGCTGAGTTGCGCCCACTCTTGCGGTGCAGCGATAGGCGGCTGTCACAGGACTCTCAAAATGGCGGCAGGCTCTTTCCTTTTTGGGCCTGGTCCACTGAAATGGCCCTGGGACACCTTGGAAATCGGACGCTTGTCTGCTAGGTCTTGGACCCCATTCTCGAAAGCGTCCCCTCCGCCTTGAGAATTCATCAAAAGTTTTGGGGGCCCCGACTCCTGCAGGCTTCTGGTGGGGAGCGGCTGCCATGATTGCTCGCGGAATGACTACGACGGAGCTACGAGATGGTGGTGCTCTCATGCTGACGCCAGCTTCAGTCTGAAACATCCAGAAACAAGGTGGGGCTTTCATCGTTTGGAAAAAAAAAAAGTTTTCATCCAATGAAAAGTGTTGTTTTTAGGTCATATGATCAAGCCTTCCATCATTAGGAAACCAAAAGTAAAATGAACCAATGAAAAGTTTTATAAACAAGTCACATGACCTGTTATGCGGCATAGGGTATAAAATGCGGAGAAAATACGTTGGCACGTGAGGCGGCGTCAGTAGCGGACCGATGTGCGAATAGGCCGAAGGCAACACAGCGCGCCAAGATCCGGATGGCACCGAGGTGGTGTCCAGCAAGTTGCAGCACTGGTGTGGCCATCCTACAATGTTGAAAGTCGGCGTGGGGCGCCCCGTTGGCCTGTGAGTTTGCGTCAGTAGCGGACCGATGTGCGAATAGGCCGAAGGCAGCACAACGCGCCAAGATCCGGATGGCACCGAGGTGGTGTCTAGTAAGTTGCCGCACTGGTGTGGCCATCCTACAATGCTGAAAGTCGGCGTGGGGCGCCCTGTTGGCCTGTGAGATGGTGTCAGTAGCGGACTGATGTGCGAATGGGGCCAAAGGCAGCGCAACAATATTTTCTGACTGACACCACAAGGCGCTGAGATGCCAAGATCCGGATGGCACCGAGGTGATGTCTAAGTTGCGGACTGATGTGCGAATGGGGCCAAAGGTAGCGTAACAATATTTTCTGTATGGAAGATACCACTAGGCGTTGAGATGCCAAGATTCGGATGGCACCGAGGTGATGTCTAGCAAGTTGCTGCACTGGTGTGGTCATCCTACAATGCTGAAACTCGGCGTGGGTCGCCCCATTAGCCTGTGAGATGGCGTCAGTAGCGGACCGATGTGCGAATAGGCCGAAGGCAGCACAACGCGCCAAGATCCGGATGTCACAGTGGTGGTTTCATAGTTGAGAGGCACTTCATCTGCAGTGGGGCGCCGAGATCCGGATGGCACCGAGGTGATGTCTAGCAAGTTGCTGTACTGGTGTGGTCATCCTACAATGCTGAAAGTCGGCGTGGGGCGCCCCATTAGCCTGTGAGATGGCGTCAGTAGCGGACTGATGTGCGAATGGGGCCAAAGGCAGCACAACGCGCCAAGATCCGGATGGCACCGAGGTGGTGTCCAGCAACTTGCCGCACTGGTGTGGCCATCCTACAATGCTGCGCCGAAAGTCGGCGTGGGGCGCCCCGTTGGCCTGTGAGTTCGCGTCAGTCAGTGGGGGCTGTTTGAGGATCTGACTGCATTGGAAAGCAATGTGATGCTGTGCGTCGCCCCCAAGATGGAGGTTCCTCGGCTGCAGTGGGGCGCCCCTTGGTGTTTCACTCGCTATGCAGCTGAGTTGCGTGCGCACTTGTGGCGAATAGGCCGAAGGCAGCACAACGCGCCGAGATCTGGATGGCACCGAGGTGGTGTCCAGCAATTTGCCGCACTGGTGTGGCCATCCTACAATGCTGCGCCGAAAGTCGGCGTGGGGTGCCCCGTTGGCCTGTGAGGTGGCGTCAGTAGCGGACCGATGTGTGAATAGGCCGGAACCAGCACAAGGCGCCAAGATCCGGATGGCACCGAGGTGGTGTCATAGTTGAGAGTTCTGAGCAGCGCTTGTAACACTGTCTGAAGCTTATTTGCACCTGCTGCAGCTTCACTATTGCCCTGGTGTGGCCTAAGATCGCCCATGACATAGGCGGCCACCTCCCGGGGTCCGGCGGAACTTTTTTCCTTTTCCTTTGTGCATCTTGTCCCACAATCCGTTTGACCTGAAGACACGACCAGGTCCCTGAATGTGTGCAGGGGGACGCTATTGATTGAATCAAAATGGCGGCTTCACACAAAGCTGACTCAAGCGTTGCTGCTGATGCTATACAGAGAAAAACTGGTTTTCAGTTTGTACATTCTTCAGGATTTTTCCATCCAAGGCTGGTTGAGAGTTTGTATAACAATGGCTTCAGATTTTCAACATACTACTCTTCAACATTCTTCCTAAATGTAACAATGTGAGACTCACTAGGAGAACGGTGTAGTGAGGGCCACAAACGGCTGTTTGTCTTTCCTTTCAAAATGCTGCCAACAATATTTTCGGAATGGAAGACAACACAAGGCGCTGAGATTCGGTTGGCACCGAGGTGGTGTCCAGCAAGTTGCCGCACTGGTGTGGCCATCCTACAATGCTGCGCCGAAAGTCGGCGTGGGGTGCCCGAAGGGGGGGGGGGAGGCGGCGCAAACGAGCCTCTCCCGCTTCTCCATGTGGAGGCAGTTCATCTGCAGTGGGGCGCCGAGATCCGGATGGCACCGAGGTGGTGTCTAGCAAGTTGCCGCACTGGTGTGGCCATCCTACAATGCTGCGCCGAAAGACGGCGTGGGGTGCCCGAAGGAAGTGTCCTTATCCAGGGCATTATCGCTGTATCATGTCCTCCACTAAAATGGCCCTGGGACACATTAGAACTCGGACGCTCGATTTTTTTTTCCTTTCCTGTACATGCAAAAAAAGGTAAATGCCCGGTACGTTACACGCTTCATCTGCCACGATGAACTCTCCAGAGGAACCGAAAAAAAATATAGTTGTGGTAACTATACCATGCATCGTCATATGGAGAGGTGGCACCAATTAATTATAGTGCTGCATAAAAGAGAGATTTGGAGGAGAACCCCTGACCTGCTAGTACATTCATCAAAGAAGTGGCACTGAGAGCTTCAGAGGCAAGGGAAACGGTCCCAAATTTTTAGAAGAACTTTGGAAAGATTAAAATGACATGTTTAGATTGTGGCAAATTAATTTCATGTGGACAGATGAGTGTTACTCTAATAAATACAGCATATGAACATCATCATAGTCGATGGTTGGTAGAGACATTTTGACTATATCCTGGACCTGCCCGTCCTCGCCCAAAATGGCGCCGGAATAAATGGGACTCGTAACTCCTTGTTGTGTACTGGTTGCAGAACCTTGAAATCACGAGATACGTATGCAGTTTTGAAGCACATGGCGGGCGGGGACGAGAATTGATTGAATATTTCGACATCCCTATTGATATTAAGTTCTGATGTGTTATTGATTACTGTACTGTTGAAAGTTCGAATTAACGTCACCCATGGTACTTGCCCGCAAATGTATATCTAGATAATTTTATTGTAACTGGCCCTGTCGTATTTTAATTATAAAATGTACGTCCACCGATTCCGTAACTGTTAGACACCTTAGTTCTTGCAACCTAATGGCCCGCCCGTTACGTTCCTCTACAGTGTAAATGTCTACTCATCACATACGATTACAGTTTGCTCCGTGGCCGGCCCACGTGGTTATAGGCTCGTATTTGTATAATGAAATTTTCACAATAAAGGTTTTTAAAAGAAAACATGGTAGTAGTATATACATTGGTAAAGTTTGTAATAATAGTCACTGTTTTAGAATCATTAAAAGGCAAGTGAAATAAAGCAGACCAATTACATGAAGGGTAAAAGGTATAATACGAAGGAACGCAGTAAAGATAAATGGTCAAGGGCTGTTGTGTTTTCTATTCCTGCAACATAAAGTGATCGATAAGAATCTCATATTCAGGCGTATCGGCGACTAAGACAGCAGGTCGACCCTCTTTTGCTCAACGGCTCCATCATGGGACGAAGAAACGCTCTTTTTCTCGAAAAAAGAATATATTTTACTTGCAGGACAGTTGTAAAATTTCCGGGAAAGTACATTAGTCTGGAACATTATAACATATATTTAAGAAAAAATAATGTTCGGAAGTAATGAAAAGCGTAATTTTTAGGTCATATGACCAAGCCTTTCATCATTACAATAAGAAAAGTAAAATGAACCAATGAAAAGTTTTATTAACAAGTCACATGACTTGTTATGCTTACGTTACGCGCTGCGCGCCCCGGATGACTTCCGGATGCGCTAACGCGGCGCGTCATATGACGCATTACGCGACAACGCAGGTCCAGAATATAGTCAAAATGTCTCCACCAACCAGCGGTCGGAACACAACCCCTTTCAGCAGGCTAAATAGTTCTGTTAAATGACAACAGAAGGGACAGGCAACAAGAACCATCAGTCAAAGAGGGGAGGGCTAGTTCTTCTCTACCGGGTTACATTGGGGCGCTACCGGAACTGATCGAATTGGTAGTCTACAGTGTTTCTGGATGTTTCAGACTGAAGCTGGGGTTAGCATGAGAGCAGCATCATTTCGTAGCTCCGTCGTGGCCATTCCGCAACCAATCATGGCAGCCACTCTTTATCGTTATTTTGGGCGGGGTGGGTGGCGGAGCCGAGCTGTTTTGCAGCCATCATTGTGTGGAGTTCAGTTCATCTCACTAGTTTTGTATTTGTCATGAGGGGTTGTTCCTAATGTTTCTATTTTAGCGAGGTCAAAAAGAGATCCCATTAGTGGCCTACTGATTTTGCTCGATTCCTTTTCTTTTTTTTACACGATTTTTCGTTATCTGCAAAGACTAAACAGAGTATTGCGACTCTGTGTTTGTTTGTAAATAGAGAATGAACCAAAGAGAACTAATTCTAAAACAGTAAATACTTGGATAACAATCAATCAAATGGAGAGAGAAGCAGGCACGACGGATTACAACGGGGGCAAAGGCCTGCGTTAACTACCTTTCACTATCTGCAAAGAGAGAGTACTCCTAATAGAAATGAGGGGGGGGGGCACCATTCAAAGCAGATCAGTGTGCATAAACACGAAAATGTTTTCACTTACCACGTACTTGACATTCGACAGCTTATGATATTTGCTATTAAAAAACCATTGAAATTCACTGAAAAAACCATAGGTTATAGACCATATATAGTTAGGAATTAGCATTTACAAAACCTTGAAAATTCACTGAAAAAACCATAGGTTATAGACCATATATAGTTAGGAATTAGCATTTAAAAAACCTTATTTTACTCACACAAAACCATTGAAATTCCATATATAGTTAGTTGCACTAACTATATATTGCGCACCCGCAATCCACTGCTGATCATGTCACATATTACATCATTCATGACATGGTCAGTGACATCACTGATGACATCACTGATGACATCTCAAATGACATCACTGATGACATCACTGATGACATCTCATTTGACATCAATGACCACATCACTGATGATATTATTCATGTGACAATACAATGCATCTCTTCACATTTTAATATAACCTCTGTTTCACCCAGTGTTAAAAACAGAGTATAATTTTTGAAACCATTGACACACCAATACTAGTTACTACATACGTACTCACTGATTCCTACGTCTACACACACATTCACTCATTCACCCATACAATCATTCATACATACAATCACTCATGTTTACAACACAATCATATGCACTCATACACCTATACAGACACTCACACTCTGCCACTCATCCATGGAGTTACTCACACACCTAGTCAGTCCTGTAAAGAATCAATCACACTTCCATTTTCTACTCTATACAGTTAAACATAGAGCACCTTACGTTTTCAACCATATACTAACACATACTTACTCTCTTATACAATCATTGATACAAGTACACATTGATCTGTACAGAGTCACACACCTCCCATCCAGCCACACACACACTCAGTCTCCCATGCAAATACTTGGGCAATCAATCAATAACCCATATAGTTACTCATATAGCTACTGATCAACACATGCAGCAGTTTACAGAACAACAGACATAATGATGCACAAATTAAGACAGTTTAGTCACTAACCCATGCACTCAGTGAGACACATTTAATCACTCACTCATACATTCAGTCATGCACCTACTAAATCCTTCGTCCAGACACTTATACATCCACTCATTCTTCAATATGTAAGACATATTTTAACTTTACAGAAACATAGTCACTGGATGTTGTCATCAGTGATGTCATCAGTGATGTCATTTGAGATGTCATCAGTGATGTCATCAGTGATGTCACTGACCATGTCATGAATGATGTAATATGTGACATGATCAGCAGTGGATTGCGGGTGCGCGATATATAGTTAGTGCAACTAACTATATATGGAATTTCAATGGTTTTGTGTGAGTAAAATAAGGTTTTTTAAATGCTAATTCCTAACTATATATGGTCTATAACCTATGGTTTTTTCAGTGAATTTTCAAGGTTTTGTAAATGCTAATTCCTAACTATATATGGTCTATAACCTATGGTTTTTTCAGTGAATATATATATATATTCACTGAAAAAACCATAGGTTATAGACCATATATAGTTAGGAATTAGCATTTACAAAACCTTGAAAATTCACTGAAAAAACCATAGGTTATAGACCATATATAGTTAGGAATTAGCATTTAAAAAACCTTATTTTACTCACACAAAACCATTGAAATTCCATATATAGTTAGTTGTACTAATTATATATCGCGCACCCGCAATCCACTGCTGATCATTTCACATATTACATCATTCATGACATGGTCAGTGACATCACTGATGACATCACTGATGACATCTCAAATGACATCACTGATGACATCACTGATGACAACATCCAGTGACTGTATTTTTCTGTAAAGTTAATATATGTCTTGAGTGGATATATAAGTGTCTGGATGAAGGATTTAGTAGGTGCATGACTGACTGTATGAGTGAGTGATTAAATGTGTCTCACTGAGTGCATGGGTTAGTGACTAAACTGTCTTAATTTGTGCATCATTATGTCTGTTGTTCTGAAAACTGCTGCATGTGTTGTTCAGTAGCTATATGAGTAACTATATGGGTTGTTGATTGGTTGCCCAAGTATTTGTATGGGAGACTGAGTGTGTGTGTGGGTGGCTGGGAGGTGTATGACTCTGTGCATAGATGTGTGAGCAGTTGATTCACTAGATGTATGGGTTCAAAAGTGCATGTGGAAACAGCTGTATGGGCGGTTGACTGTGTGCATCAGTGTATTGGTGAGTGAATGGATATCTCAGTGCTACATGTCAAAGTAAGTACATATGTAAAACACAGTACATGTGAGACTTGACATATATAAATAACTGTGCATAAGAGCCAGTGAATGTGTGAGTGGCTGTATGCATCATTGTGAACTTGTATCCGGGATTGTATAAGAGAGTAAATATGTTTTAGTATATGTTTGAATAAGTAAGGTGTGTATAACTGTATAGTTGGGAAAATGGAGGTGTGATTGATTGTTTGCATGACTGACTAGGTGTGTGTGTAACTTCATGGATGAATGACAATCTGTGAGTCTGTGTTTACACTGAGTGTATCTAAGGTTATATTAGAGTCTGAAGAGGTTCATCGTATTATCACATGAATGATGTCATCAGTGATGTGATCAGTAATGTCAAATGAGATGTCATCAGTGATGTCATCAGTGATGTCATTTGAGATGTCATCAGTGATGTCATCAGTGATGTCATTTGAGATGTCATCAGTGATGTCATCAGTGATGTCATTTGAGATGTCATCAGTGATGTCATCAGTGATGTCACTGACCATGTCATGAATGATGTAATATGTGACATGATCAGCAGTGGATTGCGGGTGCGCGATATATAGTTAGTACAACTAACTATATATGGAATTTCAATGGTTTTGTGTGAGTAAAATAAGGTTTTTTAAATGCTAATTCCTAACTATATATGGTCTATAACCTATGGTTTTTTCAGTGAATTTTCAAGGTTTTGTAAATGCTAATTCCTAACTATATATGGTCTATAACCTATGGTTTTTTCAGTGAATTTCAATGGTTTTTTAATAGCAAATATCATAAGCTGTCGAATGTCAAGTACGTGGTAAGTAAAAACATTTTCGTGTTTATGCACACTGATCTGCTTTGAATGCTGCCCCCGTTGTAATCCGTCGTGCCTGCTACTCTCTCCATTTCATTGATTGTTCTCTTTGGTTCATTCTCTATTTACAAACAAGCACAGAGTCGCAATACTCTGTTTAGTCTTTGCAGATAGCGAAAAATCGTGTAAAAAAACAAAAGGAATCGAGCAAAATCAGTAGGCCACTAATGGGATCTCTTTTTGACCTGGCTAAAATAGAAACATTAGGAACAACCTGTTGAAAATAGCAATGTGTATGTACATAAGCGGCGTTCATTTGTGTTCACAGTACCCCTTGTTGATTGTTTGAATCGAGCATTGAATTGTTCGAAGTTGGTTCTCTTAAGGATCTTCTCTGCCTGCAAACGAGGAAGAATAGGAATATTCTCTCTCCCTTTGCAGATAGTGAAAGGTAGGTAACGCAAACCTTTAACACGTCGTGCCTATTTCGTTCCTCATTGATTGATTGTTTGCCCGAACATTGACTGTTTGGGAATTGGTTCTTTTTGGAGGTATTCCCTGTTTGCAAATAAACGTAGGAAAATCTTTGCAAGTAGTGAAAGGGTAGGTAATGCGGACCTTTGTCCCCCGTTGTAATCTGTCATGCCTATCTACTCCCCACTGATTGATGCACCTGTTTCACCCGGACCATTTACTAGAGATAGGTCATCTGGCCCGACCAGAGAGCACCCCTAGTGAAAAGGACATATGCAATAATAACGAAGTGATCACTGTATCCTGTTAACAGAAACTTTAGCATGAAACAACCTGGAAAGAAAGGAATAGGAAAACGAAAATCAGTAGGCCACTGATGAACTTTTTATTAAATAACAAACAAAGAAACGATAACAATACGTAATGATAAAACCTATTATTGTCCTAGAAACAAGAAACGTTAGAAGGAAGCCCGTAATAAGAAACCTGAAAACAGTAAGAGAAACCAAGTGTGACATTGCAACGGCCACAAGGCAACGAGGCTTCATCGCCCCTCACTGCCCCAAAACGTGTCTGTCCCACCGCCTGCCACGCCCAAATAACGGCAAACTGGGAAAGATACAAGTCAGCAGACATCCGCCCCATTCTGGAAACCTTATCGGGATTGTACTTGATTGAGTGTGATGTCACAAACATTTGTGCGGATCTAGATTGTGTTAAGGAATACAATAGGTTAAGAAGAGAGTATGCGCCACATTTGCCTCAATATCCTTTGTTTGAGAAACAGGTTTCCGGCTACGCCCAGCCGGAAGCAACACATATAAGGCGGGTCCTGCTGCCAACCGTCGGCCAGGAGATCATCACGTAGGGTGTAGCCGGAGGAGAGGCCGAGGCCAGCGGGACCCGGCCAGGGGGATTGCTACGACCACCCTGGAGAGTTGCAGGGGGGGGAATGTCCGTGTCCACGACCCTCCCCTCTCTCTCCCAGTCCGGCCACCATCAACCAGAGGCCGAGGCCGACGGGATCCGGCCGCGGTGGCGGTAACCCTGGAGAATTGCAGGTTAGACCCTCTCTCTCCCAGTCTGGGCCAGCATCCATGGAGGGCCTGGGAGTGGAGAGGCCACTGCACGAAAGGCCCAGGAGAGGCACCACACGCCAAGGCCTGCCCCACCGGATGAGCCAAGGAACCCGTTCATGGGGCCAGAGCAAAGGGCGTCCTGCCGCCATCCACCGGAGGTCCGGCCCAAAGACGGACGGGACATTTCTTCTTTCTTTTATAATGGCTGCAACAACACTGGGGGGGGATGTCTTGCACATGCCTCCGACCCCCCCCCCTCGTCCTCATCGCCTGGTCCGGCCATAACAAATGTCAACCGAGACGCCGTGGGGTGCACTGGGTGGGAGAGACGGTGCGAACAGGCCTCTCCCGCCTCCCCAGGTGGAGGCTTCCCAGCTGCACCCTCAGCGCTCCAGGCGCCTGGAAAAGGGTTCTTCCACTGTGGCGATGCTGCAACGTCTCGCCCGGCAGGGTGGAGCCCGTCCGCTCATTTGACTCCGCGATCGCCAGTAGCTACCGAACTCTCAAAATGGCGGTCGACCTGGCAAGAGCGGGCCCAGCATGAAGAAATGGCCCGGTCACTGGTTGACTCCACCACCGTAGTCCTCCACGACCTTGAAGATTCTAGAGGAGCCGCGGGAGTCCCCGACCCCCGCAGACACCCCCGATGGGGAATGACTGCCATGATCGCCCGTGGAGTGACGAAACTGTAGCCGCGGGACGTCGGCGCTCCCATGCTGGCGCCAGCCTCAGTTTGAATGACTAGAAACCTGCAGACCTCAGTTCCGGTGAAAGCACAGTGTGACCCGGTAGGAAAAATTGTTGCACCCCCTCCCCTTTTTGACTGATGGTTCAAACCACCGATCCTTTCCTTTGCCCTTTTAACGGAACTTTGGACTGCCTCCCCCCCCCCCCGCGGCGCCCCACGCCGTTATTTGCTGGGCGGCAACTTACTAGACATCACCTTCGTGCCATCCAGATTTCAGCGCGTTCTGCTGCCTTGGAACTATTCGCACAACAGACCGCTACTGACAACCCACCCCCCGGGACGCCCCACGCCGGATACCCAAATCAGTGCGGCACCCAGGCAACATCTTCTGAATTTTCATAATTTGAAAGAACTAGTAACATGTCCTCATCAGGAATTTCCTCTTCAATCATCTCATCAGGAATCTCCTCATGAAAAGTCTGCAATGATGATTCTTGTAACTCTATGGTCTCCAAACATTCGATAAATTCGCCATCAAGAGATTGATCAAAAAAATCATTCAAGTCATCTCCTCCTTGTGAGAATATTTCATTATTGGTGCTGTCAATTTCATTAAATGTAGTGGATAATTCAAAAGAAATTGCCACGGTCTCTTCATTGTTTAAATGTTTTTACTGTTTTTGTTTTGTTGTATATATTTATAAGTTATTAAAGTTTTATATTCCTACTACTTTGTTGGAGTGCTATATATTTTTAATGTGACACATAATTGTAAAAACTTTGATGTACAAAGAGTCATCCCTGGAATCTTCCGCTTCAGGCTCGGTCCCCTCCCCAATCACAATACAGGATGGTTTTCAGATAGTAGGAACGCGTGTGGTTTGACGGATCTCATCGGGTGTGGGCCTTGATCTACTATAACTCCTTTGAAGAGGGGTGATTCTTTACAGCTGGGGCCATAAACTACATCTGCAGGGCTAGCTGATAGCCTGGACAATCGGACACAGAGGAAGAGGAGTGTCAGAGGGTGCGGTAGTGAATAGGGCGAAAGGGAGGTGTCGGGCGGGCACAGAGTGTGATTCTCAGGGAAGAGCAGCGCAGATGGGGGGAGGTTTATTGCCGATGCATAAGACAGAGAGCGGGGGTGACCAGTGCCTGGGGAAGATGCTTGCGAGGGTGGGGAGCCATGCTACGGATCAACAGCGTGCAGAGAGTGGGTCTGGTCAAGGCATCTAAAATGGCTGCCGTGCACGACAAAAGTGTGG
Source organism: Lissotriton helveticus (assembly GCF_964261635.1). Taxonomy (NCBI): domain Eukaryota; kingdom Metazoa; phylum Chordata; class Amphibia; order Caudata; family Salamandridae; genus Lissotriton; species Lissotriton helveticus. The sequence goes on along the minus strand of NC_136057.1, from coordinate 794,184,296 downwards.
CATTTCAAAAAAGGCAAGATGGCGCAGACAATGTTTTTCAACACTTCCTCATTTCCTTCGAATCGAACGTTAACAGACGTTGGTGCATATTACCAAAGTTAAGCGATATTTATCGCTAACGATGCTTAGCAACGAATTCTTTACCGCTAAGCATCGTCAGAAATTATCGCAGATAAACCTTGCTATTATCAAGGTTTATCGCAAATGCGATAAAAAACGGCCGCAAAGCATGAATATCGCTAAAAAGTCAGCGATATTCATGCATTACCGAGCTAATGCTCTTAGCCATGTTATGCACCTCCCATTGGATAACATGGCTAAGAACTGCTCAGGGCAGGTGTTAGTTTTTGGAGATATTCGCGCTTCTCTGCCCCCTCAGTGGCTGCTCAGAAACAAAATGTTCCATTTTCCTGAAAATTTCAGCCAATTCCGTCCACAAACGCCAAAGTTATTAGACATAGAATTTTCAAAAATCCCATAGAGAAAAACTCCTAACTATATATACCTACTGGCGACCGCCAGTAGGTAATATATATATATATATATATATATATATATATATATATATATATATATATACAAGCAAGACATAACATTCCCTTTTCATTTCAACAGCACACCCTGGATCTTTATTGCACAGCTTAGAGCCTATTTGGGAAATAAGAGGCCTGACAGACGTGCTGCCTAAGATTCTCTGCTAGTACATATCTTAAACCCTAACCGACTTCAAGAATAAATGTCTTCCCATATTTTCAAAGAACATCAACTGAGCAAATTATTCACCCACACACATTTAAAATCAAGCTTGACTCACAGTGTGATCTTAGACACATGACCAGAATGTTACATGTAATCTACCATGTCTGTCTCTGCATGCACTATGTGTGTCTCTGCTCATACCATCTCACCATCTCTCTGCACCATCTTTACAGATTAAAGAAAAATGTGCAAATATAATTCTTTCTTTCACCCAGACACTCTCTTTGATCCTGGTAAAATAGTCTGACACTTATACTAGAGAAGTAGTTCCATTCTGTTAGTTAAGCCCTTCTGGGCATGTGAGAAGTGGAGTATGTTAAACATAGTTTGTCTCTAGACAGGCTACAAAGACAGTTAACAGAAAGGTAGGAGAGAGCCCATGGGAAAGAAAATGGCTGTAAGAAATACAAAATGGCTACCAGCTCATGCCAACAAATCTATCTAATATTCAACACATGGGCTGAGTTCTCTGTCTTAAAGAAATGACTGTGATAAATGGTTTTAGTAAAAATGAGCACTTTTAAAGTTTTTCACCAGGATTTTACATGTAATCTACCATGTCTGTGTCTGCTTGCACTATGTGTGCCTGTGCTCATACTATCTCACTGTCTCTACTGGCAATAAACAGAATATATATATATATATATATATATACAAGCAAGACATAACATTCCCTTTTCATTTCAACAGCACACCCTGGATCTTTATTGCACAGCTTAGAGCCTATTTGGGAACTAAGAGGCCTGGCAGACATGCTGCCTAGGATTCTCTGCTAGTACATATCTTAAAGCCTAACTGACTTCAAGAATACATGTATTCCCATATTTTTAAACACATCAACTAAGCAGATTATTCACCCAGATACATTTAAAATTAAGCTTGACTCACAGTGTGATCTTAGACACATGACCAGGATGTTACATGTAATCTACCATGTCTGTCTCTGCCTCCACTATATGTGTCTGTGCTCATACTATCTCACTGTCTCTACTGGCAAAAAACATACCATATATATATAAGCAAGACATAACATTCCTTTTTCATTTCAATAGCACACCCTGGATCTTTATTGCACAGCTTAGAGCCTATTTGAGAACTAAGAGACCTGATAGACATGCTGCCTAAGATTCTCTACTAGTACATATCCTAAAGCCTAACTGACTTCAAGAATACATGTATTCCCATATTTTATACACATCAACTAAGCAAATTATTCACCCAGATTCATTTAAAATCAAGCTTGACTCACAGTGTGATCTTAGACACATGACCAGGATGTTACATGTAATCTACCATGTCTGTCTCTGCCTCCACTATGTGTGTCTGTGCTCATAATATCTCACTGTCCCTATTGGCAAAAAACAGACCATATATATAAGCAAGACATAACATTCCTTTTTCATTTCAACAGCACACCCTGGATCTTTATTGCACAGCTTAGAGCCTATTTGAGAACTAAGTGGCCTGACAGACATGCTGCCTAAGATTCTCTACTAGTACATATCCTAAAGCTTAACTGACTTCAAGAATACATGTATACCCATATTTTTATACACATCAACTAAGCAAATTATTCACCCAGATTCATTTAAAATCAAGCTTGACTCACAGTGTGATCTTAGGCACATGACCAGGATGTTACATGTAATCTACCATGTCTGTCTCTGCATGCACTATGTGTGTCTCTGCTCATGCCATCTCACCATCTCTCTGCACCATCTTTACAGATTAAAGAAAAATGTGCAAATATAATTCTTTCTTTCACCCAGACACTCTCTGTGATCCTGGTCAAAATAGTCTGACACTTATACTAGAGAAGTAGGTGCATTCTGGTAGTTAGGCCCTTCTGGGCATGTGAGAAACATGAGACACAATGCAAAAAGAAACAGTAATTTATAAGCTATGAGATGCAAACTGTGAGGAGACACAGGTGACATTATGGAAAAATGTGAAAATATAATTCCTTAATTGACACAGACACTCAGTGTAATCCTTGTCAAAAAAGTTAAAGCCATCCATTTTACCCAAAAACATTTAGCATAGTAAATCGTTTTAGACACAGAGCACACCCCATTTAAATGACCACTATAATACAGTGCAGAAACTTGACTCATTTCCAAAATACATTTCCAATATGCACTATTCATTTTTTTTGCCAGCATTACATAGAAACATGAGACACAATGCAAGAATAAAGAAGCCCAATATGCTTCTTAATCTTCCCCATAGTGCATACAGCACTCTATATATATTAAATGAATCATTACTCACCTCTAAAAATGCTTTTAAAGATTTAGAACAGTGTCAGTCACACACATCAGATTTTCTTAAGCAGAATCTCTGAAACACAACTCAAACACTACAACCACAAATGACCCTGATTCCCTGTAATTCTTCACACATATCCCTGGACTTAACCAATCAAAATTCTTCCCACACTATTTCAAAACCAAACTGACATTTTAATTGGTTCTACATTTCAACACTTTTAAACTCACATAATATTCACCTATCCCCCAGTGCTCATTCAGCCTGTTACCATGGTAACTCCCTCCTAACTCAGCACACAGGTGAAAAGTTCATGATACTATGTTGCAAATGAACCCAGCAAGGGTGTTTGATGTCTCAATATAGCAGCTTATCCTGTGCAATGTTTCTTTCAATGACTTTTTCTCAACCATTAGAATTACTTCTTTCAAAAAACAGAAGCATGCACCCTAATTTTCAGTGGAGAATTTTAAAAAACCACCAATCATTTCTTTTTTTTCAAGTGCACTGAATCTCAACCACTTTTTTTTCATAACTCCTACTTTCAAACTGCCATTTCATTTACACAACTCATCTGAATACAACCACATCTACCTTCAAGATGCCTAAAGTCAGGATTGTGGGTCATAGCTTTGTTCACTGGAGTGAAAAATATGCAGCAAACAGAGGTATTCCCAACCTTAATTTACCAAATGTGGATATTATGTGGATTGGCCAGAGAGGATTGAGATGTCACCAATTGATACCATTGGTAAAATCCTTTATGCATCTACCACACCCTGACATCATAATTGTGCACTTTGGTGGAAATGACCTGGGCACTTTTACTGGGGTAGGTCTGGAAATGGTTTTAAAGGACACCTTTGGGCAATTGATGTGACTTTTTCCAAAAACTGCCTTAGTATATTCTAATATATGCCAAAGCCAAAAATGGAACTGGTCCAACTAATTTTGTCCACAGATTGAGAAAGCAAGGAAACATGTGAATACATCTGTTTCTGCTTTCCTCAGAGACTATGGTATGGGTTCTATATACCACAACAACTTGCGTTACAACATGCAAGGCATCTATAGGAGAGATGGTGTACATTTTACAGATGAGGGGAATAGAGTCTTCCTCTTGAATTTTAGACTCTGCATCGGTACCTACTTGTAGGTACAAAAAACACCCACATAACACAACAGCTCTTTTCAGAGATACCCTACCTCTAAGCACTCTAAATTCTTTTTTTACTCTAATTTTTTTCACTGTTTTTCCCCGTGGTGCGCTCAGGGTACGCGTACCTGTAAACGCCCATGTACGCGCACCCTGAGCTTACTCCGCAAAATTTTCAAAAAATAATAATAGTGTTTTTGCCCTTCAGGGTCCTCCTAGGCCCCCCTGAGAAAACCCAGGGGGTTTCTACCCTGCCCCCTTTTATAGTATTCCCCTTTTGTTTTTTTACCTCTTGTGTCTCGATTCTACCGAGACACAAGATGGCGGACTCTCCGGACTGTTTGAGATGTTGACAGATACCCGAGAGCCAATCAGCTTTCCGCTCACGCCCTTCCGTGGCGCGCCGGGTGCGCTTACCGGTACGCATACCGAAAGCGCTCGGAGCGCGCATATAGATATATATGTGTTTTTGAAGTTAATTTTCATAAAAATCACTGGAGCGATTTTAACCAGATATTGAAAATGCCCTACTACGTACCAGTCCCTACCATTTTGCCAAGTTTGGTGTAATTCCGTTCAGCCGTTTGGGCTGTAGCTGTGTCTAAATGTCCTATGGAAAATTGCATGGGGAAAACACATTTGAAAGTGTTGAAATTGAGAACCAATTAAAATGTTACTTTGCTTTTGAATTTGTGTGTGATGAAGTTTGATTGGTTATGTATATATGAAAAATGAGAGGGAAACACGGCCAATTTGTGATAGTACTGTCTGAGGTACATTTTGTGAGGATTTTTTGGTGTGAGATTTCTGGTGTGAGATTTACACAGTACTAACTCTTCTCCTGCTTTCTAAAAGGTGGGTTGTTAATTTGTAAGGGAAACTATGTTGTACACTTTAAGTTAATTTGAAAAATGTTTTCTGTTAGTTATGTACTGTCCCTCTGTTATAGTTATGTATTGACTTAGACGTCATCACATGCAGTGCTTTATATTTCTAGTTCCTGCCTGATACTATACACTGTCCAAAGATAACTTCACTGTTAAAAACTCAGAAGTACCTTTCTCAACTTGACCCCTACACTGCCCTAACTCTACTGATATAGTTATATAAAGTATTTGAAAACATTTGTGCATATTAATTTTAAAGAACTAAATACTTAATAAAGCTAGTTTTATATTATGTATTACTAAAAACGATAAATAAATGTGATTATTTTTTTCTCCAATTTACAGCAAGAAATTTCAAAATAAAATGGATCACAATGAAGAGACCGTTGAAATTTCTTTTGAATTTTCCACTACTTTTATTGAGATTTTGAATGTCCCGGATACTGACAGCACCAGTAATGAAGAAGTTTCTGTTGGAGGAGATGACATGAGGGATTTTTTTGATCAGTCTCTGGACGGCGAATTTCTCGAATGTTTGGAGACCATAGAGTTCCAGGAATCATCTTTGCACACTTTTTATGAGGAGATTCCTGATGATGTGATTGATGAGGAAATTCCTGATGATGACATGTTACTAGTACTTTTAAATTATGAAAATTCAGAAGAATAAATGTATATTTAGAAATTAAAAATTGTTTGAGACATTATTAATTTTTATTTGTAATTTATGAGGTAGTAGCGAAGTGATTGTAGTATAAATTGAGACTTATAGTATAGAGTGCAACATGTTTGTGTTACATAGTAAGTTTACTCATAGTTACTTCCCTTCTCCCACTATATTTTCTCCAATGTGTGTTTGACATCTCTTCTTGATCTCCTGCCTCCTTTCTCTCACTGTCTGTTTCTGATGCACCCTATCGTCGCCATTTTGTGTAGTTTCAGAAGAGAGTGAAATGTAATAGTTGAGAACGTAAAAAGGGGGCAGGGTAGAGTGCCCCTGACCCCCTAGGCCTTCTCAGGGGGTCCCTAAAGGATCTGTTTCTGCTTTCCTGAGAGACTATGGTATGGGTTCCATATACCACAATAACTTGTGTTACAACATGCAAGATATCTACAGAGGAGACGGTGTACATTTCTCAGATGAGGGGAACAGAGTCTTTCTCTTGATTTTTAGACTCTGCTTCGGTACCTACTTGTGGGTACTTAAATCACCCACATAAAACAACAGCTCTTTTTAGAGCTACCCTACCTCTAACCACTCCAAATTCTTATTTTACACTATATTCTTCCAATGTTTTTCCCTGTGGTACGCTCAGGTGATGCGTACATGGGAACGCACCCAGCGCTTACCCCGTGAAAATAAAAAATAAAAAAAGTTTTTTGCCCTTCAGGGTTGTTCTAGGCCCCCCTCAAAAAACCTAGGGGGTCAGGGGGTGTCTACCCTGCCCCCTTTTAATCATTTCCCCCTTTTTTTTCACCTCTTGTGTCTCAATTCTACCGAGACACAAGATGGCGGACTCTCCGGACTGTTTCGAATATTGACAGACACCCGAGAGCCAATCAGCTTTCCACTCGTGCACTTCCGTGGCGCGCCGGGTGCGCTCCCTGGTACGCGTACCGGTAAGCGCTCGAAGCGCGCATATAGATGTATATGTTTTTTTTAAGTTACTTTTCATAAAAACCACTGGAGCGATTTTAACCAAATATAGAAAAGGCCCTTCTGCGTACCAGTCCCTACAATTTTGCAAAGTTTGGGGTAATTCCATTCAGCGGTTCGGGCTGTAGCCGTGTCTAAACGTTATATGGAAATTAACATGGGGAAAACACGTTTTGGGACCCCCTTTTTCCTCGGGCCCCGCATAACGAATCCCCCCGAAACTTCCAGGGAAGGAGCGGAGCGGAGCTGGCCTAAATTTTGGAAAATTACACGCAAATTCCTCAACCGGCGCCAAAGTTATTCCCAATAGAATGTTGCGGATTTCCTATGGAAACTAGGTCCTAACTATAACTACCTACTGGCGACCGCCAGTAGGTAATATATATAAATATATATATATCCAAGCTCCTGTACACCAATATACCGGGTCACTCTTCACAGCGGGTGCTGTAACGCGGTGGTGTCCCGCGTGATAAATAAACGCTCCAATTTCCTCTCCTTTGAAGAAAATACAGCACTCACGGGTTTCTTAGGCAATCAGCAAAAGGTTTTAGAGCAAAACAAACACGTTTCGGGACCAAATCCCTTCGTCAGTGTTCATGTATATATAGGGAAAGGAAGCCTCCACAGATTCACCCCCAGGCAAAGTCGTGATTGGCTGGCTGCACCTTCACAGAAAAGTTACTTCCCCCTTAATGGTTGTTTGGGAAATGGTCCCCAGGGTTGGAAATGCATTTACATATTTAATAAGGGGATTAAATTAGAGGTTTTCTGAGTTCTTGTACATTTTATAAAAGAGGGTTGAGCACGTGCCCTGGGTTCAGAATTGTGAAAACATGGTCTTTCAATCACTCGCGAAATTGCAGATTCATTTTGGGCTCAGCGCAGCTCTTGTGTAACTCTTTGGGAAATCCGTGGATTTAGCACAACTGAAAATATATACATGTATATATATTTATACATTCTCTCATCCTCTCACAGCCACCCACCTACACCTACAGACACTCTCACATCCACTTTTACACCCATAAAGACACTGTCTCACCCATTCACATACCCAAACAGAGACTCAAACACAATCACAATCACAACCCATGCTGAAACACTTACACCCACAGTTACACCTATATAAACACTTTTATACTCACTCACATACCCATACAAACAATGTTACACACACTCAGATATTGTACAGACACTGTTACACCCATCCACAAGCCCATAGAGAGACTCTCACACCTACTCTTGCATCCATACAGAGACATTCATGCCCACACATATATCCATACAGACCCACTCATGTCCACTCCTTCAACTATGCAGACACTGTTACACCTATTCAGAAATTCATAAAGAGATTCCCATACCCTATAATTACATCTATATAAACAGTGTACACCCACTCACATAACCATCGATACACTGTCACAGCCATTCAGATATCTTACAGACAATGTTACTCCCATACACAATCCCATATAAAGACTCTCATGCCTACTCTTACATCTATACAGAGACTTTCACAACCTCCCACATATTCATACAGATCCTCTCGCATCCGCTCTTACACCTATGAAGGCACTGTTACACCAATATACAAACCCATATAGAGACTCTCACACCCAGACTTACATCAATATAAACAGTTTTACACACTCACATATCTATAAAGACACTGTTGCAACCATTCACATATTCTATAGACACTGTTAAACCCATTCACAAAACCAGACAGAGACTGTTCAACCCACAGTTATACTTATATAGACATGTTTACATCCACTGACATACCCATTCAAACACTGTCATACTCATTCAGATATCATACAGACACTGTTACACCCGTTCACAAACCCATACTGAGACTCTCACATTCACACTTACACCTGTAGACAGTTTATACCTATCCACATAACCACAGAGACACTGTTACATCTTTTCAGATATCTTACAGGCACCGTTATACCCATTCACAAGCCCATAGAGAGACTCTTATACCTACTCTTACATCCATACAAAGACTTTCACACCCAGTCACATATCCATACAGACCCTCTCACACCCACTTTTACACCTATGGGGACACTGCACTCCTTCACTTACCCATACAAATACTCCCACAACAAGACTTACAACTATGTAGACAGTTTTACACCCACTCACATACCCATACAGACACTGTCACATCCATTCAGATATCTTACAGACACTGTTACACTCATTCACAAACCCAGAGACTCTCTTACGCACACTTATATCTGTACAGAGACCTTCAGATCCACTCACATACCCATACAAACCCTCTAACACCCACTCTTACAGATATACACTTTTATACCCATTCACTAACTCATACATAAGCTCCCACACTTAAATCCATACATACACTTTCGTACCCACTTATATACTCACACAGACCCTCTCGCATCTACTCATACACCAATGCAGACACTGTCACACCCATTCACAAACCCATACAGAGACTTTACCACTTACACATACACCTATATAAACACTTTTACACTCACTCACATACCCATACACTGTCACACCCATACATAAACCCATACAGACACCCTCACACCCAGAGTTACACCTATTTAGACACTTTCATATCCACTCAAATACTGATGTAGAAAGTCTCACGCCTACTGATATACTCATACGGACAGTGTTACAGCCACTAAGATATGCATTGAGACGCCTATGCACCTAAAATCATACCCATTTAGACCCTGTTACACCCATCGTGAGATCTATTCAGAACCTTTTACTATATTAAATGTGCTCTTTTGCATTGAATACGTGCTTTTAGTTTGCAGATCTGCAATGGATCCAATACATTTAAAAAAAAGGATTTACAGTGAAAAATAACACCGGTTTGGGACAGACGAGGGCCCTTGGAAGATATGTTGTGTCCATTGTGTGTATATGACAAATACACATAGGATCGATGCAGCGTTTGAAGTTGCTAAGAAAAACTCTATTGCCTTCATCAGTGAAGTGAACACCACCTCTCCTGAATATTCCATCCATGTTGAAGCGCGGGTTGTAATTGCAGATAGAGCCCATGTTACTGTCTCCGAGGAATTCTGAAACAGTTTTATGAACATTTTCCTGGCTTTCTGTATCTCTGGACAAAATACAGTGGACCACTTCCATTTCTGGCTCTGGTATAGGTTAGAAAAAACCAAGGAAGTGGGAGGGTAAAGTTGCATTAATTGTTCAAAGGTATTCTTCATTAGGATTTCCAATCCTACCATAGTCAATGTTCCCAGGTCATTGCCACGACAGTGGACAATTATGAAGTCTGGATGTTTTGAATCCATAATGCGTTCAACCAATTGAACCAATTGCTGGTACCTTAGCTCTCTCTGTCCAAACCAACTAATATCCACATTAGGCAAACCCAGGTCCCCATCATCCCCACTCCTTTTAAAGCAAACTCTCTAGCCAAGAACACAAAGCTATGACCTACAATCCATACCCTAACCATTTTGAAGGAGGAGTAGTAGCACATAGGAGAAGGCTGGCGAAGGCTGCAGCTGATCGAGGTGGTTTTGAAGTGAAATGTAGTTACAAATGGAGGGTAGTAGGGATAGGTTGAAAGAAGTTGGTCAGTATCAATGGAATTAGCTTATTTGTGGAAGCTAGACATCCATGTTTAGAAGAAACACATTTTGTTTTTTATGAAGACCCTCACTTACCAACCTAGTTGGTGGCATGCTTTATCATGACAGTGTAAGCAATGAGTTGCCATATGCCCCAAATTTGGAGAGACAGCTACCACTGCTATTGTTGCTGATGTTACAGGTGATGACACATTTGCTGAAGAACTAAAAGAACAGGCAACATCTTCATTCTTTCTAACCATCCTGTTGTAGGTTCTTTGATGAATGGTCTTTAAGTGTTTCCACGTGGAAGATGTGCCATGACTGTATTTCTTACTGGTCCTTCTTGAAAGTTCCTTTCCAAAGCTATTGTACTTCACAATTTTTTGCAGTGACTTTTTTCTCATCAGATAGTATGGTGATAACACGCCAAACCTCACTTTCTTTCCACTGTGGTGCTGCTTGTGCATCTTCATCCTCCTCTTATAAAAGAAGAGGATCATCTGCAGAAGCAGATGCTGATGCTGTAGCCATTGAGACTGAACACCATAGTTGCACATACAAAAATAAGCAAATTGTGGTATATAAGTCCTCCTTTGTGTGTCCTCTATATGAAATGCAAGGTTTTTAGGAGCAGTTCAATTCTAAGGAACATGCTCCGTATGTTATGTTATAGGAGAGCGCTTTTGAAGCCAGAGGTGTCTTGGCACTTTTCTGAGTTGGCAAGGTCAGAGCTTTTTGAAGGTGCTGTTTGCTTATTATAGCCTACAAAAGCCATTGTATCAATGCTTTTCTGAAATAAAAAAGATTCTGTGTGTTTTGTAGTTCAAATGGGAGGGAACTCCACAGTTTGATGGTACATGTTACAAAGGTTTTTCTGCCCCAATGGGCCAGTCAAAATGTTGGTACCTTGGCATTTTTCCTGCCTTAGGATCTCAAAAGTCCTGGAGGCAAATACCAGCAGAAATGCTGCCTAATATCTACTGTTCCAATTTTGTAGTACCTTAAAGGTTGAGCACAGAGTCTTAAATTATTTTTTTTCATTGCCACCCAATGCAGTTGGTTCATAGCCATGGAAGCTAAATGGAATTTGGGAAGGCCAAAAATAATCCAGGCTGCCGCATTTTGTGGTGTGATGTCACTGACCATGTCATGAGTGATGTAATATGTGGGGTAATAAGTAGTGCATTGAGGGGGCATACATTATAGTTAGCTCATCTTAATATAACTGCTGAATTTTTCTGGTTTTGCACGAGTGAGATGCCAGCCTAACTATAATGCCACTCTAACCTTTGTTTTTTCAATGAACTTCTAAGGTTTTTTTATTCCATTTCCTAACTATAACAATCCTGTAACTTTTGTTTTTTCAGTGAATATCTATGTATTCACTGAAAAACCAAAAGCTACAGGAATGTTATAGTTAAGAAATAGACTTTAAAAAAATTGACTTAAAAAACATTAGAAATTCACTGAAAAAAACAAAGGTTATAGGGACGTCGTACTTAGGTTTAGGTTTCACACATACACAAACAGTGAAATTCAGCTGTTATAGTTAGAGAGCTAACTTTAGCTTGTGACCCGGCAATGCACTGCTTATGACCTCACATATTACATCACTGTTGACATGGTCAGTGACATCACTGATGACATATCAAATAACATCACGGATGAATCATGCAGTGACTGTTTAAAAAAAGTTAAATATATAACTAACAAGGTGTATTGGTAAATCAGTGGGTGTATGATTGCCTGTATGGATGATTCAGTGGGTGCATGACTGACTGTATAAGTGAGTGATTAGGTGTCTCAGTGAATGTATGTATGAGTGACTGTTTGTATGAATGTCTGCATCAGTTTGTCAGTTGGTGTCTAAGTGGCTGCATGGGTGTGTGTGTGAGTGGGTATGTGTTTCTGCATGGGTGTGATTGGTTGTCTGAGTACCTCTATGGGTGTCTGAGTGTCTTTGTGGGTGGGCGAGGGTGTGTGTGACTGCCTGTATGGATGAGTTATTGGGTGAGTCAGTGGCTGTATTGGTTAATAAGTGCATGTAGGAGGGGCTATATGGTTGAGTGAGTGAACTGTAATGTACTGGCTGCAAGAGATTGTTCATGCATTGACTCAGAAGCTTTAAAGGGATTCAGACTGGATGATTTACGATATTTGCTGTGAGCTGAAACTGACCTGCATCAGGAACGTTTTGCTCAGATTAAAGGCTATGATTGAACATTACTCTGTGACAAAACAGAATTTTTTTGTGTTGAGGAGGAACTGTAAACCAGACATTTTACCAGATTGTATGTGAGTATTTAGGTTGGCAGCTGACATCAGAAGGACTGTCAATCTCATGCATTACACCGCCTGCACAGATACTTAGCCCTGATTTAATTGTGATTATGATGAAACACATGTTAGCTAATTAAAACAAAGCTATTTTGGAACAAGGCAATCAGAACACTCAAGACAAGGTACGGCATTTGAAGACTGGAGTCTTAAATATTGTATGTGCCATAAGGCTGTATCTATGTTTATCTACCACCTTAGTTCTGTTTGTGGATAGAGGGTCGGCATCCCTCCTTTTATGTGCACCCCATTACTTACTTGCATATACCAAATAGAGTGTTAACTTCTAGGTGAGAGCCACAGGGCCAAAAGTAACCCCCTTTAAGTTTAATTGGGTGAGTGAGTTTGTGTATGGCTGTATTGGTGAGTGAGTGCATGTGTCATTGGTATATGAATGAGTAACTGGGTATATGAAAGACAGTATAGGTGAGTGATGGGTATGTGAGTGGCTGTATGTGTGAGTGAGTGAATATGAGAGTGGCTGTATGAGTGGGTGTGTGCTTGTGTCAGTGACTGTATGGGTGAGTGACTATGTGGTAGTATCTGTATGAGTAAGTGAGTGAGTGTGTGTGTGACTGTATGGGTGAGTAAGTGACTGTGTGAATGGCTGGGCGAGTGAGTGGGTGTGTGGATAGCTATGAGTGACTGACTCAATGTGTGAGTGGTTGCATGGGTGTATGAGTGAATATGTCAGTAGATGTATTAGTGAGTGAGTGGGTGCATAAGTGGCTGTATGGGTGAGTGAGTAGATGTGTGTGTTGCTCTATGAATCTGTGAGTGGCTATGTGAACACTGGTATGGGTATGTGAATGGGTTTGAGAATAATACTGTGGAAGATGGAGTTGGTGTATGCAAGGTTATATGGGGGTGTGAGTGGGTGTGTCATAGATTCATTGAATGATATCATCAGTGATGTCATCAGTGATTTTATTTGAGATGTCATCAGTGATATCATCGTTGATGTCACTGACAATGTCATGAGTGATGAAATATATGAGGTCACAAGCAGTGCTTTCCGGGGGCACGAGTTATTCTTACCTTACTAACTATAACGGCTGTATTTTCAATGGTTTTGTATGAGTGAAGTCTGAGCCTAACTATAATGTATTTGTAACGTTTGTTTTTTCAGTGAATTTCAAGGTTTTTTAAATTCCATTTCCTAACTATAACATCCATGTAACCTCTTTTTTCAGTGCATTTCTAAGGTTTTTGAAATGCTAAATCCTAACTCTAATGCCCCTGTAAACATTGGTTTTTCTCAGTGAATTTCTATGGTTTTTTAAGTAGTAGTCATGTTTATAGTGTGGTTAAGAAAGGGGGCGGGGCCTCTAACCAGCTCTCAAAAATCCCACAGTTTCGGACTTACAGAAGGTATCAGGAGGGCTTATTGGCTTCCAATGTCCCATAGGAGTAAAGTGGACTCCATACCCCAACCATTAATGTACCAAGAACTGTGTTTGCAGAGTAGTGGAGAAAGGGGGCATGGCCTCCGAAGACCTCTTGGCAATCCCACTAGATGGGACTTACTTGAGGTAATAGGAGGGGTAGTTGACCCCAAGAATGTCCCTGAGGCTCAACAACCCCTCATGTTACCTCCAGTAAGGACTGTTGAGAGGTTGTTGGCAGGCACACACTCTTTGTCCACCTCTCTGCAAACACACCACCTGTCACACTTCTAGTTGGGGTAAGAAGTCCTCTTGCCTCTTGAGTGTCCTTGGGGGCCAAATACCCCTCTTGCTACCTCCAGTAAGTCCCACTCTGCAGAAGTGCTGGGAGGTTTTTGTTGGCCTCACCCCCACTCTCCACCACTCTGCAAACCAGCCTTGTGGCTCACTACTAGTTGGAGGATGAAGTCCCCTCGGCTCTTGAAGGTCCTTCTGGGCCAACTACCCTCCTGTTACCTCCAGTAAGTCCCACACAGCTGTTTGGGGGGAAACGTCCACTTAATCCCTGAGGCTCTTAGGAGTAAACTGGAATTTATTTCCGAACCATTAGCATGCCAGGAGGTGAGTTTGCAGAATGGTGGAGAAAGGGGCAAGGTCCCTGACAATCCCTCTCTGTGGGACTTACTGGAGGTAACGGCAGGGGTTGTTCATCCCGAAGGACACTCTAGGGGCAAGGGGACGTCATTCCCCAACCAGCAATGTGTCAGGAGGTGCATATGTGACAAAGGCATGTTCATTGTTTATTACGTCATGTATCCCGAAGATGACAGCACCTTGATGTCTAGTTAGATTATGATACTTTTTTTTTTTCTGGCACGGTTGATCTCAAGCAGGAGAGGATAGAGTAATAGGCTTTAAGTTGCACTTATGAATTGGAAACTGCTGGATGGTTTATTCATGAGTTTGTTGAGAGAGTTAGTATATTTTATCACAGGTGGGTTGATTGGTCACTCTAACACATTTCTTCACTCGTTTATATATTTTCAAGAGTTGCTTACTTTGGGGCAATTACTGTTTTTTTACCATTCAAAAGATCGGGTCACTTATGCTTTATAACATCATTTGTTTCTTCATTTTTCTTCTTTCTTTATGTATTTGGCATGGTGGCACCTAACACTTTTTGTGACTTACTCCCTCACAGTTTGGTAAAAAGACGATGGATAACTTGTGTTGCACAAAAGGTTTTCTTGAACATTTCGCCCAGTGTGGCATACACCATATTTTTCTGCTCTTTTCTTTCTCTCACCTTCTCTTAAATGGAGAGTTAAATCCTAATGGTGTCAAACCGTCCTTGTTTCCTTACTGTGTTTCTAGTTGCCCCTGAAGAAGGGACCCTTTGATCCTGAAATGCATTGGGTGTGTTAAAGAAATTGGAATTTCTTCCGCATATTGGAATCTCAGGTATTTTTACATGCCACATAAATTGCAGGAGTGACCTATATATTATCCAGGAATAATATATTGCTCTAAATAAGAGTAAAAAGAATATTAAGAATGCAAACTAATTTCTTTGTGTCTATCATAGAAAAAGAAAAATTGAAGTGATAAATTCACTAGTGCTGCGTGCAGTTGCCAAACAACTGGAGTTGCTTGGTGTATAAGTACAATCTTTTTGACTTATCCATTTAGTGCCTGTAGCCTGTCTCTGGTCATATGACTTGGTATAGCTGACAGCTGGGCTTCGTGAATTCCTCCTGGTCAGCCACACAGAATAGGGAGCTTAGGTGTGCCTGGATAGGCCAACACTGTCAGGATGGGAGGGTGGAGCTGGGCACAGCCCTACATACACTTGTATAGACTGTGTCCTGACTCCACACAAAGGGTTGCATATCCCCTGTAGTTAGCCTGGAGCCAGGACAGGGAAAGCAGGATGCCTGGCGACACCAAGGGCATACCTCTAGAAGCTTCTCCCATTTCAAAGGAAGGCCCAGGTATAAACATTAGACCGCCTGCTGCCCTCTTTGCAAGGTGAGAAGGTCTTGATTTGCATCTGTTGAACTCAGGGCCCAAGAGTGACTCCAAGGGCTAGTTGTCTGGACTCCTGATTAGAGAATCAGGGAAAATAGGCTCCAACAACTGTAAACCCAGCACCTGGACTCTACCATCTGTGAATCCTACCCTGCCAAGTGGTGCAATCTCAGTCCTGGATGCTAGGAGGTGAGCCTGAAGGTGCTCTGCCGGCCGATCTGTGGACCCAGAAGAACTGGCAAATCAACTATGCTGCATGGTGCAACTTCTAGTAGAACTGCTGAATCGCCCCCTGCTGCAAGGATTCTCTCAGTACACAGACTAAAGCAACTATAAGTCAGCCATGTACAATGCACAGTGTTCCCATAAATTATGTCATTTGAAATGGCATGAGTGTTGTTATGAATGCTATTCTTGAATATTCTATTATTGATGTAATAGGATAGGATCTCAGCAGTGCATGGAGAAGGCAACAGTTATAGTTGATTTAGTCTGCATAGTGGATGAATGGAAACGTGTATACATGCACACCCTCCTCAAGCAGGCCACAGCCATGCTGAATCAATTGGACAACTTCTGACCCATATCCTTGCTTTTCTATCCAGCCAAAGTGATTGAGAAGGCCATCAACAAGCAGCTCAGAACTCACCTCGAAGTTCACCATCTTCTAGACTACACTCAATCAGGTTTTAGAAAGAACCACTGCACCAAAACAGCAAATCACCGTGGAGGAGAAACAGCTTCCTTCATCCTGCTCAACCTCTATGCGGTCTTTGACACTGTCTCTCAAAACACTCAAATCAGAAGACTCCACGAGATTGGCATACAAGGATTTGCTCTCAAATGGATCTGTTCCTTCCTCACAGGAGGAACCCAAAGGGTCAGGCTGCCAACCTTCATATCCAAGACCATAAAATTGATATGCCTAGTCTCCCTTGCATCATCCCTCGGCCTCACCCTTTTAAACATATACATGACACTGATCGCGAGCATCATCCAATGACAAGACATCACTGTCATCTCCTATGTCGATGACACCTAACTCATCCGCTCCATGATGGACAAAACAACCAGTACCAGAACCAACTTCACCAACTGCATGACCATGGTAGTAGATTGGATGCAAACCAACTTCCTGCAGCTCAAATGGAACAAGACAGAAGTGCTGGTCTCAGGCAACACGACAATTTCCATGAGACTCCACCTGGTGGCTATCAGAGCTAGGACCAACACTCACCCTCATAGACCACCCAAAAATCTTGGGATCATCCTAGAAGGCACGCTCAACATGACAGCTCAAGCCAACGCAATGTGCTCCTCCTACCTCAACATCCTACTCAAGCTGGGAAAAATCTTTAAATGGTTGTCTCAGAACACCAGCTGGACCATCACACAAACACTCATCACCAGCAGTTTGGACAATGGCAACACTCTCTATGCTGGAATCTTCAAAGAACTCTTACACAGACTCCTGACTGCCCAGAGCACCGCTGCAACACTCATACTTGACCCCCCCACATCACACCGCACTTGAGGAAGTTTCACTGACTACCCATTCACAAGTGCAGCCAATTCAAACTTCTCACATACACATACAAAGCACTACACAGGACCAGAATACCTGAATACACTTTCACCAACTCACCTGTCACCTACACTCTGCCTCACTCTCGTTCGCACATATTCTCTGCATCTGCAAAAGCAAAACTGGAGGTCACCATTCTACTACATCGCACCCGAGACATGGAACGACCTCCCTCAACACATCAGAGCCTCCTCCGGACTACTGCGGCCAAACTGCGTTATACATCGGCGGTGAAGGCCTATCAACGGGACATTCGTTCTGGGAAAAGGGTCTACCTTGCAGGGAGAATAGAGGCTGCCTCCAACTCCTGCAAGGAAATCTTTTCCATTGTGAGGGAATTTACAGCCCCCCGCTCGAATGTTGCCTACGATATGCCTTCAAAGTCTTGGGCTGCGGACCTTGCCAAGTTTTTTACTGACAAGATTAAGCTAATCCAGGACTCTTTCCATCGGGCAGAGCCTGTAGGTGTAATTTGCACAAGGGAGGATCTCCACTTGGCTGTTGCATCTGGCCCGTCGCTGGCAGTCTTCCCGCCTTTGTCAGTCGCCGAGTCGTTAGGTCTCTTGGGTGCTCTTAAGTCCGGTTCGCCGCTGGACCCTTGTCCGGCAAAGTTTCTATCTAGAATGGCGGAAGTCCTAAATCCACTGGTCAATCCATTACTCAATCTATCATTGAGCCAAGGCTTGGTCCCATCTGCCTGGAAACAGGCCATGGTGATCCCTTTGTTGAAAAAGCCTGGCTTGGATCCGGAGGCATTGGTCAGTTATAGACCAATTTCGCTCTTGCCTGCCCTGATGAAAATTGTGGAGAAGCACATCCAAGCGGTGCTCTCCAAATTTCTGGAAGGGCATGAGCTTTTGCATCCCTCCCAATCAGGCTTCCGCCCTAATCTCAGTACTGAGACTGCACTTCTGGAGGTGTCGGAAGACATCAAAGGAGTTTTGGATTCTGGAGGTAGGGCCATGCTGGTCATGTTGGACCTGTCGGCGGCGTTTGACACCGTCCCCCATGATCGCCTGCTCTCGAGACTTTACGAGATAGGCCTCAGGGGGACGGTGTTCAGCTGGTTTGTTTCATTTCTAGCCGGCCGCCGACAAACGGTCTGGACCCCGCCGGATTCTGCTGTGATGCCGCCACTGGGTGTCGGGGTCCCTCAGGGCTCTATTTTGAGCCCGACCATTTTTAACATCTTTATGACCCCTTTGGCGGCTCTGGCGGAGTCTTTCGGGGCCCGGATCGTGTCCTATGCAGACGACACTCAGCTCCTCTTCTCCTGTGAGAGGGGAGGAGATTTTAACGGGGAGAGCATCCGGGATTGCCTTGGGGCTGTTTTCGGATGGTTCCACTCGAGTGGCCTCAAGTGCAATCCAGAGAAATCGGAGGTGCTCTTCTTTGGGTGTGCGTCTGACCCTGACTGGCATGGCTGGTGGCCCATTGATATGTTTCCGCCCTCTTCCCCTTCTTTAGTTGCCAAAAATCTTGGGGTAAAGATGGATAAGGGTTTGTCAATGAGAGCCCAGATCCTGGGAGTGACGGGTTCCTGCTTTGGTCTTCTGAAGACTCTTAGAAAGTTTCTTCCCTTGTTATCAGAAGAGCATCGGAAGCTGACTGTGCAGGCTCTGATTGGGTCCAGGCTGGACTATGCCAACGTCCTCTACCTGGGCCTGCCGGAGTACCTGTTACAGCGCCTTCAGGTGACGCAGAATGCGGCGGCGAGAGCCATCTTTGGCTTAAATAGGCGAGCTAGGGTGTCGGGCCTCTTGCAGGACCTGCACTGGCTGCCTATTCGCAACCGCATTATTTTTAAGACGCTGACTTTGACCTTCAAGGCCTTACACTCTGGAGGGGCGAAGTATCTCCAAAGGAGATTGTCTTTTTATCATCCGGCCCGGGCGCTCAGATCAGAATCACAGTTTCTGGCGGTTGTACCGCGCGTCCAAAAAGCTCGCATCGGAGGTCGCTCCTTTGGTCTGCGCGCCCCCCAGTTGTGGAACGCCTTGCCGCTGTCACTCCGTGGCGCTACTAGTCTGTTGGCCTTCAGGAAGGGTCTCAAGACGTGGTTGTTTACTTTATAGGTCCCCTTTTGGTTTATTTTATTTCCTGCTGTTTTTATTGTCGTGTTGTGTTACTTTCTGTAGGTCTCGCTGTGAAAGCGCCAGGATACTCTTTTTGAGTCGCTGCGCGCTATATAAAAAAAATTGTAACATAACATAACATAACATAACATAACATAACATAACTTGAGTTCTGCAAGAAGCTGAAGCCCTGGCTCTTCATATAAGTACTTTGGGGACCATAAACCTATGCACCTGCCCAAGCACCTGGATACCCTCGCAGGTGATTAGTACGCTATACAAATCTGCATAACATAACATTCTTTGCATCTGTGAGCAAATGGAATAAGATGACCAGCACAGTGATCTAAATTGATGACAGCCAAAGTGATGTGATGGTTGACATTGAGTTCTTGTTGTTGCCGAGCTGAGAAAAAAAGGGCCTTCAGAATTCTTATGATAGAGTGAGTAGGATTGGTAGGTCTGTTCATTAGATTTATTTTCCCTCCCTGTCTATCTCCAGATTTGAGAAACTTGGCTGAAACAAGTACTATTTATGGGGCACATCACATCCAGGAGTCCATTGAGGGGTTTCATTTTGGCAGGGCTACCGTTTCACTGATACCATTAGCCACATGTTGGTAGGCACTATGTAAGACAGTTTACTGGGTGGGAATCTTTTCAATTTTTGAAATGGTATCCTGCTTACAGCATGCACACGATGGCTGGCAACCCTTGTGGCTGAAAGTGGTTAGTCTTTGTGAAGAATGCCTGATGAATTCCTTTCAGTGTTGACACATATCTACTATCTATTATCTATTATCTATTATCTATTATCTATTATGGAAGAAATCTGACCCTCATCAGGTGATAGAGAGAAGATTCCTGCTCCCTGTATTTTAACCTTATTCTCTTTTCAAAAACTGTAACATTACAAGGGAAACCGCTTAAAGAACAAATAAAAAAAAAATATCGTTGAACTAATCTCGAAGTAATGGGAAAGTGACCCATGCTGCTTGCAACATCAAGCAATCAAGCAAAGCAACATGTAGGAGTTTAGGCTGAGCATTTGCATGAGATGCCACCTCTTCATCATATTCATGCTGTTTGCTCAAAGAGTCACAATTAAAGAATGACTTGACATTCACGATGATCCATAAATAGCCTCAGGCCCTTAGTTTAGTACTGAGATACTGTAAAGTGCTTAACGATAACTATAAAGAGTAATATAAACCCAGTAAAGAAAATGGCATAAAAAGACGCGTATTTTTAAAATTAAGACAGGAAAGTAAGAAAGGGACCAGGACATTTTCTATCTAATTTAGACAATTAAAACCTTTCTTGAACTGTTGTTGCACTTAAATAATAATGCGTTTTAGACTGCACTTTTATTTCGAAAGTATAAACGTATTTGATAGACCCTAGCTAATCTTTATTGTAAAGTAATAAATGTAGGTCTTTTGAGGACCACTGTTCCTTGATTCATTAACAGCAAGCGTCGTTTTACTCCCCTGTGTTACGTGCCACTAATCCACTGAAAGAGAGCTGTGTTACATAACATGTGCCCAATCACCAAAGTATAGACACCCATAATGTGAGCCTTCCTCACCTTTGCATGGTCTTGGACGGTGAGCACAAGCATTCTCGACATTTTTTGAAAGAAATCCCAGATTACACCTATTAGCAAAAATAGGTATGGTTCTATGCATCAATTTCGACCTGCATATATGCGAATCACATTTGTTTAGGATAACTAATTTCAGATGAACTTTGGTTCGACCTGGTATGTGCCTCAACATTTATTTTGACTTTTCAAATGTTTAAATGCGTTTTTTTAATCTTTAACTATTTATTATTTAGTATCATGTTCATTTTACATTTTCCAGTACTAACACTCAAAATTATTTTTTATAGTTTTTTATTATTTTTATAATTATATATATTTTTGCTTAAACAAACTGCAATGCTCATGACCTTAACATTGAAGTAAAGATGAATTGTCAAATGGCGCTCAGACCGTATTATCGAATGTGCCAGGAGCGCAAGGGGCATGTGCATCTACTTTCGGTGCCACTGGGGCATTTTGATACTTGCGAAGGGGTTACAGACGCTTACACAGCTCCTTCTGTAATACAGATCCTGTCGGTGTACAAGTGTGATGGCTCAATCTTAAGTGGCATTTCCTCATATGCTTGGGGTTTTGTTCCATGTAAATAAGGGAACTCTGCGCCTCTGCGCCTGGGTCGTATGTAGGGCTGGGCGTAGTTTGCGAAGTAGCGCTTCGCGAAGCTATGCGTAGCACTATGCGAACTGCGTAGTAGCATGTTCGCACTGT
This sequence comes from Lissotriton helveticus, assembly GCF_964261635.1. Classification (NCBI taxonomy): domain Eukaryota; kingdom Metazoa; phylum Chordata; class Amphibia; order Caudata; family Salamandridae; genus Lissotriton; species Lissotriton helveticus. The sequence continues at coordinate 794,162,231 of NC_136057.1, read as the reverse complement.
GCAAGATGCCGTTTTCAATGATTGCACAGTGCGGACAAGCATTCGGCACTGTGCAATCATTGAAAACGGCATCTTGCACAGTGCGAGCTGTAGTGTTCTGTCGCGCAAGGAGGTTTTTATTTGAGCGGCAGCTTTCTCAACGCGGACTAGCAGTTTCTCATCGCGAGCGGTCGCGAGCATACGCGACCACTCGCAATGAGAAACCAGACCTCCTCGCATTGAGAATCACTCAGGGAGGTTTATTTTCCATGCTCGCGATCGGCAACTTGATGTTGCTGATCGTGAACAAGGAAAAAAGATGCAGTCGCCAACTTAACGTTGAGGACCTCGAGCAAGCAAAAAATGACAGCTGCACTACGCTACGCGTGTTCGCACTGTGCTACGTGCAGTTCACGTAGTGCAAAGTTTCACAAACTTCGCAAACTACGCGAGCGTAGCATATTGCTTTGCCCAGGCCTAGTCGTATGATAAACACTAAGGCAAAGGGCTAAATTATTGTGCATATAATCAGGGCTCCTCCTATCCCTCAGGTACCAAAGCAGTAAGCAGAGAATGGTGAACCTGTGAGACACACACCTGTAGACCCTTGTAGTCACTCGCTGTCCCCACTTTCAGGAGGATCTCTACCCCCTTTGAAAGGCAGGCTTTGTTGTTATCTACAAAGGAAGAACAGCCGGCTTCTTTAAGCAAGTGGTCCACCTTTCACTCATGCATTGCCACTACAGCATTCACAAGACTGTGACTGCCCTTTATGCAGACGTGATAGGGTGCACTGGCCAGGTTTTCGACAGGCACCTACTTAAAGCTGTGTCATGGCTCAAACCAGGGCAGTGCATCCGATATATAAAACAACCTTTTATCTCACTAGTGACATGAGATTTTTTCGTACCATTAACATTAGGAATGACCTGATAGGTATGAAGGATCAGTAGGATCTATGTCTGTGTATTGATATTTAAAGTTGCACTGTGAAGTCCTTGTATTTATTCTTATAAACAAATTTATAAGTAGTATAAGGTTATTCGCATTACATGTGTGTGTTTGGTTTTCGTTATCAAAATGCATATGATTCTATTACATTTTTCAAAATAATAGAGAATCTGCAATTTTGGATGTAAAACTATTGTAGTCCAGAATTATGGAGGTTCATTCTCAAACTATCTGGCACTCCCAGGTGGCGGACTTGGTATTCTGCTGGACCCTTTTCCGCCCATATACATTACAAAAAAATACACCTAAAGGTCTGTGAGGTACAGCTACTGATTATTCTAAGACGAGGAATATACCAGCAGCATAGTGATATCTGTTCGAGATTTGGGCACTGGCAAATGAGTAGTCTCTTGGTTAAAAAAGCTTCACACAAACAAAAGTGTCATGGTTTTGGTATAGCATATGTTGTCTCATTTCTGCTTTTCCACAATACCAAATCTGCACCTGGGTCACAAAATGGGAAAATACAGATACATTCATATAAAAAAATTGAAACTTAGCTAAAGATTCAACATTGGATTTCAGAAGGAAGAAGTGGGGGTAAGATCCCATTGCCCTCCAAAAAGCCATTTTATTTTGAAGTTGACCGAGGTGCAACTATAACTGGTTCTGCTAATGGTAGGTCCAACTTTGCTTTACTATGCTTAACATTTGGCCTTGCTATTTTTCATTTATATCCCACCTCTGCACTATAATTACACATGCTTGACATTTCCCCTCATTTACAACTTCAAACACCCATTAAAGCAAAGGAAATGTTTTCATTCCTTCTATGTTAGTAAAGGTGCTCAAAGAATGGCCTCAGGAATGTTGGAGACTCATTCTTGCACTGCCATACTTTTTATTGCATCAGTGCCCCTTCATCCCACCCAACTGGCCAGAGGTCAGAAGAAGGATTCTGGAAGAAGCAGAGCGTTGAAAAGTGTCTGAAGTGGTGAATTTCTGTTTTCATACAGCCTTCACACTTCCTGATTTTTAGATAAAGCAACTCTTTTTGGACATTCACAAATATTTGAAGCATTTTAAAATTGTACATTAGGCAGACTCAATTAGTGGTTCATAAGTCCACTTTATAGCACAAAAGAGTTTGGTAATGTCAAACTCCAACAGAGTTTTTTTTATACATCTTTTACATACAATCAGTCGGAGACAGCTGTTAAATGTGATTTGAAGTTTGAATTCAACTGCCAAACAAGCTGTACCTCTGTTAGGTACATTTTGGGATCTTCCAATAACGTATTTAAAGCGGTGACAGCTTGATTGCACGATGAATAAAATATATGCAAAGTTAATGGTTATTTAAAGCTCTAAATAGATATTGTCAGAAAGAGTTTTTTTTTTTTAAATGTGGGTATAAGGGACCCTTACCAACTCAATGAACACATTCTTGTTAGGTCTCAACACAATTTCAGAGAAACCTTGCTCAACATCTGGTAGCTATGGTACAACCAGCAGGCAATTCCCTAGAGGAATTTGTCTTAGATTGAGGCATCACCTACAATTTTAACAACAAAAAATAAAGCAATGCATTACTGTAATTGGTCAAGCAGCAATCACAATCCTTGTCAGGGTAAGGCAGGAGGACTCACTAGGCAGCAAAACTTGAATTTCTCCCACTCCGAGCATTTTCCATGAAAACCAACATGTTAGAAATAGGATTTCTGGTTGGCTAATGCTTGCGCCAAAGCCAGGCAGAAACCACCACTCTAATCTGGGCAAACGGAGTTACACGCCGAAGATAACCCCTGCTCACCCCCCTAGGTAGCTTGGCATGAGCAGTCGGGCTTATCCCAGAGGCAATGTGTAAAGCATTTGCGCAACACACACACACACAGCAGCAAACCACTAGGCACACCACAAGAGAAACTCCATACAAGGTTATATCAAACATATCCTTTGTATTCTCATAAACACATTAGAAACATAATCACACATTTACACTGTGCCAACTGGCACTAGGCAATATTTACAGGGGATTATGTACACATGACAGGGCCAATTAGGCCACTGTCAGAACCTTTAGAAAGAACTAATAAGACATGTAGTAAATAACGCAACCAGTAACTACTAGTATAACAAGCATTTGCATTCTCGCCTTTGGGGGACCTAAATGTATTTAGCTATGTAGCACATTAGCCCAGGTGCTGAAACATTTACTGTTCTTTAACATGGAGGGAAAGTACGCACCAAACGGCGTGACACACCAGGTATGGGAACACATGGAGAGAAATATTGCGTTTCAGCTGGAAATGATATAGTCCAAAGCTCTGTTTTTAATATAAAAGCACGGCCTTGTTAGTGGAAGACACATTCTATGAACTGGAAACTAGAGAATGCTGGTAATTTTCTATCAAGCAAGTTAAATAGAGGCAGTTGCCAGAAAACGAAAAATAAGAAGATTCCTCAGCAAAAAGCAATTCTGGTATGTTACTGACCTCTGCTGGTCGTTTTCTATCAAGACAGTAAATTAGAGGCAGTTGAACAGAACAAAAAGTCCCCAAGCAGAAGCAGACAAGTCCTAGGGGAGATCTCAAGAGCCCAAAAAGTACATAGACTAAAGTATAGATACTAGAGTATATATTAAAGTATATACAAGAGCTCTCGAATGCTCGACCTAAAAATGACCTTAGAAAACACAACCATTTACTATTTGTAAAATACTGTGCACAACATTATATCACCATAGCAACATAAACACATGATGCACAAATCCTATTAGATCAGACTTAATCAGCAGCACAAACACAGTATGCAATAAATCACATTAGGCATAGGTATCACAAGCATAAACACATTATGCATAAATCACAGTGCATACTATTAGGCCTCAACATATGGTGCATAAATCATCAATATAAAGACATTGTGTAAGGGGCATCACATTAGGTCCTGGCACCCTACCAATCACACAACTGTCCCCGGGCCAACTGGCCTTCTCTCTGCGGCTCCAATGCCCTATGTCCAAAATGTCAGGGCTTGGCTGCCAATGCCGCAACATAAAGGTGCGCGCAATGCCCTGGGGCAGGGCAGGAGCGTATCTCAGTCCTTTCTCATAAAAGGAAACCCAAAGGAAAAAATGGAGCTGGCACTACTGTATCTCCGGGGTCCCCGCTGGGACTCTTCCACACAAATGGCCCCCCACATTGCAGCTGCCCACGACGGCGGCGTAACTGAAGAACAAAACAGACACTGGCGCTCCTGTGCCCCTGTGCCCTGAGTCCCCCATTGGGACTCTACAAAACAAATGTGCCCAACGTTGCAGCTGCCTACTGTCTGGTGCAGCTGTGAAAACCAATACACTGGGGCGTGGGAGGCGTCTCACTCCCTCCTTGCTCCTCAGGAAATGACAATGCCCCATGTGGCATCTGCCCACTCTCCTGCGGTGCAGCTGAGTGCAAAACTGGGCCCTGGCACTAAATGGGCTGTCTGAGCCCCACTCCCTGGACTCTTAGAAACAATTGCCCCCAATGTTGGAGCGGTCCCCTCTCCTGAGGGAATGCTCAGAAAACCAGGCACCGACAGTGAGCAAAGCAAAGCACTCACATACTGAGTCGTGGCGTAGTCTCGTGAGACTACGCCACGACGACGGATACTCTGTTTGAAGCCATTGCAGAATTAAGAAGCTTTGTCTTTGGATGCGGACTAATTACGCCATCGAAAAACCTGTTTAAGAAATTCGCTAATATAACAGGAATAACTTTGAACTTAAAGTCCCACATCGACCACGCGGTCTGCTGCAAGTGGAGACTAAGGAAGGGATGACTTTTTATAAGATTGTGAGTCCTGAGGATGGCCTTAAGGATTCTTCCAGTGTAAGGCCGAAACGTCGACACATGAGTCCACATCTTGTACTTCTTTTGATCAAATCGTCACAGCAACATCATTGTATATGTTCAAGATTAGCTGTTTTTTGATCAGTAAAGAGTGGTCTGCAACGCAAGTGATCTTCAAGAATTAACTAGTCTATGTCTTGTTCACTTGTTTTCCTTTGATGCATTTGCACAGTTTTTAAGTAATTGTACCCTTTGAAATGATTTCTTTTATATAAAGAGACAATCTAAAAACTCTACTTCCCGTGTAGCTTGTACTATTTTGAGTAATTACCAGCTTCCATTTTTGACTATTGCTATTTGGAGTGATTACTTTTTTCCTAAATTGTAAGTTGTTTTTGTAAATACAAACAGGTTTATAAATGGTCAAGGTGGTACTGAATCTCTATATACCAATCTCCTGTTGAAAATTTGAAAAAGAAAAAGGAAAAAAAGAAAAAAAACATAATTCCCTTGCAAGCACCTTCTTCTTAATATAACACAGCCCAAGCTCGCAAGGGTTTATTGGGTCACCCACCTTTTTTTCAATTCCTCCAGCAGGGAGGCAGTCCCTCGTGGCGGTTCCTCCTGGAGCCCAGCAGCAGCAACAAGCCCCGAGTCACAAGAACAGCACACTTTCATGGGGTCACAGGCCCTATATTTATATCACATATTTGCTTTGTCTGCCGTGGCACAGGGATTGGGGGGACCAGCCTAAACTAGTTCAGGGGGAAATTGAAGCACTTTGTTTACAAGGTTCCTCTTCTCCTTTGTCAGGTAGGGGCTCATCATCAGACAAACCACAGGGGCGTGGAACCAGCATACACTAGGGCTGACACAATCCTATTCAGGGTCAGGGGACTACTCCTCCCACTACTACATATGCAGATGAGATGCCCTATTCAGCCTAGCGATAACTTACCCCGGCCCTTCGGGAGCCCCACACACCTCATCAGCCCCTGTCACTCAAAAGCCAGACATGTAATTCACATCAGGCAGGCAGTCAGGCAGGCAGACACTGAATCCACTGGATTCTAGATAGCCTGGCTGATGAGAATTATGAATCCGAAACCGGTCTGAGGATGCTTGTTTCGGATCCAGTTCAGGCTGGACTGTTCCCATGAGGCACAGGGTCAGACTGATTTGCATATGGCCATGTCTGAACTGGGGTGGTGGAGTGAGCTAAAGAATGGTGATGGATTAAACCCAGATCAGTTGACTGGAGTGAGTGTTTGATTGGCTCAAACGCTCCGTTCATCATAGCCTTTGGCATCGCTTTGTTCGCCCTAAGTTGGCAGGGTATGCCCAGACTTAGGTCCCTTGCTCACTCTACCACTGGATTCAAGATAGCCTGGCTGATGAGGATTATGAATCCGAAACCGGTCCCAGGATGTTTGTTTCCTGTCCAGGGAAGACATGGCTTGGCAGTTCGGGCTGGACTGTTCCCACGAGGCACAGGGCCAGACTGATTTGCATATGACCATGTCTGAACTGGGGTGGCGGAGTGAGCTATAGAATGGTGATGGTTTAAACCCAGATCAGTTGACCAGGGTGAGTGTTTGATTGGCTCAAACGCTCCGTCCATCATCCCCTTTAGCATCGCTTTGTTCGCGCTAAGTTGGCAGGGTATGTCCAGACGTGGGTCCCCTGCTCACTCTACCACTGGATTCAAGATAACCTGGCTGATGAGGATTATGAATCCGAAACCGGTCCCAGGATGTTTGTTTCCGGTCCAGGGAAGACATGGCTTGGCATTTCGGGCTGGACTGTTCCCATGAGGCACAGGGTCAGACTGATTTGCATATGGCCATGTCTGAACTGGGGTGGTGGAGTGAGCTAAACAATGATGATGGATTAAACCCAGATCAATTGACTGGGGGTGAGTGTTTGATTGCCTCAAACGCTCCGTCCATCATCCCCTTTGGCATGGCTTTGTTCGCCCTAAGTTGGCAGGGTGTGCCCAGACGTGGGTCCCTTGCTCAATCTACCACTGGATTCAAGATACCCGGACTGATGAGGATCATGAATCTAAAAGTGGTCCTAGGATGCTTGTTTCCGGTCCAGGGAAGACATGGCTTGGCAGTTCGGGCTGGACTGTTCTCATGAGGCACAGGGTCAGACTGATTTGGATATGGCCATGTTTGAACTGGGGTGGTGGAGTGAGCTCAAGAATGGTGATGGATTAAACCCAGATCAGTTGACTGGGGGTGAGTGTTTGATTGGCTCAAACGCTCCGTCCATCATTCCCTTCGGCATTGCTTTGTTCGCCCAAAGTTGGCAGGTTATGCCCAGACATGGGTCCCTTGCTCACTTTACCACTGGTTTCAAGATAGCCCGGCTGATAAGGATTTTGAATCCGAAACCGGTACCAGGATGCTTGTTTCCAGTCCAGGGAAGACATGGCTTGGCAGTACGGGCTGTTCAGTTCCCATGAGGCACAAGGTCAGACTGATTTGCATATGGCCATGTCTGAACTGGGGTGGTGGAGTGAGCTACAGATTGGGGATGTACTAAACCAAGATCATTTGACTGGGGGTGAGTGTTTGATTGGCTCACATGCTCCGTCCATCACCCCCTTTGGCATCGCTTTGTTTGCCCTAAATTGGCAGGGTATGCCCAGACTTGGGTCCCTTGCTCACTCTACTACTGGATTCAAGATAGCCTGGCTGATGAGGATTATGACTCTGAAACTGGTCCCAGGATAATTGTTTCTGGTCCAGGGAAGACATGGCTTGGCAGTTCGGCTGGACTGTTCCCATGAGGCACAGGGTCAGACTGATTTGCATATGGCCATGTCTGAACTGCGGTGGTGGAGTGAGCTAAAGAATGGTGATGGATTAAACCCAGATCAGTTGACTAGGGTTGAGTGTTTGATTGGCTCAAACGCTCCGTCCATCATCCCCTTTGGTATCGCTTTGTTCGCCCTAAGTTAGCAGGGGATGCCCAGATGTGGGTCCCTTGCTCACTCTACCACTGGATTCAAGATAACCTAGCTGATGAGGATTATGAATCCAAAACTGGTACCAGGATGCTTGTTTCTGATCCAGGGAAGACATGGCTTGGCAGTTCAGGCTGGAATGTTCCCATGAGGCACAGGATCAGACTGATTTGCATATGGCCATGTCTGAACTAGGGTGGAGTAGTGAGCTAAAGAATGGTGATTGATTAAACCCAGATTAGTTAACCGGGGGTGAGTGTTTAATTGGCTCAAACTCTCCGTCCATCATCCCCTTTGGCATCGCTTTGTTCGCACTAAGTTGGCAGGGTATGCCCAGACGTGGGTCCCTTGCTCACTCTACGACTGGATTCAAGATAACCTGGCTGATGAGGATTATGAATCCAAAACCGGTCCCAGTATACTTGTTTCCGGTCCAGGAAAGACATGGCTTGGCAGTTCGGGCTGGATTTATCCCATGAGGCACAGGGTCAGACTGATTTGCAAATGGCCATGTCTGAACTGGGGTGGTGGAGTGAGCTAAAGTATGGTGATGGATTAAATCCTGATCAGTTGACTAGAGGTAAGTGTTTGATTGGCTCAAACGCTCCATCCATCATCCCCTTTGGCCTCGCTTTGTTCGCCCTAAGTTGACAGGGTATGCCCAGACGAGGGTCCCTTGCTCAATCTACCACTGGATTCAAGATAGCCTGGCTGATGAGGATTATGAATCCGAAACCGGTCCCAGGATGTTTGTTTCCGGTTCAGGGAAGACATGGCTTGGCAGTTCGGGCTGGACTGTTCCCATGAGGCACAGGGTCAGACTGATTTGCATATGACCATGTCTGAACTGGGGTGGTGGAGTGAGCTATAGAATGGTGATGGATTAAACCCAGATCAGTTGACCGGGGTGAGTGTTTGATTGGCTCAAACGCTCCGTCCATCATCCCCTTCGGCATTGCTTTGTTCGCCCTAAGTTGGCAGGTTATGCCCAGACGTTGGTCCCTTGCTCACTCTACGACTGGATTCAAGATAACCTGGCTGATGAGGATTATGAATTCAAAACCGATCCCAGTATGCTTGTTTCCGGTCCAGGGAAGACATGGCTTGGCAGTTTGGGCTGGGCTTTTCCCATGAGGCACAGGGTCAGACTGATTTGCATATGGCCATGTCTGAACTGCGGTGGTGGAGTGAGCTAAAGAATTGTGATGGATTAAACCCAGATCAGTTGACTAGGGTTGAGTGTTTGATTGGCTCAATCGCTCCATCCATCATCCCCTTTGGTATCGCTTTGTTCGCCCTAAGTTAGCAGGGGATGCCCAGACGTGGGTCCCTTGCTCACTCTACCACTGGATTCAAGATAACCTAGCTGATGAGGATTATGAATCCGAAACTGGTCCCAGGATGCTTGTTTCTATTCCAGGGAAGACATGGCTTGGCAGTTCGGGCTGGAATGTTCCCATGAGGCACAGGGTCAGAATGATTTGCATATGGGCTTGCCTGAATTCGGGTGGAGGAGTGAGCTAAAGAATGGTGATTGATTAAATCCTGATCAGTTGACTAGAGGTAAGTGTTTGATTGGCTCAAACGCTCCATCCATCATCCCCTTTGGCCTCGATTTGTTCGCCCTAAGTTGACAGGGTATGCCCAGACGAGGGTCCCTTGCTCAATCTACCACTGGATTCAAGATAGCCTGGCTGATGAGGATTATGAATCCGAAACCGGTCCCAGGATGTTTGTTTCCGGTTCAGGGAAGACATGGCTTGGCAGTTCGGGCTGGACTGTTCCCATGAGGCACAGGGTCAGACTGATTTGCATATGACCATGTCTGAACTGGGGTGGTGGAGTGAGCTATAGAATGGTGATGGATTAAACCCAGATCAGTTGACCGGGGTGAGTGTTTGATTGGCTCAAACGCTCCGTCCATCATCCCCTTCGGCATTGCTTTGTTCGCCCTAAGTTGGCAGGTTATGCCCAGACGTTGGTCCCTTGCTCACTCTATGACTGGATTCAAGATAACCTGGCTGATGAGGATTATGAATTCAAAACCGATCCCAGTATGCTTGTTTCCGGTCCAGGGAAGACATGGTTTGGCAGTTTGGGCTGGGCTTTTCCCATGAGGCACAGGGTCAGACTGATTTGCATATGGCCATGTCTGAACTGCGGTGGTGGAGTGAGCTAAAGAATTGTGATGGATTAAACCCAGATCAGTTGACTAGGGTTGAGTGTTTGATTGGCTCAATCGCTCCATCCATCATCCCCTTTGGTATCGCTTTGTTCGCCCTAAGTTAGCAGGGGATGCCCAGACGTGGGTCCCTTGCTCACTCTACCACTGGATTCAAGATAACCTAGCTGATGAGGATTATGAATCCGAAACTGGTCCCAGGATGCTTGTTTCTATTCCAGGGAAGACATGGCTTGGCAGTTCGGGCTGGAATGTTCCCATGAGGCACAGGGTCAGAATGATTTGCATATGGGCTTGCCTGAATTCGGGTGGAGGAGTGAGCTAAAGAATGGTGATTGATTAAACCCAGATCAGTTGACCTGGGGTGAGTGTTTGATTGGCTCAAACGCTTCGTCCATCATCCCCTTTGGCATCGCTTTGTTCGCCCTAAGTTGGCAGGGTATGCCCGGACGTGGGTCCCTTGCTCACTCTACGACTGGATTCAAGATAACCTGGCTGATGAGGATTATGAATTCAAAACCGATCCCAGTATGCTTGTTTCCGGTCCAGGGAAGACATGGCTTGGCAGTTTGGGCTCGGCTTTTCCCATGAGGCACAGGGTCAGACTGATTTGCAAATGGCCATGCCTGAACTGGGGTGGTGGAGTGAGCTAAAGAATTGTGATAGATTAAATCCTGATCAGTTGACTGGAGGTGAGTGTTTGATTGGCTCAAACGCTCCATCCATCATCCCCTTTGGCATCGCTTTGTTCTCCCTAAGTTGACAGGGTATGCCCAGACGAGGGTCCCTTTCTCTCTCTAACACTGGATTCAAGATAGCCTGGCTGATGAGGATTATGAATCCGAAACCGGTCCGAGGGTGCTAGTTTCCAGTCCAGGGAAGACATGGCTTGGCAGTTCGGGTTGGACTGTTCCCATGAGGCACAGGGTCAGACTGATTTGCATATGGCCATGTCTGAACTGGGGAGGTGGAGTGAGCTAAAGTAGGTTGAATTAAACCCACATCAGTTGACTGGGGGTGAGTGTTTGATTGGCTCAAACGCTCCGTCCATCATCCCCTTTTGCATCGCTTTGTACACCCTAAGTTGGCAGGGTATGCCCAGACGTGGGTCCCTTGCTCACTCTACCACTGGATTCAAGATAGCCTGGCTGATGAGAACTATGACTCTGAATCTGGTCCCAGGATTCTTGTTTCCGGTCAGGGGAAGACATGGCTTGGCACTTCCGGCTGGACTGTTCCCATGAGGCACAGGGTCAGACTGATTTGCATATGGCCATGTCTGAACTGGGGTGGTGGAGTGAGCTAAAGAATGGTGATGGATTAAGCCCAGATCAATTGACTGGGGGTGAGTGTTTGATTGGCTCAAACGCTCCGTCCATCATCTCCTTTGGCATCGCTTTGTTCGCCTTAAGTTGGCAGGGTATGCCCAGACATGGGTCCCTTGCTCACTCTACCACTGGATTCAAGATACCCGGACTGATGAGGATCATGAATCTAAAAGTGGTCCTAGGATGCTTGTTTCCGGTCCAGGGAAGACATGGCTTGGCAGTTCGGGCTGGACTGTTCTCATGAGGCACAGGGTCAGACTGATTTGGATATGGCCATGTTTGAACTGGGGTGGTGGAGTGAGCTCAAGAATGGTGATGGTTTAAACCCAGATCAGTTGACTGGGGGTGCGTGTTTGATTGGCTCAAACGCTCCGTCCATCATTCCCTTCGGCATTGCTTTGTTCGCCCAAAGTTGGCAGGTTATGCCCAGACATGGGTCCCTTGCTCACTTTACCACTGGTTTCAAGATAGCCCGGCTGATAAGGATTTTGAATCCGAAACCGGTACCAGGATGCTTGTTTCCAGTCCAGGGAAGACATGGCTTGGCAGTACGGGCTGTTCAGTTCCCATGAGGCACAAGGTCAGACTGATTTGCATATGGCCATGTCTGAACTGGGGTGGTGGAGTGAGCTACAGATTGGGGATGGACTAAACCAAGATCATTTGACTGGGGGTGAGTGTTTGATTGGCTCACATGCTCCGTCCATCACCCCCTTTGGCATCGCTTTGTTTGCCCTAAATTGGCAGGGTATGCCCAGACTTGGGTCCCTTGCTCACTCTACTACTGGATTCAAGATAGCCTGGCTGATGAGGATTATGACTCTGAAACTGGTCCCAGGATAATTGTTTCTGGTCCAGGGAAGACATGGCTTGGCAGTTCGGCTGGACTGTTCCCATGAGGCACAGGGTCAGACTGATTTGCATATGGCCATGTCTGAACTGCGGTGGTGGAGTGAGCTAAAGAATGGTGATGGATTAAACCCAGATCAGTTGACTAGGGTTGAGTGTTTGATTGGCTCAAACGCTCCGTCCATCATCCCCTTTGGTATCGCTTTGTTCGCCCTAAGTTAGCAGGGGATGCCCAGATGTGGGTCCCTTGCTCACTCTACCACTGGATTCAAGATAACCTAGCTGATGAGGATTATGAATCCAAAACTGGTACCAGGATGCTTGTTTCTGGTCCAGGGAAGACATGGCTTGGCAGTTCAGGCTGGAATGTTCCCATGAGGCACAGGGTCAGACTGATTTGCATATGGCCATGTCTGAACTAGGGTGGAGTAGTGAGCTAAAGAATGGTGATTGATTAAACCCAGATTAGTTAACCGGGGGTGAGTGTTTAATTGGCTCAAACTCTCCGTCCATCATCCCCTTTGGCATCGCTTTGTTCGCACTAAGTTGGCAGGGTATGCCCAGACGTGGGTCCCTTGCTCACTCTACGACTGGATTCAAGATAACCTGGCTGATGAGGATTATGAATCCAAAACCGGTCCCAGTATACTTGTTTCCGGTCCAGGAAAGACATGGCTTGGCAGTTCGGGCTGGACTTATCCCATGAGGCACAGGGTCAGACTGATTTGCAAATGGCCATGTCTGAACTGGGGTGGTGGAGTGAGCTAAAGTATGGTGATGGATTAAATCCTGATCAGTTGACTAGAGGTAAGTGTTTGATTGGCTCAAACGCTCCATCCATCATCCCCTTTGGCCTCGCTTTGTTCGCCCTAAGTTGACAGGGTATGCCCAGACGAGGGTCCCTTGCTCAATCTACCACTGGATTCAAGATAGCCTGGCTGATGAGGATTATGAATCCGAAACCGGTCCCAGGATGTTTGTTTCCGGTTCAGGGAAGACATGGCTTGGCAGTTCGGGCTGGACTGTTCCCATGAGGCACAGGGTCAGACTGATTTGCATATGACCATGTCTGAACTGGGGTGGTGGAGTGAGCTATAGAATGGTGATGGATTAAACCCAGATCAGTTGACCGGGGTGAGTGTTTGATTGGCTCAAACGCTCCGTCCATCATCCCCTTCGGCATTGCTTTGTTCGCCCTAAGTTGGCAGGTTATGCCCAGACGTTGGTCCCTTGCTCACTCTACGACTGGATTCAAGATAACCTGGCTGATGAGGATTATGAATTCAAAACCGATCCCAGTATGCTTGTTTCCGGTCCAGGGAAGACATGGCTTGGCAGTTTGGGCTGGGCTTTTCCCATGAGGCACAGGGTCAGACTGATTTGCATATGGCCATGTCTGAACTGCGGTGGTGGAGTGAGCTAAAGAATTGTGATGGATTAAACCCAGATCAGTTGACTAGGGTTGAGTGTTTGATTGGCTCAATCGCTCCATCCATCATCCCCTTTGGTATCACTTTGTTCGCCCTAAGTTAGCAGGGGATGCCCAGACGTGGGTCCCTTGCTCACTCTACCACTGGATTCAAGATAACCTAGCTGATGAGGATTATGAATCCGAAACTGGTCCCAGGATGCTTGTTTCTATTCCAGGGAAGACATGGCTTGGCAGTTCGGGCTGGAATGTTCCCATGAGGCACAGGGTCAGAATGATTTGCATATGGGCTTGCCTGAATTCGGGTGGAGGAGTGAGCTAAAGAATGGTGATTGATTAAACCCAGATCAGTTGACCTGGGGTGAGTGTTTGATTGGCTCAAACGCTTCGTCCATCATCCCCTTTGGCATCGCTTTGTTCGCCCTAAGTTGGCAGGGTATGCCCGGACGTGGGTCCCTTGCTCACTCTACGACTGGATTCAAGATAACCTGGCTGATGAGGATTATGAATTCAAAACCGATCCCAGTATGCTTGTTTCCGGTCCAGGGAAGACATGGCTTGGCAGTTTGGGCTGGGCTTTTCCCATGAGGCACAGGGTCAGACTGATTTGCAAATGGCCATGCCTGAACTGGGGTGGTGGAGTGAGCTAAAGAATTGTGATAGATTAAATCCTGATCAGTTGACTGGAGGTGAGTGTTTGATTGGCTCAAACGCTCCATCCATCATCCCCTTTGGCATCGCTTTGTTCTCCCTAAGTTGACAGGGTATGCCCAGACGAGGGTCCCTTTCTCTCTCTAACACTGGATTCAAGATAGCCTGGCTGATGAGGATTATGAATCCGAAACCGGTCCGAGGGTGCTAGTTTCCAGTCCAGGGAAGACATGGCTTGGCAGTTCGGGTTGGACTGTTCCCATGAGGCACAGGGTCAGACTGATTTGCATATGGCCATGTCTGAACTGGGGAGGTGGAGTGAGCTAAAGTAGGTTGAATTAAACCCACATCAGTTGACTGGGGGTGAGTGTTTGATTGGCTCAAACGCTCCGTCCATCATCCCCTTTTGCATCGCTTTGTACTCCCTAAGTTGGCAGGGTATGCCCAGACGTGGGTCCCTTGCTCACTCTACCACTGGATTCAAGATAGCCTGGCTGATGAGAACTATGACTCTGAATCCGGTCCCAGGATTCTTGTTTCCGGTCCAGGGAAGACATGGCTTGGCACTTCCGGCTGGACTGTTCCCATGAGGCACAGGGTCAGACTGATTTGCATATGGCCATGTCTGAACTGGGGTGGTGGAGTGAGCTAAAGAATGGTGATGGATTAAGCCCAGATCAATTGACTGGGGGTGAGTGTTTGATTGGCTCAAACGCTCCGTCCATCATCTCCTTTGGCATCGCTTTGTTCGCCTTAAGTTGGCAGGGTATGCCCAGACATGGGTCCCTTGCTCACTCTACCACTGGATTCAAGATAGCCTGGCTGATGAGGATTATGAATCCAAAACTGGTCCCAGGATGCTTGTTTCCAGTCCAGGGAAGACATGGCTTGGCAGTTCCGGCTGGACTGTTCCCATGAGGCACAGGGTCAGACTGATTTGGATATGGCCTTGTTTGAACTGGGGTGGTGGAGTGAGCTAATGAATGGTGAAGGATTAAACCCAGATCAGTTGACTGGGGGTGAGTGTTTGATTGGCCTAAACGCTCCATCCATCATCCCCTTTGGCATCGCTTTGTTCGCCCTAAGTTGACAGGGTATACCCAGACGAGGGTCCCTTGCTCACTCTACCACTGGATTCAAGATAGCCTGGATGATGAGGATTATGAATCCAAAACCGGTCCCAGGATGTTTGTTTCCGGTTCAGGAAAGACATGGCTTTGCAGTTCGGGTTGGACTGTTCCCATGAGGCACAGGGTCAGACTGATCTGCATACGGCCATGTCTGAACTGGGGTGGTGAAGTGAGCTACAGATTGGGGATGGATTAAACCCAGATCTTTTGCCTTTGGTTGAGTGTTTGATTGTCTCAAACGCTCCGTCCATCATCAACTTTGGCATCGCGTTGTTCGCCCTAAATTGGCAGGGTATGCCGAGACGTGGGTCCCTTGCTCACTCTACTACTGGATTCAAGATAGCCTGGCTGATGAGGATTATTACTCTGAAACCGGTCCTAGGATGCTTGTTTCTGGTCCAGGGAAGACATGGCTTGGGAGTTCGGGCTGGACTGTTCCTATGAGGCACAGGGTCAGTCTGATTTGCACATGGCCATGTCTGAACTGGGGTTGTGGAGTGAGCTTAAGAATTGTGATGGATTAAAACCCTATATCAGTTGACTGGGGTGAGTGCTTGATTGGTAGCAGTTTTGGCACTTCCGCCCCGGCGGTCTGACCACCCTAATAATTGTTGGGCAGTAGGACAACCATGGGACCGCTGCTATCCATGGCAGTCTTACAGCAGCCTAAGGCCCGCAATTTGCTGCTGCTAAGGCACTACCAATATTATTATTGTTCCGCCCTCCCCGTCCTCTTCCTTGTCCCTCCTTCCCTCTCCCCCTCCCTTGGTCCACTGTACTCAGGAGATAAGATTTTTTAGCGCTGGGATACCTCCGGGTGACTACGCGCTCTACAAAATAAATAAATAAAAATAAAATAAAATAAAATATTATGAGTTTCATCACTGCCTCACAAGGGTGAGCTCGCCATGACAATTGGGCAGTGAGGAACCTATGGGGATCCTACAGGGCCCCATGGTGCTTCAAGGCCATGGGAATGCATGATACGGGGCACATAGTGTGCCCTACTGGCTGCATGCACGCCCAGTTTCTGCACAGCATAGACTTTATAGTCCATACAATGCAGGGACTTGCTTTGGCACTCCCATTGTGGTGCCTTTATAAGTCTCACTGCCTGGGACCACCAAAGCTTCACCCACCAGACTAGGAGAAAACTCCTAAAATGGTGGTCAGTGTCAGTGCGGCTGTGTTAGTGAGGCAGCGGGGCACTGGTGTGGCGGCCTACTGCAACACTGCCAAAGTCATAATCAGAACCTAAGTCAGAAGGTAAAATCTTTAACTGGGACAGACCCACTTGGTGTATCTGACCTGCTCTCCATCGCAGTTGGCCCGAAGTCGCACCTAGGTCCTGTTCAACCGTGATCAATGACTACTGATTTGCTCTGTACTTTTTCTTAGCGTTTTATGCCTTAAATCTGACAAATTCATGTATTCTTTGTTTCCAATATATGATTTTTGTTGTTTAGGTGTCCTACTCATGAAATGTTTTTTTTTGTTTTACTAAATTAGTTGTGAATTTTTATTGTGTTGTGTATTGACTTTTTAAAAGTTTTGTTACTGCTAAATACTTTGCACATTTTCCTAAGTTAAGCCTAAGTGCTCAGTGGCATAGCTACACAGGGGTGACTAGAGGGGTTGAGCACAAGTTTAAAGTATTGAAACTGTGCAGAAACTTAACAGGTGTGTGACGTTATTTCTTGCGGTGGACACCCATCCACTTCAACTTTCTTACACTATATCAAATATGTTTTCTTACATTTCAAAAGGCACCTTTTGTTTAAATTTTTTTTTTAAAGATTTTACAGTGTAATACAGAATAGACACATTCCAATAATACAATGCAGTGACACTCCTGGTGTATAAAACAGCAGAACAATAAAAATCAGAAGCAACCAATAACAGGTACCTTCTAGTAATCAACATATAGCATATATGCACATGTCTTTTACTGGCTTTACCACATAGATGTATAGTCTTAGTATTTTGAGTCTCTAGGAAGTGCCCTTCACAGTGGTGATTTATTCAGAATCCACTTCGCTTTGCATCAAAAAATATTCTCTCAGGGGGGTCCAGATATCTGTGGGGCTAGAGGTTGCTGGCAGTTCCTCAGCATACAATTCCAGCTGTTCACGGCAGTATACCATATACTTGACCCACATATCAACTTTTGGATTAACTTACTTTCCCACGTAAATAAGACTTGCCTCTTTGCGATGATGGTGAAATCCCACTTCACCTGCGGGTTTACTAGGTTAGACATTGAAGACTGTGCCTGTGCCCGATATAACATCCAAATTAACTTCCAACTTACCCTCGTGGGTCTCCTGATCTACAGACCCCCAGGAGCAGACAAGAACTTCATAGCATCACTCCTTGAGAACGTGTGCTCCTTGGTTATTGGCACTGCTAATTTCACTATCATAGGAGACCTGAACATCCATTTTGATATCACCTCTGGCAATACGATTAACACTCTGATAGCTGACTTAGACGCCCTACAGCTTTGCCAATTTGTGAATGGCCCCACTCACAGTGGCGGACATCTCCGAGACCCGATCTTCTCTAACTTGACCAATGCGACCGTAGAATCGCCTATCCCCATGACCTGGACAGACCACTGTTTAGTGACTATGATACTGCCCATTGGGGGCGAGCCCAATATAAATCCCGCCCAGCAGGTGCGGAAAAGACCATGGAGAAAGCTCCGTATTGAGGAATTCCACGCGCTCCTCACAGCTGACCCTCCTACACTTAGTGAGGACCCTAACCTAGGGTATGTTAGAATTTGTGATTGGATTAACAAGGCCTTAGATGCTTTGATTCCTGCTAAATGGATCAAGGCACGCTCTCATGAATCTAGCCCATGGTTTAATGACGAGCTTACCTTACAAAGAAAGGAGTTTAAAAAAACGAAACGTAGATGGAGAAGAGACTATGAACCTGCACTAAAGACCCTATATGTCCAGTCACAAAAAAGCTACCACCATAACATCTGTAGGACACGAGCAGTATACTACGCCACAGAGATTAACAATAGCCATAATGCATCCAAAACTATTTTTAGAATACTGAAAGAGCTCAGTGCACAAAAAATTAGTAGACAACCTCAACACCTCGTCCGCACTATGCGATAACTTGGCTACTTTCTTCATGGACAAAATCCAGAAAATCTATAACGCCTTTCCGGCCACTCCACAACTCATCCCCACAGCTGACTCGAATAGGCCCAAACTTTACACTATTCCGGCACTTAGCCAAGAAAACTTTCTGACACTCTGTAATAAAATTAAGTCAGGTTCACCTGCAGACCCCCTTAAACCTGAACAATTCAGAGAAGCAGATGAAACAGTACTTGGTCCTCTCAGAGACATTATGAACCTGTCCCTCCACACGGCCAATATTCCCGCCAGTTGGAAGCAAACATGGGTCTCCCCCATTATAAAGAAACCTACGCTAGACCCTAACCTACCCAAAAACATCAGGCCCATATCACTGCTTCCCTGGCCAGCCAAAGTGGCGGAAGCCCATGTTAATTCCACTCTGACCAACTTTTTGGTGTCTAACTCCATTCTAGACAGGTACCAACATGGCTTCCGGGCCGGGCACAGCACCGAAACAGCCCTCCTGAGTGTGATAGAACATCTCCGAACGATACTAGACTCAGGAGGAACGGCAGCACTGATCCTTCTTGACCTCAGTGCTGCCTTCGACATGGTCTCCCATGAGGTGCTGATGTTCAGGCTGGAGGAAGCAGGGGTATCTGGCCAGGCCCTTAGCTGGTTCAAGGCTTTCCTGTCAGGCAGATCCTTCAGGGTCTCCACCCCGCTGTTTCTCTCCAAAGAATGCCCCATTGAGCAAGGAGTGCCCCAGGGGTCTGCCCTCAGCCCCACCTTGTTTAATGTTTACGTTCAACCTCTGGCAGAGGTAGCCAGGAAACACGGGCTGTCACTAGTGTCCTACGCCGATGACACCCAGCTGGTGGTGGCACTGAAAGACGAGAGCGGTCTGAGTGCGCAGAATTTTAAACAGACTCTCGCCAACATCACTAGCTGGATGACATCAAACTACCTCCAGCTTAATGCGAGAAGGAGGTCTTGCTGGTAGGCAAAGATACAACGACCTGGGGGAACAACTGGTGGCCTGAGACACTGGGACAACCACCCAAGCCTAAAAATGTAGTAAAAAACTTAGGAGTATGGGTGGATTCTGCCTTGAATTTCACCCATCACACGAAAAAAGTGGCGTCCAACTGCTTCGGGATTCTACGAAACCTAAGGCCTATCCTAAAATACTTTGACCACCAAACTCGCCAACTGGTGGTACTGTCAGGCATTCTCTCATGGCTGGACTACGCTAGCTCCCTGTTGCTAAGGACGAATGTTGCAGAGAAATCTAGACTGCAACGAGTCCAAAATGCCACCGCGAGAGCACTGACTGGCCTTCCCCTCCACAAGTCAGTAACTAACACCCTTATGAAACTACACTGGCTCCCGGTAGAGAAGAGGATTCACTTCAAAACCCTATGCCTCGCTTTTAAAATCCTGAAATCTGCCTCCCCCTATGCTGTGCCCACTCCTTTCATCCTATACTCCCCGATGCAGTCTGCGGTCGGAGGGACAGAACCTGGCCACTGTCCCCCGCATTAAACTAGCCTGGATGGGCAGTGGTTCATTCAGATACCTAGCAGCAAGGCTCTGGAATGAACTTCCAGCCCAGATACGCGGACTGAACGACCTACTGTCCTTCAGAAAGGCTATAAAAACCCACCTCTTCTGTTAGTTATATTATGTCATCTGCAGCTTCCACCAGCAGCAGCCCCCTCTCAGGTACGAACAGTTTGCGCCGGGACGCCCCTTGGCTGGGGCAGCCGTGCGCTATATAAGTCTATATAACATAACATAACATAACATAACATAACATAACATAACAGTAGCAGAGTCACTCTCACAAACTTTCCCACCGTGGCCTTCAGTTGGGGGACATACCTTAGGAGGCACTCCAGTGGCATGCATTGTAACACCTGACCTGTCATAGTGTGTAGCAGAGTGATGACATTTTCCCAATAGTTACACTGCCAGGCTAGTTGTAAGAAGTCCGCCCCACCTTGACCACAACTCTTGCAATTGTCCAAATCTCTAAGACCCAGTTTATATCACTTATTAGGGGTGAAGTACGCGTGATGCAAAAACTTAAAATGAATAATTCTCAAATTACTGTTCGATGTCAAGCGGCCTGTCAGCGTGCAAATCTGCTCCCACTCTCTGTCAGGGATTGGGGGAGCCAGCAGAGCATTCCATTGTTCCAGACTCCTATCCAGTCTAGGGAGGGGGGCGGGGGGTTCCCCCTGAACCGCTTTGTATAACTTAGTGACCAGCTTTTTCCTAGTTGGGGCTACTATCAACAATTTCAATGACTGTAGTGTAGGAAAAGTAGTATAATGGTCTCGAACTGCCTGCTTCAATCTATAAAAGGTGTACTGGAATAA
Source organism: Lissotriton helveticus (assembly GCF_964261635.1). Classification (NCBI taxonomy): domain Eukaryota; kingdom Metazoa; phylum Chordata; class Amphibia; order Caudata; family Salamandridae; genus Lissotriton; species Lissotriton helveticus. Next base: position 794,141,440 of record NC_136057.1, on the reverse strand, counting down.
CGGGGTGGGATTTTGTACGTAATTTAAATCATCGTCTGTGAGGTACTTTCCCCCTGGGTACAGGTCACGCACATACGTGATTCCGGCCTTCCTGAGAGCAGTTATAGGCCCTTATTCCCGTGTAACAGATAGTGCTGTGTGCGTATAAAGGAGGTTTGTGCCCCTGCCTTCTGATTGCCTGCCAAGCCGCAACAATGGCATCTATGGTGTTGATCTCAATCCTGGAAGGCTGCCTATTGGTGTACATGATGACACTTCTCAGAGGCACAGGATGAGCGTCCCTGTCTACTACAGCCGCATGTGGAAAAAATTCATGGGACTTAAACAAGAAATACGTGAACTGGGCCTGCACGCGGGCAGTACACATAAAAGTCCGGAGCAGTGAACCCCCCCCCTCTTGTATGACAGTGTTAAAGTAAGCCAGTTAATTCTCGGTTGTTTTCCACCCCACACTAACCTAAGTAGCTGGGGTTGGACTGTTTTAAAAAAATGTTTTGTCAACAGGATTGGGATATTGGAAAATAGAAATAGGAACTTAGGGAGTATGACCATTTTTATTACAGCTATATGATCTACCAAGGACAACGGTAAGCAAGGTCAATCTGCTGTACTAAGGTGGTATATGCCCGACCGTCATTTTCTTTAGTCACGACCTCAGGGTCTCGGTGTATCCACACCCCTAAATACTTGACTGGATTGACAGACCATACCAATGGATATTCCACTTGGGGGCAGCAGTGGCTAGCGTTAAGGGAATGACAACAGATTTCTCCCAAAGTATCTGAAGTCCTGAAAATAGGCCGAATTTAATATATTCTCGTATAATCAGGGATAAATTATGCTGCGGCTCGCGTACAAATAGGACCATGTCATCCGCGTATAGGGAGATCCCGACCGTCCTGTTATTAAAATTGAGGGCAGCAGCCCTATGACATTGCTGGATTTTGCACGATAGAGGCTCCAAAACTAGCGCGAAAAGAAGGGGGGAACCGGGGACAGCCTTGCCTGGTGCCACGTTATATATGGGAAATGGTTCTGACGTGATCCCACCCATCCAATCTCTCGCTGAGACGTCATTGTAGAGGACCTATATCAAGCGAGTCAAGATAGTGGGGAATCCCATTCTATGTAAAATATGCATCATGAATCTCCACTCTGTAGAGTCGAACACTTCTGCAGCGAACAATAGGACTGCGATAGCCGGCAAGTCAGGGTTAAGCACATGGAACATGGCGAATATAATGCGAAAATTGCGGGAGGTAGAAAGTTCAGGAATATACCTGGATTGGTCCAGAAGTACCAAAAGTGACATGAGGGGCTGTATTTAGGTGGCCAAAATCTTTGCTAAAATGTATGCATCTAAATTAATCAATGAAAGTGGGCGGTAAGAGTCGCATCGCGCAGGAGGTTTATCTTTCTTAAGGAGGGTGACAATTAGGGCCTGACGTAAAGAAGGAGGGAGAGTCTCTGACTCATGAGCCTCTGCATACATCTTTAGCATATGTGGTATAAGAAGGTCTGCATAAGCCTTACAAAATTCCGCCGTTAGGCCACCCGGCCTGATGCTTTGTTGTTTGGAAGAGATAGAATATCTTCCCTGACATCGTCTTCATCTATGGGCTGGCTTAAATATTTTCTGTGGACGCCTGAGAGCCATGCACAGGCTGTGTCCTCCAGGTATTCGTTCATCGCTGCCTCATCCATCCCACCGTGTGTGGTATATATAGTGGAGTAAAAGCGCTGGAATTGCTCCACTATAGCATGTGGGGTTTAACGTGCTGTCCCATCTGAATCCATGATGTGATCTATTGGGGGGCTGTCGATCCTAGCGAGTAGTCTGTCAGCTACATTTCTGCCCGGCCTTCCCCATAGGCCCTGGCTACATGGTGTTAGGATAAATACTTCACTTCTGTATCTGTTAGGGTCTTGGATTCCTCTACTTGCTCATGAATTTGGGCTAATATGTCCTTGGTTGGTGCATCCTGGTATTGCTTCTCTAGCGTCTCCAAGGTGTTCTCAATCTTGTTCAATTGACCCCTGATGTCTTTGAGGATCCCTGCTGAGGTACCTATACATACCCCTTTAATTGTCACCTTAAAGCTTCCCATAGGCTTTTTCACAGAGCCCACATTATATTAAAAATATTGTATGAAAGCATTTCTAATAGCCTTATTGTAGATTGGATCTAGCAGTGCCCTGAATCTCCACGTGAAGGGGCGGTGTGGATGAGTAGAAATAGAAATATCGAGGACAATAGGGTTGTGGTCAGAAAATGTCCGCGGGAGCATGTAAACTCCTTCTACCCACCCATTGGCCTCATCATTTAGCAGCCAGTATTCCAAACGAGACCAGCTGTTAAAGGCCTGGGTTATGTGTGTATCTTCCAGTATCCCCTCATTTTGCATACGCCAGACGTCTAGCAGACCCATTTCTAGCATAACATCTGTTATACACTGTGCAACTTTAATCGTACGTGCACCCACTGGATTAGATTTATCTACTTGTGGGTTGAGATGGGTATTGAGGTCGCCATCCCAAATGATCGCAGCCTCCGACCATGTGCACAATACACTAAACATTCGTAAAAAAGGCATTGTGTCATCCACCACAGGACCATACATAATTATCACTGTCACCAGCACCATTCCCAGGCTGCCCTGCACCATTGCCCAATGACCCTCAGTGTCTACACAGGTCTTAACAGGCTGGAACGGCACTCCCTTTTTAATGAGAATTAGGACCCCCCCCTTGCGTAAGTAAAGTATGATAAGGCCAGCCGGTAGGCCGCCCATCAGCACGCCACCATGACCTCTGTGTATTTACTCAAGTGAGTCTCCTGCAAGAGAGCAATCTTCACATCTTGTCTATCCAACTGTGCTAGCAATTGCCTAGTCTTTTTGGGTGTATTCAGACTAAGGACATTCCAGGTTATACATTTATACATTTATCCCTTCATCTATAGCGGTATCCGAGACGGCAGATACAGCTTGACAATCCATGTAGCATGCACATATAGCCACATAAATCACAAGTATCACAGTAGTTCCAATTGCGGTACCTCCAACATGTGAAATTAAAACATCTCCCCCATCCCCCACCCACTTCAGCAACCCCAATTTCCCAAATACCAGACCCTCATGTTACTCCCACCCCAACAAAAACAACAACAAACAACATGTCAAATGGGGAATGCCCATTGTGGTTCGTACCTGCGAGGTCCACTCCCAGATCTACTAGAGAGGGGACTGCCGATGAACTATCGCGCTCCACTACCTGTAGCCAAATCTCTATACATGTGCTAGAAGGTATAATGTAGGACACCGGATGTAGCACTCGTGTAAATACCTCAAACGTGATAAGGCATAACTCAGCCACTCCCTATCAAGACTCACCAAGCCACCAAAGCCTCTTCGCCCAGCAATGATACGTATATAGCCCTAGGTACAATAGTCATACATTTATCAAAATAGGCGCCTCTCTCCAAAATAAGCTGTGTGTAAGCAATGCTGTTCATAACTTTGGTAATTTATACATACAAAACGACACCCAGTTTTATCTTAACACACATAGGTGCAGGCCTGTATAAGTACATGCTCAGTCATCAATGTCCGATGTGTAGGCAGGAGAACTCCGCTACCACCGTAAGGATCTGGCTTACTCCATTGCCAGTTTGGGATTTGTAAAGATCTTGCCATTTTCTGACTCTCCTATTCGCAACAGCGCTGGATAAAGCATAGCATAAGTGATTTGCTCTTTTATCAGCACATTCTTCACATTTTGAATCTCCTTTCGGGCCGCCTGCACTGCCGCTGTAAAGTCTGGGTAAAATGATAAAACATTGCCCTGATGATTTATTGTGCCCTTTTGACGTGTGATATGCAGCACTCTATCCCGGTCTCTGAAATTCAGCAGCCTGGCAATGATCGGTCTTGGGGGAGCGCTAGGCGGAGGGCGCGCTGCCAAGGATCTATTAGCTCGCTCCACAGCAAACATAGGGGAGAGATTGTCAGTGCCACATACATCACGGTGCAGCTTCTCCATGTAGTCCTCCAGGCGACCCAAGTTGGAATATTCTGGAAGGCTCAAAACGCGTATGTTGTTGCTCCTGGACCGCATTCAATGTTCTCATTTTTTGCTTGGATGACAGCTGAGAGTTTTGTTATGTCAGACGTTTTTGCAGCGACCTGTTGTAGTCCGTCTTCAGCATCGGAGATGCGCTGTTCATCCTCCCCTATCCACACCACCTGTTTATCCAGTTTTGCAGAAAAATGGTCCATCCTTCGGTTAAGGGCCTCGATTTTGCCATCTATGGCCTGAAGACTTGCTTGAATGGCAGCAAGCGATTTCTCGAGTGCTGTGGGGGCCTGGGCCGATGCATCCAGCTCTGAGTCTGAGGCCGCATTTTGCATGGACTTGCCGCCCCTGCGCAGTTCAAAAGTAAGTCGTGGCTCATTTTTCTCTGATTTACCCATATTGCACGCTACAGCTGGGGGTCACTGTATAGGCAGAACACAGTGTTGCACATTGCGTAACGGGGTATGTACACCTAGAACCCCAACCAGATGACTGTTGATAATTCAGTAAGAACTCAGCGTGCTGTTTTATCCTATTATGTCTCTCTGTGCCAGTAGTGTCTATGCCCAATAGAAAGTTTGGGGGTAGTCCGGGCTCTTAAGCATCAATGCACAGCAGTGGAGCCACCGCCTTGTGCAAGTGTCTCCAGGTAGCACAAGCCAAGAAAGTATCGCACCAGTGGCATCCGCAGCTGCAATGAGGTCAATATTCTCATACACTGATGTCCCGGCTCTCAACAATGGTGGGGGCGCGCAACCAGGCAGCCACGCGAGGTGCAGGACTGTAGGCACTCTTAGCTCTGTTGCAATATGATTCTAGGCCCAAATGCGACGCAGCAGCAGCCCAACACAGCGTCTCTCTCCATGCAGCAGCACTTTATACCGTAAGCCCAACCGGGCCTCCAGTGGCGTCTTCTCTATGCAGTGTGATGCAAGTAGGGCACTCGCTTGCGTCGCGTGCAACTCTGTAGGGTCTCCGTGTTTTCTGCAGGCGTGGGTCCCAGTGGTGTTAGTCTTCCTCGCGGGTGGGCTCCGCTGTAGGACCGTTCCTATGCTTCTCGGGCTATGCACGGCCTACTAGCTGGGCCAGCGCCGGCCGCTCGCATTGTGCAGCGTCCCAGTCACGCTGTGTGGGCCCGCCGCACACTTACTGTATCGGCTGGTGCGGGTTCCCCTTTGTCGTCAGGTCTCACTTGGTGTTGCCGCAGTGCAGAGTGCCACGCACGCCGCTCTCCGGTCTGCCGCAGACGCCTCAGCTGGTCTCTCCTGCACCATTAGGGAGCCTGGGAGTCGGTTCCTACGAGCTCACGCGGCCGCCATTACTGCAAGGCCAGAGTGCGCCGCTCGCGGTACGCTACCTTCTGGAGCAGCTACGCTGGGAAGAAGCACATCATCAGTGCTCCCATGAAGTCGGTAGCGAGCCTCCATGGGTTATTTCTGTTGATGGCTCGGTAGAGGCAGGATTGTCAAAGGATAGAATTCGGGAGCCGGCAGAGCAACACTACTTTGTGGCCATCTTGCCGAACGCCAGGTCACGCCCCTCTTGTTTTCAAATGTTACTGCAGGGCCTTTAAAGTACTGCCCAACCAGAGGACAGTGATTCTCCTGGCAGCCACATATTTTGATCTAATATATGTGAAGTGTAAATACACACCGTAAACCAGATAAAGGATTAAATTCCATACAACTGGTGTAATTTCTGCATCATCTAACTTGACTTTATTGGAAAGATACAAATAACAATATAGTGGAAACAATGTTCCACATATCACTTTAGGGTTAGAGCACACACACTTTAGCGCTGAATTGCCAAGTTCAAGCCAAAAATAAGGTCCAGGAAAAGGTGAAAAAGCAGGTTTGAGAAGCAGAAAAGGCACATTTCCTCTACATTGCTAAAGGAAAAGGTTTGATTTTGAATAGACATTCTCCATACAGAAACAAATATACTTATTATTTTACTCTAAAAAATCCCTCCAAGTAACTTTTAGCCATTATTTTGACTATTAACATGATTCAGAATACAAGCCTGAGGCAGACCACACTCACTCAAGGCAAACCTAACATTTTCATTAAAGGTGTAATTGCCACCCTATTGCCCAACTACACCCTATCCTGTAGCTCTAGTAATATCCTGGAGCTGTCATCAGTATTCAGAGCTATAGTTTATACCCCACAAAATCTACTCAGTATTTCAGTAATCATGATTTGCATTAATTAAAGTTTTTTTTGTCAATCCAAGGAAACATTCCTGAATATTAGGGTCTGTTTTCTAATTTTTCATATACGTTAGCATGTGGGAAACATTTATTTGCATATAATAGAGTTGAAGAAACCTTTTCCCTATCAATCATTAGTACTGATAGTAGGTGCCCTCGCACCACCTTATTAATGGAATTCAACCATGTTCTATGAGAACTTGCACGGTTTATCTGTTGACCAATATGAGATGCTCCTTGAGCATTAAGTGACAAACCGTAACAAAACATGAATTCGCTTTCTTCTATAAGTCTGTCAGAATGGTGTATGCACAAGAATTTCCTGGAATAAGGTTTATGTTAGATTATGAATTTTAACTTTAATGTGGTGGCATTTTGGAGAAGTTATTTAGGACAAAATGTTTAAAGTAGATAATATTCTGACAACAAGACTCCCCAGATACCATCACTTTTGATTTTGCAGCCATAATTAATCTGTGAACAGAGATTTAACACTTTTAACCCCATCGGAGTCCTATCGGGGATAAAGCTTAATATATAAGCCACAAGGATGCTGACCCATGCATGCAGGGCCCTGCACACCTAAGGACCAGGATACATCAACAGACACATGATCTTCCACCAACTGACCCCACACCTATGATAGGCCACCTTCTTCCTCACAGACAAAGCTTGAATCAGCAGAGACAACAGCGTTGGGTGCTCTTTCTCACATCTGGCGGCCAAAGCTTGGAACAACATTCTGTTGCATCTCAGGACTACCTCACCACTCGAGCAATTCAGGAAAGGACTCAAGCATGGCTGTTCCAATGAACAGCTCACCATGCAGCAGCTAGCAACTGCAGTGCCTTGAGACCCTCACGGGTGATTTGTCGCGCTTTATAAATGACTGATTTACTCACTGATTGATAGGGAAAGATTTGAATAGCTCTACTACCTATGATCGGGTAAGGTGGGGATATCCTCATTACTGACGACTGAATTGGTACAACTGACAGACAAATGGAAAGCAGAAGCAGAAAGAAATATAGTAAAGCATCGTGTTCATAATCTAAGCGCAGATTTGAGGGGGCAGAAGTGATGCACGTCCCATCACGTATGCATTTTTTCATGGAAAACCATAGTGTATGCATTCTATTTTTTGGATGTGCAATATCTCGTCGATATGAGTGTTCCTCAAGTTTGCACTTTTCAAAGTGACCAAATGTTTTTATGCAATGGATGCGACTTCAGGAAAGGTATTCTGCCTTCGCGTCAAGTATCGGAGCACGCATTGTGCGTTACAGCAACTGTCACTGCTGTACTAAAATCAAAGGTCTTTTTATTTCAGAAGGACGTCACAGATAGCACTAGTAAATTCTCACTTACAAAAATACATACAATGGAAGCATGCAGAAGAGTATTAGCGTTATTGATAAATTACACAGCTCTATTTATTGAGGTAACAAATGATACTGCTGTACGGTTCTGAGACCTCTTCGCACCATGTTTTTACAATACAATACAATTAAGAAGACACTGGGCAGCATCTTCTGAAACATCAAAGAGCATACTTTATTTTTTAAGCAGTTCTCGCTCAATGAAAGGATTCTGTGTATACCCAAGGCTCTCTAGCTCCCTCCAGACTAAAACCCCGGCATGAAGTACGCCACCAAGTTCATAAGAAATGTTGCCTTAGAAACCACCTCACCCGGTTTGCCGGACATAAACAATTGAACAGTTTGAAAATGTTAAACTTTTTTCTCCATCTTACCTTCACTGCGTAACATACAGCTCTTAGGAGACTGATTTCAGCAGACGCCATTGTGCTCTGTGAAAGACAATTTAGATTTATGATACACTACACAAGGCTTTTGTTAATAACTACTTCAAAATACATGATCTTTCAAATACAAAAAAATGAAGCTCCTTGTCTCCTACAATAAACGAAGAATGTTCTCTGTGGATAATTATAATTATCGCACACTAGCATTTTTCTTGCTGAGGCGACTTACACTGCAGCACACCAAGATTTTATACAAGTTGTGTGTCAAAATAAATTGTTGCTGAAGTTTCCCTGAGAGCAAAGACACAGGCAGTGAACCTGTGGGTAATTGACATGGACATTTACAGAGAGAATAATGCTGGACCAGCGTATTGGTAGCACCTGCCAACCTAGCATATCCGCCTGGTTTTTACATAACTAACAATTACTAACATTAACATTCCAACATTTACTACCCTAACCATGTGTTATGCTGAAGGTCTGCAAAACCAAAAAGCCGCTATTACACATCCCCAAACAAAAGACATTCACAAGGTGATTGTTTGCAGCCCTGGACTGACATTAGCCTGCATCGTGCTTTTCCCCTGTGGGCTGGCAGGGTTGGACTGGCCTTCAGGCAAGCAGGTAGTGCCTGATGGGCTGGTCAGGCAGATCAGCATAAGGGGCAGTTTTTAGGTCTCAGCTAGACAGCACATGTGCTGTCTCGATTAGACATTTATCTATCTGTAGGTTTACAGGCCCCCCATCTCCCACCACTGGTAAACTTCAGAATCACTCTCATTTTCTATGATGCCATTTGTCATGGCATGCAGGCGTCATGTCCTCTTTTTGCGATTGGCTCTCCAATAGCACAAGGATCAAGTACATGTCTCCTTACACTACTCCAAGTTTGTGGAGATATTTTGTTCTTTGTTTTCAAGAACTCCATAGGAGTACTTGTGCATTCAGGCCATCTCCTTTGTACATATACACACATACCACTAAAATACATGCACATGAATATAAATGAATGCATTTCTTAATTAAAACACAAACAGCACATGTCTTTTTTTTTACCACAATCTAATGGTATTGGAGCACTCACTTCATTGTCTGTCTTTCCATAGCGTGAACACATACCAATGGTATTGGAGCCACTTAAGTGATCACCAGTTACATTACACAATGACACATTCATTTTTGCTGCTGATCCTGCTTCAATTAAGGTTTTTTCCCGCTGTTGTTTGCCCATCTCCCCATCCCCATCCCCTCCTGCTTCCCTGCTTCACCCTACCCCCCTCTACCTTCCTCGTGGGTGCTGCTTTTTTTTTTTTGCATGATCTGATGGTATAGAAGCACTTGTTCTATCCTTCATCTTACCATAGTGCTAACACCAACCAATGGTATTGGAGCACTTTCAGTGCACACAAGTTACAAAATACAATGACACATTCATTGTCCTAGGCAGGGGAAGCGTAACTGATTTGCCCAGAATCACAAATTGTTCAGCCGACCTCAAGATTCAAATCTGGTTCCCCAGTTCCCTTGTTAGCAACTCTCACCACACCGTTACTTCACTTCAAAGCTCTTCAACTGTTTCTCATTATCACATTTGTTCAGCAAGACCTCCGTCAACCCCGAACAATCATTGGCAAAGCTTATAGATCTCGGCATTGTCCGAGCTATTGTCCTTGTCAATGTCTTTTAGCCATGTTGTCTGGCAGCATATCTTCTGTTCAGCATGGCTAAAAGTTAATGAAATCTATGATGTGGCCAGCGCAGGCCATGTCATAGTGCTTTTTTGTGTTATGGGGGGGGGGCAGGACAATAACCACAACATGGGGTGGAAAGACTTTGGTGTTGGTTCAACATCCTGTGAATCGCAACTTTCAGTAACTTTTAGCCATGCTGAAGAGCAGATGTGCTGCTAGACAACATGGCTAAAAGACATTCACATTTACAAGATCACTAACTCAGGCATTGCCGAGACATATTGGCTTTTTACTCCTTATGTCTTTGGCAGGATGTCAAGGAATCGCAAATAATAACGTTGATGCATGTGCCCATTAGTGCTGAATGACAGATTTGCACTTTATGTAATTACATGCATTTGTGATTCATTTTGTATAATTCTCCTAGATTTTGTGTAAGTATGCTGAAGCAAACTACACAAATTTCACTTCCACTGGGTTGAGCTTTCCAGACCTGCAGTGCAAAAGTAGATTCTGGTCTCACCATTTCCTTTACCAGGAAGAGACCTAATCACTATCAAATGGCCCTATACTGTGGGAAAGGCTTAGTTCTTGCAGCTGGCCAGCACAGTAATTAACTCGTCCCATCAGGGTGATTGAATGAAAGACAGATTCTCATTCGGAGTGATTCTGAAAATGATGATTAATCTTGAAGTGCCAGAAGGAGTACAGATGTGAGGAATCTAGGGGCAGATGTATGATGGCCCATTTGCAACCGCAAAACAGGTAAGGCCCTTGTACAAACCATATTTTGTGATTTGCTAACCTATTAGCGACTCGCAAAATATGGTTTGCGACTCGCTATTAGGAAGGGGCGTGCCAAGGGTGTCCCTTCGTAATAGCGAGTCTCACACCAATATATGATTGTTTTGCAACCGAATTTGAATTTGCGGTCCAATCACACTCGTAGTTTATCACCCTTTTCAAAAGGGACCACTGCCTGCCCTTAAAAAATGAAACTGACATTTTTAAATGTTCTTTTTAAAATGCATCCTGTTTTCCTTTAAGGAAAGAGTCTGCTTTTAAAAAAAACGTATTTATTTAAAAAGCAGTCCTAGGCATGGTGGTCTTCTGACACCTAGCCATTCCCAATGGGGTCGCAAATTGCGATAGCCTCATGAATAATGATGAGGCATGCAATTTGTGACCCCATTGGGAATTGCAAACAGTGTCTGTGACACTGTTGTACATTGCATTTTTCGAGTCGCAAATTGCGAGTCGAAAAATGTAAGGGTCGTATATCTGGCCCCTAATGTCATATCCGCATTTGTGAACCTTGTTTGCAATAAAATTAGTGTGTTAATCTAATCTCTAGGCTTAACAATGGTGAAACTGTACCATAGTGTAGCTTTCTCCCATAACGTTCCATTCAGTCCAACATTTGAGAATGTTGAGGGAAGAGCCCACCAATGAAGCTGAAGGTCTACTAAGCAGTGGTGCTTCCAACTCTGCTGTATGTTTGTGAGACCTGGACGGTCTACCAAAGTCATTCTCAACAGCTCAATCACTTCCACATGTCTTGTCTGTGCAAGCTTCTGAGAATTAGATGGCAGGACAAAGTGGTGGATAATGTAGTCCTTTCCAGAGCCAGTCTGATGTCAGTTCATACACTGCTGATGAATGCCCGGATTAAGATGGAAGGGGTATGTTATTCAGAATGTCAGACGAGGGCATCCCCAAAGAGCTCTTCAATGGAGAACTCATTCAGGGACAGCACTCCCATGGAGGACAAAATAAGCGGTTCAAGCAGTGGCAGCTTGCATAGGGCATGCTGCAGGGCATGTAAGGGGTAGGGTGGGGGCAGTAAACTCGGACATGCGACGGAACGGAGGAACATAATTACTTTGTCGTATGTTTGAGTTTACTAACCCTCCACCCTACCCCTCCCCAACTCACCCCACTGCCCCACAGCATGCCCTATGCGAGCCACCACTGGGTTCAAGGACGTACTGAAGGCTTACCTGAAGTCCTTCCAGATCAACACTGCCACCTGGGAAACCCTTGCATTGAATCATCCAGCATGGTGCAGCCTCATTCCCAAAGGCTGCAAAATTTCTGAGGCAAGACGTACTGCTGAGGCTCAAAGAAAGAGTGAGTTGTGCAAGTCCAGAGCTGCCCACACATCACCGCCAATGTCATCACATGTGTACCCGACGTGTGACAGAACATTCTATGCCCAATTTGGACTACTCATTCATCTTTGGAAGCACAGAGCCTCGTCAACCAATCAATGAGTTGTTGACGGTTGTTTTCGACAATCATGGACAAACATCACAATTCAGTGTAGCACAACAAACTCAAGCAAGCACTCCTGACTTAAACTGGTAATGACAACTAATATTAGTAGGCTATCGGGATTCAGTCTCAGCCAGTTAGGACATCGTTACACAGGGGTCCTGATAATTTCGGACATTGACACAAACATGCACAGCATTTGAGCCTCTGGAGAGCTAGGATTTGGAAACTTGGAAGACTCTTCATGACCTGGCCTGCATAGCTCAGGCCTGAATAGTTTAGTTCCTGGGTTATGAGAGGCAATGCAGTTAAATGGTCAACATATCCTCAGTTGCGTTACTTGTCACACCGACAATGCTCTGTCTTAGGGAGAGGGGTGATTCTCTCAGCTACTGAGAAACCGAAACCAGTCTTGAACTCTTATAAATCCCTGTACAGGTCATCATCAATCCACAAAAGATCCCCTCCTTGACAGCCTACCTGTGCACAGATACTGGGTTGAGCAAGATATTAGTCTCATCATCATCGTCATCATCATAGTAAACTTTATTTCGATTCATAAAGACAGAATCATAAAAGTATAGGCAGATTTAAAAGAAACATTACATATTACACAAATTTAAAAAATCCATACAATTATGTTTGCATATATTACCATTAATTGATTTACAATACATTTAAAAGGTCACATATATTAAAAAGAAAACATTTTTAACAATGCAAGTTCAATTGATATTGATACCAGTCTGCACACTGATCTCACAAATATAGATCAACAAATATTCCATGATTATAATCAATATCGATTTCTGATGATGAGTGTCACTCTGATAAAACTAAGCACAGCATTACATATGGCTGGAGTTGATAATGAGAGTAAATATTCGTATCCCTCTTTATAATAGCGGGATCCAAGGGTTAACAAAACAGGCCTGATAAATCGATTTCTTGGATCTTTGTACAAAGAACAAAAAAGAACAAGATGGACAGTGTTCTGTGAAACTTTGTTATTACAAGAACAAGGGGGTAGTCTCTCACACCACCCCACTTGCTTTGGAAAAGCAAATAAAAAATGCAGTGTGTTAAGGCGGAACCTGATCAAATAAAAGCGCCATTGAGTATGCCTTATACATGAAAGGTAAGGTTGCTGCTGCAACCTTACCCTGTGGTATACCGCGCTCTCGCTATTTCTCAACACGCCTAACCTGGTACGATAGGCCTATTTAATTATTAGCTTTGTCTCACTGCCAACAGTTTCGACATTTGAGAAAATATGACCCAAGCCTATCTTGAAAAAGGTTTCCCTGACATATGATAACCATGGGATCATCGCAAAATACTCAAGATTGAGGCAATCTTGTAATATTTCCTTTGTGAATTTCAATTCGTCAGAACTCCAAACCTTGCTCCAAAGCAGCAAGGGGGAGACATGGATAATGTCACTCAAAAATTCAAGACCCACCTCAGTATGGCAAAAGATGTTAGAGGTACCAGATGAAACACACAAAAGGCACTTTATAAACTTATTTTCCATAATTTGGATTTTATTACAGGATTGTGTACCCCACACGCCCGCATCGTATGTTGCAATTGGGATACATTTTGCTTTATATAAAGATTTTAATTCTGCAACCGGTTTCTGGCCCAATTTACTGGAAAAACGGAAAATAGCCTCTACAATTTGGGTAGCCTTTTGCACACTGGATGATATTAGAGGATCCTAATTCAAGGATTTATTAAATAAGTTCCCCAGGTAATTGAAACTATAAACTTTCACAATAATTGAGTCCTTCACCATAAGCCTGCGAGATGTTACCCCTTTTGGGCCGCAGACCATGGTGAAGGACTTTGTGGAATTGACCTTTAGGTCTAACCCTTGCATAAAAGTTTCAAAAGCATTTAAACAAGTTTGCATGCTATTGACAGTTAGGGTCATTAGAACCGTGTCATCTGCATAAGATAACATCGGTATCCGTTTACTGTTAACCTGGGGAAAATCTACGCAACTTTCCAACAGAAAGGCTTCCAGACCATTGGTGTACACCAGGAACAAATAAGGAGCCAGTATACACCCCTGGCGAACACCCTCAGTCGATGGTATGGACTTTGTCTTCTCCCCGGCGGGGCCAAATCTAATCCTTACTGTTGTGGCAGCATGCAGTCTACGGAGGAGGGTGACCAACGGCTCTTCAAACCCCATGGACTCTATCATTTGCCACAGTTTATTTCTGCATACAGTATCACAGGCACTGGATAAGTCCATGAAGACCAAGTGGATACAACCACACTTAGCCCTCATGTACTTACCCATGATTAGTGCCAAATTTAGGCACTGCTCGGTAGTGCCTTTTCCCCACCTAAACCCGTATTGAGATTCAACAATAATACCAGTTGACTCGGCCCAGGTTTCCAAACGGGCCAGAATCACCCTACCCATTAGTTTACAAGACGCATCTATTAGTGATATTGGTATGTAACAACAAGGATCACGTTTATTGCCCTTTTTAAATATCGGAACCACTACCGCCTCTTGCCATGAAGTTGGAATGCGTCCTACCGCAACTGCTCTAAACAAGAGTAATAAAAGTGGTGCCCACACCTCTATATTGTGTTTAAAAAAGTCCAGAGGCACTGAGTCCGGCCCTGGAGCCTTTAACGAGGTGCCTTTTCTTAGTGCGGCCTCTACCGCAGAATGAGTCAGTGAGAGGCTAAGCGTATTTGCTGACTATAAATTAAGGTCACAGATCCCCTCATTGGTAATTGCGAGGGGGGCCCCTTTTGGATTAAAATTTTCCCCATAATGTGCTTCCCAGGTATCCCCTGGGATGTGAACCTGCATGGTAACCTTTTCTTCATTTCTTAAAAAGGGGCGATTTATTACCTCCCAGAAAAGTCGGCTGTCCTTTAGTTCTGAGGCTTTGCCTAAATCATCCCATGCCTTTTTCTTTAAATCTAATTTATGCTTAATAATAGCATCCTTATAGATTTTCCTTGCCATTCTGACTAACTCCCTATCCCGTGGCACTTGACGTAATGCTTTTGTTAGTCTAGATTGTGCTCTAGAACATTCTACATCAAACCATTTACAGGTATTTCCCTTTTTTCCTCCCACAGTTTTTAGGAGGTAAGAAGCCACATTACCTAAAAGAGCCTCGAAGTTCTCAATTATTACCTCTGGCTCATTTGAGGGGGTTAAGCAAGCGTCTATCCTTTGTTTGTTTGTGTTGAAAATTTCCACCACTAGCTGACTTGCGTCTACCTTATCCCACTTTAAGGTAACCCCTTGATTCTGACTAAATTTAATTGGGTGGTCCACAATCTGCGCTCTCTTAAAAGCGGGACACAAACTCAGAATTAGGGGGTTGTGGTCACTAGCTGGATTTGCCTCAATCTGGAAATCATTAATAAGATGAGTATATTTTCTAGAGACCAAAGCAAAATCAATTACACTCATCTGACCTCCCGTACCATGGAAAGTAGGGATACTCAAAGGTCTTGAAAAGTTGGACATATCCAGGGCACAAAGGTAATTGATTATTATAATATTATTTAAAGCCTCTCCTTGTTTTGAGTGCTTAAAGTGTGCAAATGGCTGATCATTTAGGTCTACTAGGCCACAGACTCTAGAACCACTAAATTTACACAAACTACAATTAAAATCCCCTACCCACATGATAAAAAGAGGAAATATAGTATTGGTTACTTTAGCAATCTCGTCCTGTAATTTTTGTATGACCACTGTAACTTGGGAATCGAATATGTTATAGTACCAATTAATTAAAAGCAAAGGCACCAAAAATAGGTCCTTAATCACAAGCAATTGGTACCAAGGAGATTCCGCCAGTGTAACAGTTTTTATCCTAATATGCTTTACAGAAATAGCTGCCATAAGACCGCCCTTGGCTCTTCCAGCATGTGAGGGTTCAGCAGGAACATTGAAGATTTGATAACCAACCAGGCCAAGGGCCCCTCTGCTCCATGTCTCCTGGAGACAGATTATATCGAAGGATTCAACAAATTTTAACCATACCGGGTCCTCTAACCTCCGTGAGAGACCAGCTATGTTCCATGAAATCAAGCGGAAGGGGTAACCCTCAGCTAGACTATCTACCTCCCCCAGGGGTATTATAACTTGCAACTGGGTTGCGTCACTCACTCTCGGAATTGCTAGCATTAGACTAGTGTCTACATCCAATGGAACCGATTCTACCTGTCTGGTGATAATTCTCCCACCCTGTGATGAAATACAGACAGCATGCGCCCGATCCCCTTTCAGACGCCCAATTGGTGGTCAATCAACCATCTCCAGACAGCTATACCTGTTCATAGTTGGGATTCCTCTCCAGGTATCCCTAAAAACTGGCTCTCTAGTAGGATATCTGGTGGGATTTCCTCCCCATTCCTCCCTAGTAGGATATCTACTGGGATTTCCTCCCCAATCCTCCCACTCTCTTCCTAAATCTCGCAGGCCTACTCTAGTTCTCTTCATTGGCTAAATCATTGTGGGAACCAGGGAGATAGAAGAAGGAGAGTCGTTTTGTATCTATGCCTTCGTTATTTTCTCGGGGACCCCATGAGCAAATGTGATTCACTGTAGGTGGATCCTTAAAATTAACTAGAACACAGTCGCCTTGAATTGACTTCCTTCCATGTCCCACCCAGGGAGCTCTATGAACCATTAAGATCTGACTTGGCCAATAGAATGGTAATGGTCGGTTCTTATTAAGCCAATATTTCACCTTGTTCTTAAGTGCCCAGGTAGGTTCCTCTGTGGTGTTTAGCAACTCCGGAACACCAGTCATCACCACCACAAAGGGACTAGCCTCAGGAGGGAGATTAACAGAGAGTCTACTATTAGGAACTCCCCTATAAGAATCCCTATTAGCATCTGTCGGAGGTGCTTTGGGGGTGTTACTAACCACCCTGAACTGCGCAGCGGATTATTTGGATTTATCAGTAGTTTTCTTCTCTGCTACTGCAGGGGTTTTCGATGCTACATTTTGCCCTGCTGCCACTATTTTTGTTACTTGTGGACCCACTGTTTTATCAGTAAATAATTTGTTTCCCCCAATCTTTGGATCCCAGGAGTTATTGGATTTTTTCTTTTTGAAAGGGTAATTAGCTCAGCTAGATGTCTTTCAATATGCTGTAATCTAACTTCTAGCGGGGAGAGATAGGATTTAAATAGCTCTCCCATTTTTATTAGGAGTTGATTATCTACCACTTTGTCTTTTTCTCCCCCTACCTTATTACTCGAAGCATCAGTGCTTTCATTTCCCAAGAGCTCGCTTATGACAGGATTTAGTGGCTCAATGTTTCTATTCCCCCCCCCCTTCTGAGCAGTTTGGTTTGAGTTCTTCCCCTGGTTTTTAGGTAGCTCCTGTGTCCTATAGCCCTTATAGTTTTCCGTTTGTCCCTTTTTTTCCTTACATCACCCTCCCTCTTTCCTCTCAGCTGTCTTGTTACCTCTGGTGTAGTATGCAAGGATAGATTAGGAGTTCTTTCCAGTTCCAGACTAATTTGGGAGTCAGACAGAAGTTCTGATGCCGATAAGTCCACCACATTTGGTAGGCTATGCACATCAGCACGAACTTCTGTCAAGGAGGGTTTCCTAACCTGCACAGGGGTTCTGGCAGTCGCAAGGTGGCCCAAGGAAGATCTTTTTTGCAGAGCCAGGGCTAAGTCTTGGGATACTCTGCGTTCTAGGTCGGAAATACCCTGGTCTATAAAGGAGTTCGCCCTTATAGGAAAATTGTCTATGGGACCTACTATCTGACCCCCTTCTGCAGCTGTTTTCCTCCTGCTTCCTCGTGTAGTCATAATTCTGAAATAAAAAGGATATACAATCCCAAACAAACACTTATATTAAATAGAGAGCGGATTCAGAAAAAGTCACTACAAGTGTGGAGCATACATACTGTTCGTTGGGGCGTATAGTAAACAGGCTTAGAGGGGGGGCCCGGTCCGGTCTTACACGGTCTCTAACGGGCTACAACGGGCCCGCCCTTGGCCCGGGCTTTGCCCGGCGACCTCCCGCGCGCGTCCCGCGTGCACGTAGATAGATGTGATTAAATAAAAGGGCGAAGGCAGGAAGAGGACCCAGGTGCGGCCGGTGGTTTAGCCGCTAAGCAGCCTGGTCCTCGCAGTCCCGCAGCCCTTCCAGGGAAAGCCCAAAGTCAGCGTTGGAGTCCGTGACCCTTTTGGCAAATCGGCAGGTGAGCAGGGTGAAGGGCGCAACCACAGTTCAAGCCTCGAGCGGCACCCGTGGAGCGGGGGCCGCGAGGCATTATGTAACACACAAGGGCAGAGGCAGGAAGAGGACCCAGGTGCGGCCGGTGGTTTAGCCGCTAAGCAGCCTGGTCCTCGCAGTCCCGCAGCCGTTCCAGGGAAAGCCCAAAGTCAGCGTTGGAGTCCGTGACCCTTTCGGCAAATCGGCAGGGGAGCAGGTTGAATGGCGCAACCACAGTTCAAGCCTCGAGCGGCACCCGTGGAGCGGGGGCCGCGAGGCGTTATGTAACACACAAGGGCAGAGGCAGGAAGAGGACCCAGGTGCGGCCGGTGGTTTAGCCGCTAAGCAGCCTGGTCCTCGCAGTCCCGCAGCCCTTCCAGGGAAAGCCCAAAGTCAGCGTTGGAGTCCGTGACCCGTTCGGCAAATCGGCAGGGGAGCAGGGTGAAGGGCGCAACCACAGTTCAAGCCTCGAGCGGCACCCTGATATTAGTCTCACTTTCTTAGCCTACATCTGTGTGCAAATATTTTCATATGCAACCATCCCAGAGCCTCTTATCCAGCTGTGGACTTTGTTGAAAGCCCGAAACCGGTCTTAGGATGCTTGTTTCCAGTCCACGGAGGACCTGGCCTGGTAGTTTGGGCTGCACTGTTCCCATTGGGCGCAGGGTCAAGACTGATTTGCATATGGCTGGGTCCAAACTGGAGTGGCATGGTGAGCAACAAAACGATGGATGTAGGCCCAGATCTCTGCACTTGGGGGACATTTTACTAGTCACTTGGCTGACCTTTCCAGGATTACCTGCCAAGCTGCTGCCATCGCGCAATCCAGCGCGCACATTTCCACGGGTGCTCCTGTTCCCTCCTGCCGCCGCAACTCACACCTTCAAGCGGCCGCTGTCGGGGGCGAACTACAGTTCCCAGAACACCTTGCGGGACTGACCCACGCCCACTTCCGCGCCCGGAGGCACTGATAAACGCCGCCGCCCCCTCGGTGGAGCGGGGGACGTTTTACTAGTCACTTGGCTGACCTTTCCAGGATTACCTGCCTAGCTGCTGCCATCGCACCATCCAGCACGCACATCTCCACGGGTGCTCCTGTTCCCTCCTGCCGCCGCAACTCACACCTTCAAGCGGCCGCTGTCGGGGGGAACTACAGTTCCCAGAACACTTTGCGGGACCGACCCACACCCACTTCCGCACCCGGAGGTGCTGATAAACGCCGCTGCCTCCTCCGTGTCGTGGGACGCGCCCGGGCGGCGCCTTGCTAAGCCCGGGAAAAGGACGGGCCATCTGTGGCCGTCCGGGGCTGTCCAGAGCTGGGCTGAGCCACCCCTCTTTTGCTTTGACATCTGCAAATCCACCTTGGACTCAGAAGTAACAACTGTTGTGAATAATCCCGATTAACATTTTGTTATAACACTATATGTTCCTTACCCTAACATGACCACAAAATCTAGTCTGGGTGGGAAATCGCTAGCGGGGGGCTCATCCGCCTCCTTTAAAGGGACCCTAGATAACTACATCACTAGGGCCTTCTCAGTTGTAGAACGCGAAATAGAGCAGGCTGAATGGCGTATATCATCAGAATGGCACAACAAACGTTCTTCCCTAGGCACTATCCAGAAAGCCGTATCCCCATCTTTGCCTCATTCTGCCTCTGCTGTATTAACGGACATTGGTATCCCGCCCCAACTCTAAGACCTATCTCCAGCTAGTCTAGGGGTTCGTAATTCTATCAACATTACAATCGATTCCCCCACGGATAGCTCTTTTAAAGAGCAACTCCCAGCTAAAACTGTTAGTGCTAGAACACCTGCGCCACCCCTCCCCATAAAAAGAAAACGGGGCCGAAATAAACAAAAAGGTTCGAGAGCATACAACCCTAAACCCTCAATATCCACCAAAACCTATGGCTCTGACCCGCAAAGCAAAACCGAACAAAATCCCCTGCACGCGCTTTTTCCAGATGACCTTCTGAGAAATATAGAGCACCTGATGAAATCTTTATTGCCGCCTCTCGTAGAAAGGGTCAAGCGAATAGCAGACCAACTTGGGTCAGTTCAAGCCACTGGTATCTCAAACATGAATTTACTAAGAGAACTGTCTATAACCAGGTATCCCCTGAACACCACTGTACCTGCAGAAAAACCTAAACTCAGTGACTGCCCATCTAGGGGTAAGTCTCAATTAACCACCCAAGATATTCTGCCCACTAGTCAGCCTATTAAGCTAGCTCCCCCTATCTCTAAGCTCAGAGAAACCCGAGAATCAGAGCAAATTAACAAAAAGGGACAGGCAAATGATAACCCTGGGGGGAGGCGAATGGTGGTCAAAAATCCCAGAGGGAACGTGCAGCACATAAACCTTCCGCCTGAATCAGAACCCTACGTAATAGTATTAACTGGGGTTCCAGAATTGAAGCCAGGACAATTAAAAAATTACCAGATCCTGAAAAACAAGGTTACGTATTGGTTAAGTGTTAATAGGCCACTACCCGCAAGCATTCATGGTAAAATCTGAAATGTTAGGAGGCTACCATGGTTGGGACAAAAACCCAAGGATATACAAGGGGACAGTGTAATTATAAACTTTAAAGACTATAGGGCTACAAATTTCATCCGAGACTGGTATAGCGATAGCTATGAGGGAGGCATATCAACTAGATCAGTAAGCTACTTCTGCCCAAGAGCCTTGGTTGAAATTCAATAGCCTATGAACCCCAAGAGCAACTCGGGCCTAACTTTTAATATTGCTACCTCCAATCGTTTTGTGGCTCTCTCGACCTTAGAGGGGGTAGACTGACTTGCAGACAAGCCCAACAAGATCCAATAGGACCATGTAATCCCAATTAATATAGGCATTGAGAATGTAGATGTCCCTATTTTGGAAGCTCTTTCCTACAATCCTCCCCTAGAGAGCATCCCTAAATCCCAGAATCAGGACTGATGCCCAGTGGCGGATGGTTCCCCTAAATCCTCGCACAACAATTCTTTCCCGACCTTTCTCCTGTAACTGAAGTCTTTCAAGATTCTTTTTCTCCCCCCATTGAACCAATTTGTTCTTTAACCCTGACCATTATCTACTGAAATGCAGCAGGGTAACGTACAAAAATCAACCAACATTCCTGGCTTGAAACAATTCGCAAACATAATATAGTATGTCTCCAGGAGACTTGGTTGCTTTCTCCTATTCATTTACAGGGTTACAAGACATTCTATTCAAGCGCTTGTTCTTCTCCCTCAGGTAGACCTAAAGGAGGTCTAATTATTTATCTATCCAACGACCTCCCTCTACAAGAAATCTTTGACCTAAGGACAGCTGAGAATTATCAAATTCTTAGAATAACGGTGAAGAAAGGGTCCTCGTATTTTCTGGTTAACTTTTATAATAATTTGTCTCTACCTGAATCTGTAAATGTTTTAAACGAAATATCAGTCTTTTTAATGTTGCAACGGTCTAGATACCCAGTATCTTCTTTTCATTTGATTTGGGCGGTGATTTTAATATTCCTTTGTGTCATAATTATGATAATCCTAAGTGTGGTATTACTGATGAATGCGGGTGCCCCCTAGCTCATTATCTTCATTCTAACTCCGGGAATTGTTTAAATGAACATCTTTTTTCCTTAGATTTGGGTTTTGCAAACGATCTGGTAGTCCCTCCTATAGCTTTTTCCCCTACATTCCAAGGGAGGGGTCTATCGAGTGTTATAGATTTCATATTATGTACACATAACACTCGAGCACACTTGTCAAACTTTGCAACGGGGGTGGATATTAGCAGCGATCATTATCCCAACAGTCTTACTGTCACAGTCCAGAGTACCTTCCAACAACCTAAGATTCCTAGCCTGCTCAACCAACAAGCTCTGCCCTTGGCCAAGTTGAACGGTTACTCAGTTAAATGGTCGAAAGCAGACCCGAATGTACTATCCACTAATATAATAAAAAGAGCACTCCCCTTATTGGAAATTTTTATAGATTTAGAGTCCCCAAAGGATTTGATTCTAACCAGTTTTGCTGAGATCACTAAAATAATTAGAGATGAACTTTTCCGCAAGCATAATTCTAATAAATCACAGGCGAATGGCTGGTTTAACCCTCAATGTCGTAGGGCCCTCTCTTTCTTAAAGGAGGCCCTACGCAACCCTATAAGAGATCCACTTGTAGTCAGAAAATTAAGGAAAGAATACAATTTGGCCATTAAGAATTGCAGACGGGAAATTAAAAAGGACCTTTGGGAACAGCTCCATGAGAGCTGTCGAACCAAGGACTCCTCAGCTTTCTGGCGAGTAGTCAAATCCCCCTTTCTCTCTGATTCAAGCTCTGCACCTAGGTTAGAACTGGCAGTAACCGCAGAGAGCTGGGTAAACGATTTCTCAAAAATTTTCAGTGCAGATAATCTAACACAGACTGACAGCAGGAAAGCCAGAGAAGGTGTCCCCCACACTACTAACACCTACCCCATCCAGTTAGCATTTGGGCATAACAAAATCATTACTGCCCTGTCAGCCTCCAAACCTGGCAAGGCGCCCGGCCCGGACGGGGTACTGTTAGATGTTTTTACCCATAATCAGGAATTATGGTCACCGATTTTGACTCCTGTTTTTGAAGCTGTTACATCATTGGGGCTAATTGACTCTTGGTCTACTTCAACCTTGCTCCCCATTTTTAAAAAGGGAGACCGCAATAACCCTGCATGCTACAGGCCCATATCCCTCCTTGATTCCCTTGGCAAAGTGGCCGGTCGGCTGGTCCTTGAGTGCCTACAGGATTGGGCCGCTGCTGACAACATCTTGACCGACTTGCAATATGGGTTTCGGGAGGGATTGGGAACCGTACAGCAGGCGTTAAATCTCTCCCTTTTTATTGGTAAATACGCTGGAGGTAAGAATGGCAATCTGCATCTAGTGTATGTAGACTTGTCTGCAGCGTTCGACTGCGTGTCTCATTCTAAACTGTGGTCGATTCTTGCCGAACTGGGTGTTGACCCACCCTTGGTCACATTTCTACGAGAACTCTACTCTGACGCCTCGGCAAGAGTGAGATACGGGGTGAACGGCGAACTTACTCCATCTTTTGCCGTCACCAGGGGAGTTAGACAGGGCTGTGTCCTGGCTCCCTTCCTTTTTAACCTTTACACCAATGGCCTCGAGTTGGCCATGCTGGCAGGGAGCCAGGACCTACCAACAATTGACCACCGCCCTATTCCCGCATTATTGTATGTGGATGATTCGGTGACCATGGCAAGAACCCCAAATCAGCTGCAGCTCCTTCTTAATAATTACTGCAAGTTCATGTCATCCCTGGACCTAACGGTCAATATTAAAAAGATCTTTGTAATGCACATTGGCAAGCAGGTAAAGAAACCTAAACCGATCTTTATTATAAAAGACAAACTGGAATGTACTACCACGTACCCCTATCTAGGTATTTTATTTGACAGCAAAATGTTCTTGAAGCAGGCCATGTGCAGTAGGAAATTAATGTTTCTACGTGCAACAACCGCCCTGATTGCTTTCACACGAAAACTTGGAAAGCCACCTCCCGAAGAACTTCTAAAAATATACTATGCCAAATGCCACAGTGTGGCAGTTTATGGCGCTGGGGTGTGGGGCTATGCTGCCGTAGAGACTCTACAGGTGGCGGAGAATGGTTTTATTAGGTACATGCTGGCAATTCCAAAAGGTGCTCCAACCTACGGTAGCCATATTGAGCTGGGAATGGACTACATTACGGATAACATCAAAATCCAGCCCATTCTCTTATGGCACCGAGTTTGGACCACGGAGCAGTGTAACTTGACTCGCTCACTTATTTTGAAATGCCTGGGCCTGGCCAATCGGACAAAAATCCCCTGGCTGGCCTATGTGAGTAACGTCTTTAAGGATATAAACATGACTATGTATTTCTTTGAGCCCTCAACCTTATTAAGCATGTCAAGGAAACATTTAAAAATCATATGCTTATCACATTTGAGGGAACTCAGTATATCTCAAAAAATTACTAAGATCTCCAATATCCAGATCCTAAGTGTTCAATCTGCCTTAGGCATCCAACCCTACCTGAAATACCATCTGAATGCATATGAAAAATATCTCCTGACTCTGTTTCGTTTAAAAAAATTCTTTCTTATTGTTTCCTTTCCGAAAAAGCAAGATTGGTCAAAATCTATTATAAAGTGCCCATGTGATGATACCTCGGAACAATCCACAATCCATGTTACGCTTTTTTGCAGATTTTATGAATTACCCCGAAAGCGTTGGATTATCCCCTTATTGTCATCTATGGGTTTGAGATCTTGTCGTCCCGCTTTCCTTGCTTTGCAATACTTAGACTCTGAATTCATTGCTAAATGTGTAGCTGGTTTCCGCAAAACTTGTATAAAATATCGGCGTAACTATGATTAATTTGTCTTTTAATGCACTTGCACTTTATCAATACTCTGTTCAACAACTTTGTCTGTTTTTAACTTTAAAATGTATCCTTTTCATGTTAATTCCTGTTTTAGGTATAATTCTTTCTGCCGTCCCATTTTTATACCCTGTTTATTGTAATGTACTTTTTATGGTTCCTAAAAAGTTATTGAAACCGAATAAAAGATATATGACTGACTGTACTGGGGTGAATGTATGACATTGCTCTGCATTCTGTCCATCAATTGTTCTTTTTGCATTTTTTGTAAAGGTGGGCACTGGTAGCTAGCAGTCCAAAACCATTTTTACAGAGCATAAAGTAAGTGAGACACAGTGAGGCTCACTTACATCAGAAGTCCAGAAAGCAGGAAATCTAAAAAGTAAATACATAATTACATTAAAAAAAGGGGGTTATTGGGTAAGAACCAATTTCCTCACACCAAATTAACCATCTAGTTAATGTAACAGAAGATACCAGAGAACAGGGTTTATTTGGGAAATGAGCAGGTGACCAGATGATGCTCTATGTAAATGTAAATGTAAATGTAATTGAGCTTATATAGCGCACAGCTACCCACAGTGGGTTTCCCGGCGCTTGCTTAGGGAACCCTTCCTGGTATTCCCCTGTGAGATAGCAGGGTATCCACAAGGTGAAAGTCAGGCATCCCGCCACGAGGGGCCGTTGTGGAGATTAAGCAAGCTATTGCCCAGAGTCGCAGAGTGTGAACCCGTGAGTCGAAGAGGCACCGGGGCGAGAATTATCGAGTCCGTGGAATTTTTAGCCCAAGACCCCGCCGAGGCAGGGAATTGAACCCTGGTCCAGGACCGATCTCAGCTTCCGGGTCTGCTGCCTCTAACCCCTGAGCCACACTTCTCCACTTCTCCTCTATGAGAAGAGGTACACAACTCTTATTCCATACAACATAGAAGATAAAGATTTGAATGGTGGGTAGTCTGGAAAAGTAGGACACTACTGCTAACATAAGGTTTTGGTTCTTCTACTAATGCACAACAAAATTCCTGAGGGAGTAAGTCGCTTAGCTGAAAAAGTCAAGGCTTTGAAATCTGACAATGTTCTGATGGAGAATGGATATAACAACACTGTAATTTTTGTAGATATTAGTTTCAATGATGAATCTAAACTACCAGGCCATGAAATTAAGAAATTCATAACTAAATTAACATGCAATAAACAGCTTTATTCAGAAAATGGGGGCTTATTAATCGTAATGTTAGATTTAGGTTGCAAATAAGTGGATTTTCTCCAATAAATTCTCAGCAATGCAACAATGGTGTAAAAGTGATGTCTAATCTGTGCATATTGTTTGTCATGTTAGACTTCCGTGAATGGGATTTGTGTATGATTTGACACACCAGTGAAACCAAGTTGCCCAAGTGGATTTGTACACTCTGGCTGTTTTGAGGGCCCAGCCTTTATGGTTAAACTGAAAGATACTGAAGAAAGTCCTAGGGTGGGCGAGAAAGTCTTAACACTTTCCGTGTCTTCAACTGTGACATTGATCCAACAGAACCTATAGAAGCTGAGACATGTTTGGCATATCAGCTGGTATGCCTGTTGACATCTGTATTAGGTCCAAGAACCAGATATGGGGGTTTCCCCAAAAAAACAAAAATAATTATTATGGCTGAGGTAATTTATTTCTGTTTTTATGTAGAGAATGTGAAATCATTAGAAACAGGAGAAATATACAGGGGAGACCCAGGTTCCGGGGGGTGGGGGGAGGGGCATCCGTTTTTATAACTAATGGATCTGGGGAACTTGGGTGGGTGTTCATTTTAGAGGCAAGTAGATCAATTGAGGATGAATGTATTGAACTATTGGAATGTAAAGTTTCCAATCACTGAAGTCTCTGAGATGCAAGATACCAATCTGCTGTAAATTTAGATGACCAGAAGGAATTCCACTGTTACTGAAATGTGGAGCTGAAGGCACTGCTCCCAATATTGTTATGCCAGATTGGCTAAAATCTGGAAACGAGTGGCTCCTCGATTGTTAATTTGTTTAACTACAATTCAGTTGTCCATCCTAAGTAGGGTTGAACAGCTAGTGTCCTTGATTGGGTGTTTGCATGACAAAGGAGCCTTTAACCGCTTCCGTGCGGCGCCGATTCCGCCCCTGTGCTGGACATTCCAGAACAGGGTGCAGTCATGCCGGAACCGTTCCGTCATCAGCACAGCTCAGCCGTGACTGATGACGGAACGATTCCGTCACAAGCATCGAAGGGGTTAAGAAGCTTTAAATATGTTATATGCAGAGAAGACTCCTTCATAGATGCACCCTCATCAAGAACTGGCTGCATCGAAAACCCTATCCCACTGAACTCAAGCCGGAATCTTATTGAAAATCTGTAGTAGTATTGAAAATTGATGCTCCCTTTAAGTTGTGGAGGTGTTCTAGCCACATGTTTGCCTCTTCTTTCTTTGAAGGACCCATTAATGGTGGGAACCTGGAAACATAGTTTTGTTTCATGAGTCCAAGATACTACTATTCAAGCTAAATGTCAAAGAAATACAGGTGAACTTGTAATAGTATCTAAAGCAGCAACATAAAACAAAAACATGCATAAAATAAAAAAACACACACATGCCAAGCCATCAGATATACGCGCTGTATATCAAGCACAAAAAGCATAGACAAAGTACAATAGCATATGTAAATAAGCGGTGACACACAACACCATTGCATGCACTTTATGCACTGTGAACCTGCAGCCCAAAACCCAATATTCAGGCCTGCTTAATTTGTCAGGCTTAAAATCCTCACCCTCCTTTTGACAGCAGATCACCAGTTAGTGGAGATTTGGCTGTCAAACACAACTTACTGTGTCGCTTCTGACACACAGGACCAGCAGGAACAATTCATAAAAGGATAAAATGCAAAAATATGTAAAACGCATGAGCATTTCTTTTCAAAAGAAGTCATAATAAAAAACCACATCTTTTTCAACATACTGCTGACACTGCAAATAACACACAAAATATCAACTGTAACCAACCATCTTTTGAAAACATGCTAAACCACCTTAATTTTGACTTCCCAAAAACTCTTTCACAGACACTCTGCGTGTCCCGTGCGCCAACACCCTTTGAGGCCCTGCTTTTCCAACAATGATTTCTCCATCTGTTTACACTTACTCCTAACTCCCACCTCACTGACCTTAAGGTCAAAATCTGCCTTGCGTGCTCCTCAGCCCTCTCCCTCTTCCTCACTCTAATGCTGAAAAAGACAAAAAAACCTTCCCAACTCTTTCTAACCTGCAATAACCAACCCTATTTAAAAACACATCATATATATATTACTCCTGTTAGGGGCTACAATTTGTTTCTATACTTAGATAATTAAAACTGTTACTGTGAATAATTCGCAGAACATAATAACACACATACCAGTTTTTAGAACAAATGCTTGTTTGCAATGGTACTCATTTCATCAACCTTAAATGGATGAAGGTCTCAGTTAGGTCCAACCAAAGTTAAAACCTTCCACCCTGATATTAAACTCAAGCCTCTGCACCAGGCACATTGGCTCACTGAGCCATTTAAAAGCAAACCCAAATGGGAACAACCTGCAAATTTGTATTATACCTAAATGTATGCATTTACTGAAGCCTAAAGCACTTTAAAGCTATTGTAAATGGCAAGAATGCCCAGATTTTACCCTAATTAGACTTTGATATTTGGGGCACTTAAAAATAAATATCCTATAATTGTGATACATATTAATCATCCTCAGAATGTTCTTTACAAATTGCAGAGATTGGACATTAGACATATCTCATGCAAATCCTGAGAAAAATGAGTTTGTCACGCCTGCGCCAAGTGAAATTCTATATGTTAATGTCCTCATTATGCAGTATAACATAACTTAAATTAAATTATAAGGCTAGGAGGTCACAGTTAAGCATGGGCGGATTTTGCGAATTGGCAATCCGCGAACTTGCGTATTTACGGATTCGCAATCCGCAAAATCCGCGAACTCTCGCGAATTTGCGGATTTTTTTTTGTGTTCGCAAGGGTTTCTGCCAGTTCGCGAGGGTTGTGTACCAGTTCGCAATTGCGAACTTACTTTTCGGCTCGCAACGGCCGCAACTATGTTGTTTCTACATCTGGTTCATCATCACAGGTTCACAGCACCCTCTGTTTCACCACTGCCACCCTCTGGTACACCCATGCCACCCTCTGGTACATCACTGCCACCCTCTGGTTGGTTTATCACTGTAGATTATGGGGGTGAAAAAAAGCAAGCACACCTGCCCTGCTTCAACTGACATGAATTAATTTGGGGTTGATTAATGTGTCACTGAATTTAAACTTCCCGTCTGGCTGGCACCTGCTTCCTTATCTGTAATTTGCTTTCTGTTGTAGTGCAATTTTTTTTTCACAGGACCTTTGTGGCCTACTTCTAGCTATTCTCTGAGCCTGCTGTGAGGGTCAGAGCAGGGTCCTAGAATAGTTGCAAGTAGGCAACTGAACTCTGAAGGGGCCCCTCAGGAAGCACTACAGGGAATGGTTACTAATGATGAGATTGAACTTTTGCACCTGCTGAGTGCTTTCAGTTTTGTCTGTAATTGCTTTCTGTTGCAGTGTAATTTTTTTAACAGGACCTTTGTTGTATACTTGTAGCTATTCTCTGAGCCTGCTGTGAGGGTCAAAGCAGGGTCATAGAATAGTTGCAAGTAGGCAAATGAACTCTGAAGGGGCCCCTCAGGAAGCACTACAGGGAATGGTTACTAATGATAAGATTGAACTTTTGCACCTGCTGAGTGCTTTCAGTTTTGCAAAAATCCAAATATCCAGCAGCATCCACAAAAAGTAATCCTTCCAGGTCAAGATTATTATTATTATTATTATTATTATGCGTTCTTATATAGCGCTCGATTACCCGTAGGCATCTCGGCGCTTGCCTTGGGAACCCGTCCTGGTTTTTCCCTGTAAGATACCCGTACTGGGCATCTCCAAGGTGAAAGCCAGGCATCCCGCCGCGGGGGGGGCGTAGTGGAGATTAAGCAAGCTAATGCCCAGAGCTGCAGAGTGTGAACCTGTGACTCGAGTAGGCACCGAAACGAGAATTATCGAGTCCGTGGATATTTGGGCTCAAGACCCTGCTGCGTCGGGAATTGAACCCTGGTCCCGGGTCTGACTTCTGCTTCAGGGTCTGCCGCCTCTAACCAGTGAGCCACACTTCTCCTCAAATCAAAGTGACCAGCACATGCAGAAAGCACTGGGAGGAGCCTGCTGGACAGGAACAGGAAGTAGGAGACTGTGGGGCACTTCCTCCCCCCCCCCAAAATGGACTCCTTGCAAAGAAAAAGTGCAGGCAAATGTCAACCTGAGGAGTTATTCTGATAAAAATCATAATTTTCAAGGTTTATGCTGCCTGCTGGTGGATTTCTTGTGCGAAATTGCAAATTTTGCAATCTCGCAATTGCGAGATTGTCGCTGCCCGCCGCATCTACGTGTTCGCAAGTGTTTACTCCCGCGAAATTGTATAGTATTCTAGTTGGCAAGTGCGACCAAGCAAAAAATCGGCTTCGCACGGATTTTACAAATTTTCAGCAAGTTCGCGAGAGTTCGCGGATTGCGAATTTGCCGAAAATCCGCAAAATCCGCGAGCGGAACGGATTTTACGCTCATGCTTAGTCACAGTATAAGTATTAAGCTTCATGAATAGTAAAAAACGAATTTTGTACCACTTATTTTTAATAATTATTTTGCTTAATTAATAATTAGTTTTTAATAAACCCAATCATTTTTGATAATTCCACATATTAAGGTTCTGTAATTCCTCGAATCTGACTTCATTTTCTTTTGGGTTTTTTTTGTGCCACATAGGCCTGCAAAGGTAGCCTAGCAAACAAGGTGGCCTGGCCTCCCCTGTTCATGTACACATTAACCAGGTTTACTCTGAAATAAACTGCAAGAAACTGACCTCTTCACCCGAAACTGACCTTGCAAAGCCAATTTCCCTGATTGATCTTTATCTGAGATTGCCAATCAATGTTCAAGACATCGTTAACTTTTCAGTTTCCTTTCACATGCCTTATCTTGTTTCAGCATCTGTTACTGTTTCTTTTTTTTTAAATGTTTCTTCATTACATGGGTTAATTATTATTTAGCAACAGAGCCAAGAATATGCTTACAGAAAGGAAAAACCCTTAATTGAAATGTCTTCCTATAATACAAAATAATGAACCTTAGTTTTGGAACCTTTTTAAAACAACATTCTGAAATGCAAAGTTTCACCCGTGCAACTGAGGGCAAAGTCCTGGCTGAATAAATATTCCTGTTTATTTAGCTTGTCTCTCAATGTTTGTAACATGAGCACGGTGGCTGTCTATTTATAACTAAAACTAAGACATTTCAAGTTTCGAAATGCGTATGCAATACAGCAAGATCCAATGTATTCAGATGATGTGTTTGTCTGTTAATATCTAATACAATGTATCTAAGGAAAATGCTGTAAGTTTGTTTATTTTCTGCAAAACACCCAATTTCGTTTTTGGGGGCTTTTTTTATTCCTAGTGAATGTGAATTTAAATTTTAGTTTTTAAGCATTTAGACATTTTGCTTAATAGACTGAAAATATCAAGAAAAACCACGAACAGACATTGGGCTCATTTCAGACATAAACAGAAAGGGGTCAAACACTCAGGACACACAATACGGGGCGCTTTAGTTATTTATTTCATGAATAGCGCCATTGCTATTCACTTACAGAAATTGTACTAATGGGAAAACCACATAGACATTTAAACACACATTTAACCCACAAACCAATACTCAGAACAGAAACAAAGGACAGCCCACAGACTGTACTTAAACCAAACCATTTGTAAATACTTGTTGTAAGTCATATTTACAAGAAACTTTTCTCAATTGTGTTCCAAAAGACTGCAAAAACAGCCCAACAGACCGATGTGTGTCCAAGAAGTGAAAATACACTCAATTCACTAGCTTTGGCTAGCAGAACACCAAAAATCGCTCTGCATATCTTCATTCATAAAATTGCACAGAACAAAGGATCCTTGTATGTATTATGTCCATATTTTAATTCCCTGGGGATACAGAATCACCATGGAAGAAATATGTTTGTATACCTAAACCTATTTAGGTATTCCTTCTAGGAGAGCCGGCTAATTAATTTCACATCACACTATGGTACCTTCCAAATAAAGCAACACATTCTTCTATGTGAGCTTTGAAAACAGGCATGCCAAAAATATTGCAGAATATACAATATTATAATCAAAGTAGTGCTTAATATACTTTTCGTACGTGCACCGTTCAACAAAACCAAATAGAGAAAAATCTCCTCATTACCTGTCTACACAAATTGCAATTTGCATATCAAATCCACACAAAGCAAAAGTTGGCCAACACAAACTGCAAAATTCCAAAGCTACAGTAAGCGTTACTAAACTACCTTACTCTTACCAATCAAAAGGTTGTCCAAATTCTAACTGCCAAGTTCTAAATGACCTAACGGTCCTTTTTTAGAATACTCATGCCAAAAAGGTTCTCAGTCAGGAGTGACATCATGTAGAGGATCAAAATCAGGAAGATCAGAAATATACTGGGCTGCAAAGACAAAGAATCTCCAGAATCCTTGTGCACAGAGTAGTAGAGTCCCGTTTTGTCCTCCTCAGTAGATTTCAGTCTCCTGACAAGATCACTCCTTCAGAAAGTCACTTCTCTGATGAGGCCCGCGTTGTTGGGCGCCATTTGAAGAATTGTAATCTTCATTCTCAGGGGTCTCACTAATACAAAGAACTTGGCACAGAAGCTAAAATATGAAACAACATCTTTATTAAACTTAATTATGTGAGACTACGTCACACAGGAGCCTTTGCAACTGAATGAGGCAGTCTAAAGAGTACAAAACACAGAGGCCTTTTATATGCTTAGGGTTACAAACTCAGCACAAAAGTAAGGGGCAGTCCTAGCTTTTGCAAGCATGCAAAATACCTAATATGGACATATAAGATCTGCAAAATATTAGCCAATAGGAAAACATTCAAAACAAGGCATCATGTAACCAGAACGTCCCCCTTAAGTGTGTTTCTGCCCAACCCATAAGTCAATAAACTACAGCACCTATAGGTCAATCAGTAATGGCAGAATATGTCTGTATGCAGTTAGGTCAGCTGGTGTCTGAGATTGATTTCAAAGCAAGGACAAAGGGGTGTTTTCAACACGTTACAGTCCAAAGGGCAGATACACTTCATGAATAGAGCAGCCTGTGTAAAGGCAACACAAAAATGACGACAAATGTAAGATGGAGTCAAAATTAAAGAACCTCAACAGCCTGAGTGATAAGAAATAAAGATTGTGGTTGATTTATGACAAAACCCTAACTCCTGTCACGAAGAACTGTAACTGAGCCATAGAATGTGTTTGTACTAGGACATTATTATTATTAAAATGCTGGGCAGGTAGATTACCAGTCATGTTGCTTGGTATTCAAAAAGGGGGGTGGTGATGGACAGAGTATCTGAATTAAGCAGAACACTCCTACCCAGTCAAAAGATCAGGGCTTGATCCATCACCGTTTTTTAGCTCACTGCACCATCCCAGTTCAGAACCTGGCTACATGCAAATTAGTCTGTCCCTGGCCCAGTGCATCATGGGAACAGGGCAGACCAAACTACCAAGCCAATTCTTTACTGGAAAGGAAACAATCTTCCGGGGACCGGTTTCTGGCATTACAGCCGTCTTCGGCCCGGCTTGCTTGAATCCTGATGGTGCAGTGAGCAAGGGACTCACATCTGAGCATACCCTTCCACACTTGTGGTGGCCCAAACGATTCAAAAAGGGGGGTGGTGATGGACAGAGTATCTGAATTAGGCAGAACACTCCTACCCAGTCAAAAGATCAGGGCTTGATCCATCACCGTTTTTTAGCTCACTGCACCATCCCAGTTCAGAACCTGGCTACATGCAAATTAGTCTGTCCCTGGCCCAGTGCATCATGGGAACAGGGCAGACCAAACTACCAAGCCAATTCTTTACTGGAAAGGAAACAAACTTCCGGGGACCGGTTTCTGGCATTACATCTGTCTTCAGCCCGGCTTGCTTGAATCCTGATGGTGCAGTGAGCAAGGAACTCACATCTGAGCATACCCTTCCACACTTGTGGTGGCCAAAAAGATTCAAAAAGAGGGGTGGTGATGAACAGAGTATCTGAATTAAGCAGAACACTCCTACCCAGTCAAAAGATCAGGGCTTGATCCATCACCGTTTTTTAGCTCACTGCACCATCCCAGTTCAGAACCTGGCTACATGCAAATTAGTCTGTCCCTGGCCCAGTGCATCATGGGAACAGGGCAGACCAAACTACCAAGCCAATTCTTTACTGGAAAGGAAACAAGCTTCCGGGGACCAGAAACCAGTGAAGAATTGGCTTGGTAGTTTGGTCTGCCCTGTTCCCATGATGCACTGGGCCAGGGACAGACTAATTTGCATATAGCCAGGTTCTGAACTGGGATTGTGCAGTGAGCTAAAAAACGGTGATGGATCAAGCCCTGATCTGTTGACTGGGTAGGAGTGTTCTGATTAACTCAGATACTCTGTCCATCACCACCCCCTTTTTGCAATTATTTTGGCCACCATGAGTGTGGAAGGGTATGCTCAGACATGAGTCCCTTGCTCATTGCACCATCAGGATTCAAGCAAGCCGGGCCGAAGACGGCTGTAATGCCAGAAACCGGTCCCCGGAAGCTTGTTTCCTTTCCAGTGAAGAATTGGCTTGGTAGTTTGGTCTGCCCTGTTCCCATGATGCACTGGGCCAGGGACAGACTAATTTGCATATAGCCAGGTTCTGAACTGGGATGGTGCAGTAAGCTAAAAAACGGTGATGGATCAAGCCCTGATCTGTTGACTGGGTAGCAGTGTTCTGATTAACTCAGATACTCTGTCCATCACCACCCCCTTTTTGCAATTATTTTGGCCACCATGAGTGTGGAAGGGTATGCTCAGACATGAGTCCCTTGCTCATTGCACCATCAGGATTCAAGCAAGCCGGGCCGAAGACGGCTGTAATGCCAGAAACCGGTCCCCGGAAGCTTGTTTCCTTTCCAGTGAAGAATTGGCTTGGTAGTTTGGTCTGCCCTGTTCCCATGATGCACTGGGCCAGGGACAGACTAATTTGCATATAGCCAGGTTCTGAACTGGGATGGTGCAGTGAGCTAAAAAAACGGTGATGGATCAAGCCCTGATCTGTTGACTGGGTAGGAGTGTTCTGATTAACTCAGATACTCTGTCCATCACCACCCCCTTTTTGTAATTATTTTGGCCACCATGAGTGTGGAAGGGTATGCTCAGACATGAGTCCCTTGCTCATTGCACCATCAGGATTCAAGCAAGCCGGGCCGAAGACGGCTGTAATGCCAGAAACCGGTCCCCGGAAGCTTGTTTCCTTTCCAGTGAAGAATTGGCTTGGTAGTTTGGTCTGCCCTGTTCCCATGATGCACTGGGCCAGGGACAGACTTATTTGCATATAGCCAGGTTCTGAACTGGGATGGTGCAGTGAGCTAAAAAACGGTGATGGATCAAGCCCTGATCTGTTGACTGGGTAGGAGTGTTCTGATTAACTCAGATATTCTGTCCATCACCACCACCTTTTTGTAATTATTTTGGCCACCATGAGTGTGGAAGGGTATGCTCAGACATGAGTCCCTTGCTCATTGCACCATCAGGATTCAAGCAAGCCGGGCCGAAGACGGCTGTAATGCCAGAAAACGGTCCCCGGAAGCTTGTTTCTTTTCCAGTGAAGAATTGGCTTGGTAGTTTGGTCTGCCCTGTTCCCATGATGCACTGGGCCAGGGACAGACTAATTTGCATATAGCCAGGTTCTGAACTGGGATGGTGCAGTGAGCTAAAAAACGGTGATGGATCAAGCCCTGATCTGTTGACTGGGTAGGAGTGTTCTGATTAACTCAGATACTCTGTCCATCACCACCCCCTTTTTGTAATTATTTTGGCCACCATGAGTGTGGAAGTGTATGCACAGACATGAGTCCCTTGCTCATTGCACCATCAGGATTCAAGCAAGCCGGGCCGAAGACGGCTGTAATGCCAGAAACCGTTCCCCGGAAGCTTGTTTCCTTTCCAGTGAAGAATTGGCTTGGTAGTTTGGTCTGCCCTGTTCCCATGATGCACTGGGCCAGGGACAGACTAATTTGCATATAGCCAGCTTCTGAACTGGGATGGTGCAGTGAGCTAAATAACGGTGATGGATCAAGCCCTGATCTGTTGACTGGGTAGGAGTGTTCTGATTAACTCAGGTACTCTGTCCATCACCACCCCCTTTTTGTAATTATGTTGCTTGGTATGTCAGATGTGCTGTTACTGGCTTTAGGAGCTTTGTAAAACTGTAAAGAGCGAATGAAAGATCGAAAGGAAGTGCCGTACACTGGAAGAACTTGTTCTCTCAATGCAATTAGAGGAACTTTTGATGAGTAAATAGATGGGAACTGATCGACATGCAGCTTTAGAGCCAATCAACCCATTCAATTGGAAGGCTGTCTATGAGATGCAAAATTGTTTACCTCTTACAGTGTCTGTATAATACATACTAGTTGAATTGATGTATCTTTATGACATGAAAGAAGTTTTTAAATGAATAGTTCTATCTGTTAACCTCTTTCAAAAAACAAAAGCAACCTATTTGTCTATGCAAACTAGGTAGTAAAGTATCAACTTACAACAAGTGTTCACAGGGAAAACAATTTCATAGTATCACCATTTTATTCTGTGTGGATTTAATGAAGAAGAAAAGAGATGATAATGAGACAGAATATATTTGTCAAAGTTATTTTGAAGCACAAATTAAGTAGCTCAGTTATTGCCTTTCTTCCAACTCAATTCAGCTGATGTGAGGTATTTATTTCGATTAGGATGAAAAAGGAATCGTACACAAAGTTTATGGGTCAAATGAATAAAGAAACCTTTTAGAGATTCGGTAATTGTGAATCCTTGCGATTCGCAATTTGGAAATCGCAAAACGGACTTTATGAAAGTGTGCTGAGCACTTTCTGTGATTCCCAGAGAGTCACAAATGACCCATCTCATGAATATTAGTGAGGTAGGTCACAATTTGCGACCTATTAGTGCACCGTTCATTGGGGTGTGTGAAGGGGGCCTCATGACATCAACGACCCAGCTATCTCCCTGTGTGCAGACACCTATCCTCTGTGGCCGCTCAGCAGCTAGAAACAGTTCTTTGTGGTCGCACCAAACAAGAGCAGCCTTGCTTCTTGGCTCACACCTATGATGAGGCACTGCCCAATCCCCTTCCCAAGAGGAGCATGGTAAGGTAGGAAAGTAACCGGTGCACCATCTCACCATGCAAGGGCAAGGGGAGAGAGCTAAAGCCCTAGGTCTTGAGTTCTTTCACTTTGCATATTATGGGGATCTAGTCCTCTGGGCCAAAAGTTAGTTCAGAGAGGGGACTCCACACATGTTCCTCTCCCCAGGAATTTAATAATATAACATTGAGATGAACACGTAGGCCATGGCCCACCCAAGTCTGATTTCGAAGATCAGGCGGAGCGCTATGCACTCGCTCATTTTTTTCCTTTTAACAAAGACAGAGGGATATCTCTGGTCCTTGTAGGGCTGACTTTTCTCATCTTTGACTTGCTTTGCTTCTGGTGGGCAACCCTAGCCACCAAGAGCATTTCTTGCAGTCCTTAGGGGCTTTTGAGGGGTGTTTTTCATGGGAGCTGCATTTTCTGGCTTCTGCACTAGAGCTGTCCACAACATGGCTCTTGGTGCCTCTACACTGTTTTGTCACTATTTTTAACTTAAGTTTTAAAAATGCATGTCTCAGCTCCTCTTAATGGATTATGTAATTTTGTTCATTCAATTCTTCTCTAGTACTAGAAATTGGAGTGTTTTATACTGTATTATGGTATTGAATTTTAAATTGTTTTGGTTCCTCTAAAAGCTTTACACATTTTCTTAAATTCAGCCTGTTACTGGACTACGATCTACCCCAACTAATAATCTACTTTCTCAAAACAAGTAATTAAACTTCAACTTACTCATCGTAATACTGAGAGGATATTCTGAGTTATTGAGGATCAATCAATTCCTGGTGAAGAACTTGTAATAATTATGCCTCAAATCCACAATAGGAGGTCAAAACACATTAGGTAAAATACCGGTAGTGTATTATTCTGGAATCCTCTATAAAAGAATAACAACATTTAAGAGACTCCAGGGGAGCTCCCATTCCATATCCAGGATGTTAGCAAATGGGTTCCTGGTTGAGGGGATGATACCCTACTCGGTTATTTTATTGTATTGTAATTCTATATAAATAGCGTTTACTCTCCCTGATGAGGCAGGAGCCACAGCATTTTCTTCAGGGTGAATTCACAAGCACACCCTAAATTTACCTATGTGCAACCCTCAGGCAGCGTGGCACAGAGCAGTCAGGCAATATTTGAAGTAACTGTGCAACTGTGCAACACTTTAAACAGTAACACAGTGAAAACACACCAAAAAATTAACCCACAGCAGAATTGAAAAATAAAATAATTGTAATGCATAAAATGTGACTAAAATGACAAAAATCCAATCAGTAGAACTGGAGATATGCAACTTTAATAATTTTAGTGAAAATAGCGCCAAAAAGCCAACTGTGGATTTCTGGTAACTCTGGACCGGGACAAAGTCAGAAGTTTAGGACGACCGCAGTGGACCACGGCCTGGCTACAGGGACCCAGTTAGGCCCAGTGAACAAGAGTATCTTACATTGCGTGGCTCAGCGTCAAGGAAGGGTCTTGTAGCCCAGTTTATGTGTCTGTTGCGATGAACCGCAGGTCTACAATGTTAGGTCCTGCATTGTCATTGTGGATCCCAACGATGAAGGCTTGCGATGTGAAGTTTGGCTCAAGGATGGATCGCGCAGCAGAGGAGTAGCGTAGGCTTCCAGGAGCTGCGAAGCTGACACCAGGAAAAGTCCACTCAGCAGAGGCAATGCACCACTTCTTACTGTGCTTGTACAGCACAGCAGAGGAGATGCATCTGTCCTGACAGATTCACAGATGGACTAGCAGAGCACCTTCAGTCCCATTGTCAAGATTCAGGACTGGGCTGGCACAACTTGAGAGGGCAGGATTCCAAGTTGCAGAGTTCAGGTGTTGGTTACAATAGGTTTGATCCTTCGGGTCACTCTGGTGGTCCTGGATACAGGTTGCAGATCCAGTCCTTCTCACCCAGGAAGAAAAGCAGCAGGTCAGCAGTGCTGAGAGTCCTTCAGGGCAACAGTGCAGCAGAGTGGCAGTCCTTGCAGCAGCACAGCAGTCCTTCTACCTGGCATAATCTTCCACTGGTCCAGAATAGTACTAAAGAGTTAGTGCCTGAGGTCTAATATTTATACCCAGTGCTTCCATTGAAGTCGGAGAAGCTTCTAGAGGTACCAATTAAAAAACACAGGTTTCCTGCCTCCTTTACCCTGCCTCCTGACTAACTACAGGGGGTATTCCATCTTTTGTGTGAACGCAAGACAGATCCTATTCAGATGTAACTGGGAATCAACACCAGAATAGGACTCTGCCCTACAATCCTGCCAGTGATGTTCCCCAAGCACACCTAAACTTTCTATTATGTGTGGCTGTCTAGGAGAATGTCTAAGCTGTCTAGGAGGAATACACAACCAACTGTCCACTTCCACAAGTCATGAGACCCAGAGACAGGTTACAAGCACTAAGGGGGTAAGGCAGGAAAATGTTGACTTTCGAAAAGTGCCATTTTCAAAATTATACTTAAAATAAAAGAGGATTTTTCAATACATTTCCAAAGACAACAAACTTGAACTGTTTACTTGTTCCCATTTGTAAGTCACATATTATTAAATGTGATAAGGTAACATCTGCTTTTTAATGCTGCCATTGTAGTGCCTGGGCTGCAATGATGCAAGTGTTGTAGGAAGTTGTTCTTGATTATTTGCAAGGTTTTCATCAATTATGGCTCATACATCTCTGCTCCACATGAGCTTGCAGTTCCAGCTTCCACTTTGTAGGCAGTGATAGCTGGCCCAATTTATCTGGTTGCCTCATTTACTCAAGAAGAATAGTATGGTTTGAGCGAGTTGGCCTAGTGTAGAAAAATGTTTTTAATTATTTGCTCCAGGCCAGGTTAGGTTAATATCCAGGATATTTCACAGGTAGGTGCAGGAGTAGACTCTTTCAATTGCTGTGCCATAGATTTTAAAGGCTGATTTTAGCTCTAACCTCAGTTTCAGTATAATAAAGTTGGCCTTTTGGATGTTGATCGTGAATTTTTTGTGTTCACAGAAGGTCTGAAAGCTGCAACAAGGTGACGCATAGCCATTTCTTTGTGTGCAAGTAGGATCGTGTCATCTGCAAATAGCAAAATTGTTTTTTTGGGTTTCTCCCAGCTCTCGGACAGCCAGGCTTATGCTGAAATAAGTTTTGCCCACGTAGTTTAGGAATAGGTTTGTCTAACTCCTGTGTGAATTCAAAAGCCCTGGGTAGATTTCCCTTTGGGACCTTATTTTACCCTAGTTGTGTTGTCACTATGTAGTTTAATCAAGATGTTTAGAAGATTTTTTTATTAGATAGACAAATTGTGTTCAATAGACTTGGTTTTGCGACTAAACCGAAAGCAGTTTTTAGGTCAATAAAGACAATGTATAGTGGTGACTCTTTCAATATAGCATATTAGGAGCTGATCAAGTTAAACCCCATAACTTCGTCAATGGTGTTCTGCCTTTTTCAAAAGCCTGTTTGTAAGTGCATTATGATCTGACCTGTGCCCGTCCATGTTTCCAGCTATGATAAATATAATTTTCCAAAGATTTTTTGGGAAGTCATTATGGGGTTGCTTCTTTGCCTCTTCCTACGGATAGGTACCAAGAGGATAATCCTTCATGAAGCATGTCCTTTCTCATGGAGCAAGATTGAGCTTAATGCAGATTTTTGAAAAGGAGAAAACTGGGCTTGGTTTTGCATTATGAGCCTGAGTGAGCTTTATCAAGGTGTGCAACTTTAAAATGTTTTGCACTATGAATGGCACATAGACCTCCTCCTCATTGAATGTTGCAGGGATTCTGCTCATGCACAGAACTATGCGCAGGAAAACCAGGACCTCGGTGTATTGTGGTGTACCAAAAACCCACCACAGTGCCCAGAACCCCAATCCGACTAGCATCAGTGTCTCATTCGTTCTCCATCCTACAGCGAAGCTACAAATTATTAGACAACCCAGAACAAGCGACTTAGTGAACTCTCAGGAATAGTGGGAATCAAGAACAGTCTTTAGTTTTTATTCTTATACGAGTCCACAACGTGAGTAATCAGAGACACAGTATAGTTTACAATGTTTATTTTAACCACGTGCTCTAAGATACAGTATTTTGGCTAACATTAGCAAACAAATGCACAGAAATAAAAAACAATCAGCATTGTTACAATTCCATAAAATACAAAGGGAGAAATCATATTAAAATGATAGTCGAACCAGGTTTATAGCTCCTTGTCTACCACTCTCCCCTTGCTAAGAGCTAGCTTTTATAATAATTGAAGATATCTAGGTTAAAACGAGGAACCCCATAGCTCGAGGATCAGGTGAAGTGCATCATATCCCAGGACAAGCACACCTCTTTGTAGATTGAACGTTTTTCTCCAGGTGCTTCTGTCATGCATGCAATGCAATATTAAAGGCACAAGAGTTTCAGTTATTTGCAGCTGTGTGCGTGTTATGTCTATAGCATGGACCGATCAACATGAATCAACAGCATACATTGTTATTTGAACACTCTGTACAAACTTGAGGTCACGGTGTAAGTCTAGAGATGTGAGAAACAGACCATTCTCATGTGAAGAAAAGCAAGTAGTTTGACTTACAAGAACAGAGGCATGTAACGTTGTGTGTAAAAGCGCCAAAATGGTGTTTAAGTATCTAATTCACTTATGCTAACATAGCAACGTGTGCAAGCAGACTTGTGTCCTCCCTACATGAGTTCTTGATGCTTGCGGTCACGGAACCTGGTCAAGATTATAGATGGAAGCAGGCGAGTGTTGGTAGGCACGTTAGACTGAAGTGAATTCCTTGAATCCAGCTCCAGCGGATCATAGTTAGGAAACATCTGATATAAAGTAGTAAAGTGCTGTATACAGGTCTCAAGAGGTACCTTTGGGTCTAGGTTTATTGGAGGGTCCTCACAGTCCCATCTTACTAGGTCCCAAAAATAGTGTCCTTTCATCTAACTGGGGCTTGGAGGGTTTCCCATGCATTGTAGTTGCTATTTTCTGAACAGCATTACATGTTAATAGTTTGTTTTCAATGGTAAGAGCCATGTATCTCCATTTTCACTGGCATATCTGTTCTAGATTGCAATTAGGAGGGCTCCCTTGAGTGTTGGCATTTGTCGTCGAACCATTCAAGATAAAATGATTTAAAATCATTGTTGCAGCTGTTGCTCCTATCCTGCCAAAGATTCGCTGTTGCATGCAAGAGATGTTCAAGACTGCAAATCACTGTTTCTCCCTGTGCAATTGTTGTGTTTGGGAGGGATGAGAATAGGTAATCCCATTGTTTGCTGGCTGAAGTATTCAATGATTTTTAGGGATTAATTGTCTGAAGTGTATTTTTTTCTGTTCTCTTACAAGGTGACATTGAAAAGTTGGAAACTGCTACTGTTTGGTTGGCAGATCAGGCCATGATAGCAGCCGTTGAAGTGGGTCGTGATCACTTTCCAAACTGTGTTCCAGCTACGTGTCTGTAACTGAACGCCAAGCTTCTAGATTCAGTATGATTATAATTGATTAGGCGTTTGCGAATTACCAAGCTAAAAGTCCTTTTTGCAGGTGCGGCTGATAAAGTGTGAACATTTAGAAGGAAGGAGGGCTGTTGAAATTAGTAGAGTACTCAGTTTCCCCCTTTTTTTAGTTGTCGTGAAGCTTGAATAGGGATGCCTCATGCGAGGTCTTCTTCCAATACACTGTGCTCAGATAGCATCAGGTGAAATTTGATGTATAGGTCACCACAGGCTAGGATGATTTTTTTTTCGGCGTTCGACCTCCAGGAGTCTTGGGAATCTTGAAATTTGACTCCTTGTTTATGTAATATCTTGCAGATTAGCAGCTTGAGAGTGCGGAGGACGAGAGAAATGTTCTTCACAGTACAAGTACAAAATGTCCAGCGCTCATTTGGCCATTTTTTGCTTTAGATCTTTTGATGTTGGATGGTGTTGCTTGTTGTAGAAAAGATTATTTCTGTGTTGGTTCATAATCTAGTAAAAACCAATGCAGTAAGGCCTCCTTTCTTTCTTCCGTTTGTTTGTTTATTTTTAGAACTAGAGTATTGCAAGATATAAACCCATCTAGATCAATTCTCAATGTTGCCAATGTTTCATGGAGTCAGCAAATATCACTTTTTTAATGAATAAGTTCCAATGTTTATCCTCTAGCTTCTTCCAAAGACCTGCAATGTTCCAGCTTAGAATTCAAACATTTTCATTTTGGCAGGCCTTGGGAATATGGCTGATTCCGGTGAGAGTTGACTAATGAGCCCTGTGGGAGAAAGCCAGGGGATACTGGTTATAGCCTGGA
This sequence comes from Lissotriton helveticus, assembly GCF_964261635.1. Lineage (NCBI taxonomy): Eukaryota > Metazoa > Chordata > Amphibia > Caudata > Salamandridae > Lissotriton > Lissotriton helveticus. The sequence goes on along the minus strand of NC_136057.1, from coordinate 794,098,176 downwards.
TCATCTTTGCTGCCTAGTATTAAGTGAAGCGAAGATAATTGCCTTGCTTCATGGTTGCTTTCTTGGTGTTATGCTATGGTTTATTCCTCGCACTTGGTTTTGCAGAGGACTACCCCCAAAGGAGTATCTCAGCGTTTTACGATTTAGGACAAAGTGTACTTTAGAACATGCACATTAGTAAACACTTGGGGCAGATTTGCAAGCCCATTGCGCCACTTTTGCGTTTGTTCCAAAGGAATGTGGCCTAGTAGTTGAAAGATCTGGCTCCAATTCTAACAGTGTGTATGTGTGGAATATTTAGCAGGGCTTTATTTGTGGACCAAAGCAGTCTGGTGGGCTAATAATTGCAAAGTCTAGAATGTAGATAGCCAGGAAGATACTTGTGTAATGTCTTGTGAGTCAGGCAGCCTAGCTTTGATGGGAAAGCAATGCAAGGTTTTTAAAATACGGTCAGAAAAATACATGGGGGAAGGTTACAAACTAACAGTGCAGCTATATTCTGCAAAACGTGCAGTTTGAACATCAGGGTATCATTAGCTGCCCTTAACAGTGCATTCCCATAGTCTCAGCGATTATTATTAGTGCTTGGACTAAGGTCTGTCTCGAGGTGGATCGAAGGCACGGAAAAACCTTTCTTAAAAGTTGAGCTGGGAGGTAAACTTTGCTCCGTTTGCGGATTTTTCTGCACTCTGCACTCTGAGAAGCTCGTGGAGCGCAGAAAACTCTGCTCCGCGTTTTGCAGTGGACTTTTCCCCTGCTCACGAACAGTAAGTGCGCAAGCACGAGCTCCCGCTCGGGTAGAATTTCTACCCGAGCACAGGAAGACAAGCGTGAATGGCAGTTCGCACTGCACTCCACCACTTATGGAACTCCACAGAGATTTTTTGTTACTTCGCAGAGTTCCGCGTAGCGAAACACCGCGTACTACACCCATGCCTGCTGTAACCCGTTCCATGCTCGTGACGGAACCACTCTGTCACGAGCCACGGGCGCGCTGTGCTAATGACGGAGTGGTTCCGTCATGGCGTGGCCGCTCCGCCCACGCTGCTTCAATTCCACACCTGCGCGGCTAAATTGATGAGCGGGCGGAGCCGTTACGGAACCACTCCCTCATGAGCACAGTGCGCCCGTGGCTCATGACGGAGTGGTTCCGTCACAAGCATGGTGGCGCTGCGCGACCCCCACTTCCCCCCCCCCCCAGCGCCGCGGTGGAATTACCACAGTGTCCAAGGGGTTAAGGCTGCATTGTGGCAAAGCAAATGCCACAGGTTGCGTTGAACTGGCATAACCGTTGGTCAATCTTTAAATCAAGATATTTCACCACATTGCTTAGGGGAAGGGGCTGGGCCAAATTCTGTTCAGCCAACCAAATCTCCTGTGCTTTACCAAATAGAATAATCTCAGTTTTCTCACCATTTTGTTGGAAGCAGTTGTTAGTTTATCTAATCAGCGATTTCCCTCATGCAACTTGCAAACTGAGATTTCACTTTTACTGGATCTGGCCTGAAGTAGATGAGAAGCTGGGTGTCGTCAGTATATGATTCAATCTCCAAATCTGTATGATCTCACAATTTTTGCTAGAGGCGTTACGTAGATGTTAAATAGCGCTGTATTCAGGCAGGAACCCTGATGGGCTTCTTTGTTGATCGAGATCATTCTTGATTTGAAGGAGGCAAGACAGATGGTTTGGGTTAGATTCTGAAGGAAGTCTATGAGTCAATGTAGCATTCCACCATATACGCTTGCCTCATGTAGTCTGCAGACTTTGATTGAGTTTGAGACCATATTAAAGGCTGCGGACAGGTCCAAAAGTGCCAACATGACATGAACAGCGTACCTGCAGCTAATGATAGTCTGATGGTATGGGTGACTGGGCTATGCAATGCTCTGAAACCCAATTGCAAGGGGTCTAGGATCTTATGTTCTTCTATGAAGGTTACCAGATCTTTGCTGATGTGACTTTCTAGAATGTGTGCAAGCAGAGGGAGCAACAAGATCAGTATGCAGTCGGAAAGGATCTCAGGGTTAACAGAGGGCTTTTTGACAATAGCACTTCCACTCCATCATAAGTTTGGCTGAGGTTAGGGAGAGATTGTAGAGCACCATTACTGATGGTGCAATAGAGTTGGCAAGGCAGGAGATTATCCTAGAGGGGCATAGGTCCAGAAGGGAGTCTGATTTAGCTAGGGCCAACATCTTCTGCACCTACTTTAGGGAGCATGGGTAAAATGTATCGAGGACATTGATGGTATTCGGGTAGGCTGGCTAAAATCAGGTTCCATATCTTGTAGCTCCTGGTTGATTGGATAATTTTTATAAATGATGTTACATTTTTCTTGAGAAAAGTCAGCCAGGGAGTTACATACATTTTGAAATTGTTCAAGGCTTTGTGAAGTTCCCTTGTAGAAATTTCAGCTTGGTCAATTGTTGAGGTTATGTAAGACTTATGAGCTGCCTAGATCTTATAGTGGTAACTGCTTAGCAGAAAGCTACAGGAGGTTTAGTCGAGCGCCACCTTTGTTCGAGCCGTTACTCTGAAAAAGAAGCAGGTGAAACTGTTTTCCATGGATGTCTTGGTCTGCTAGCGTCTTTATTACATGGGATATGAAATCTGACCAATAATGGTCTGAATGATAGGAAGTGGGGGTTCACGTGTTACTTCCATTAAATGAGTAAAATAGCATCTAGGGTATGCCCTCCCTTATGTGTAGGTCCTGTCACTATTTGTCTGAGCCCCAATGTCACAATGTCTGCTTGGAGTTTGGTCACACCTGAGTCCTCATTGTTCTCTGCATGGAACTTAAAATCACCTGAGACAGACAGGATGTGTGGAGTGAAATAGTTGATTAATGCCTGCTAAAAAAAATGTTTTCTTATCAGATGGGCAGTATACCAGCGCCCCTCCAGCAATCAGTGGCGGAGATTGAGATTTTGAAAATGCACATCTCAACCCAGTCTGTGAGTAAGGTACCATCTCTACTTTTAGAGAATTATGAAAGGTGAGGGCCACACCCCCTACATGTCTTTCCTCCCTATCAAGTTTAATCAGAGAATAGTGCTCTGGCATAGCCAGTGGAATGCAAGGGAGTGCTATGGGATTTAGAGATGTCTCTGTGAAAAAGCATATCTTGGGGGAAAGTGTTTTAATCATATCCCGTATTACAATTGAATGTTTGACATTCCAATATAGTCCATCTATTTCCTGGGAAAAGACAGTTATAGGTGGAGTACATGGTGGTAGTATCCCGTTTAGGAGACTCCAAAGGTTTTATCTTAGCTAAATCAGAGGTGGTGGGCGGGCTGATGCCTTTGGTCCTAGTACAGACAAAGTGTCAGAACAGGTAAATCTACATTTCTTGAAGGAAGTCAGATCCTCTAAAGTGGGGAAACGCTGACTACAGCACCAAAAAGGGCTGTTAGTAGTAATGAGGTATGCATGTATTTGAAAAAGAGAACATCAGTGACGTATAGCTTACCATGGTGCTGAGATCGCTGGTATGAAGGGCAGGGGTCCTGGCGTCTGGGGTCATCCGTACGTTGATGGGTAGAGACGGGCTAGCCAATGGCGTGCCGGTGGCACAGCCGCTGCGCCCAACCACTCTATATCCTCACTGCTTTTGCAGAAGCCTACTGGGACTGGTCCCTGGAACTCCTAATTTGTTTATGCTTAAAGAATTGAATCTAGCTTATGTGGAAGATAAAATGAGATTTGCCCCTTTGCTTCTATGGTTGGTGGTATGGAGCAATCAACATATTGCTTTTAATCGCAATGTGAACCAGTATTGCTTACACACTGAGTACAGCCATAAGATCCAGTGACTTGTCCACGTAAGATGAAAAGCTGATCTATTGGTCAGACCTGAATTGTATTCCTCCCCTCAAGTGATGAGCAAGGGAGAGTACACTAACATTAAGGGGGTATTTGTTTTGCATGCCATTGACTCAAGAGAGAGTGAGGCCCTGGCAAAAGTTACATTGAGTAGTTACCTAGTTATTTAAACCAGTGTTGGGCCTGAGCCTTACCTTTCACTCATGAGGAAGCCTTGGGAAAGATGTTTATTAACACAATTTTGAGTAGGCTCAATTAGTTGTTTTCTCTGCAACCCAGCTCGCCAGTATGATCCAACCGGTATGCAGCCTTGCCCAGGTGATGGTATTTTCCCCTTTCACTTGTGCACTTTACCCTGAGCTGTACGTATTATGCACCATTTGGATGTAGATACGTGCTTCCCATTCTTAGAACTCGTGGCTTTTGCCAATACGGGCTGGCCCTTTTTCATCTCCGAACACTATCTGACCCAGTAGTGTGTTTTGCTAATGCATAACTCATACTTAGCCATAAAATGTATCTATGAATTTAATGATTTTTAATGATTTTCTCTTTAGTTTTTATGCTATTATGTGTCATCTTTGTATGTTTCATTTTAATATCAATATTTCTTGATGGTTGTATGTTTTCTTGCTCTTTTATGATTATTTGTCAATAATTGAATAAAGGTTTACACACTCATTATAAACAATGAATTCTTTTGGAATAAAACAATTTCTGCAGAAGTGTGTCCCACTTAAAGTATATTCTATTTTATAAGGACTGTTCATAACACTTCGTCTGTAACCTGTGAAGAGTCTCACAAAAAGAGCCATCTCACTGAATGTGATTATAATGGGGCTGCAAGTCCCCTTGGGTGCAGTCTGCCATCATTCCCCCAAACAGGACACTGTGTTGTTTGCGCCTGTGATTTGGAAGTCCAAACAGCGCATACTACTGGTCTTAAAAGCCCGTAAGGATGGTTGCCTACTGACTTGTACTTTGGCAGCATGTCTTCTTTCTATTCCAAGTGAGGTTGGGAAAGCAGGAACATATGTAAAATGTATGGAATGATACTATAAACAACATGTTTCAAGCTGAAAACACACCGAATATATTCTATATTTGCCTAAGCCAGTCCTACATTATTTTTTCAAACAATTGCAGACAGAACCGGCATCTAAGGAATAATACACAGAATTTTAGACATACTGTTTTTGATTAGCACCTCCTTGTCTCCCCAGATTACGACATAAATGCCTGGTCATGTTCTTTATGCATTTACTGCTCAGTGGCAGGGCAAGGAGGAGGGGAGGAGTAAAAAAAAAAAAAAAAAAATGTAAACTTACCTCCTCACCACGTCCTCCTCCCTGCATCCTTCTTGTTGCGTCTCTCCGGCTGGAACACGGAACAGGAAACACATGGGTGCAGCGTTGTGATTGGTCTGAGCACCCTGGTTTGGTGCTCGGATGCGGACTGGGGACCTGGGCATGTTCTTTACCCAAGCTGTAATGCAGCTTGGATGGAGACCATGCTCAGTGCACATGAATGTTTGGCTGGCCGGAGACGGCCAGCCAAACATTCATGTGCACTTAGGGAGTGATAACCATTCCGTCCCACCCCTGCTCTGCAAACAGAGCAGCCCCTCCCTGCCTGGGAAAGCTGCTGCACAGCAGAAAGGCACAGGTATATGCTGGCGGTGCTACTGAGGCACCACCAAGGATATCCCAAGTTGGCTTTCCACCACCGATTTTATGGATGTGAGCTCACCATGAAAAGGGCGGCAGAGACGCAACTAAGGGGACCCTAACAGGGCCCTCTGCCACCTCTAGGCCTGGGGGTGCCTCCCTTGAATTGCAACCCCGTTCCTTCATGGTGTGGCATGCATGCCACACCATGCAGGAACATGGTAAAGGCACTGTCACAGTGGTGGTCTGCTGTTAAGGCTCTCCTATGAGCCTTACTCAGCCTGCCGCTGCAAGACCTCTGCAGCACCGCCTGGCACGCTGGTTTACACTTGTAATCCAGTGGGCAGGTGGGCGCACAACAAGCTTGGCTGTCCTATTGTCAGTGCAGCAGTGGTGGGCCAACAGGAGGACCGCCAAAATCGTAATATAGCCTTTAATATTTGACACTGGTCCATCACTCTGATATTGTTGTGCAAAGGGAAAGAGTCAGATTGTATCCCTAGTGCTCTATTTTAACTCAGGTTTGTTTTATATTTTTCTGAAATGTTTATTCTTTTCATGGGGCACTGTTACATGGCTGCTAGCTTAAAACTCTTAGGGGTTCAAATCCGACAGTTGTTCTTAATCCAACTATATTGCTTTTACCAATGTTTATTGTATTTTTGCCTAATCTAGTTGTGGTAATATCAGTTGTGTATTAGAAAATTCTGGAAACAGTGGCTAATCAATGCTCTTGGTGTGAGAAAATATGTCCACACGCCACTCTTGCTCTTTTGTAATTTCACTATTTTGCCCACCCTTAACAATTCTTAAATGACTCCTTCCATCTTACCATTACATCAGAGATGCAAAAAAGTACAAAGCTACATGACTAACAAAGGGGGACTTTCCCAGCAGCTGGAAAATAGCCCAACTTGGTCAAATTTCTAAGAACCTGGACAAGGGGCCTAATCTTGCCCACAAATTCTCAATCAAAGCAAATAAGACAGACAGGTGTATTTTCCTCAGAATCTTTGCCACTCAGAAAATGGGTTCAGTGGGATGTTGCTCTAAAAGGTTTCCATCCTTGTGGAGCACCACGTCAGTGCTTCCTTGCTGAAGGAATCTGTGTGTCAACATAGTGAAGAAGATCAAAGATAAAACTCTACACGGGGATGAGACTGCAAATCGCTTTGACCCTTAACTTAGCGGGAGCAAACAGCTAAATTTGGAACAGAACAATAATGTATTCAGTCTTGTGGAACCCTTCCTGTCCGCAACCTGGAATCTTGCTCTGCTAAACATTCAATTTAAGAGACTAAGGGCCCGATGTAGGTAATTTATTTTTACCGGTACGTAAATACCGACTCATACCGAATCGGTATTTATGAACCGGAAACCCAAATGTAGGTAAACATCCGGTAAAAAATACCGAATCGGTATCAATCGGTATCCAAACTCGGTAAATACTGAATCGTTATTTACCGATTCGGTAATATCCGAGTCGGTAACACCCATACAACCCTATGGCCCTCCAGTCCCATAGGAATGAATGGGAGACACCGAATCGGTATTTACCGATTCGGTATTTACCGAATCGGTAAATACCGATTCGGTAAAACCCGATCTCGAAAATTCGAATACATGACATGTGAGCCTGTGAACCAATCAGGGACACCCACCACACCCCACAACAAAGCATCTGAGAGATCAACCAATCAGATGCAAGTAGCACACCCCAGTACCTGGAGTTGGCCATACCCATGCAGGTGCAGAGCTACAGAACTGCAGAGAGAGCTGGAGGGGAGACAGAGGAGCAGGCTGCACTGAGACCAGCATAGATACAGCATGGAGTCCCAGGAGGCACAAAAGGATGGAGGGGACAGAAAGAGGAAGGTGAAATTCAGCCCAACAGAGCTCCAGGTGCTGGTGGAGGAGGTTGTGCAGCACTACAGCCAGCTGTTTGGGACACAGTCTCTGCAAGTAGCTGAGTCTGTTAAGAGGAACATCTGGCTGGCAATCCAGAGCAAGGTCAATGCCCTAGGAGTGACCCATCGCGAAATCGACGACATGAAGAAAAGGTGGTATGATCTGAGGATCACCACCAAAAAAAACTAGGCACCCAGAGGAAGGAATCAGCAGCAACCGGTGGGGGGAAGAGCCATGCCCCAAGCCTCACCGACCTGGAGCAGCTCGTGGAATCCACCATGGAGCCTGAGAGCATACATGGGAACGGGGATGCTGATAGCTCAGCCATAGCTGCAAGAAAGAAAGGTAAGATGCATGGACATGTACCCCACCCATTCCCAGGCCCCTTCCCCAATGTGGGTGATTCACTCACAATCCAGCACACATGACTGTAGTCCCCAGCAAAGCATCATGGTAGTCGTAGTCATAGATACATACATCAAAGCTGCCAACACCAAACCCTGCATGCCATGCCACACTCCCCATACACAAACAGTCTAGGCAAATGAAATTGTGTGTTAGGAATCTGCGTTGGGAAAACACACAGCTGATCAATGTCCATGTCTGTTCACAGGAGAGTCATCGTGCAGAGCAGCGCAGGGAGGGGAGTCTAGTGCAACAACAACGGCTGTGAGGGAGAAGGGCACAGACACAGCTGGACCTAGCACTGTCCCTGAGGATACAACCACACCCCACGCACCCACAGCAATGGAGCAAGACACCACTGCACAGCCACTTTCGCCCCTGCTGTTCGAGACACAGACTCCGCCAGCACCTGCAGAAGCCACAACACCCAGCTCAGGGTCCCCTGTGCATGTGAGGCCAAGGAGGCAGGACGTACCACCTTTAAGGATCCTGGAGAGCTCCGATGAGGAAGTGGTCGAGGCTCCCAGACCCAGCACACCATCACTGGCTGGCCACGCAGGACTACTTGGAACAATGGGATCTGGCCGTGCAAGTGACCGTGGCCGTAAGGCACGAGAGCAGGATGAGGGGCAGAATGTGCAGTGGGTCTTTGCTGGAAGCCACAATGGTTAAGGTCCAGCTTATGCAGGCCAAAGGCATCATGGCAGTGCACAGACAGGTGCTCATCCTGAACACCAGGATGTCGGACATCGATCGGGGGATAGGTGCCATGGCAAAGGGAATGGAGGCCATGGGCAAAGGAATGGAGGCAATTGGCAAAGGAATGGAGTCCATGGCGGAGGGGGTGAGGGACATGGGGGTGTGCATGGGCACCCTCTGTGACAGGCTTGAAAGTGACCACTTAGAGAGGCAAAGGTATGGGCGCGAGGTCAGGCTGCTGAATGAGTCTATTAACCGGTTGGCAACTTCTACCACACTGCTGTGTCGCCGCTCTGTAAACATGCAGACTGACATTGTACACTGCTGCAGTGCTTGTCCCGGGGGATGGGGAGGGTGACCTCTGCAATGGAGGTAATGCTGACACAGCAGACAGCCACAGGTGGCAACATGGGTGTTGGGGACACTGAGGAGTCAACGAGCAGGAGTGGGTCCAGCACGCCTGTTCAGGACATTCGTAGGAGCAGCAGATTCCATGCTGATGACACCGGCACGACTGCGCATGTAGACCCCCAGCGCCGTGGCTCGCAAAACATCATGCGTAAGCGCAAACATTGAGAGACAAAATGAACACAGGACAGGTCAAAGTGAAGTGAACTTTGGCCAACCATTGTGCAAAGTGCATTTAATTTGATATATGTTCTTTTGGATGGTGCAGTAGTGCATATTAAAGTGAGTGTTCAAATAAATGGACATGCCTGTGTGTCATCGCTCTATTAGAAGTATCTGTTGGTGATTTCTGCGCGTCGCAGTCGACCATCTGTTGCTGGTGCTGCTCCTGCTGCATTGTGATCTGCTTGTACTGTCCCATCATCTATGTCCTCATGATATGTTCGTTCTATCTCTGTGCCCTCCTTGGTGGCAAGATTGCGCAGCATGGCGCAGGTCGCAATAATTTTGCAACAGATAATTGGCGTGTACTGACGTGCACCTCCACTCTTATGGAGGCACCTAAATCTACTTTTCAGCAGGCCAAATGTACGTTTCACCACGCAACGTGTTGTTCTGTGTGCCACGTTATAACGCCTTTCACTCCTGGTGGATGGGTTCAGGTAGGGGGTGAGTACAAATGACCGCAGGGCATATGCACTGTCACCTGGGTGGGAAATTATATTTTGATTAGTCACATACTCAGGAGTGCTCCTTCTGCATGAACTATCAGGGTGTCTCACACATACTTACCCAGCAGGTATCCATCACCAAAATCACCAGCCACAAGGCGTCTGTATATCCCACTGCTGGTGAATATGTAGTAGTCGTGGGTACTCCCAAGATATTTGGCTACAATGTCGGTTATCATGTTGCTAGCGTTGCAGATCACCTGCACATTGATTGAATGTGTGGACTTCCGGTTTCTGTATATGTGTTCAGTTGCTGCAGGTGGGCATAGTGGGATGTGCATCCCATCGATACAGCCGATGATGTGCGGGAACTGTGCAAGTTGATATAAATCGTTTTTTGTCCTTGCTAGTTCTGCAGGTGTCTCAGGGAACTCAATGTAGTGCTCCATCCTCTGCATCATGGCGTCAAGGAATTTTCTGAAAAAGCGTGACAGGCAGCTCTGGGACACTCCACCTACTGAGGCTTTCACGTGCTGGTAGCTCCCAGAGGCAAGAAGGTGTAGGCAGCACAGCACCTGTACATGGGGTGGGAGGGCGTGTGCTCTTGGGGTTGGGTGTTCCAGATATTGGTGGAGGTCCCTGATCAAGTCCAGGATGGTTCTGGGGTGGAGTCGGTACCTTTGCAGGATCTCTGCTTCAGTGAGTTGGAAGAGGGTGATCCTCTGCCTATATACCTGCTCCTCCCTTAGCCAGACCCTCTCTCCTGCTGCCTGTATCCATAGCCGCCTTGCAATAACGTAGAAAGCCACCATTGTGGGAGCACAGTTGCATTTTGGGTCCTGCTTATATATCCTGTTCCTGGTTTCCACCTGCTTCCAATCCATGGTAAATACCGACTCTTAAATACCGAATTTCATGAAATTTGGTATTTCCTGACTTTGCTTCATCTCAACTGGCCTTTTTTAACACTTCTTATTTACCGACTCTGTAAATATGAATTCGGTATTTACCGATTCGGAAAATTACCATTTATTTACCGATTCGAAAAATATGTATTCGGTAAATTCCGATTTGTGTAATACAGATTCGGTGTTTTACCGACTGGTATTTACCGATTCGGAACGTTTTTGGTGACATACATCTCGATGCACTTAAATTACTGATTTTCGGCCGTTACCGACCGGTATTTGGCTACCTACATTGGGCCCTAAGGGCCTATTTATAATTTGGCCGATGGCCCCTTGTTCTACCAGGGGAACAGAGTAAATTATGCCATCCCCATGGCGGAGGGACCACCAGTATAATTTATAAATATCTTCTTAGCAGGTTATCATTTATAATGCATTGACAGGAACCTCTATCACTGTGATTTCTTCAACTGCAGTAGGCTGTTTGGTGCTGGGATGCATAACCATAACACAGCAATGAACCAAACAGTTTTCTTTTTGAAAATAACAATGTATTGCTTCTCTCGCCATGGGAGTCCTTTCCCATGGCTGGCAGAGCATTATTTGTACTTTACTATCCTTCACCGCTAGGGTTTGCTTGGTGTTAACGTACAGTAAAAAAAATACTATCAATCAATCAATAAACAAAATTTGTATAGCGCGCTACTCACCCGTAAGGGTCTCAAGGCGCGGAGGGGGGTGGTCGCTACTGCTCGAACAGCCAGATCTTGAGTTGTTTCCTGAAGGAGAGATGGTCCACCCATCCTAATTAAGGACTGTCGGAGAGGTTTGGTTATGGCGGTGACTGAGTAGTGACCGCCAAGGCCAAACCTTGGGTCTACCTGCATTTATATCAGCCAGGCAGACCATTATGTTGATGGCAAAGATACTCTGTTGACTTTGCCATTTCGCTTGAGTATCCATACTGCCAACATATAATCCAGGCCAATAGTCTGAAGGCAAAAATGTTGACCCGAACAACCCACAGGGTCTAACCGCATTCCAGTCCATTGAGGTCATCCTAAAATTGGGCCTAGGTCCTAGTAAGCCACACATTGCTGTTTTACCATGCCACATTATGTTTTTCAGGGACTTTGGCTTTAAAACTTTAAACATTCATATCAGCTTTTTCATATCAATTGTTATTTATTTGGGTGTTTTTATGCTCATTAAATTATCTCTAAATTTCTAAATTTGTTTGTGAATGTTACTGAGTTGTGTTCTTTAGTTTAAAATGTTTGGTACTGCTTGAACTTAAGACATACTTCTCTGATGGTTGCCTTCTTCTTGTGCTATAGCTACCAGGGATAGCTTAGTGATTTTCTAACAACTGTATTTTGGCCTACTAGGGTGTGTTTTAAGCTGGTTGGGGTTATCCACTCCCAAATTATTACCCAATTAATGAAAATCATGTCTTGTCTGGATTCAGGGGTACAGATCTGAACTCAAATCCCAAACTAGGTATCCAATTGTCAGGAATAAGCGGACATTTTAGAATCAATCTCTATACTGGAACTGCAAATCATTAGTTAGAATTGTGGATCTGATAAAACAGTTTGTTAAGGGCTAAATTGACAATGACTGTGCTCAAGCGGAAATAGGGATTAAAACTCATGGTAGTGTGGCTAAGGCATCACACAAGATGGCCACCTAGACTCAGTGCTCAGCGGCAGATCTACTAAAACTTTCCTGACTGCTAATGTCAATGTTACACTGACAGAAAGGCATTCCTCTGCAAATGAAATATCTCCTGACTTGGATGCATGTTTAGTTACCCGTCATTAGCAATTTTGCCAACTTTGGAGTTGTGCTTCTTTCATCTCATATAGCGGCCGCCATTTTTGTTTTTTCCTCAGAGATTCGCAAAAATATAAGTTATGACCTGCTACTTTTCCTGCTTCCTCATATTTACTACTTTCATGGCGTACGTTCTTTAATGCCTTATACGTCATTTTTGCTGTGTGCAAAATATAAACACCTCATCATAATATTTCTGTGACTTCAACACTTTAATAACATCCTTTGGCAGGATCATTTATTCTGTTTATATGCTGGAGTCCTTCTGCTTGATTTTTTTACATACATTCCTGTTTGTCTTTTGACCAAGCAATATATGGGAAGAATTAAGAGACCTCTATCTTCTAGTAAAGGTCATTCTAGCACCATCTTCGTCTCTCATAAACCTTCTTCTGTGCCCTTCATGGAAGTTTCTTGTGTGTCTTTGGATATAGCTCACTCTGGCGCTTTTCGCTCGACAGCCTCTACATCTTTCTTGTCAAAAATACATTTGCCCTCTTCTGCAAATAAAAGGCTCAAACAAGATCCTCTTTCTCTACCCAAGTCATCATCACCTGTTTCTTTAGACACTGTGTTGGAGTAAATATCTGCCTTATGACTGCTTATTGAGGAAACAAATAGTCACAATCAAACCCTTGATGACAAGTGGTTAAATGTGGAGACTATATTTGTCATTGGTTGAACAGCCGATCAGTGGCTTCCTAATTGCTTCGCATAAAATTGCAACTCTTGAGAAGGAAGGAAGTTCTTTTGTTGAAGCTCCATGCAGAAGATTTAGAAAATAGAAATAGGGACAATAATTTACGCTTATTTGGACTTTCGAAAGGAATTGAAGATGACCCTGTTTTCCTCTTCACTTCGTTTCTGACTAAACTACTAGACTAACCTTCATCAACTAAATTGAAAATTCATGTGCACAGCGACAGGATCCTCGTCTGTCTTCATCTGTTGCTCCCACCAAACCACATGGTGTGATTATATTGTTTTTGGAATTTATAGACCTATTGAACGTTTTAAATGCAGCTAATTCAAACAAACAATTTCTGTGGTTGATGCAAAGCTTTTTCTCTCACAGGATGTCTCCACAGCTATGTCTAATTGCAGGAAGGACTTCCTCAAAATTCGTCCTGAACTGCGAGCCTTAGGAGCTCATTATGGTCTGTTCCATCCTTGTACATTCAAAGTTACACTTCAGAATCATACTACTACCTTTATTAATCCAAGGGAGCTGTAGCTTCACATGAGGACCTCTATGAATACTCCTGGTCCAAGTTCACGTTGAAAGACGGCAATGACTGTTTAAACTGGTTTATTGTATTAATAACTATCTTCTCTCTTTCTCATATAGGTTATAGTAATTGGATAGTTTGCCAAGGATTCTTTCCTTATTTCCATTTTTTTACAGATTACAATTTTTTATGTGCTTGTTTTCTGGCCATTTTCTGTTGTTCTCTGGTGTGGTGCTTTGCCCTTTTTTGCTGAGCTATCTTCACATGGGTGTCACCATTCGATTGTTCCTTCTAGTTTCTTTATAAGGTACTTATTTCAGGCATCATATATTTTTACATGTACTGTGTGTTATGGTTCTTTTTGTTGTTTCTCCTTTTCTATTTTCTTTTCCTGTTCCTATTCTACTTTCACTTTCAGGTTGTAATTTTGCTTTTCTTTCACTGTTCTTTTTTCTCCCTTCACTCTATTTCTTCTCTTTTTTTATATTGGTGATCAAATAGTTGAATATATGTTTGTTGGTTGCTCCATTCAGAGTTTTATCCTAGAATGTGAAAGGTTAATACCATTAAAAGGCGGATAATTGTATCTAATTTAGCTTCCGGTAACCCCGATCATGATCTTTTACAAGTGACTCATCTTACGGAATCGGAAGTCTTAAAATTTCAACGTACTTGTGAGGGTTTGTTTTTTGTGTCTCCTACACCTACAAGAAGAATGGAAATATTATTTTATGTCAATAAAAGTGAAAATATTCTTTTGTTACTCAAGAAATAGACTCTGAAGGTCATTGGGTAATTGTTACATTTTTTATTTATATTTCGCTAACTATTTATAATGTTTATGTTTATTTTTCTACCTTGCCAGATTATCACTTAAGGCCAATGGTCCCTGAGAAGTGTCTTCAGTATAAGGATGATTTTTTGCCGTTCAGGAGGTGATTATAACTCATTATAGATCTCTTTATAGATTGTCAATCCCAAATTTGTTTTATTCCCCACAAAACACATAAGTAATGTCAAGCTGTTATCTCTAAAACTCACTTATAAGATTTCGGTGGTTATGTAATCCTACTGCAACGGAGTTTCCCTTTTTATTCTCCACCACATGACTCCATTACTCACTTAGATCACATTTTCCTTAGTCAATCTCCAGCACAAAATCTAATTGCTTCCACTATTGAACCTATTGTTATCTCCAACCATGCCCAGTTGTTGTGGGATTAGATTTACTCCCGGCACATCCCAAATCGAATAGATGATGGTTTAATAATTCTCTTTAATTGGATCCTATTTTCTCTACGTTATTCACAAATTTCACAAAGGAAAATTTCACTCTCCATGCTGGCCTTGATGCACCTCCCCAATTTTTATGGGATCATTGTAGAGCAGCTGCCCATGGCTTTGTTATTGATTTTGTTGCCAAAATAAAAGAAATCCCTTACTAATCAGAAGAAATCTTTGGCATCTATTTTATACTTCAGCCACCGATTCTAATTTACAGAAACTGGGTTGACCTAAATAAAATTTTAATGAGCAAACTACGCATAATGCTGCTTCCATTTTACTCAGAAGCAGTGCACATTATTATGGGGGACGTAATAAATGTGGGAAACTTCTTGCTAATTATTTAAAAATTCAGAAACAAAGTTTTTCTATTGCATCTATTCTTTCTTCTGATGGGAGCTGTTTATTTAAAGATCAAGATATTCTGGAGGAATCTTTACATGTTTATAAAACTTTCTATACTCCCAACTCCCCTGTTAATTCATCTCTGATTGATGCTTCTCTCAATGTCACCCCCCCTTCTCATGAGAAGCTTAATTTTATTTCCCTGGAAAGGGATCTCTCGATTTCAGAGAAACTTAAGAAACTTCCTTCCTGGTCCTTATGGATTTACAGTAGAGTTTTATTTACACTTTTTCAAATCTGATACTTCCTAGACTTTTGCATCTTTTTCAGTTTTTTCATAATACCAGTACAGCTGGGAGTACCTTCCAAGAAGCGAACATTTGTCTCATTCAACAACACAGGTGTGATCCCTCCCATTCTAAAAATTATCACCCGATAACTCAATGTAGATTATAACATCTTTGCTAAATTACTTGCTCTCTGTCTTGAACCATTCACCTAAGTTGATTGGTAAAGTACAATCTGGATTTATTAAGGGATGAATGACCTCTGATAATTCTAGGCAATTTTTTTTAACATCTTAAACAAAGCCTCTTCTCTGCCCTCTTCTCTAGGCGCTGTTGCTATTGATGATGAGAAAGCATTTGATAGGGTTGACTGGTCCTTTTTGTTTAAATCTCTTACTTGACATGGTTTTGCTACAAAAATTATATTGCTATTTTTTTTACTTTATACAGCCCTGATGGCTTCTGTGCTGGTCAACGGACATATAGCCCATTCTTTCCTGTTAAAATGACGTGCTAGTCAAGTTTGTCTGTTACCTCCTCTTTTATTTGTCCTAGCCCTTGAACCCATTTTATCTTGCATTCGGGGAAATAATCATATATCTGGCATTCAATATGGAGATCAACACTTGAAACTTTGCAGTTGACATTCTCTTTTTCCTTTTTAATCCAAATGTTACACTTCCTGGTTTGCTTCATGAGGTCTCTGCATTCTCTGCTGTCTCAGGTTATAAAAATAATTATGATAAATCTGAGGTATTGTCCATTACTAAATTTTGCATTAAACAATCTTATAACTTCACTGGCTTTCACTGCAATAGTTCTATGATTAAATATTTGGGCATTTTGTGTACAAATTATATTACGTCTTCTGTTGATATTACTACAAAAGTAGGTTTAGCTAAAGTTGTTTCTATCTTAGTGGAGTCGTCTTGACTCCATCAAAATGATGGCTATTCCTATTCTGTTATATACTCTGTCCATGACTCCTATTCTTATGCCACTTACTTACTTTCAACTCTAATTCTCTTCTTTCTAAATTTCTTTGGAATAAAAAAAACAAGATTAGTCCTCTCACATCTCAAGAAATCCAGATCTGACGGAGGTGTTACTTCCTGACTTTCATACCTATCATAAAGCTTTCTGTTTGCAACAGGCTTCTAAATGTCTCTGTCCAGTCTCTTCCCCTTTCACGCCTCTTTGGCTGGATATTGGACATTGTTTAATTAACCTTTTCTACTTAAGAAGTTCTTCTTTTCTCTTCAAAGAACCCTTTTACATCTTCACCTTTATTTAAACATATTTGTCTTCTTTTGCAAGCGTGTTATCCTCTGCAAAATGTCTCTCGAAATTCTTTTTTACTATCTCCTCCTTGGTATAATCACCCTATTAATATAAAAAACTGACCTTTATATTGGAAATCCTGGTGAAAATCAGGTATGATCAAGGTCCGAGGTTTAATTGAAGGTATTGATGAACGTTCCTTTCCTCAATTACAATAGATTTGGAATTGTCCATGCTCCTTTTCCTATACATTTTCTCTTCTCTTAGATTTTGTCTTAGATACCTTTTATTCTCTTTCATCTCACTCTTCTACTTCCTTCCATGCTGCCTCTCTTTTACAGTTGCATACGCTTACTCCTGAAGCTGCCTTTATTTATAAATACTTTTTAGCCCAGGCTCTTATTCAGCTAAAGTCAAGATAGACCTTTGTTGGGAAGCTGATTTGGGATGTGCCTGATCTATTCTAATCTGGAACTAAGGGGTAGATTAGGACCCCAGAGGAGGAGGGAACGTCCGCATGGGCTGCGGCGTTCCCTCAGTTCAGATTAGGATGTGACCTTCAATTGTGACATTATGTTTTTCCTGTTCCACACCCCATTCCCATTTTTCCCTCCCACCTCCATTTTTCAAGTATTTAACATTGTAAATAGCTTTATTTCCTTTTGAACTGGTATTTATGATGTGATTGCATAATATGTTATTTTGTTACTCATGATTATGTATTTATATTCTTAATAAAGGTGCTTAAACTTAAAAAACTCACTGTTTACCATCATTAGGGCTAAGACCTGACCCTCACTTCAGACGGAATGGACCTTTGCTGTTGTTTTAGAGAAGAAGAGTATTAAGCAATACCTCAAATATTGATTGCAATAACTATTCTTAGTCAATAAAGAGAGTTTGGGGTAGTTTAAAGAGTTTTATTAATCAAATCTTTTACTAGACAACCTGTATTGCAAATCACAAGTTAAATTCAGATTAATTTCAATAGTCAATATATAAATAAGAGAAATATAAAATCACTACTGGTTAATCAAGTCATGCGATAAATGCTTTAAAGTGCATTTCATAAAGGAAAGAATCACTATTCTAAGAATCGGTTGTATGTCATTACAACGTGGGCTTTTACCCTGCATGCCATTACAGCGCGGGGGTTACAACGAAAGTCATTACAACAACTTTCGCCGGAGGGCGCCGTATAGTGGAATATTTTAATTTTCTATTCCAACTGCAGCCCACGTTACCAGTAGGGAAGGTGTTGGATAGAAAATTAAACTATTCCCTATCCAACAGCGCCCTCCAGCGAAAGTCGTTGTAGCGACTTTCGTTGTAATCCCCGCGTTGTAATGGTAGTACGGGGTAATCCCCGCTTTGTAATGGCTGTTCTCCCTAAGGATCAGGTAAACATGGAGTTAGTCAGAACACATAAAGAGTTCTTGTCAAAAAGAGTGAGAAAAGCATGAAGCTTCAGTATTTAAATCAGTTCAAATAAGATCAAACTTCAAAGCAAATATGTGGATTCAGCATTTTCTATTCAAGCTTATTTTTCAAGTATCATTGTTTCTGTCATTTAAGGCTTGTATGAGTAAATACGATAACTTACAGATTTATGCACTCTAAGCACATTATTTTCATCAAAACTTGCAGGTACATTTTGCACATATTAATATAACTAGTGTTATTTTCTTGTTAATGGTTAACATTACTTTGTCAGCTGTTATTACTATGAATTGAAAGACTCTGGTAAAGCAATGCCATGCCTGCCACTCAGAATCACTTTTACTTGGTTACAGGCTCTGGGTTCTGTTTGAGGATTCACACATCTCATTAGTAGAAAGTATTTATTATGTGAATTGCTCTGAGGTACTCAGCTTTTCATTTTAGGAATTTTTGGAAGTGGTGTTTCCTTCTATCAATATTTTAACTGAGATTTAAAGACTTGAATGGAGACACTGATAGCTAGGCTACTTCTTTCTGCTGCCCCTGTGCCCAGAAGTTGAAAGTGCTGCTCACTTTCTTGATGGGCAAAATATCAGATCTCATGAAACCCTGTACAGTCTCCCTTCTTGAATTGTGGCAACATTAGGAAATCCCTCCACCCAGTCTAGCCATACCACTTTGCCGTGCCAATTTGATCTTAAAAGAGTCCCCATGGTTTCCCAGAAAAGGAGGAAGAAGGGTCTCTTATCTGAGGTAGTGACCTTAACTTTTCTCACAGAAATTTTAGAGCGTGCGGTCTAAAAAAAAGAAAATTCATTAAGTCAAATCATCTCTATAATTTTCAAAGGCCTTATTGGAGTGTGGGCTTTGCTTTCACATGTATTTTTCATTGCAGGACATGCCCATTGTCAATATGTAGACTATCAATTTTCATCCGCGCGTTTGTGAAATTAATATTATATCTTCAATGTAAGATACTCTTCCCACACCATTCAATTGCTATGGGAGTAGCTGCCCTTTCCACAAACAAGTTAAGAATGGAAAAGCTCTTAGCTAAACTAATTTCTCTAATATAGATGGGAAACGATATTCCAAATTGACCCTCGGCAACATTTGTATTATGCTGATGAAATTATGAAATTCACATATTCTGGATTATGTGAAATTCTTGACATTTTGTGAACTTAAGAACTCCTTGAGTCTGTGTGTTTATTTTCCCCAAGTGTGCTTCTCACCCTTAGAAGCCTCATGAGATACCAGCGGAAAAATGGTTTGCCTAGAAAATGGCTCACCAAGGGACATTTTCTACATAGACCAATGCTTTGCCACCATCATGCAAAGGTTTTGTTTGGTTTGTTGTGTTCACTTGGGTAAAATAATGTGTTACAAGACACTGGAAAATCACATCTTGCTACAAAAGCATAATTTTGTGAGATTTGTATGGAACTTCATGACATTTCAACAAAATATATACATAATTTAACGCAGCTCTTTTCCAAATTCTTCAGAAATATGAGAGTGCAGTGTAGTAGAAAAACAGATTGTTTAATACATATTCCAGGACTTGTGAAGCCTAAACTTAATGTTTGAAAACACTTTTCTCTGGTACATAATGAGATACAAGAGAGACTTATTAGAGGGCACAATATTGTTTTGCAAATAAAGAACTACTGACAAATCCATGGTGCTGCCAAATTCCCAAATCATGGCCTTTCATTATTGAAAACCAATTAATTATGGATAAACATGGCTTGCATGAGGCGAGAGTCTACACAATATAAATTAACCCCAAATATGTTTTGGAATAATATGTTTAAATAGCTTTATGTTATCTTGAAGGAAACATTGACCATACATTTAACATAAATGTCAAATGTTCTGAGTTTGATGTAAGACTCAAAGACCCTTAAAGACATATATTCTCTGTTGGATTTTGCAGAAAGGTGTACTGCTTCAAAACTAGTAAGATACCTCACTGAACCTGTATCTTAGATCAAGGATGTGTGCACTTGAAACTATGTTTGAAACGACTGCCATTGGTCACACTATTGACTTGGCTAAGGATTAATAGTTATGACAGCCAATGCTGATTGTGTGTTTTGGCCAATGAAACAATGGAAACGTTTTTTGGAAATTGCCCTTTGTTAACCTGTATAAGAAATACATTTTTCAAAAGGATTTTATTAGTAGAGAATATTGGCATTACAGAGGAGGAACTGCCTTCTTTGAACATAGTGCTAATAACAGATACAGGTATAGATGACTCTGCTTCCCTGCTGGTCTTGGGGAACCACACTGATAACTCCTGGACTATACTTCCCGACTCCCATAATGCATGGACGCGCTCTAAAGGAGAATACTGGACTGCAGCGGGGTAGCTGCTTCCCTGCTGGGCTTGGGAAACACACTGATAACTCCTAGATTACACTTCCCGACTCCCATAGCGCATGGATAAGCTCTAAAGGAGAACGCCGGCCCACTGCGTGGGGTAGCCACTTCCCCGTTGGTCTTGGGAAGCACGCAATAACTTCTGGACTACAATTCCCGACTCCCATAGTGCATGGACACGCTCTAAGGGAGAACCGGGTGGAGCCTGGGCCAAGGGCGGGCCCATCCAAGCCTGGAGGAGGCTGAGCTGGCCCCCCCACTGACTGAAATGTGGACTCTGGGACTTTGCTGCACTCTCCACTACAAGGTACTGTGCCCTTATTTTCTTCTAGGAATTTTCTACCCTCATTTCGGTAACATAATGGCCAAAAGTAAGGGCTTTAGTGACCATCCTGGGAGAGGGACAGTAGGGAAACTGGAAGCTTTTTTAACAAGGGTGGAGTCTGTTCTTACACATGAGATAGAGCTAGCGAACGGCGGCTCTCGCTGGGGTCTCTTATTTCTCAGAAGCCCTCTTCCTTTGGTAGCATCCCTACGGATGGCGATATTTTAAATACCTCCCAAGACTTGCCCACAGTTGCTCTGTCACCTGTACCCGAAGCCCCCCTTTCCCTCCAATTGGAAGCAACAACGGGCCCAAACATTTTCACCAGAGGCCACGATGCCAAATACCAGACTGTCAACAACAGTGAGCCACCGGTCAAAAGGAGGAAAACTAGAGAATCCCAAAAACAAAAAATCCTCGAAATCCGCTTGAGCTGGAAATCCTAGAGGGAATGGAGAATCTGGGTAATAACAAACCTCCAGTAAGAACACTACACTAACTTTGTCATTGGACCCCGGGTTGTCTGATGAGGACACATGTAAAAGATTGGAGACCCTGGTCACCATGCTCCTGGAATCACTCGTATTCAAACTAACACAAATCAAAGAGAGACTCAAAAACATTGAGGGTGTGGGCACAAGTAATTCCTCTTTCATCCACTCATTAAGGGTTGGCCAGGGTTCTGTCAAACTGACAGACCCAGGGCCAGGGGTAGGGGTAGGGAAAGGGGCCTCTCAAGATCCCACCAAACATAGAGAACTATCCATGTCATTAAAGTATTAACACAGGCACTTCTGATATCATCCCCAGCAACTTCCCCACCCACCTCCTAATGTCCAAGCCATTTCCCAAGGGGTAGACACAACTTCGCAACCACTGCATAGAAATGTCCTGACTAGGTCTGCAACCAATTTATGGGTAAACCCTCTAGGGGATAGGGGAAAGACCTAATTTGGGGACCAATGTAGGTTTGCCGGCCTCTACTCATCAGCTGCTCAACCTCCCTTCAGCATCTTCTCCTCTTGTATTAGTTCTGGGGAATGTTCTGACTCTGAGGAAGGGCCAGCTTGAAACTACAGTCCAACTGATTGACAAATCCTTACACTGGTTGTCCTGCCACACACTTACTATGTACAAAGGGGGTCCTTCATTGGTCAGACAAATCAATATGGTTAGAAGGGTAGGCTGGTTGGCTCCATCCAGGAAAACAACCGATGGTGACTGTGTAGTAATATATTTTAAAAACCATTTTGCATCAAGATATATCGTAAATTGACACCACAGACACCCCCCGAGGGGCACGCAGATTGCAGGACTCCCTTCAGATCACTTTTACAGACCCCTTCAACTCCCTCTCCAAGACCCTAGAGTGAACCAAACAGGTGGACAGCTGAGAACTATATTTGAGAGTAATATAAATGCTGCAGGGGTAGGAGCTCCTATTGAGAATACATTTGCGCCACTCTCTGACCTAGAACACTGTGACTGACTACCTTCTTTTACAACTCAAGGGCACGTTGTAGAGAACTCTGTACCCACTACTCTCCCAGGGACTGTCTACGTTTGCACCAATTTATGACATACAGTCAGATAATGTGCATTAGTATATTGGTGTTTAATGATTAAAATATTCCCAGGAAAAATATTTGAGCTTTTTGGTGATTAAAAGCATTTTAGATGCTGTTGCTTTGGACCACCATGATTAGCATTAATAATATTGCTATTATAGTTAAATATATGTGGTTACACTCCTGCCACACTCTACATATACAGGTATAACAGTTGTGAGGAAATGGCCATTTTTGCATGCCCAACCTCAATTTGTTGACTAATGCTTTCCCTTTCATGTTTGAAGGAATACTGTTTTGTTTGAGTTTGAATGCATGTGGTGTGTGTAAGTGAGTCATGAGTTGACTGATGGAGTGATTGAATAGCGTGTCATTTTTATATTGTCTAATGTGAGTTGGGGCTGGTGTTTTTTTTTCTCTTTTTGTATACAATTTAAAGAATATGAAAGTCTACATGTAATTATATGACTAAAATGAATTTTCTCTATGATTATTAAAATACGACTACTAGTTGAAACTATTATGAAAAATAAATAACTAAAAGGAAATAGCTGTTCTGTGGGTGTATGTTCTTTGGCTGGTCCTATTGTTGGAACTTTTTTGCCTTCCTAATTATTGGGGACACCCCTTTCATGTTGCTTAATACTTATTTTTCCCTGGTGGGTTGTTCCCCGCGCCTTTATCTAATTAAGGTCTTATGGGTCCCTCTTCTGTTTTTTTCGACTAATGCTTTATAACTTGCAGGTGTCATGCTACACATGTAGGCCTGAAATCATGTTATCGTAGTCAGCAAAGTGAATGGCTCAATAGGTGCTGCAAGCCACAGGTGACGATTAACTTCTAATGACATTGGTGGATTTTCTTACTGATAATCTTACTAATTAGGGTGGATGTCCACCACATGAGATAATACTAGAAACCTGCCAGAATAAAACACAGTTTCAATAGCTTAAACTGAACTCGGCCCCTGGAAGCTATGGCACAGAGCAGACAAGCTTAACTTAAGAAAATATGTAAAGTATTTAGCGGTAACAAACAGTATTAGGTCAAACCAAATTACAATGAAAATTCCACAGCCAACTTCAAAATATAGCTAAAAATGTAATGAGAAAAATGGCACCAAAACGACAAAAAATGTAACAAGGAAAACTGGGGGATATGGATTTTTTAAATGTAAGGCAAAAAACACCAAGAAAAAGGATATCACCAAAAAGTAGTTTCCTCTCGCAATTGACCAGGACCTAGATGCGAACTTTGTCCAGCTTGAAAAGAGCCTGGGTCAAATACACAAAGTGGATTGTCACTGTCAATTATTATACCTCCTGAATTAGGCCCCGATTTAGAACTTGGGGTGCAGTGCGCAGAGTAAACTGCCCACTAAACTAGGTATGGCCATTGGGTACCAGAGGAGTCCTAGCATAAGATCTAATGAAGTGTTTGGCCTAGGGTTTTGGTAAGTAGATTATACTGCATGTAGTTTGTTATTTCACAAACAGGTGGAGCTCCAAAAAGAACTATCGGTGAGGATGTCTTTATCCACTGCAACTGCTGACATGATTGCTAATAATATAGCTGTTAGAAGATAGGGTTTGATTTAGATTTCAGCTGATGAGTTACTCCACCTGAACGGTGACGGATATCCCATCAGCCGAAATATAAAACCCATAATATCATTGGCGGCCATATTTCAGCGGACAGGATATCCATCCACCAAAATCTAGATCCGGTCTGTGTTTGTCTGAGAATGTCTCCTATTGGGCGAGATCCAGGTAACAACAAATAATGCTTTAGAGCAAAACGCTTCAAGAAGATGTTCAAATGAATATTAGTGATCCGGTCACTGATAAAAAGAAGAATGAGGTAGATCACATACTGTTGCCGCTGTAATTCTTGCAAAACGTGTGGTTTCCAGACTTTAAGCAAGGTTTCTTCTTAATTATTGTCTGAATTTCGCATAAAGTCTGCTTCATCAACTGGATAAATATTTGACTGCTGTTCAGTAAATTGCATTAGTTTACTTTAACTGTATGCTCAGCCCTATTCAGGCATCATACATTAGGCAATGTAGTGTGTAATGCATCTCTGCAGGTGACCAGAGCTACTCTCCGTATGAGGTAAATTAAAACTCATATTTTAAAAATTAAACATTCTTGCACTTCATGATTTCAATATTTAATTATAACCTATGTCAGGGCCTAATCTCTGACTGAGTCAGGCATGAAATTAATCAAAAAAAGAGGCGAATGACTAGTAATGCTTGTACACTGTAAAAATAATGTGATTTCCTCAACACCCCCACTCTGATTCTCACCTCGCATCCATTTTGAGAATGCAGTCTGTAACGACAAGTATGTTAAAAAAATCGGAACCATGGATAAGGTCTTTGCAGCCTCTACAAATCAATTAACTTCTGCTTGTTGCACAGTAAATCCCCTGTGTCTTGTTACTGACTAACTGTCCCTAAGCAATCGAAGTGCTCCAAGGAAGGATTCTTGTACTACAAATTGAAAACATCACTGTTATTGGTTACTTGGCTTTGACACGAAGTGTGCCTTTCAATGTATGACTTGCACACCTTCCTTGCCATTTACTCAGATAATTACAAATAAGCACCTTCAATAGTTTGTCCTTTATATGTGACTGTATTTCAAAATGAAATCTGAATTTGTTTGTTAATGTGTCATGTACATTGGTGAACGTTAACTAATAGGTCATTTTTATTTGTTCGCATTTTTGTCTACCTGGGTAAAAATGACACATGTACATACTAGCCTTATTACAATTCTTTAACACATAATTTACAGAAATCTGCTTTCTGTTACAATTGCGCTCTTTTATGCTTGCAAAAGTGGAAAACTGACCACATTGCACAACATGACAAACCATTAAAGGAACTTATTTTTGCCCACCTGCATATGCATCTCTATTTATAAGCTCCCACATTTGTAGGTCTGACTCAAAGATCATCTGTGGGCAGAACTTATGTAATCAACCTGAAAAAGAACGTCCAGGAGTACTACAGAGAGGAGTTTTAACTCCGCCCATAAATTGGTGGCCCAGGGTAATTTTTTATGGGGAATAAGTTGTACGTTCCAAAGAAAAAGTTCTTCCTCTCTACCCAGCTGTGATTATTATGTGAATTTACCCTGCTGACTAAGCCATCAGCAGTATGGCTGCCTAAAGAAGTGTCATGAAGCTTGAACATTCAGGGGAAATCACATGACATTGTAATGCTGTTACATTGTTGTAGATAAGTGATGCTTGTTGTTCTCTGGCAGCAGCACAGTAATCTTTCCTTCATTAAGTTTAGACTTCAGAATGCAGTTGTACATTCAAAAGCCGTATGGGATACCCTGGTTACAGTAATCCATATGCATTTTAAGATTTTCCTTGACAGCACAGCTGTCTCTAGACCTTATGTGATCATAAATAAAGAGCGTTCAGAGTACTACAGAGAAAAGCGCTTAGGCTACATCCACATGTTGGTTTTCTTGAACAGAGGATTTATTTGGACCGGAGTTGTGTGCTTCCAGTAAAAAGACTCCTTCTATTGCACTTTTTGGTTTGTGGAAACGCTTATATTCCACACAGCACAAATGAGTGTGCAATGAGCCATTGATCATGGCTATAAGCATGATCTGTTTATTATGAAATGTTATGAAGAATGCTGTATGACTAATATATTATTTGTGAAATCACGTTAAATTCAAGTGCATTTAATGGTTGACTGCTATTACTGAGTAATAAAACATACAGAAAGGAATTGTGTTTACATGTAACATCTAAATTGCCATATCAGGCAAGGGTTTTGGGGTTGGTTATCCCCTCTGACAAACCCTAGGTATAGAGGACTTGCATTTAGAGAGTCCTTGTTAAGCCAATTTAGGAGATATAGTTCTTTGCTTTGCTAACTGTAATTATGTATACATTTGTAATTTTATGTCTGTAAGCCTGATGGTTGCCTGGTAGGAAGGCTTATGCTTCGTACAGTAGACCTTAGCTGTTTTTGGTTAGAGGCTAATGCTAGTGCTGCAGAGAGGCATCAGATCTGTGCTTCACTGAAAACACCCCCAGACCGTAGCCAGATTGGGTAAATTCACCAGACTTATTTGCCACTCACTGGCAGAAGCAGCATCAACAGTGACTGTTTATACTACGCAGGTCTTGCACTCCACTATTAGCCTATACGAGTTGTGTCAATCTAGAACTGATAATTTCAAGGGTATTATGATGAGGGTCACATGGTTACTTGGCTCTGGACTTGACAATCAACCACTCAGGACCATCACTCACCCAAGGAAATCTTCAAACTTTGATTGCAGGGAAATCTTACCAGCTAACCTCCAAATAACTTGTGGAGACCAGTCATGTGCAGCTAGTGATCAAACAGCAGCAGGCTAATAACCTTATAGCAAGCACACTACACTTTACATTCTTACCCATGCAACCTCGGACACTGGTATTTTAGAAGCCTGGCTGTGGCATTCCATGGCACCCAGTTGGGTGCAGCTAGTGCCCAAACTGCAAGAGGATCCAGAACCTTACACTAGGCACACTTCACTTTACATTCTTATCCTTGTAACTTCGGACATTGTCATTCTAAAGTTCATAGTGTTAAACCTTTTTTCCCAGTGTCCTTGCCAAGTTTTATTACCAGTGAAATTAATTAATTTGTATTCTCTTTTAAAAATTCTTATAACATTCCTCTGGCTGTAACATTGATGATTTTATCTTTATTTTATGAAATGGTCTTTACATGTAATAATTCTAATTAATCAAACATGAGTAAAAGATTGTTATCAATACCCTCTGCCTAATGAAGTCATGCCTCTTGATCAGTAGGATTACATCATCTATACTGACAGTTATGCACAGCCTGCCGTGGGGACAAAATATCACTACTCTGCTGCATGCGCCACTGTCATGTGTAGCATTGAGGATGGTGAATTCCACCTTCACAAAACATACACTCAGTCTAGGTGATTGCATAGTACAGCTGGCAGGGATGTATGATGTTACCACGACTTGCGCTGTAGGGTGCGGGACTTAGGAATAGTATGATTTACTATTCCAACTTCAGCCTACGTACAGTAGGGAAGGTGTTGGAATAGTAAATCTACTATTCCTTAGTCTAGAGCGCCCTCCAGTGCAAGTCGTGGTAACGACTTGCGTTGTAAAATCTGCGGTGTTTTGACCACGTTGTAAAGGTTGTTTACCTATTCGTATTATTGTGTCTAGTCTTACAACAAATACTTACACTACTGGAGCCAAAATGGATTCAAAGATTCTAAAGAGTGCACCATAAAGCACAAAATGCGTTGGGGACAGGTGGCAAAACTTAAAGAGGTTTTTGCCACAGACTCATGTACTACACATACTGAGTTAGCTGTGTGTAAGAATGCACAGTGTAGGGAAGTCCATGACTGCTGAAACCGCAAAGGCAAAAGTGCAAACTGCTGCAGTCACTGCAGTTACTTCCTCAAGTATGAGGATAGATGGAGACATCATGGTGGCTGCCAATGCTGTGAACTACTGCACCCATCTGCGGAATGGCTTTCCTGCACAATATTCCTACCAGTTCAGTGCGCAAAACATTCAGTTTGCTAAGATTCCAGGAGTTGGAAATTTAGTAATACCAAGTTCAGATTGCAGGTTAGGATTAATCCTAGCAGCACACAAGAGCCTAGCATCTGCACATGCAGGGGTAGCAGATACAGTGTCACTTTTGCAGAAACATTATAGGTGGCCAGGTCTCTACAAACAGACCAAGGACTTCATCCTCAAATGAGACATTTGCCAGCAGATGAAGGGTTCCACCATGGTGCTTCTACCACAGACACCTGTATAGATCTCAGAAAAAGCCTCTCGATTGTGTTTACTGACCACTGCGGCCCCTTACAAGCAGATGGGGCTTCCAAATACATCTTGGATACACTAGATTCCTGCTCTTGATTCCTTTGGCTCTGGTCATGGTGATTGGCTGACTCCTGAACTGTTATAAAAGACCTCACGTGTACCTTCACCTGATTCCCACTCCCCGTTCCACCCCGAGCCTAGCTCGTTGTTGTGGAGGGAGTTTCTTGCTTTCTCTTGACTCACTTCCGGCGGAAGGGGTGAGCGGTCTAGTTTCCTACCGCCGCCTCCCCTTTTAAACACAGGAAGATGGCTGGATGCTGACCTACCAATTGAGGGTACGAGTGCTGCTGCGCTGCTACCTGTTATCTTTCATTTAGCGCTTTGCTTTTAACTGCAGGGGGCACGAGTTTGGTGCTCACACTGCGCTGTTCGTTTAAACCTTTAGCTGCCATCGCAGGGGACACGATTGTGGTGCTCGCACTGCGGGTTCATTTTTAATATTTGTTTTCCTAGCGCACTATCGTTCCTGGCACTGGCACTGCTGCTGTGAGAGAGCAGGGGGGCACGATCTCAGGCGCTGCGCTGTATGCGTTTAAAACCTCACGTGTACCTTCACCTGATTCCCGCTCCCCGTTCCACCCCGAGCCTAGCTCGTTGTTGTGGAGGGAGTTTCTTGCTTTCTCTTGACTCACTTCCAGCGGAAGGGGGGAGCGGTCTCCGCCGCCTCTCCTCTTATACCGATGTGCTGGCCGACGCGCAGCGGACGCGCGCATCGAGCGCGATGATGGCGCGCTGAAGTCGCGCCAAAGTCCAGCCCGTCTGCGCCCGTCCGCGACGGGCCGGGACCAGGGGCCATGTCCCTTGGCACTAAATTCCCCGGAGTTCCTCTTACTTACTCTAGAGAGGTCCTCCTTAGTTTCAGGTCATAGTACTGTTCACATAGCACACCCCTAAACTGTCATCAGGCCCCTATAACCTGCCCAAACTGTAACCTCTCCCTCTCATCCCTTCCCTCTCTAACTAACATAGTTACATGCAATTTTCCGTCATCTCAATCTAGGCCTAAATATATAGACTCCCCTCAAGTACGCACGTTTATTAGTCTAAACTGTAGGTCATTAGGTCATTAGTTAAACACAAGAGAGATATTTTCGACCTTCTCACTTCCTCCCAACCAGCGGCCCTATTTCTTACAGAAACCTGGCTAAAAGACTACTCCGGTCCGGACATTGCATCTGCTCTCCCTGATAACTATACGTACACAGGGAAAAATAGAGTGGGGAAAGAGGGTGGAGGGATAGCTATAATTTTTAATAGACTTTATTCTTGCAAATGGGAGGACATTGATCTACCTAACAGTGAAGCTGGCCTCTTTAAACTTTTGTTATCTCCCAATTTTACCCTTTCTGGGATGCTCATCTATCGTCCCCCCGGCCCAGCCAGTTCCTGGGCCACCGCCTTTCCTGAGCTTATAGCACCACTACTCCAGAACTCTACTAATTTCTCGATTATTGGTGACTTGAACTTACATTTGAATGACCCATCTTGCTCTATCAGTGCCAACCTTTTACAGGACCTTGCAGCTCTCAATGTCACCTTACATAATTCTGGCCCCACCCATAAGGCAGGGAACCTCCTGGATACCATCTTTTCAAACTTAGAAACTATTACGTGCAGGCCGTCCTTACCTATCTTATGGTCTGATCATTACATGGTAACCTTCTCTGTTACTATTGGTTGTTGGTCCAACTTCCCCTCTACCTCCACTGAATTAAGGACAACCAGACACTGGAAAAATCTGGACTTCAAGAAACTTAATTCCTGTCTTGAGAAAACCAGGCCCCTCACCGAAGTCACCAGAATTAAAGCGGAGGCTGTTATTCATAGTTGGCTCACTCATGCTGCCAACGCATGCTTACCCCAACGTAAGCAAAAGCACAATCTACACCATCCGCCCGCGACCTGGTTCACAGACACATTGAAAAAAGAAAAAAACATCTGCAAAAACCTTGAGCGCAAGTGGCGCATACATTATGATTTATGTTCCAAGCAAACCTATAAGACCGCCTTAACTAAATACCACCTACTTTGTAAAACTGCCAAAATGAGGTATGTCAATTTAACTATTCTTGAGGCACAAAATCACCCAAAGGTGCTTTTTAAGGTTGTACAGGAACTTTCGGGCGCATCATGTCAGCCCAAAGCGCCCTGTCTAGACGCCACACAATGCAATTCTTTGGCTAACTTTTTTATCTCCAAAATCGACTCCATTTACACTGACTTTGAAAAACCTATTTCTCCCCACCTCCCCTCTAAATTACCTGATCCAGTTACTCTCTGCAATTCTGAGGCTTTAGAGGATATGCACTCCATACCCTCACAGCAGATCAGCCTCCCTAAAGTACCTGATCCTGTGATCTCCCACGGACCGGAGGTCTCAGAGGAGACTAACTTTCCATCCTCAAAGCAGATCTGTACTTGGGATCCCCTTAATAGCACCACACTTCATGATATTATCAGTAACATCAAATCTGGCTCCCCATTGGATCCACTCCCCCCTCAAATTCTAAAAATCCTGGACACTTCCTCCCTTAATCTTATTCTGGATTTACTTAACACCTCCCTCAGAGAAGCCAAGGTACCTTCTACATGGAAACATGCAATGATAGTGCCCCTACTAAAAAAGGCAAATGCTGACCCTAATAACCCATCCAATTTCCGCCCCATTTCACTCCTCCCGGTTTTTTCAAAAATAGTGGAAAAACACATCAATACACAACTCACCCTTCATGTTGAATCAAGGAACATCCTACATCCATCTCAATCAGGTTTCTCCTGGGGGCTTGCAAAGAGGTGACCCGTAAATTACAGAAAGTCCAGAACATGGCAGCTCGGCTGCTCTGTAAACTTCCTAATAAATCCTCCACCTCTAATTCTCTACTTAACCTGCACTGGCTCCGTATTGAAAGCCGCACAAAATTCAAGGCCCTCTGCTTTATGCACAGAATCAATGCAGGTCGGGCCCCACCATACCTCAGTACTTTGGTTCAGCAGTACTGTCCACCCCGTACTCTTCGTTCATCCAATCAGCATAGGTTCCAGGTTCCCAGAGTTAAAAGAGCCAGAATGGGTGGTCGTTCCTTCTCCTGCCTGGCTCCCTCCCTCTGGAACTCTCTTCCCTTATCTCTGCGTACTGAATCTTGCTATCTCAAGTTCCGCAGAGAGGTTAAAACCTGGTTATTTAACCAGTAACTGCCTTCCTTATTCTTCAGTCTGCTCTTCCCCTTAATTTGGTCCTTAGCACCGGGAAACCTCCGGGTAGCTGCGCGCTTTATAAACTTAAATATAAAAAATATAAAAAATAAGGAATTAGGTTCATTTTGCAGTCGATTTCATCACCTGTACAGGATCCAGAAAGCCCTATACAATCTTTCTAGAAAATACCTGGGTGGTCGGACTCCCTATGAGGTCGTGTTTGGGTTTAAGATGTGGTTACTTGACCACGACAGTCCAGTACATTGGTGTCTGAAACACCATTTGACATCAATGAACGTTTGGATGTTTTACAGGAATGGAACAACTTTCGAGAAGCTCAGAGCAGCATCCAGCAGAAAAGTTACACCACTGAAGAAGTGAAGGAAGCACCAGAATCTCCAGAAGGATCCTCTAGAGTGGTGAACTAGTCCAGGAAAAGATTGTGGACAAGAAGGAATTCAGGACATTTTACCAGGACTGTATTTGCCTTGGCCAATGCAATTGCCCCCTTCTCTGAGCTGTTTTTTAGGGCCTGGGGACCCCATCCACTGGGGCCAAATTTATTTATTTTGGGGAGAGGGTCATGAAGCCCCCTCCCTAGGTGTATTCAGTCCTGGAGACCCCAACCCTTGTGCCCAAAATAAAAGATATGGGGAGGGGGCACACTGCCCCCAACACCAAGATGAGTTCAGCCCTAGGGACCCGGTCCCCTGGGGCCCAAAGTACTTCTTAATGGGAGGGAACCACAAACATTCCTCTCTGAGCCTTTAAAAGACCCTGAGGATCCTATCCCCTATGGCAGTCACGTTTAATGAAAGTGAGGAGGCCATGCAGCCTCCTTTTTCAGAGCCTTTAATGGCCCCAGGTCCCCATTCCCCAGGGACAGCTCATTTGCTGTGTCCCAGGGAGCTCACCCCCAGTACCCAGTAGTTTCCCTAACCGGAACGGCATGAGCAGGGAAATATATGTTTGCTTCCATCTGGGTGGAGTATTTTCAAATCGCCTACCAAACAGGAGCAAACAGAATGTCTGCTCCCAGAATCTTTGAAATGCTCCTGCCGGTTGGGAGTAGACATGTGCCCTGTTTCCCTGCCCGCACTGATGTGGGCAGGGAAACAAAACTTGGAAAGGCTCACTGGATAATGCCAATGCCTTTATGGATAGGATCAATAACAATTTTAATTTACATTTCACAAGTTCAATTAGCCAATTTAAATTCAACTTTTTAGATGTGGAAGTATTTATTAAGGATGACAAAATCAAAACAAGATTATTCAGAAAAGTAACGGTATGCAACACAATATTGCATGCTATTAGTTTCCATTCCAAACATTCAAAAGCGTGAATTACATATGGGAAGTTGCTGCGAATAAAAACAAACTATAGCAAATGAGAAGACATGCAAATTTGTTAGCAAGGGGTAATTGGCCAACTTGGAAAGTGTGGATACTCACGAGAACTGTTAGAGAGAACAGCTGTGAAAATTCGTCAGATATGTAGTGAATCCCTATTGTTTTGTAAGAGCTCCAAGAAATCTACACAGAAATCTGAATCTGTCTTCAGACTACTCACAACATACAATAATCAGGATAATACTTTGAGGGGTATCATTAGGAAGCATTGTCATGTAGTAAAAGGGGATCTGCCCAGACAAAGCATCTTGGGGCATATTACCAACCAATAGAGATAATTTTTGTCTCTAACTTATTTAGAGACAAAAATTATCGCCGCAAATCGGCGATTTTTATCGCAGATAAACCTTGCTATTAGCAAGGTTTATCGCAAATGCGATAAAAAACGGCCGCAATGCATGAATATCGCTGAAAAGTCAGCGATATTCATGCATTATCGAGCAAATGCTCTTAGCCATGTTATCCACCTCCCATTGGATAACATGGCTAAGAACTGCTCCTGGGCAAGTGTTAGCTTTTGGAGATATTCGCGCTTAGCGCGAATATCTCCAAAAGTTGGTAATAGGAGATAGCGATGTTAGCGACTGTTTTCAGTCGCTAACATCTTGGCACGCCCACTTTGCATGTCATTAGTGATAAATATCACTGACATGCAAAGCGGGGCCCAAGATGGTCACTATCTCCTATTAGCTGTCGCTAACTGGTGTTAGCGACAGCTTGGTAATAGGGAGATAATTTTATCTCCGCTTTCTTGGCTTTTAAAGCCAAAAAAGCGGAGATAAAGCCCCTTGATAATATGCCCCTCATCTCCCCCTGTAAGGTCTGGATCATCCCTGTGGGAGGTTCTATTGGGAGGGTCTGAAAAAGAACAATATCTTCGGGAGGCCAGTTATCTGTAGGGCAGCTACCAGCCAAGACAGAATAGTCGACAGCACATACATTGGGTCAGGTCTCTCTTGATTTGCCAAAGTAGGGTTCTGTAATTAACAGTGATGGTTGCCATTAGGGTGGGGGACAATTGGATCCCTACATAGAGGATGGACTTGGTAACCCATTGTACTGGGTATTGGTATGTGAGCTGCGCCTCTGTCACCGGGGGGGCAACAGTTTGAGGGATTATGTATTTCTAACTTTAAATATCAATGCAGACTCTGCCACAGTGTCAAAACTCTCTATCTATGGCAGAAAGGTCAGAATAGCCATGACTGGATTGTCCAATGCCAAAATCACAACATCCGCATTGAGGCTTACGGTATGTTCCTCCCCGCCAAAGGTGACCCCTGTAATCTTTAAATTATTTTGTATATCCTGGGCTAAGGGCTCCATGCAGGGAGGCACAACAGAGGCAAGAGTAGGCACCCCTGTTCTGTACCCCTGCAGTTGGGGTAGAGAACAAAGGTCCACCCGTTCACATGAACCATCACACTTGGTTTACTATAGTTGCTTGCGGTTGACTGTATTTGCTCAGGACCCATGTGCTGAAGGATTGCCACAGCCAAAGTGAGTCAGCACCGCCTCCAGGTAGGGCCAATGCATTCAGTTGAACGCTTTCTCCACGTCTATGGCCAAGAGTATTATCTCCCTTTTGAAGCGTTTGGCTTTGTCGATCAGGTGGATGAGATGCTTGGTGTTGTCACTGCATTGTCTGTGTGGGACAAAGCCAGCCTGATCCAGAACCATAAAGCCTGGCTTGAGTGGTCCCAAACACTCTGCAAGGATTCTGATGAATAATTTCATGTCCAAGTTGAGGAGACAAATCGGGCAGTACGAGCCACATGTTTTCTCCTTATCTGGTTTAGGAAGGACCACAATGAGGGCATCCAGCATTGAGGGTGGCACCTTACCCAGTCCTGCTATCGAATTATAGAGCCAGGTTAAGATTGGAGCAAGTGTGGAGCAGAAGATCTTGTAAAAGAGAGTCAGGAAGCCATACATTCCCGGTGACTGGAAGGGTTTCGGACAGGAAATAGCAGAAATAACCTCCTCTATTTGTTCAGTCAGTGCAAACTGCCAGCATAATCCGGCA
This sequence comes from Lissotriton helveticus, assembly GCF_964261635.1. Taxonomy (NCBI): domain Eukaryota; kingdom Metazoa; phylum Chordata; class Amphibia; order Caudata; family Salamandridae; genus Lissotriton; species Lissotriton helveticus. Next base: position 794,063,149 of record NC_136057.1, on the reverse strand, counting down.
TCAGTCACGGCATGCACACCCCCTTGAGGTATAGGTCTGGCCCTTCGGTGCTATAATTTGCTTGGAATAGAGTTCATCATAGAAGTCCCGGAAAGTAGCTCCCATAGGGCCATCACCTGCTATGTAGGTACAGAATTTGGTCACCATGAAGTCCACTGCCACAGGCTGTCTCTGAGCCTTATGCTTGTTAGCCAACAGTCTCCTGCACCTGACTCCCCCCGCGTAAAACGAGTGTCAATATCAAGTCCAGCTAATTGTGCGCATGCTGCTCCTAGTTGCGGCCAAACGCTTGGAGCTCCTGGGCACTTGTGTATGCGTTCTAGTTCCTTAACCTGTTTGTGGAGGTGCTCTTTTTTGCTGCAGGGGAGTTCATTATCTATAGCTGATACTGCAATACGCCTCAAATTAATGCATTTAGAGTCTCCCAGAGGGTAGTGACTGAGGTGTCAGCAGTGGGATTAATAGCCAGATAATCTGTTATCGCTTGGGTAAATCTCTTCACCACCTTTGGCCTAAGCAGTAATGTCTCCCACATTCTCGATGGCTGGGAAGTGCGACATGTAGCGGGAAAGGCTAGGGTAGGGGACACTGCTGTGTGGTCTGAAATCGGTTGTGGCTCTATATCTGTTGCTGTGACAAAGATCTGGAGTTCCCTCATCCCCAGGAAGTGATCTAGGCATGTATAGGTCTTATGGGCCTGCGAGAAGAATGTGTAAAACTGAGTCTGCAGATACTGTGCTCACCAAAGGTCCCTCAAACTCATCTCTTATAGCCATTGGGCTTTCTTCCCTGAAAGGGCCTTTGTGTGACCATATCTGTGTGCTGAGCTGTCTAGATCATTGTTAAACACCAAACTAAAGTCTTCTCCCAAGACCACCAGCCCATCCTGGGAGGGCATCACCTCTGCCACCGCCGGCCTTAAGAATCACTCTTGACCCTTGTTAGGGGCATTTAGGGAGCCAAGTGTAAAGGTATAGACTCCCCCACTTACAAAGTATGCCAGGAGTCATCCCTTGATCTCTACCAATTTGGAGCCTACCTTACTTCAGAACAAGCAGGTAATCAGTATGGCCACTCCTGTTTTTTTAGCGGGGACAGAGGAGAAGGACTGTTGCAGGAAGGAGCATTACTGCACCTGTGCCAATCACCAGAGACCCAGTGGGTCTCCTATAGGAGACACACATCTGCCTCTATACCCTCCAGGTATGACAAGATGGCTCGATGCTTGGTTGGGTTGTTGAGCCCCTTCACATTGTGGGAGTTAGGGGGAAAAAGTGTTCAATTGTAGCCCCCCAAGGGAATGCACTTCTCTCTCTCCGATCGACTTTGTGCTCTCTCTGGTAAACCCTGTGTGCTCTGCAGAATGTAGTTCATTTCCTCATGGTATGAGTATCTCCCCGTTGAAATAGAACAGTGAACAAGAAATAAAACATTGTCTCTTCAAAACCTGAGGTTCTGGCTTGAGCCAGAAATGTCCCATTGGGAATTTGTATTTACGGGCCCCTGCAGACTGCCCCATCTCCCCACATCCCTGCCCTCTGTGGTGCACATGTTGCCTCTGGTCTGTCCGCATCACCAGACAGCATCTCTACCACCGCTTGTGGTTCCATAGCCATGGTCTCTCAGACAGATTTTATTCCTTTAGATGGGCCTTTGCCCCTTGCCACATAGGCATTTCCGAACTTTCCTTTCTCAGGGGCAGGTCCGCTGGTCTCCTTCTGTCGGCTCCACAATGTTTAGCACTCAGCAGGCCTCTGTCAGAGCCCGGAGCCGGTAAATCTTGTCCTTCCAGCAGATGAATATGTAGAATGGATGAACCCAGGAGTATGAAATGTCTTGGTCCCGGAGGAAAGCTGTCTCTGGGTAAAAATCTCATCTTTTTTACAGTGCGAGAGCTGCAAGTCCTGGTAGAGCATCAGCGTATGCCCTCTGAATTGTTGGGGGTGCTGTTCCATAGCCATGTAAAATATGCTTTCTTTGAGGTGGACGCATACCAGTATATCAGCTCAACTGTTGTTCTCTGGTCGCGAAAGGCCTACTCTATGCACCCTGTTGAGGTGTATCTCTCTGTCCATAGATGATCCCAGGATTCAGAGTAAGAGGTCCTTGACATACGCTCCTGCGTCATAATTGTCCAAGTTGGCTCGGGCCCCTCTGATTAGTATGTTATTATACCTTAACCGGTTTTGCAGGTTGGTATGCCGTGACCAGTTTTCCAGGTCTTAGTGTGTTCTTGCAGATTGATCTGTGGGCCCCTGAGATGGATTTCTTCTTGCTGTAGCTGTTCTATTTCCTCATCATGACTGGACTCATAGTCTTCAAAGGTGGAGACCTATCTTCCACCACCACTAGGTCCCATTGGGCCTCTTTCAGGTCATTAGATAACTCCTTTTCAACCATCTAGAGGTCATCTCTAAGGGAAACAAACAAGGCCTCTAGAAATTATAGTGGTTAATGGACCCTCAGCGTCCTCGGCTTCTGGTAGTGGTTCTTGGGCAGTGTTAGTAGTCCATCTCCTGTTCGGGTTCAAGGGGATTTGTTCAACATTTCTTTGAAGGTGTGACCCTTTTTGGCCCATGCTGCTGCCATATTTGCCCATGGACTCCTGGGGGTCTATTTGTAGGAGAGGTTTGTAATCACAGGTCTAATGCTGGAGTTCCCAGGAGGATGGAAAGGGTTGCAAGTCTCTGCCTCAGGTGTGGGTTCATCCATTATGATGTGACCCAGTACACATGGGCTTCTGAGTCCAGGGGCAAGGCCCCTATTACGTGTCTTACCTCACTCACCCGGGCACGGCTAGGCACATTTGTCGTATTTGCCAGGGTTCCACCTCAGTGTACATGCGCCCTCTTGCACCCCCTCCCAGCATTGACTTGCTCAGCCCAACTTTTCTTCCTGACTTGCAGTGCACCCCTGGCATACCTTCTGAATGCTTCTCTCAGTTCTCAGTCAATAAGTTCCGAACTCCTCACAGTGTTGCCATGGGGAATGTGGTCTTGTGGTTTGTAGGCTGTTCCTGGCAGCTGAGTGCAGAACCACAATGCGCTCTTTACTTCTCCACAGGGCCCTCAGGTACGCATAATCCAGAAAGTGGCGCTGCTGTTGGCCAATATGCTCTGGCTCCAAACACCAGGGACCACAAATGTTGATTTTCCTAGGCAGCAGTCCACTTCACGGACAAGCTTCCCAAGGCTTTTTTTTCAGGTTGACCCTGAGACCCGGTCTATACATATGCATTGTGGGAGCCCCAGTCAGGAAGGATGTGGGAGTCACTGCTGCCTGTGTGGCCTCTGTAGATCTCCAGTCAACCCTGAGGGTGCATACTGCATGAAAGCAGTGCAGTATTAGAATTCTGGGGCTAAGTGAATTGTGCTACTAATTTGCCATTGCCAGCCTCTTACTTGTGTGTGCCTCTCCCAGGAGCTGCTCCTGCAGCTGTGGGTCCATGTGCTCAGTCCTGGGTCAACAGCTCTATCCGTGGCTTATCACAGGAGATGCAGGCATGGCCTTTCCTGCAGCTCTGATGCTACCGCCATTTCCTGTTTTGACCACTGCTTCGTGATCATTCCCCGGGGCCGGGAAGCTCGTGGTGCTGATGATGGCTTTTTCATCTGGTCATTGTCTGGGAGTTCAGGCGGGCAGTATTGCTGCTGTTGGCAACTTCCCAAGTCTGGGCCTCTGGGTGTGTGGTGATGCAGCACAGCAGGCTTCACTGGTGCCGCGCTGCAGGCGCAAAGTCTTACTTCTATTTTTGATGATGTATGTGTTCAATTCTTTGGACACAACATTTAGATTGAATTTTCAACTATTTATTGTTTCCTGTTTTTTGTGGTTTTTCTGTAGCATTTCTAGATTTTTTTTAAGTTGAAAGTTTTTTTATAATTAATTATGTACTTTAACATGTCATGAGTGAGGTAACATGTAAGGTCAAAGGTAGTACATAATGGGGAGCAAGTTATAGTTAGTTCATTAAACTATAACTGGTGAGTTTCAGTGGTGTTTTGTTTTTTAACCCCTTCCATGCTCATGACGAGCTCATCTCGTCATGCAGTACACTGCTCGTGTGCTGATGACGAGCTGAGCGCGTCATGAACAATGGGATTTAAGGGACTGCAGCACCAGGGGAGAATTGCTATAGCATTCAAGGTGTTAAACACGCATGCTTATCTCATCTCAACATGAAATATTTAGGGTCGGATGTAGATATTGTCGGACAGGTTACTCTGTCATAATGGTGACGGATATCCCGTCCGCTGAAATATAAATCCCATTAAATCCTATGGGATTTATATTTTGGCATACAGGATATCTGGCACCCTTGTGACTAGGTAATCAAACCTCTAGGATCTAAATCAGGCCCTTATATTCAATGTCACTTCAACTTTTCTTTTTCAGTAAAATTCTGTGATATAAGTTGGGAAGGATGTAAGTCCTTCTCAAGAAATATATCTGCAACTTTCTGTCTACTTGGAACCTAGTATCCCCTTGTAGAACTTAACTCTCTCAAGGTGGCAAGGCCTACTCTGGTGTGGTGGTGTGGACTAGTACTCCAGTCCGCAGATACACAATGAACAGCACACAATAATTAATTGCCAGCCACTGATTTACTTGCAGAAAAGGAAAAATACCTATTATCAGAACAATGATATGCGTTAATATATAAATTTGTAGGTAGATGGGAATACCTATAGTGACACTCTCCTAAAAGTCCATACCCCTAACAAGACCTGAACCCTAAGATCATGATATCCTTCCACAAATACTAGACACAATATAAAGGGGTGTTGTTATCATACATCAGGATCACTGGATTTGTTAGGATGCCACTGTATTCATAAAAGCAGAAATATTCCATAACATTCCAATGCAACACTATTAAACCACCTTCAATGACAATAATTACTCACTTTTAACCTTGTGATAGTTGATAAAACCTACTTATGACCTTTTATTTGGAAATATAATGCATGCCTCTGAATTTTCTCATTGTCAATCAAGCATTACAATTTCAATAAACTATGAGCAAATATATATATATTTTTTCAACTGGTTTTAAAACGAACATTTAAAAAAAAGAAATACAATTTGTAAGGCTTGCAAAGGGACATCACATACCTGACTGCCTCACCAACATTTAGCAACAAGTTTCTGGCTCTCCTACGCTTTTTGGGATAACCTAAGTGTAATATGCATATTTTAAAACGGACTCACCAGTGCATACGGGATGAACTTCTAAATACGAAGCAATAATTTACAAATTTGTTCAAGTTGACAGGTAAAAATGTCTTTGATGGTACTCTCCCTGTAGCTCACATCTCTAGTGAGCCCTAAATCCTAAGTCCATGACATCCCCCACAGATACCAGACCTTGTAAAATATGTGTAGTTATAAAAAGAGAGTCCTACTGTCAGAGTGTCACCAAATTCATAAAAGCAGAAGCATACCCCAACAGAACAATACAAGACCATTAAATGTGCAAGGGGGGGATGCCAACTTACAATGGTTCACTTTTAACTAAGTGCTATTTGATAAAATACTATTCTGACATTTAACAAAACATAAAAGTCATAACCCTAAAATCTGTCAGTCAATAAAGCATTGCAATTGCAATAAATATGAGCATAATTTGTTATTTTTAATTTCAACAGGCTGCAAACACAGCTACAGGACCCACCAACAGAGGTTCCCAAACACTAGAGCAGAGGTCTTCAAATGTTTTGCTCTCAGCCACCAAACCCAAAGTATTTTGAAGTTGGGCCCCCTCCAAAAGTTTATGGGTAATTGGGATGGGTAGAGCTGAGCGCAGGGAGTGGGGCGTCTGAGATAACCTATGGGGCACTTTTTCAGTAACTCATACTCCACGCTAAATGTGAGACATATAAATCAATCAATCAATCAATCAAACAGATTTATAAAGCGCGCTACTCACCCGTTAGGGTCTCAAGGCGCTGGGAGGGGAAGGGTCCGCTACTGCTCGAAAAGCCAGGTCTTGAGTTGCTTCCTGAAGGAGAGATGGTCTTGAGTCAGCCGTAGGTGGATGGGGAGGGAGTTCCAGGTCTTGGCCGCCAGGTAGGAGAAGGATCGTCCTCCGGCGGTGGCTCTGCGAATGCGTGGGAAGGTGGCGAGGGCGAGGCTGGTCGAGCGGAGCAGGCGGGTGGGCGTGTAGAAAGTGAGGCGGTTGTTGAGGTACTTGGGGCCCAGGTCGTGGAGGGCCTTGTGTGCGTGGGTGAGGAGTCTGAACGTGATCCTCTTGTTGACGGGGAGCCAGTGCAGGTCTCTCAGGTGGGAGGAGATGTGGTTGTGGCGGGAGATGTCCAGGATGAGTCGTGCGGAGGCGTTCTGTATGCGCTGGAGTCTTTTCCGTAGTTTGGCTGTGGTTCCCGCGTAGAAGGTGTTCTCGTAGTCCAGTCGGCTGGTGACGAGTGCCTGGGTGACTATCTTCCTGGTTTCGGTGGGGATCCATCGGAAGATCTTTCGGAGCATGCGCAGGGTGTTGAAACAGGATGATGAGACGGCGTTGACTTGTTTGGTCATCGAGAGGGAGGAGTCAAGGATGAAACCCAGGTTTCGTGAGTGGTCCGTTGGCTTGGGGGTGGTGCCCAGGATGAGGACTTCCGTCTTATCTGAGTTCAGTTTCAGGCGGCTGTTCTTCATCCAACGGCGACGTCTTTCATCCCTTCGTGTAGGCTGGCTCTGACGGTGGCGGGGTCGTTGGTGAGGGAGAGAATCCCCTAAGTTATTGTAACAACATCTATTTCCAATGCGCTTAGAGACCTGTAGGTGATTGGGCGCGTTATAAATCTAAACTAACAATAACAATAACAATAACAATCAGCTGGGTGTCGTCGGCGTAGGAAATGATGTTCAGGTTGTGTTGGCGTGCGATGGCTGCGAGGGGGCTCATGTAGACATTGAAGAGGGTGGGGCTGAGCGAGGATCCTTGGGGTACGCCGCAGAAGACTTTGGTGGCCTCAGATCTGAACTGGGGGAGGCGGACTCTCTGGGTTCGTCCGGTGAGGAACGAGATGATCCCCTCCATAAAAGAACAAACACATAAGAAACTGAACTAACAAAAAGCACTATTCCTATTAATTGAGGTCCACATGTTCTTGGTTACAAATGGAACTGCACCTTCTGCACTAATGATAGTTGTGCTCCTGAAAGTATCCCCTCTGCCTCTTTCACCCCTTCCCCACCTCACCTGGTCATCACTCCATCAGTGAAACAGATTGCCTTCCCTTTCAGTAAAAATGAGTGCCCATGTGTGGCCCACCTCATCCCTAATGCACTCCCCATGTCTTATTGTAAAGTATACAACAGTCTTAATTGTGATGCTGTGGCCCTTCACACTCCTGGGCCCCAGTGCCACTTCAGTTGCTTCACTAATGAGGCCTACTGCCTTTCAGAGCAGGAAGTCTTCTCTTCCCATTGTGAAAGTACTCCTACTATCCTCATTTCTGCCACCTCTTTGAAGCTTTTTCTTAGGGAGTCTCCTCTTCTCCAATGATCTCCTCTCTTTGGTCATTGGTCTGATGCTGAAAATAACACTGGCACAGCAAGGGTACACTGACCCATAATGCAAGAAAGGAATGAGTAAAACAGCCATAATAGGGTTTTTTGGGCCCTCACAGCCTTGGATCCAGGTGAAACTGCACGTTCAACATCAATGATGCCTACTCCTTTGCCCATTCCACTGGCCATTATTTCTATGCCCAAGACCCAAAGCAGACTGTCTACCCCTTTGTTTTGAAAAAAGGAGGAAAATATCCACAGCTCCCCCAAACCCCCCTCAGGTGTTTGTTATCTGGGCAACAACGCTAACAAGAAACTGGCTTCCCACCCCTTTGTGCTAGTACCACACCCATTATTTGGGGTGCAGTGGCCCATCACACCATTGTCTCAGTGCCAATCACCCCCTGCACTAATGGTAGTGATGACCTTTTTGGGAAGAAATGAGCCCACCCTTCTCAACACGCTTTTCAGGGCATCTCTCTGAAGAAGGGGGGAAGCTGTCTCATTTACAAATGCAAACATTTGATTCCACATAGTGTCACTACCTCTGGGCCATCTCTTTGATGCTATCTATTGATTTCACTCCTTCCCTCTTTCTCCTTGTCTATTACCCAAAAACCCCTGGGGTCCAGACACACAGGCCTCTGAATATGACCCCTTTGGCCTTCTACCCTCTCAACATGTTTGAAAGGACATCTGTATGTAAACAGAGGCCAAAGTTGTCAGGGTATATGAGGACTAAGATGCCCAAGTGTTTTTAATTTTACAAAAACTGCTCTAATATTTTTTGTAAAAAACTACCATCTCAGATTTGTTAAATATAAACCTGGAGGTACCTCTGTGTAGAGTTAAAATAAGGTCTAAAATGATTTAATATATTAGTTACTTTAAGCATCATGATGACAAAAAATTATTTCTCCATTAGAGGCAATTTAAGGATGATGAGTTTTGGAAAGTGTCCTTTAAATGGACTTATAAATAAAATGCAAGCATTAAGTGCATCCTGGTTAGCTTTTACTAATTTGTATTCCTTGAAAGCATTTGTTTTATCTTATACAGGGCCTCTGGAATCATGTGATTCTGCAGCAGTTGCATTTTTTGCACAATTATGGATTTCCCGCATTTACCACATAATTCACCACCTGCAGCATAATATTCAGATTTTAACAAACATAATTTTGTTGTTTTTGCTAAAACTGATCAAATGTTCCTAAATGCATGGTTACGTGTTTGTGTGCAGTAGATATTCTTTGCAAAGGGTAACTGATCATATTTCAGTTTGTTATTCAGCTATGTGATTGCTAAATTGGTACTGATGAGGTGAAATCTTTGCCGAAACAGTGCAACCATCTGAAAAAAAATATATGAGTAATACTAGAAAAAAATGTGCTGCAGTATATTGCATTATTTGTCTTTTCTTGCAGGACATTTTACATAATTTGGTGCTCCATCGCCACATAATTTCAGTGGACTTGATCACATTCACAAAATCATTGTGTGACAGCCTGTCTTAGTTTAGAGTGAAAGTGTAAAATATTTAGGCAGCAAATGATACCAAAATGATAAATATCAAATTATTATAACCAAAGATATGTAATTTCAAAGTCTTACGAAGATATAGCACCGAAAAGCACAAAGCACCACTTGTGTTCATCTGGTCATTCTAGACAGGGGAGAAAGTGCCAAGTTCAGGTTGAGAGCGATTGATCGTTGTCCTGATACAAAGACCCGGTTAGTCCTGCTGAAAATGTTACCCTCAAAAAGTAATTGGCAAAGAGTTTTGTTTGCCACGGAGGCTGCGAGGAACAGGAAGAACAACGCAGGTGGTCATTGCTGTATCGCGAAGAGCAGGCCTGGCATTACCAACGGTTACTGCTGTAGTATGAAGATCCGGTTGGGTGTTGCAGGTGTATCACAGATCTCATGTTGGTGATGTTAATTGGCAGCCACTGCAGCATGAAAAGTCAGGCCCCCTGGAGTTTCATGTTGGTGGTTATCACGGGCAGCAGAGGCTTGTTAGGAACAGGCCCGTTCGCAGTCGCGACAAACAAAAAACTGCAGGATTTCTACCTTCTTCACAGAAGGAGCTCATCTGATGCCATCCAAGGGCCCAGGGCTAGAGGAGTCACCTCTTGGGTTTCAGGAACTCACTCCAGCTGAAGTGAGGAGTGCTGAGGCATGTCGATTTGCAGGGCCAGGCAGGTCCAGGCAGGTCCAGTGCAGCAGGCCAGCTGGACAGTTGCAGGGTGGGCTCTGGAGCTTGTTGTGTCCCTGTAGCTCAGACAGGAGATCAGCCAACCGATTTTGAGTCACTCAGGTAGCTTGGAATGAAGGGAGCAGGTCCAGTCTTCCTTCTGAGAGAGCAGGCCAGTCCGGTCAATTCAGTCCTCAAGCAGCACTGCAGTCTTCTGGTAGCAGCAGAGTATTCCTCTCGGGAGCAAGGCAGACCTCAAGTAACAAGATAGTACTCTGGGAAACAAGGCAGCCTTTCTTCTGTTTTGTCCACAGGTCCAGAAGTGTACTTTAGAGTGGCTCTGGTGGTCCAATATTTGTAATTGCAGCCAGACTTTGATGTGGGGGGGTTCCTTATACTAACCGTACAGCTGGTCCTCGAAAGTTCTTCGCTTCTCCCTTCAAGATTCCAAGAAGTAAGGGGTGGCTAGTATCAGGTTCTATGTGTGTGCTGAAGGCAAGTCCTTTTGTCATATGGCTTATACTTTCTCAGGTAAAACTGTGCATTTGTTGGACAACATAAACTTTGGACTGGTGCAAGACTGATTCTAAGCACCCCTCAGGATATGCTGGCCCATAGTCCTGCTACCTCACAGTGCGTACCCATACTCCTTACAGGGTAACAAATGGATGTGCAACCTCAGAACATGACAGACCTGACTCACTAAAGAAATCGTGATAACAGAACTAGAACCCTTTTGGTCAGTCACTTATGCATACCCAAAGAGATACACAAGAAATTCACATTGTGCTGTTTTAATGTGTATTGAAGCATTGTGATTTTTGAGTAAAATACTTGTGCTGCAATGGTTAATAGAACGAAACTGAATAATGTGACTAACAGTACAAGAATGGTGAAGAAGATGAACAATTCAACCATTTTGTGGATTACACTCTCGGACTGTAATATACTGTACTTCTACCTAGGGCATTCTACCCTACTGTGTGTCAGGTGATTGGATCTGCCAAATTCCTATTGGGTGGTCTAACTTCCCGTTACCTGTGGGTAAGTGTCAGCAATCTGCCCGTCTTGGTGTAGAGTTGGACAGCATCCTTTGCATAACTTGACAGGAAGCAGTTGAGCTGGAATTCCTGACTGGACCAACTTCTCCGTCCAAGCGAAATGACCCTCCGAATAAACAAAGGCTTGATGTCAAATATATAATAACATCCTCTATGTTGCCATGCCAAAGTCCTAGTCAGGCTGCTATTAGTTATGCTATTGTGAAAGCTCTGCCACCGAGCTGCCAAAAGCAACTAACAATATCTTGGGTGATGAACGGGATGTATGACGTTTCAACGCATGCTTTTACAACGCATGCCATTATGACGCAGGTTTTACAACGCAAGTCGTTACAACGACTTGCGTTGGGGGGCGCTGGATAGTGAATAGTTTAATTTACTATTCCAACTCCAGTCCCCGTGGATAGTAGGGAAGGTGTTGGATAGTAATTAAACTATTCCCTATCCTAGAGCACCCCCCGGCGCAATGCATTGTAATAACTTGCGTTGTAAAAGTTGCGTCGTAATGGTAGTGCGTTGTAAAAGTTGCGTTGTAAAGGATGTTCCCCGCTGAACGTAGCCCTTGTACAGAATGTTCAATGTATTCTGATAGAGTGTCTACGAAGTGGTGTTGTAAGAAAATTGAGTTCGAGGAATGCTATCCTGTGTATGCATGCAAATGAATGTATGTCAAATGTCATTGTGCTTAAAAAGGGAGGGCACTTAAGAGCGTGACCATGTAAAAATTACATTCCTTAACTGGACCTAATACCTCCATGGGACACTTTGAACTGAAATTGGGGTAACTGACACATACCCAACACAAAGGATCAACTACACACTCTTCAAGAGGCCTCATTGACACATTTCGCACACCCAGTGCACACAGTCTATGCAATACAGAGGCTCACTGTATATACTCATACTCATAACACATACTCCAGACACACTCCAGACACACTCCAATACTATCTTCTAGACATAGACATAGACATGCCCCATGATAAAGACACCCATTTTATATATGGATAACATAAACTCCTGATTCCATACACTTTACTATGCACATGGTGTCTCATGTATTGGTTTGTACATACTCGTGACATAAACACACTCCTGACTTATCAGACACACACTCATATTACCCTCCGATTTTTTACACTGATATTGATCCTGACACACACACGTAGGATACACACTCTCCACAATGCCTAATACATACACACACACACACATAGACATAGACTTCATAACTGAGTATATACAAAACACTCTGCATACTTTTGAGAATCAGAAACCTCTTATTTTACACGTTTTTTGGAAAACGACTCTCCTGGCTGGCAATACAGAGAACGGAAAATGGATGGAATGGTCCATACATATAACTAAATAGTCAGTGTGGCAGTGCTAACATAAACTGCTGATCATGTAGGTGGCATAACACAATTATTACGACCTAAGTATTTACATCTTCGAAGAAGCAATGCTTACTACAGATCCCTCAATAACACATCAATATTGTCAGCTTGGCAAAGTATGTAATTAAAACAAATATATACTGCTTTCAATCTATAATTATCTTTGTAATCTTAAATATATAAGCGCTCTATAATCCCAGAGTTAGGACCAAAAGTCACAGGCAAGCCACATGTAAATACACGCCTCATTGCAACAATGCATTCCACTGTGCACTTACAATTACACACTGCCGTACAAAATAATCAGTGTACATCACTTTATAGAAACACACATACTCCCAACTATGCACTATAAAATACATAATGGCAACTACACTGCCTCCTCAAACCCAGAATGTCTTATCAATTCACACACAATTATTACAGACATGTATATCTACATTAATACACTCCTATAGGCAATAAGCAGTGCACACCACTGTGTAATACATGCACAGTCAATCCTATATAAAATGCAGTCTCCAAAATAAATACTTCCAAATATGCATCCTTCGCCATGTACTTTTAAGCACTCCCCAATAGCGGGCATGCACTACCAATAGACAATCTGGATTGCTCACACACACATACACACACACATAATATTCCGCACTAGCAATTACATATTGTCCTAAACAATATTTTGTATATCCACTTTAAATACATACATTCAACTACATTAAACATACAATAAAAAATGCATAATACCAATTCCGTACCCTTGAATATGCTTTTCAACGTATTAAAGGGATTCTCAGTTCATTACAAACACACTCTAAATCATAGAACATTACAGCACTAATACAACAAACCACAAAAAAATACTAAGAATAGATTATAGTCTAGTCTAGTCATTGTATTTTTCGAAAATCAAATGCAAATAATTTCTAAGAAATATGACGTTGACCATAATTATTTAAATTCCATGTATGTTTGAGGAAATCAAGACTAATAACAAAACACTCCTTGAAAAGGTATCTGTAACATTCTCCAACAAAAAAGTGAAGTAGCATCAACCCTATCAAAAATTGATAATAGTCTGGAAGCTGTGGGCATCGAAAAGACTGAAACTTGCTAGCATTCTGCAGTACGTGCTTGTGCTGGAACATGTGGAAAAGGACCAACTCATGGCTGATGGGACACCAGGAAAACATATAGCATGGAGGCAGGTCCACAGGGTTGCCACAGAGAAATGCCTAAGGAAAGGTTGCTATGCTTTCCTCAAGAGTGTATTTTGGCTAAGTTAAGTTTCAGCTTTTAGGCCTATTGTACATGATGTCTAAAGTGCACCAATGGCATGGAAGAATAAATGTTATATGTGGCCTGCAGTGGACACTTACAGCACCCATGCAAGTGACAAAAATATATCTCTGCCAGTACCACCACAGTGCTAACCTGTGGTTTAAATACAGCAGTGACGCACGGCATGGAAAAATGCCTTTTGGCATGGAAGAAAAACCTATTTTTATACATTCATAAGTCACCCTTAAGCAAACCTTGTAACCCCACAGGACTAGGTGCTAAAATACAAGAATATAGCACATTACATAGGGTAGTGTGCTCACACAGAGAAATAAATGGCAAAAGCTATTTCATTCACTGTATAGACGTTGATTTTTTTTCTCTAATTCAGCTTAGATGGGGGCGAATTCTTAATTTCCTTTCTCCACTTAGTGAAAGGCCACAAAAAGCTTCAAAGTTATTTCCTGCTTAGATTTAAAAATTTGATTTGATAAGAAGCTGAAAAGTAAGTTGATTTTTTCTACTTAAAGCTGTCTAAACTAGTTCTGCCAGTCATCACACTTTCAGATCTGGAAATGGGATTATTAGAGGTCAGGAGCATTTGTTAGAAAAAAGGGCAGCTTTAGAACTACTTCTTGATATGGAGATGGCTACAATGGCTTCTCCTGTTAATTCTCAGGAAACTCAAAAACAGCCAAGCTTCAATGACAGTATGAAGGAAAATCAATGTTTCCCCTTTCAGGTCGAAAAAGAGTTGATCTAGCTAGAGGAGTGGCTTAAGAGCTTAAGATAGGCCTGCTTAGAGGCAACTAAGTTTTACCATCTTGAAACAGGGATTCTTCAGTAATTTTACAGTAAGGAAAAGAAAAAGGGGCCGATTATGATGGCGGACGGACCTGAGTCCGTCCGCCACCATAGAGTAGGAGGGACCAACCGCAGGGGCAGCGGCGGTCCCTCCGTGCAAATTAGGATGTGACCGCCACCCTGGCGGTCACATCCTGTATTTTTATCATTGCGGCGGGTGCTGCTTGAAGCAGCACCCGCCGCAATGATAAAAATGTAAGGTGTGCATTTGCATGCACAAAGCGGCAGGCACCTCGCAGTGCCTGCCGCTTTGTGCAGGCAAATGCAGGGGGGTACCATAGTTACCCCCATGTGCACCCCCCACCCCCCCTTCACCCCTGGGGGCCCGCAACGGGCCCCCAAACAAAAATCCGTATGCCTTTACACGGCGGAAATGCCGCCGTGTAAATGCATATTCCTCCAGTCATCCTAATATGGCTGGCGCCAGCCTTGTTAGTGCTTTTCCGCCGCGGACGGGAGTCGACCGCGGCGGAAAAGCTGCGGACTGAAAAATCGATCCCCCAGCCATCCTAATCTGGCGGGGGGTCTTTTTCAGTCCGCTGCGGTTTTCCCGCATCCTCCGGGCCGGCGGTGGCTTCCGCCGGCCCGGAGGATGCGGGAAAACCGCAATCATAATCAGGCCCAAAGTACTGCAAAAGGAGAAGGGGGATTGCAAGACAAACGTTGTGATTGGGTGGTAGGGTTTTTTCACTCACGGGCTAGTGCATAGGATAAATCTGGCACCTTCAGCTCCACCACCTCATACCATTCCTGCACCTGGGAAGACTCCACCTGAAGAAGTAGGCCCTCTACGAATAAGGAAACTCCTAAATTAAGTGTTTGCCACCCTGTTTTCCTATTTCTGGTACACAAAAGTAGAAGGATCTCTGATTTCAAGTAGGAGTGACTGACCATTAAATAGTTGCCCCTGATGGAGACCACAAAGGAGAGAGATCTGTTGCCTGGCTGTCTGCCCTGAGGAGATGGGGGCTAGAAAACAGAACAGGATAAACATTCCCAGAACTTTGAAAAAGTTGGGTCTTAATCATTTTGTTTCCACTTCTAAAGGCCAAGGACAAGGTACTGAAGTGTTCCCCTGTATTACTCACCTAATAATGGCACGAAATCCAGGTTTGTGCTACTCTGAGCTTTTTGCGTAATCAAGAGAGAGAGAGAGGACCAGAAAGCTAGTCCTTATCCCCGGGGTTATATATGGTTTAATCAAAAAGAGACTAGCTCATGTTTTATGAAATTTACAAAAAGTAAAAGACTCGAGTATGTTTCGTCATGGGGTGGGAACACCTGGTGAGTGTGTTCATAAAGCCCTCACCCACCAACCTAGTTGGTGGCATGCTTCATCATCGGGCCCACCCAGTGACACCTAGCGTGTCCCGGGTGTGCTTCAACGCCTGATTGCAGCGGAGCAGGTATGTTGCTGAGTGTGCAGTGAAGAGTGTTATGAAAGTGATGTTAAAACGGCTTGGCGGGGGTCCCAGTACCCGAGGGTAAATTAGACTTTAATACCTGGGCCTCCGTCAGCGGTTAAAAATAAGGCTGTTGGATGTTAGAGGCGAGTTACGACCTCCCAGATGACCCACCGTTTCGTAAAACATGAGCTAGTCTCTTTTTGATTAAACCACTCTGAGCTTTTTGCCATACTGAAACTTGATCAGTGGACCTGGATAAAAAGCTATAAGGCCTTGAGGTGCTCTGTCTGGCTATGGCTTCCAGCCTTTTATCCACTAGAGGAGTTCGACTTACAAAAAAGTCATTAAGTCTTACGGAAACACTTTGAACCAGGGCAACGGGGGGCTAATCCATCTCAGACAGAAAGCAATCTAATTGGCTAAGAAATCCAGGTATTGGCACCAAAACTAATGGCTTAAGCGGGAGATTGACAATGATGTTTTCAACTTTGAGATAACTTCGCTGGTCACAGACTTGATTTTGCCCCGCTCAAAGATTTTGACTTCCAAAGAAAAGAATAAGGGCCTTATTTAGAGTTCCTCAGATGGGTTACTCCATCACAGATGCGTTATAAGTGCATTATATTCAATGGCACTTGTAATAGGTGGACGTTATATCTGTCACATTTTTGATGGTGTAACCCGTCCACCGTACTCTAAATCAGGCCCTAAATCATAAGGTATAAACTTTAACCCCTTTGGTGCTCCCGCCTGCCAACGGCCGACGGGAGCGCTCCCTCCCTGGGGCTGCAAACGGCCAACGGCCGTTGCAGCCCCGCCCACTCATTAGAACGCCCGCACCGCGGCGGAATTGCCGCCACGGTTAAGGCGTTAATCAGGGCAACTCTCTTGGTGTGTCTGACTTCCTCTCCTTCACGGTCAACCTGAAATCCAGCCTAGGCCTTAAACAACCGTAATCAGTGGCCTCTGATTTGCATTTTTCTTTTTATTAGTAATTGTTGTACTAAAATGTTATAAATTCCCAACTTCAGTTTCCCTTGTTGGATTTCAACCATTTTGATATTTCTTTCACCATTTTTTTTACTTGGTTGTTGGATTTTGTGGTGTTGTGTTTTTACTTTTAATTGTTTTGGTATTGCTAAACACTTTACATGCTTTCCTTAAGTTAATCCTGCTTACTCCGTGCCATAACTACCAAAGGTAGAGCCCATGTTTATTTTATTGAATTTGTATGTTGGAACTGAAAAGATTTTGGAGTTTTTATTTGGGAAGGACTTCCATCCTCCCCAACTAATATCACATTTTGTTAAAACTATGTTCTCTTGCTGGAAGAGATCTGAAACATAATGTAAGTGTGCATGCCACCACAGATGACATTCACATGGTGAAATGGTTTCCCTCATCCTCGTGGAACTTTTTGCTGAATTTGACATGGTATCCCACCCCATTCTCAACCAATGTCTATGCAAGGATCCTCCATGCTCCCAATCCTTTTCAATTCATTAATGATCCGGCTCATCTGCTCTCATGACGCCTACAGCCTCTCCTACCCAGTGGACACACAACAAATTGTCTTCCTCATGAAAAAAATGCCTATACCCAGGTCAAGTTCAATGCCTGCATGAATGAAATCACCCACTGGATGAACACCACCTGTCTGAAGTTGAACAATGACAAGAACAAAATCATGATTTTCGGGATGAGCACTCACCTTGGTTTTTTACCCGATGGCCAACAGAGCTAGGACTGACACCCTCCACGGACACCAACAACTTTGGTAGCATCATCAACAGTAAACTTGACATTACTGCCCAAGTCAAGGCCATCACCACCTCATGCAGTTATACCCTGATGATACTCAAGAATATTTTCAAATGACTTCCAAACATAAACTGGAAACGTTTCATGCACACCCTTGTTATAAGCAAGCTGGAGTACAAGAAACCCTCAATGTGTGGATCAACAACAATCTCACCAGAAGGCTGCAAAACATTCAGAACTCTGTGGCCAGAATCACTCTCAACTTCTGATACCTCATGCACACCACACTAAGGGAGTACCTATAGCTCCCCATTCACAAATTAGCACCATTCAAACTCCTCACCCACACTTTCAAGACGCTGCATAACACCAGTCCAGATAACCTCAACAATAGCATCTGCTTTCATAAACATTCCAGTCACCTCTGCTCCTCTGTTCTCTTGCTTGCACACATCCATATGGAAAGAGCCTCACCTAACTTCTTGAATTCAATAAAAACTTGAAGGCCTGGCTTTTTGAGTAGTCTTACTAGGCTCTAGGTTATAGCGCTCTCTAAAATTATCATGGCATAAATAACATACTACAATACATGTAGGGACGTCTCCTCAGCAAGATTGATATGTGCATACCTTGCCCTAAGTGCCAGACTGAAATTGAAATTGGTATTATGATTTTTATTTTGCCCTGTTGACATATAAAATAGCTGGACATAGAGGGCTAGGGCTGTCCCTTACAGCATGAGGCCCAGGACCTATAGGAATGTGCATGGATTGTGAATGTTTATCACATGTGTGGTAGGAGATCTCTGTGCATTTTGGGAATGTGGTTACAGAGACCATCGGCATCCATTGCATGCAGCGGATTTATCATCATGCAAGATGAAGGAGGAGTACTGCTTCCCACAGGGAGCAGAAGGGTATTGCTTGTTTTCCCTGAGCTGGATGGTGGTGACTCAGATACTGAAGTGATGAATGTAGAAAATTGGCTACCTTTAGAAATTTCATGAGGTCCTCCTTCGTAATGGAAAGGAAAACAATTACCAGGTGGGAGGGGCGTAGCACCTCAGTGTTTAAATGCAAGTAATGACAACCCACTATAACCTACCTATCAGACTGAGTGGAATATAATTCTGATGCAAGGATAGGATAGGATAGTATTCATAGAGTGCACTAAAACCAAAAGGTGTCAAGGTGCTAGGCAAGCGGAAGAGAGACCAGCAACAGCCAGCTAAGAGGCAAAGAGCTAGGTCTTCAGAAGTTTCCTGAAGACTGGAAGCGAGTCAGTCATGGTAATAGAAGGGGCAGATAGTTTCAAAGTTTATAGGCCACCACAGAGAATGAGGGGCCTATTTGACCTGCGAAATCTGGGAGAGACAAGTTTTTTATGAGCGAAGGATATCAAGTCTCTCCCTGAAGTGTACCATTGAAACATGGTTTTAAGGTGTGGTGAGCCTTTGCTCTGCATAGCTTTGTACACCAAGCTCAGAGCCTTGAAGGAGATGCTCTTCCTGATGGGAAGCCAGTGCAAGGGACAGATTCCTTCCCTGGCAGACTGGTGCTTCGGGATGTTTAGGATCATCCTTGCTGCAGCGTTTTGCACCACCTGGAGCTTGTTCAGGGAACCTGTGCTGATATTAAGGTACAATGCATTGCAGTAGTCTAACTGGGAGGTGACTAGTGCAACGGTGGTGGGTCGATGTAGCTACAAAGGGCGATTCGGTAAAACTTTCTTCCCAATTTTAGGAACGTAAAAGCAGGTCCTGACTGTTCCATTCACATGAGCGTCAAAAGACAGACCATCGTCAGATTTTTAGCCATTTTGACCGGAATAGGAAGCGGACCGCAGTCTGCGGGCCACCAGGCAGCAGACCAAATAGGGGTTCTAAGGGCCAAAGACCAGAGCCTCGGTTTTGTCCGTATTAATTTTAAGTGAGTTGTCCTTCATCCAGCAGATAATGCTGGACATACATTGATTGGACTTTGGAGCAACCAATTACAAATCATTAGAGACAGAAATTATGATTTGCGTGTCATCCGCATATGAGGGCCCCTGAAAACCGAATGGTCTTACTAATGCAGGCAGGGGGTCACATAAAGATTAAAAAGAGTGGGGCTGAGCGAATAGTCCTGGAGGACCTCCCATGGAAGCCAAAGGCCTTGACTTTGAAACTGCCACAACTGATGACATTGGTTCTGCTATTCATAAATGAGTGAAGAAGCTGCAGTGCCCTCCCTTTTACTCCTGCTTCCTGCAGTCAGTGAAGCATGCTAGCGGTGGAGATGGTATTTAACGCCTCCGAGAGGTCGAGCAGAATCAACACCGCAGATCTGCCTTGGTCAACCTGTATGCTGATACAATAAGAGGCTGCTACCAAGGCCGATTCTGTGCTATGACTTGCCCGAATACCGTTCTGGGAGCTGTTCAGTAAGTCGTGAGATTCAATATGTTTCATAAGCTTGACATTAATACATTTTTACAGAATCTTGGCAAGCAGAATGAAGATAGGCCAAAAGTTCTTCAGCTCTAAGGGATCGGCGTTGGGCTTTGTAAGGAACGGTGAGACATTGGCTTCCTTCCACATGATCGGATATTGCCCAGACAAAAGAATGGTATTAAAAACCTTGCACAGGAAGTTAGCTATTGGGACAGGGGCAAGTCTGAGCATGGACAGAATGCAGGGATCAGTGGAAGCTCCAGACTTAAGGCCAAGTAAAAGTTCCTTACTACAAGGAACTGTGATAGGAGGAAAGGACAACAGAGCAAGCCTCCCAGAGGCCTGGCTGGGCTTTCCCTTAGGTAGTGCTGCAATTTCCCCTTTGGCTGTCTCTGTGACAAGGTCAACTTCCTCAGTCCATGAGAACTCGTGGAAGATTTTAAGACACTATCTTATCAGTTAAATACGGGGATTTGGCCTGGAAGATGGCGAGTTTATAGTTCCACAAGAGAGAATTCTGCTTTTCTGGTTTAGCTCTTTTAATGGCACAACTATTGACTGGAGCTACAATGTCCAGGGCATTGGTAATCCAATTGTGGAAGCCGTCTGCCTTGGGGGGTTGAGTGGTGGGGTTACCGGTCGAGACTGAAACCAAGGCAGCCTTCCAGTTCATGGCCATGACTTTGTTCAATCTTCTACAATGTATGTTTTGGGGGGAGACCTGTGATGGTTTTTATGGGAGGAGGGAAAGTATTATTGAAATCGACCAGCCAGTGGTCAACCCAACTGAGAGGCTGAACTGCCTCAATCTTAAGACTGCTATGGTTGGCAAAGATCCTGTCCAGGGTAAGACCAGCCCTATGGGTGGGAACATGTTTAAATCCCATCGAGGTCATAAGTTCAAGTAGGTGAACAGAGTCATAGTCCTGATTGATTTCAAGATGTAAATTAAAATCCCCAATGATTGTGTCGTGTGCCATGGTGATGAAGGGTTCAAGAGTCTGGCCCCATGTCTCAAGAATGTGGCCCTGGTGGATGGTATGCCAAAAGACGAGAGAAATTCCGGTTTTCAGCTAATTTGATTCCAAAAGTGGCTGCTTCCAGAAGAGGGCTGGGGACATCATTCAGAGGGGTAAGGGTGCAGATGAGGGAATCCCTATTCACCAGGGCTAAGCCGCCACCTCTTCTACCAGGGCGGTCGCATCTAAGTATAGTATAGCCTGGGGGTACGGCGTCTGTCTGGTCAGGCGGAGCTTCTGGCCCGTAGGTGGGGATTCCGGCCGGTGGCAGAGATTTAGCCATGGCCAAAATCTCCACCTCCGGGCCAGAAGTCCCACCTCTGGGCAGGAAGCTCCGCCTCTGGGCCGGAAGCTCCACCTCAGAGCCGGAATCTCCGGCCTGAGTGCGGACGTAAAGTTAGTAGTCGTAAATCTATTCTGTGAATACCAAAAGTAGTAAGTGCATTCTGTGAATACCAAAGCATTCTGTGAATACCAAAAGTAGTAAGTTTAGGATTTTGTCTTAAGTTAGTTCTGTGAATTGGGCCCACTATCAATATTTTATATTTACTCCTCTTGTCTAATTAGTCATGGATCTGGAAAGTAAGCAGGCAGAAGTTATAAACTTCTTATGAAGACATGCATTTAGTTGAATATATTTCCATTTTTGCTCATCAAAAGATTAAATGTCCTTTTGTAAATCACTTAAGCGTTTGAAAATTTCCTGAGTAAGCATTTGTTGCATATGGCTTATTCCTATTGCGGATCATGCAGTCCAATTGAAATAGTTTGTTTCCTATAAGTAATTTGACATTATCCTAAATAGGTGTCACTAGGTGCCAAAATCCATTTAATGCTGGAGATCTATGAATTGAAGATAATATGGATAAAGAGTTGAATAAAATAGGAATATGCATGTCTCAGGGGGGTTTGTGGGCCAGATATGTCATTTTGAAAATGTCTCTCAATAAGAAACCAATCTGGCATTTATCAATCTTCACTAAAATTTTACATGAAGCAGGATATCTGATGAGCTGTGTTATAAAGTCTGATTCATAGTTACTGAACACCCTCAGACTGAGTATCTGCAAGAAGTTTTGTTCTTTGAAATAGAGGGGTCATGTGTAGGAGAGTAGGATCTGCTTCTTATGTTTACCCCCACTTTTTGCTAATGTCTCACTGTTTTCGACTTAGTCTGGCTGGGATCCTGTTATCCAGGACCCAATCCTAGCTGCTTTCTCCTCTAAACTGATTGCATGTACTTTAGGTACACTCCAGATTGGATACTGGGTTAGCCTTATCAGTCCCTAGTATATGGTACACCATGTACCCAGGGCATAGGTAGCCTAGAGTCCTCTCAGGGGCTGCAGCATGTATTATGCCACCCCTGAGAGACCATTCAAACTAACACCACAGGTCTGCTACTGGTGTGGGAGTTATGATTCCTCCCTTGTGGAACCTAGAATGTGGGGCACCGGTGTAGCCGGTACCAGCTTTCTTGACCTGGGCATCACAAAATGGATGCTGCCAGCCTCAGACACGAGTCTGCCCACCTGCTGCTGAGCCAAGCCTGAGCACAGGAAGGCTTGTCAATAGATTTCCTTTCAAAGGGAGGTGTGACCACCTCCCAGACAGGATTTAGTGTATTGGGGCTGGGTGGGTGCACTCTCAGAGTGTTTGAAGCTCTGCACTCGGAGTGCATTTTGTGTCCCTGTGCATAGTCCAGTTCAAACCGGTTGCAGGAGCCATTGGCTCCTGCTCTGGTGTGGTACTGGACAAAAGACATGGATGTAACCACCCCTCTGTCCTGTCTCTCCCCTAGGAGGGCCCCCCGAGTTTGTCCAACCACTTCTTTGGGTATAAAATAGGAAACCTGACTACAGTACTTTAGATTTTACCTAGAATAAACTCTGCAAGCAGAGACCAAGTACTTTGACGATCTACACTATGCTGGATGACTGAAGAATCTCTTTTGGAATAAGGAGTTACTCCCCTGCAAGGCAGGCACCTTTAATGCACCTGACTGGTTTGCATCTCCCGAGCCCCTGATGACACCGAAGATTTCTGCAACACAGGACATGGGTTCCCGAGCGTCCTTGAGGTTGATCTGACCTCTCAGCAATTCTGAGACCAGTATCACTCGTGGTGACCGTGTAACCCGAACATGGCCAGCAATCTGCCAATGAAGAGACCTTCACTCCAGCCCAGAATCAAGCTGTCACTTTTGGGACGCCGCCACCGCCAAGAGTCACTGGGGGCCATACGGAGACGCAGAACCCACGCCGCCACCGGCCGAGAGTCAGCTGAACCAATTTTCGCGCCGCCGCCCTGGGACCACAACTCCCGGCA
Source organism: Lissotriton helveticus (assembly GCF_964261635.1). Lineage (NCBI taxonomy): Eukaryota > Metazoa > Chordata > Amphibia > Caudata > Salamandridae > Lissotriton > Lissotriton helveticus. The sequence continues at coordinate 794,039,892 of NC_136057.1, read as the reverse complement.
GGCTCAGCGGCAGCGCGCACCGCTGACGACGCGCCCCCACCAGGAGGTGCTTAAAGCCGGCGCAGAGGCCCGCTTCGCGGGACGCCGGGCGAAGCCCGGGCAAAGGGCGGGCCCGTTTAAGCCCGTTCAAGACCGGCAGAGGCCGGGACGTGCCACCCCACTAACATCCCAAAAACAAACTTTGTTTCGTGAGTACATTGGATTTAATTTCTTTTAACTTATTTTAAATTCCCATTTTCGACTGGCTCATGAACAATGCCAACAAAGGAGGTTAAATGGAAAACTGACACTGTTGCATTCACTGGAGCAATGGACCAATTCATTAAAAAGATGAACTCTGTTGTTGATGAAAGTATTGTCATCATGGAGAGACGGGTTTCACAGGAACTGGCCACTGCAAGACGATCTTCACTAGGCCAAATAGCCAACGCACAAACTCCTGTTTCCTTGGGCAGAGTTTTACCTAATGGGGGAGTTAATGTTTCACCCATCTTAGAAATAATCCCATTGCTGGAAATTAATAGTGATGCATTACATGTTACAGATGGGAGCTCCTCTACTGTTTCAGAATCACTCTTACTTTCACCAAACAAACTGCCCACTGTCCCCAATGTTGCCAAGGTGTATAATACCAGACAACAGAAAGGAGCTAATACAGGGACTATTCCCAAGGTGAAACCGGGGCCACCGATTAAACATGGTGGAAGGAAAAAAAATAAGGGTTCTAAAAATATTACAACAAGCCCTGGCATCATGGAAATACCTATTATCAGTGATAGTACAAACACGGAGCATGATGCATTAGACCATGGGGACACGATACAACCAACAGGGGGCCACTTAACTAAAGGGGTTACGGAAGGGATTGTGAACATTGAGTCAAACATAATTTTTGACACACTAAAACTCTTATTACGTCCACTTGAGGAGAGGTTGAGCAAGGTAGAGACCTATCTAAAACGGATTGAGAGGGACATCAAGGGAATCGCTGAATCTTCCCTAAAAAATGTCAACCCCAGGGCACCTCATATACTACCGAAGGCCAAGGTCACTAAAACTGCAGAGGCATCAGCGTCACCGAAGGACCCACCGGTACCAAAAATTACTGAGGGGATTCCTGAGGTAACCAAAGACAAGGATGTAACGGAACCCAAAATAAGCAAGCCAAATAAAAATAGTGTACCACAGGATAGTAATGGCAAAAATTATAGCGCAGAAAACACTACAAAGACCATTAATCTCCCCGCAGAGGTTTGCCCATTTGTGGTTATTCTGGCTGGAGTGCCGGAATTGGGCAAACATGAGGTAGAAACCTCTGCAACCCTATGGAATAGGGTTGTTCAATGGTTGGATGTAAATAGACCTCTACCCCCGCATATGATGGGCAGAATCCTTCCCATCAGGCGAGTACCTTGGGTGGGGTATTTGGCAGAAAATATAAACGGGGATTGTATATTAATCAATTTTGACAATCCTAGAGTAGTGAAACATATCTGCAACTGGAGGTACCCTAGTTTAGGCACCACTATTCGTCCTTTTCAACTGACCTATTTCTACCCACCAGGCCACTTTTCATCTAGGGCAGATGGTTGGACAATGGTGCAACGAAATGGGAGGGGGCCACGAGGTGGAGGCTGGTTAATGCCGCCTCTACATTTAGATTATATTTTAACCAACAATCGCTTCAATTGCTTAGATGCAGTTGATTGACTGCAAGACACCCTTCCCCCTCTTCACTCACTGTCACCACGTCAAGAGACTGTAGAACAGGTACTTGAATATCATAGAGTACCCAATTTAAAAGTGGTAGGAACCAGGGACACAAATGGAGTAGTACGTCCTAGTACAAACCAGGCAGTTGATCGAATGTGGATCACTGACACTACAGATCAGCCCCAAAGTGACGGTACAGTAGATGAGGTCATAGTCTTAAAGACAGGAACAGTCTGTACAGACCCACTAGTAGTGGGTAGGTATGTCAGTACTCGAATAGGGGCAGATAGAAGCATAACTACACCTCCACCATTGAGTAGTAGTGGCACAAACGAAGGGTTGATTTTAGTCAAAGTAGTCTCATGGAATGTAGCAGGAGTGAGTACAAAAACAGGTGACCCTGAATGGAACAATTATATGAATACCTTTGATATCTGCGTTTTGCAGGAAACTTGGGCCACAAATCAAATACACAGAGTTGGATATAAAACATATCAGATAGACGCGGTTCCATCAACCAGAGGACGGGCCTCAGGGGGTTTATTAATATGGGTCAGTGTATCTATTAATATCGGCATAAACAATTTAAATATTGACTCTCTTGATTTACTTGGCCTGGAAATTACTACTGATGATAAAAGGGTGATTTATCTTATTAATGTCTACAATAGACCATGTCCATCCTACAAGGAGTCACCATGCATTGATAAATTAGAGACTCTTATGGACACTTTGGGTCCAGAAACAAGTGTAATTATATGTGGGGACATGAATTGTAATTTCAAACCTATTATAGGCATGTATAAATTGTATGAAGAAGAGGATGCTGCTAATGGAATACCTTCTTTAGTTAGTAATGGGGCGGCTGCCGGAACCACCCTGGCTCTTCAGATCACAAGGTTACTCACAAGTCAAGGACTGAGGGCATGTAATGGGCGCCTGCCATCTGATAGCCCGAAAGCACCCACTTTCAAGAGGCGTACATGTGAAAGTAAAATAGAATATGTCATTGTCTCATTTTATCTATGGCCATATACAAAAGACCTGAGGGTTAAGGAAAGATTTGATAGCGATCACCGCCCCCTTGAAACTAGCTTTTTACAGAGTTTACTAAAGGGGCCGGAAGATATTGGACAATATTTATTGTTCTCTTGCAAATACATTTGATTCATATAACCCTGTTGGATGCGAATCAGGTGAATTTATTAAACTGCACAAAGCCTTTTTCAACAAACTATTAGAACTTATGACAAAAAAGCCAAAAAAAGAGATTGGTGTAGTGAATGCAGTGCCTGCTGGCAAACCCTGGTTTAGTAAAGAATGCCGCGTCGCAAAATCCATACTGATCGACGCACTTAAAACAAAGGGTGCTCTAGAAGTAAAAGAAAAAAGGAAATTGTATAATAAAGTATTGGCAAAAGCAAAGTCTTCCTGGGACGAAGAACTCTGGTCGAGTATGTTGTCAGCGGCTAAGACAAAGGACCAGAAGTTATTCTGGGAAATAGTAGCTAAGGGAAATAAAAGAGAGAAAGGCTCCAGAGAGGTCTTCCTAGATGAGGCAACGTGGATAAACCACTTTACGAACCTTTACGCGGCGCAAGGGCCTGGGGGAGTAGTGCAGGAAGAGAGAGCTCTACCTGTTGTAGATGATGTACACCCACAGATAGTTTTTAACTTACAGGAGACAGAGCTAGCTATTAACTCGGTCAAACAGGGGAAGGCCCCTGGTCTTGACAAAATCCCAGGTGACCTCTTCAAGCATGACTTGGCTGTATGGGCACCATATTTAAATCATCTGTGCAATACAGTTGCGGCTGGCGAACCAATCCCGGATACATGGAATGGCGCAGAAATTATCACAATTATTAAAAAGGGGGACAGAAGCGATCCAGCTAACTATCGCCCCATAAGTCTTTTAGATATAACCCAAAAAATATATGCCAGGCACATATTAAACAGTATTAATGCATGGTTGGAACAAGAATCAGTTTTAACAAAATACCAAGCGGGCTTCAGAGAAAAAACATGAACCATAGACCAGGTACTAAGGCTATGCTGCTTGTATTGGAAATATTCAGAAAAGGGGGTGGTGATGAACAGAGTGTCTGAATAAAGCAGACCACTCTTACCCAGTCCAAATATCAGGGCTTGATCCATCACCGTTATTTAGCTCACTGCCCCATCCCAGCTCAGAACCTGGCTATATGCAAATTAGTCTGTCCCTGGCCCAGTGCATCATGGGAACAGGGCAGACCAAACTACCAAGCCAATTCTTCACCAGAAAGGATACAAGCTACCGGGGACCGGTTTCTGGCATTTCAGCCTCGTCGGCCCGGCTTGCTTGAATCCTGATGGAGCAGTGAGCAAGGGACTCATGTCTGAGTATACCCTGCCACACCTATAGTGGCCAAAAACGATTCAGAAAAGGGGGTGGTGATGAACAGAGTGTCTGAATAAAGCAGACCACTCTTACCCAGTCCAAAGATCAGGGCTTGATCCATCACCGTTATTTAGCTCACTGCCCCATCCCAGCTCAGAACCTACCTGGCTATATGCAAATTAGTCTGTCCCTGGCCCAGTGCATCATGGGAACAGGGCAGACCAAACTACCAAGCCAATTCTTCACCAGAAAGGATACAAGCTACCGGGGACCGGTTTCTGGCATTTCAGCCTCGTCGGCCCGGCTTGCTTGAATCCTGATGGAGCAGTGAGCAAGGGACTCATGTCTGAGTATACCCTGCCACACCTATAGTGGCCAAAAACGATTCAGAAAAGGGGGTGGTTATGAACAGAGTGTCTGAATAAAGCAGACCACTCTTACCCAGTCCAAAGATCAGGGCTTGATCCATCACCGTTATTTAGCTCACTGTCCCATCCCAGCTCAGAACCTGGCTATATGCAAATTAGTCTGTCCCTGGCCCAGTGCATCATGGGAACAGGGCAGACCAAACTACCAAGCCAATTCTTCACCAGAAAGGATACAAGCTACCGGGGACCGGTTTCTGGCATTTCAGCCTCATCGGCCCGGCTTGCTTGAATCCTGATGGAGCAGTGAGCAAGGGACTCATGTCTGAGTATACCCTGCCACACCTATAGTGGCCAAAAACGATTCAGAAAAGGGGGTGGTGATGAACAGAGTGTCTGAATAAAGCAGAACACTCTTACCCAGTCCAAAGATCAGGGCTTGATCCATCACCGTTATTTAGCTCACTGCCCCATCCCAGCTCAGAACCTGGCTATATGCAAATTAGTCTGTCCCTGGCCCAGTGCATCATGGGAACAGGGCAGACCAAACTACCACGCCAATTCTTCACCAGAAAGGATACAAGCTACCGGGGACCGGTTTCTGGCATTTCAGCCTCGTCGGCCTGGCTTGCTTGAATCCTGATGGAGCAGTGAGCAAGGGACTCATGTCTGAGTATACCCTGCCACACCTATAGTGGCCAAAAACGATTCAGAAAAGGGGGTGGTGATGAACAGAGTGTCTGAATAAAGCAGACCACTCTTACCCAGTCCAAAGATCAGGGCTTGATCCATCACCGTTATTTAGCTCACTGTCCCATCCCAGCTCAGAACCTGGCTATATGCAAATTAGTCTGTCCCTGGCCCAGTGCATCATGGGAACAGGGCAGACCAAACTACCAAGCCAATTCTTCACCAGAAAGGATACAAGCTACCGGGGACCGGTTTCTGGCATTTCAGCCTCGTCGGCCCGGCTTGCTTGAATCCTGATGGAGCAGTGAGCAAGGGACTCATGTCTGAGTATACCCTGCCACACCTATAGTGGCCAAAAACGATTCAGAAAAGGGGGTGGTGATGAACAGAGTGTCTGAATAAAGCAGACCACTCTTACCCAGTCCAAAGATCAGGGCTTGATCCATCACCGTTATTTAGCTCACTGCCCCACCCCAGCTCAGAACCTGGCTATATGCAAATTAGTCTGTCCCTGGCCCAGTGCATCATGGGAACAGGGCAGACCAAACTACCAAGCCAATTCTTCACCAGAAAGGATACAAGCTACCGGGGACCGGTTTCTGGCATTTCAGCCTCGTCGGCCCGGCTTGATTGAAGCCTGATGGAGCAGTGAGCAAGGGACTCATGTCTGAGTATACCCTGCCACACCTATAGTGGCCAAAAACGATTCAGAAAAGGGGGTGGTGATGAACAGAGTGTCTGAATAAAGCAGAACACTCTTACCCAGTCCAAAGATCAAGGCTTGATCCATCACCGTTATTTAGCTCACTGCCCCATCCCAGCTCAGAACCTGGCTATATGCAAATTAGTCTGTCCCTGGCCCAGTGCATCATGGGAACAGGGCAGACCAAACTACCAAGCCAATTCTTCACCAGAAAGGATACAAGCTACCGGGGACCGGTTTCTGGCATTTCAGCCTCGTCGGCCCGGCTTGCTTGAATCCTGATGGAGCAGTGAGCAAGGGGCTCATGTCTGAGTATACCCTGCCACACCTATAGTGGCCAAAAACGATTCAGAAAAGGGGGTGGTGATGAAGCCAAGTTCTGAGCTGGGATGGTGCAGTGAGCTAAAAAACGGTGATGGATCAAGCCCTGATCTTTGGACTGGGTAAGAGTGTTCTGCTTTATTCAGACACTCTGTTCATCACCACCCCCTTTTCTGAATCGTTTTTGGCCTCATTCGCAAAGGCCACTTGTATGTGGCATTTGTTGACCTACGAGCAGCATCCACCGAGATCTACTATGGGAATCCTTGAAATGCCAGGGACTCCCAGGGGATTTGTTAAATTTGGTGATGGGTCTCCACAAGGAGAATTACGCTAAGGTCAGGTGGGGCCCAAACAGGGAACTTTCACAATCTATCCCTATAAAAGGGGGAGTACGCCAGGGGTGCGTGCTGGCTCCTACACTCTTCTCCCTCTTTGTTAATGACATCCCGTCCTACATGGAGAAGTGTGATAATGATTCACCTAAATTAGGGGGTGAACGGGTTCCATCCCTCCTTTTTGCGGATGATACCATCCTTATTTCACAAACACCGCGGGGTCTCCAGAATTTACTAGAAAGGTTCCCGTCATATTGCAATCTTAAAGGGTTAGAAATTAATATAAAAAAAATCAAAATACATGGCACTGAGCCCGCACAAAAGTTTTAGAAAAAACCTAATGTTAAATGGTCACAAATTTGATCACGAGCAGAATTTTACATATTTAGGTGTATTAATTGATTCACTACTAGCATGGAGACCGCAGCTAGAAAAAACGAAAATAGTGTTCAAACAAAACTGCCTTCCAATTTTAAAAAGACACAACAAATGCTTGAACAAGGCAGTTACCCCAGCTTTAGAGATCTTTAGGTACAAGGTTCAATCTGCGGTACTATATGGAGCAGAATTATGGGGATCAGTATGCAGGAAGACTTTTGAAACCCTTGAGAATAAGTTTTTTAGGGGATTACTAAAAGTGCCCACTAATACCCCGCTGACACCACTATTTTTGGATCTGAATATTAAACGTACTGACCAACATGCAATGTTGAGACCATTATTGCTGTGGGTCAGATTATGGACAACTCCCGAACTGAACGAATATAAAAACGGGTTGAAAGAAGTTATGGATCTAGATAGCGGGAGCAAAATTTACTGGTTAAACCATGTAAGATCCTGGTTAGTTAAACTAGGACTAGCCCATTTTTGGAGCGAGCCAGATTCTATGAGTGTGGGTTCAAGAAAAATTGGTAAATTGTCATTCTGGTCCTATATTTGTTATAATTCTGCATACATAAAAATCCATGGCCCCTTAACTGAAAATTTTTTAGTGGTTAAAGATGTGGCACATTTTGAAACATTCTTGGATGAGGTACAGCCGCCACTAGCAAAAACCTTGTATATAAAATACAGATATGGAATATTGAGAACTAAAGCTCTTGAGAAAAGTTGGGTGAAGACAAACAGTGATCTCTGCACTTTATGCTCTAACTATGCAAGGGAAGATGTCTTACATATATTATTTTTCTGCTCCAGTTATGCGTAGTCAAGGAAAAAGTGGATAGTGCCGCTATGTCGCATTACTGGTTCGAACTCCTATAAGGAGGCTGGTAGAATCTTAAAAACAGACACCAGTCAAGTAATTGTGTTTGGCATCAGTAGATTTCTTCTCGCTGCTAATTTTATTAGATTGAAAAAGGGTCTTCATTTTTAACCATATAACTTGTTGAAACCCTAACTAATATCATGATCGTTTCATATACCATAAGTAAAGGATGACCGAGTACCCAACTTTACGGTTGGGCATACCAACCATGTAATATTTTTGTATTATATTATTGTAATTTTTTAATTATTATGCCTTGGTGGCTACAAATTGAATTGTTTTTTTAGCTTGTAAAAATGTTGATTATTTTTAACTCTATATTTATTTAAAATGTGTGATGATTTCTTTGACCGTAATACCATCACACAAATAAGATGACGTAGACCGGGATGAACTGAACTTATAATGTAATGTAATCCTAAGTAGACCTTCCATACCCCACGTGTGTTTTTGAATATTATATAATCGTATTTTAATTAATCTTAACTGTATATCTTTTATGATGCAACTGCAACGAAATAAAGATTATTGAATTGAATTGAATTGAATTGTAACCTGAACTCCTGTGCACTATGTACTTTTGCAGCAGCAAATGATTTTTGGCAATCTCTGAGGATGTGCTTTGGGCTACATATGGTCCTGATCCCAAGCAGTGATTGCTCTGAAGAATTCCGACCTACACTCCACAAGTGTTCCGTGGGCTGGTATTTCGTGATTCAGCTCGAGGTTCCTTTGCGATCCCTGGTCCATTGGCCTGTAGGTCCCTGTGAAGGTAACTTTGATTTCCAGTGGGCTTTCCTGGTTGTTCCAGATGTGCCCTGACTCCCCATAGCTTGAAGAGTCTCCAGGACATTGCTGGTCCTCACCAGGTTGCTTTCCTCTGTCCACCTTGCTTGCATTTGCCAAGGCTTGTTGGTGTTCAATCCAGACACTGACCCCTCAGCACTCGACATCCTTCATGGAACAGCTCACCTCTGGACTTTGGTCATCGTCGACATCTTCTGGTCACCGTGGCTGCAGAGTCAAGCACCCCGTCATCTCACCTGAAGCACCTGACATCGGTGAGCATTCATCTACCGAGCCCCTGGTCACCCTGATGTGACCCAGCCTCAGTCTCCTCTGCTTTCAGATTCTTCTCACCTTGAATCCAGGCTTGGATTCCAAGAGACACTTTTCATCTTCCCGGCAGTATCACTTCTTTGAGTCACGCCTTTGAAAACAACAAAGATTTCCGACACAACACCACTTGTCCCCTATGTACTTGGCTCCTCTGGGATAGGAAACACGGGCATCTCAGTAATCACAAGGGTGCTGGCCTTAGAACCTTCTATGTTCCAAAGGGTTTGCGTGAAATGATCTGCGTATAGCATGGTTTTTATTTTCCTGGCATTTGAAGTTTGTTGATATTGGGTGATTGAGAGTTAACTAGTGCTAGTCAATCGAGAGCCAGCAAGAACAGGAGCGGTGATAAAGAACTGCCTTGCTCAGTCACTCTCCTGACCTTATTCTCTTCAACTAAAAATCCATTATACGTCACATGTACTGTTGGTTTCCTATAAAATATTTGAAACATTGTTAGAACGCATGCCCCAGAGCCCTTTCTTTCTTGAACTAAATAAAAATAGGCCCACTCCACTCTATCAAACACTTTCTCGGGACTGCGATATAGTACTATGTTGAAATCGTTATCATTTCTGTCCTGCCAATGTAAGTGAGTGAGGGTGCATAGGTGGTTCTTTATAGATATTCTAGGAACAAAGCCTCCCAGATGTTTGTGCATCAGGAGAACAGTCACTCTCTTCCATCTATTAACAGGCACATTTGCCAGTATTTTTACATCAAAGTTCATGAGAGATGTAGGTCTGTCATTTGAGCACCTATGAGGATCCCTGTCTCATTTAGGAGTTAGGGAGATTTGTGCTTTATTGAATCCAACATTTCTGTTATTTTGTTTAATAGCTTCATGGAATACAGTAGGGAAATATTTGATTTAGAGGTTATTTTATAGAAATTGATAGAGCATCCATATGTTTCTTGGACTTTCCTGGAGGACATACATGTTATTGCTTCTTCAAATTCATCTTCTTTTATTCCTAAATCTAACTCATCAAGGAGCTCATGTAAGTATTAGCAAACATATTGCCTTCAGAAAATGTGTGTCTTTTAATTTATTTTATCAGGTTCTGCTGTGCAATGGTGTCTGTAGTAGCCAGCAAACTCATTTGTTCTATCCAGGGGTTTAACTGTAGTGCTCCTTGTGAGCTTCAAATTACTGCGATGGTAGTGTTTGCTTCTCTTAGTTTTAGGTGCAACGTGAGGAGTCTCCCTGCTTTATCTTCTTCTTCATAATGTGTCCCTCAAATACAAAGGTGTGTCTTCTCTGTAACTGATGTAAATAGAATGGCTAGTTAATTGCAATCTTGGATTGCCCTCTGAGGGTTATATACATTATTGCTGTTGAAATAAGTGTATTTGTCCTTCCAGGTTCTCTCGGCTGATTATTGAAATTTTTTGTTCCAGAGCTGTTCCTCATTAAGCCCCATCGCCCACAGAGTCTCAGTGAAGGTTTCTGTATTATAACTAAATTATAGGTAATCTTGAATGTGTTTGTCCTGTTCTTTTATTTTTGGGGCCGCCTATACAGTAGAACATTCATCCTCCAATTCTTTGATTTTGATTTCAACATTCGAATGTCTAGAGTTAACTGTATTGAGTCATCATCAAATATTCCTGCCATTATGATGGAGCTGTCATGCATCTTGGAATAATAATATTGTTTATTAAGAAGTAGCCTATTCTCGTCTCTTTTCCATGGGGACAAGTTAGAAAAGTGTAGTCTCTGTCTCTTGGGTGATATAAACGCCAAACAACTAATAAGAAAAGTTTGTGCATTAGGTCCTTAAGTATACCCATATACATGGTGTTTCTGAGATCCAGGCACATAGATCTGTCTAAATAAAGCTTAATGGTGTTTCTGACACACCGGCAGCTAGATTTGTATAAATGCATGTCAATGTTGAGTGAACTTTGTCTGTCAAAATTCAAGACGTAGACTATTCAGGTTTGGAAAAAAAAAATTTTGGTCACTGGGGTATAAATGAATCAAATAATTAAGGTACTGACCTGTACAGCTAGTTATGAGCTATCTTCTGAGTGAGACCAGCTTGTTAGTAATCTCACATGCAGATGTGTATCTATAAGGAGCACCAATGCTCTTTACTGTATGGTGCATAACATGGAGAGAATTAGTCATCTTCCTTTCCGCAGCCTGAAGATGATACCATTTTGTTGACCCAATCTTTTTCAGTGAGGTCAGATTTCTTAGATTAAAACAATATCTGATTTATTAGGCCAGTTTGAAGAAAGAGGTCAGACTGTTGATATTTATTGATTCCCTGGAGATAGATCTTTGTGGAGGTCATGGTGAAAGGGTGCCACTTATTCCACAGAGAAGTTCTTCATTGATGAGGAGCTTGGTATTGTCTCTGGGATAGAGTGCAATTATCAGAAATAGTGGCGATAATTACCATGGGTAAGAAATATCAAGCTGCCGAAGGTCAAGAATCAAGGGTTAAAAATCTGTTTAGTGTTTCTGATGCTATTAAACGACTTTCAGGTTTAGTTTTAAACAGGCATGTCTCCCTTTGCTTGTCTTGCTGTGCACTAAGACTAAGAGAGTAGTAACACTTGGTTAGGAGTATAGGAACTTAGTAGTTCCTCATCTGTGGAATTGTCATTCGCAGCGTTTAGTTACATTTGAGTGATAGTAAAGTAGTAGTATTGTTGGGAGACATGCTTAGTATTTTGAAGGCAATCTTGATTTGTCTCAGTCCTTTTACATACTTTTTTCCAGGTTGTCATCTTGAAAATTATCTCTTGGCTGTTTAGGGGTAAAAAGGGGTTGGTGAGTATCCATAGCACAAGGAAAATCCCCCTGTGCATTACGAGGAGAAGGTACAGAATAACCCTGATACAGCGTCTGAACATCCATGGGTCTACTATCAAGCTCCTGTACAAATTTGTACCACTCAGTAGGGTGTTATCTGCGTCTCTATCTGATTCAGGTATGCATCTATCTTCCAAATGGATTATTTGCCTCTTTAATAGTTCATCTCCTATGTCATGAGGATGCAAAAGATGTGTCTCAGGGATAACCAGTCTTTTTTATAATGGATCCATCCATTGTTTAAAGCTTGCCAGCTCTGAGTGCATTGGTTTTAGTTCTTTGTTCATGTCTGTTATGGCTACTTCTACTGCCGTCATTTTTCATCCTCCTTCAATAGCTACCGCTTTAAAGAATAAAAGTTGTCTTCCGGCCTTTCATCTTGACATATATAAATGTATTATGTGTTGTATTCAACTGTTCAGTTATAGACCTAGTAGATCACAAATATCATACTCTGTATTGTAGGTGACTAGATAGATAGAACTGAGTGCAGAGGCTTGCTTGAGATATGTTTAACAATGCACCACTATGCCCAGTGATATTATGGATTAAAAATGCCATAGCTTGTGTCAGCTGTGGGTGGTGGTCTAAAGCGTTGCGTGTTCTCTAGTTGTTGACTTAATATCCCAAATGGCCTCCCTCGCTGAGGAATCTGACTTCATCATTTGGAAACCAGCCTGACCCAAAATGGCAGCCATATACAGGAATGCTGTCGTCCTCACGGGGGTAACTTCAGGAGCTTGTGACCCAGACGCTTCTCCGCCGATGAGACATCATGGTATCTCGTCTAGTATGTGAGATCAAGTCATGCCCGCAGCTTAACCTAGACTCAGGTGTTCCTCCTTGGGAGGAGGCCTGCTGTGTCAGGACCCCCAGCATCATCACCTCTCTGTAATCATCTTCAGATATGTGTACACTCTGTGTTGGCTGTGCTTAAAGGTAAACAACCTTTACAACAAAACTTTTACAACGCACTACCATTACAACGCGGTCATTACAACGCAAACAATTACAACGCATTGCGCTGGGGAGCGCTCTAGGATAGGGAATAGGTTAATTTACTATCCAATAAACTTCCCTAGTGTCCACGGGGACTGGAGTTGGAATAGTAAATTAAACTATTCACTATCCAACACCCAAAAGCACTATGCGTTGTAATGGATTGCGCTGTAAAAACCGCGTTGTAAAGGCAGGCGTTGTAATAGGCTGCGTTGTAACATCATACATCCGTGCTTAAATGGTGTATCTCTCCTACTTATTGATCCCTAGCCTCCAAGTATGGAGAGGTTTGTATTAGTGGTTGTGTGTCACATTCTTGTTCTGCAGGGGAGTATGGTGGTGGAATGTTTCTCTTGGCTTGGTGAAATGGAACAGGTTTTAGCATACAGCCTGGGTTCAACAGATGATGATTTTAGTGGTGAATGTCATGATAGTGTCTTGAAAAGTTGTTGTGTAGTTCCTAGGTAGATTTCAACAAGTGTGCTAAAACGATGAATACAGGCAAGTATAAAAATACATGACAATAAAATGCGTACTCTTACGATGTGGCCCAAACTAGATGTACCTAAATGTACCTAGCATGTATTTATTTTATTATTATATTTAATTTTTTTAATTTGTATATCAGCGCACAGCTACTCAAGAGGGTTTCCCGGCGCTGAACAAGAACAGCAGAGAGGAAGAGCAGTCTATTGGCTGAATAGCCATGTTTTCAAAGATCTGCGGAATGAAAGAAGATTAGGTTGCAGACGGAGGGGCAATGGAAGGGTGTTCCATAGGGTGGGGCCCAGGTAAGCAAAAGAGCGCACACCCATACGAGAAAGCTTGATTTTAGGGATTCAAAATTTCTCTTGAGTGGAGGATCTAAGACTACGGGAGGGAACAGAAGGGCAAACTAAAAGTTGCAAATAGCTGGGCGACTGTGAATGCTTAATGCGGAACATGTAAGTTAGGGCTTTAAATTTGACCCGCTTTTCCACAGGCAGCCAGTGGAGGTCAGCCAGCTGTCCGGCTGTAAGAGTAAGTTTGGGGGCACGGCAGAGTGGTCTAGCCGCGGAGTTTTGAACTCGTTGTAGTTTTCGTATGACCTCTTTGTTAACGCCCAGGTAGAGTATGTTCCCATAGTCCAGCCTAGAAGTGACAAGGGCTTGGACTACGGTACGCTGGGCGTGAGATGGGAGCATCCACACAATCTTACTCAGCCATTTCAGGATGGTAAAACATGTGGCAGCAAACTTAGTGGCTTGCAGTCGCATGGAGAGAGAGTCATCCACAGTGAAGCCCAGGTTACGCATGTGGGTGGACGGCTGAGGGAGTGGGCCCATCTCAGGTGGCCAATGTTGGGGGCCCTGGAGGTCTCGATCTTTACCCAGGAGCAGGACCTCAGTCTTATGGCCATTGAGCTTTAAAAAATTGGCCTTCATCCAGGTCACAACTTTACAGAGGCCAGAGCTAAGAACAGAGGGCTAGGTGGAATCACCTGCTGAAAGAGAAAAGAGAATCGGGGTATCGTCTGCGTAGGAAAAAAGCGACAGACCGGACTCCTCTACCATGACCGCCAGAGGTTTAACATAAATGTTCAATAATAGAGGACTGAGGATCGAGTCCTGGGGGACTCCATAAGGGGAAGGATGAATCTTTGATTTAGATGTGGTGGAAAAGACCTGGAAGGTACGACCAGTGAGAAAAGAGCTAAGCCAGTTTAAGGCTGCCCCAGTGATACCCAATGATTGCAGGGCTTTTATTTTCTTTTTTTTTTTTTTTCTTTTAACATTTTGCTACTTTGTCTGGGGTATAATAAAGTGAAATAAATGTTTTATAAAATTGTGCTTGGAGTTTCATGGACATTAGGGTTGATATTGACAACTCTAAGGCTTCCAGGGAGGTTCGAGGAGAGATGCCAAGTCTACTCTGCCATGCCACCATATGTTTCTCCAAATCGTCTGGCATTAGTAAATGAAGCCCTTCATAAATCTCGCCAATTTTAGGGGTTTTTATAGAAAGTAATTTGTCCATAGTTTGCCACGGTTGGAATTTAATGCGACTTCCCCCTTTCTTTAAAATAAAATCCCGCACTTGGAGGTATTTAAAGAAATCTCTATTAGATAGTTTGAATTCAGTTTTTAGTTCCTCAAACGACTTTATACCATTCACAGAGAAAAAGCACCCGAGTTGTTTTATCCCCAGTACGGCCCATCTATTCAAAACTAAATCTTGAAATATTTCCGGGAGATCCAAATTCTGTGTTATAGGTGTATAAAAAGAATACCGGCCTAACCCAACTAATTTTTTGACATTCCGCCATACTTTAATGGTGCTAGAAATAGTCTTGAATTTCACCTTTTTAAAGTAATCATCGTTTAAGTGCCACCATAAACAACCTGCACAGCCGTCTCCCAGAATAAGTTCTTGTGGGGTGGGAATATTATGGACGTCTATGTCTCCTTTTAGAAGATATACGCTGTATCTCAGCACTGTTGCCCAATAATACAGTTTAAAGTTTGGTAATGTCAATCCCCCCGATATCTAGGTATAGTAAGCCACCTAAGTGCTTTTCGTGAATTGTGATATCCCCATATAAATCGTGAAAACAAATTATCCATATTTTTAAAAACTGTTTGGGAAAATTCAAGGTTAATTGAACGAAAATAATTGAGGAACTTCGGGAAGAATAGCATTTTGACGACATTAACTCTCGCCCCAATAGTAAGCTGTAGATTATGAAGGCGCTATAGTTCGTTCTTGGTGCGACTTATGAGAGGGTTTAGATTATCGTCAACTATGTTTGTGATATTAGCATCAATACTCACGCCTAGGTAAATTGCTTTATTAATTATTCTTGGGTCTTGCATCGTAATTTTGTTATTTATAATGATCTGGGTTTTACTACTGTTTAGTTTATAGCCCGAAACTTTACAAAAAGCATGGGCTTCTCGTTCTATCCACTTAATGGCATTATTGGGGTCACCTGTGATAATAGCTATATCGTCAGCATATGCTAGGCATTTAGTTTCTACGTTACGGGCTTGAATTGAGGGAATTGAGTTGTTATTTTCCAAATTGTTAATAAACACATCAATATAGATAGCAAAGAGGAGGGGCGAGCAAGGGCAGCCCAGTCTTGTACCCCGCGTAATGGTGAAACTTTCAGATAAAGCCCCATTGATTAAAATGTGGGCACTGGGGTTTACATAGAGCTGTTGGACTGCTGTTAAATAGTGTCCGCCAATCCCACATTTTGATAGGGCCGCCCAAAGGAATTTCCAGGAGACCCTATCAAACGCTTTCTCCGCGTCGAGCAGTATGAGGGCCATAGGGTCTCCTGTCACCCCTGTATAATCAAAAAGGGAAATAACCCTTTGAATATGATCGGTCGTGGACCTTCCTGGGACAAAGCCATGTTGTCTTTCTGATACGATATTGTGAATTACGGGTGCCAATCAATCTGCCAATATTTTTGAGTACATTTTAGAGTCCCCGTTAATCAGTGTGATTGGTCGATATGAGCCCAATTCTTTCTCATCTTTGTTTTTTTAGGAAATACTATAATCTTGGCAATGGACCATGACCTAGGCGGGTTCCCCCCAGAGAAGATATTTTGGAAGAGGGGAGTTATAATATTCTCAAGTTGAGGGGCAAATGTAAGATAAAAATCGGTTGGAATTCCGTCCATGCCTGCTGCCTTTCCGGTAGCCAGGCCCTTAATTGCTAAGAGCATTTCGTCATAGGTGATTGAACCATCTAAAATCTCCTCATCAGTAGTTTCCAGGTGTGGCGGGGTAAATGATTCCAAGTACATATTGGGATCACCACATTCGGTATTATCGTCGTGGTAGAGGTTCTTATAGAAGTTTTGAAAAGATGTTCTTATTTCAGATGGATCTGATCTTAGGCCTAAATCCGGGTCCCTGATTTCTTTAATTAGAGCAAAAGATGTCTCTTCGCAGGTTCTGACAGCTAGTTGGTGGCCCATTTTTCCCCCAAGCTCGTAGATTTTACCCTTGTTGATATTAGCTTTAATAGCTGCTCTATCAGTTAAAATTGACAAGATTTTATTCTTAACAATAGCCACTTTGCGCTGGATTAGCTTCCTGTATCGTTTTAATAAGTCCTTCTTCTGCTTTACATAGATCTTCTTCTAGTGAGATTATTTTTATTTTTTCGGTTTTATTGTGATGAAAGGAGAATTTCATTGTTTCGCCCCGAACCCCGGCCTTCAGAGTGTCCCAGACAATGTCGATAGGGGTAGACCCGATATTATCTGAAATGAAAGCGGGGATCCAGGTTCTCATATGTAAATTATATGCTTTATTATATAGTAAAGCTCTTTCGAAAGTCCATATATTTGTGTTAGATTTTACAGGACCCTTCATTAGGTTAAGCTTGAGCGGGTTGTGGTCTGACAAAATTCTAGGCAGTTTATTAATTAGACATGTAGAGCGCAAGCTATTTGAAAGAAGCAGATAGTCTAGTCTTACATGTTTAAGTGTGGAAATAAATAATAGGTATAACCAGGGTCGCCCGGATGATCCATGGCCCAGCCACCTAGAAGGCCGTGTTGTAAACATAGATCTTTAAGAGCAAAAAAAACCTTTGGTTTCCTGCTTTGATAAATAAACCCAGGATCTGTGGACCAATTACAGGGTAGATGAATATTAAAATCTCCACAGAGAATCAAAGGAAGGGGCCAGTGAAATAGCTTGTTAGACACCTTAATCAGTACCTCTGGATCGTCAATAATATCCGCATATATTGTACATATCGTAAATTTGCTTGCCGCGTTATTGAAATGGCATTCTGTAATTGCAAATCTACCTAAAGTATCCGCTTTTGATTGGGGAAATTGTAGCCCCCCATCCTTTGCTAAAATTGCGACCCCCCTGGTACGTGTCCCCTGTGATGTAGCTGCAATAAGTCGGTATCCTAAAGATTTTAGTAGATATTGTTGCGACCCTTCAATATGTGTCTCTTGGAGACATATGATATTCGGCCCTGAAGTTCTTAGACCTTCTGCGATTTTTTGTCTTTTTTTAATATCATTGAGGCCGCATATGTTCCTTGACAATATGCTGATTCTAGCCATAAGAGTTTTTCTTATAGACTCTGATAAATAAACCCCCTGCTTTGTTAATTCTTTCTATATTGCTAAGGTTAATATACTCCATGTATATCATAAGGGTAAATGTTTTTTTTTATTTTTAATTTTTTTTACCTTTGTTCTCCTTCCTCCCTTCCTTTCCCCCATCCTGTTCTGCCCCCCCTACCGAGTTGTCCCTGCTCACTCAGCCCCCTCTTCCCACCCCCCATCCCCCTTTCCATCCAATGAGGCATCCCAGGTGCGTTGGTACCCGGGTGTGGGTGTCCGTATGATCCGCCCACGTTAGCACCCTTTCCCCGTCCTAACCCTGTGTTTCTAAAATGTAATAGTTAAGCTTTAAGTGGTTGTGTAATTAACAAATTCAACAATTGTTACATTTATCAACTCCCGTGCGCTGTTTCTCCCCCAGATGTACTTATGTTAAAGTCACAGGATTCACAATACTCATTGTGCGTTATCAGTCTATATTTGGACTTGAGCTAGTTTTTCCAGACTTCCTTGCCCCAACTTCTGTTATTTCTCTCAAGTAATCTTGGGCTTGAACCTCGCTAGTGAAGCTTCGCGTTTTTCCTTTATATATGATTTTCAGTCTCGCGGGGTTCTGGAGATAGACAGAAGCGCCACGTTTTTCAAATGGCTTAAACAGTTGATGCATCCTCCATCTTCTTTCAACCGTCGGATGTGCAAAATCCGGCCTTACAAAAAATGTAAATCCTTTGGGTACCCTCTGACTAGTTGGTCTTGCGATATCATAAATGGCTTCTCTGAGGAGAAAGTTTCCAAAATTGATTAACATAGCCCTCGGATATTGCGGTGTCTTCTGGGGATGTTTGGGCAGCATCAAGGGAAATCGGTGGACCCGTTGTACCTCCTTGTCCATATCCCAAGCATCAAGTTCAGGAAATGCAGTTTTTAGGAGGCCAATCATAGATCCTCTTGCTTCATTTCCCTCAAAACCTTCCGGAATTCCCAAAAATCTCAGATTATTCCTTCTGGATCTATTTTCCGTGTCCTCCACTTTTAGCATCAGATCCCTTATGATTCCATCGTGTTCTTTTTCTTTCTTGAGAAGTTCAGTAACATCTGTTTCCAAATATTCGGTACGGGTTTCTACCGAAGCCATTCTTTCAGAAATTTCTAAACAAGTGTTGCCAACTTTCTTAATTGCACCTTGTAATTTTACTATGGCCGCATGGTTTCTCTGACTGTCTTTTTTCACAGCAGCATGGAAATTTTTGATAGAGCTTAAGACTTCGCTCAATGATGGTTCAGGTA
Source organism: Lissotriton helveticus (assembly GCF_964261635.1). Taxonomy (NCBI): domain Eukaryota; kingdom Metazoa; phylum Chordata; class Amphibia; order Caudata; family Salamandridae; genus Lissotriton; species Lissotriton helveticus. The sequence goes on along the minus strand of NC_136057.1, from coordinate 794,020,797 downwards.
AAATACGTGGACTTCCCTTCGGCTTCCGAGTTCTTCCCTCTCTTTCCTGCATGTTGTGATGTTCTTCAATTGATTTGCCCGTATTTCTCTCGGATGGGCTTTTCCGTGACTGTTTTGTTATTGTTTTTTTAGCGTGATCGGTGTTAATGCCTGGATCGGTGGTCTCTTCGGCTGTATAACTTCCTTGGCGTTTTATCCTCCTTTTTGCCAGATGTTTCTTTGATTTTACGCTATGTCCGGTTTTGTCAGATCTACGAGAGTCGTAGGAACCTTGCCCATCATGCGTTTCTTCGTTAGGTAAATCTACATTGCTCTCCGAGCTCTCTGTCAGATTACTTGATTCACTAGAAACGGACATCCCAGTCTCGTAGATATCTGAGTTCGATTCCTTCTCAGTAGCTAAAGTATTTAGCGGTGACTGGTGGTTCTCTGGCAATAATGCATAATTTTGTATTTCTGATGTTCCGGTAGGCTCTATGTTATCCACTACCCTTGATAATGATGATTTAACCTCAGCGGGTATTTTTTTTAAATCACTCATGTTGTATTTATCATTTGTCTCGGAGTTTACATTAGTTGTTGATTTGTTTTAACTTTCTTTTGGCAATGGGCTGAAGATTTCAGATATACTAGGCTGAGAAATTGATGACATTGATGTTATGCCTGTGGCTTTTGCTGAAGATTTCAGATTTTTTATGGCCTGTAACCGTTGCGCTTTTTTGGCCCGTAAGGCTATTTCTGTGGTGTCTGCCGGTTCACTACTCTTATCATCTGTGTTTTCTTTCTGTTTAGTTCTGGCTTTATCCTTTTCTTTTTGTAAGTTTTTCTTAACTCGCTCTGGGCGTTCAAGTGTTTCCTGCCCTGAGTTTCTTTCAGTGTTGGACTCGGCGTTGTTTTCCTTAGCTTTGGCACCTCTAGTGTCCGGTCCCTGCCCCATGTATGTATTCCTGTTTTTTTTTCTTGGAGAAACAGGTACGTTCTGGGTATGGGAGTTTCCATGGTTGGCAATGGTGCCATGAGAGCTTAGGGCTTTGATTTTTTGGGTTTCCCCATTTTCTGGATGATCGAGCCTTAGGGTGCTGGACACTGATGTACCTACAATGCCATCTACATTATCTTTCTCCATTCCAAGGGGGCGTGTTCCGGGGGATTCAACCATCATCAACCCCATTTGCCCTTCTATTCCAGGATTTCCATAGCTCCCATCACTACAGGCCATGCTCTGGAATTGGGAATGTACGAGGGTATTTGTGCATTCAGTGCACCCAGCTGAATCTCCAAGCATTGACGCTAAATCTGAATATTGCTCGAATCTCAGCTTGGGTCTTTTTTTCGCTGTCGTATTCTCTAAAGCCACTTTTTCTACAACCCCTATTGAAGCTGCTACTGTACTTGAGGTTGATTCAATATCCGCGGCTGCCCTGGCACCCTTTACTTCCCGAATGTCTTGTAGGCGATAAAGAGTCCGGTCTGACTTTATTTTAGATTTCTTAACCTCATAGATAGTGCAGGAGATCAAGAATATGTGTCTTTCAGACCCCCTCCAAAGGTAGCTTTGCACCATGCACTCTTTGTGCGCCTTATGTTTTTTTTAGCTCTTTACTTTTAAGTTCAGAGTTTGTCTTCTTCTTCCCCTTCTGCTGCTGCTTCGGGTTTATTATTAGTTCTTCCCCCTGAGTTACACAGCACTGTCTCATGCAGTCTCCTTTGCTATATCTTAGTTTCTGCCTCAGACTCTGCATCTGCATCTGCCTCTGCCAGACAGCTCCCATGTATAGCATTCGTCACCAGCAATTGGTCTCGTAGTTTCTGCAGCAGTTACTGTTACCCAATCAGAGAGCACGCTCACTCCCAATGCGTGATAATTATGTGCCTACGTTGTGTCAGCAGATGACGTGCTGACGGGCAGACAGGCAGTGAGTGACAGCAACGAGTAATGAGCGGTGTGCGGTGTGCCCAACCCACTGGGGGGGCCTGGAGGATTGAAAATCAAGGATTAGGGTTTTAATGAGTACGGTATGAGAAACCGTATCAAAGGCCGCACTGAGGTCAAGTAGAATGAAGACCATGGTTTCGCCTGCGTCAATCTTATGACGCAGCATTTCTGTCACTCCAAGGAGAGTGGACAATGTAGAATAACCAGACCGGAATCCGGACTGGGAAGGGTGCAAGAGCCCATTTGTTTCAATGAACTTAGATAGATGTCCATTGATATGTCTCTCCAGGATCTTGGAGAGAGAAGGCAGGAGTGAAATAGGGCGGAAATTGGAAGGAAGAGAGGAGTCTGCATTAGCCTTTTTTAATAATGGGACAATCATGGCATGCTTCCAGTCGGGGGAACAGTAGAGTTCGTAAGAGATGAGTTGAACAATTGAAGAATATGATCAAGAGAAGGTGAATCTATTTGTCGCAAAATAGTAATGGGCAATAGATCACAGGGGGAGCCATATTTAATTTTGCTAAGATGTTGAGAGAGAGAATTTATGTCCAAGAGTGGCCAGGAGTCAAGATTAATTGTTGTCTGTGTAGGAACAGAACGATTATCAGACGCTAAGGAAGAGCAGATAGCGGGCTCAGCAAAGGAACTGACAGGGGAGGTGGCAACGCTAGCCACGGCCGAATATATGGTGTCTACTTTTTTAATAAAGAATTGAGCAAGCTCTTCACATTGTGTGGTATTGAAAATAGGAGCTGGTGGCAGGGTAGTAGCGCCCGATAAATCCTTGACAAGATTGAATAGGGTTTTAGCACAGTTGTTCGCCTGCGTGATAAACAAGGAGACATAGTTGGCGTGTGCAACCCTGCAATGGGAATGGTAAGAACGCTGAATGGTAAGAACGCTTAATGGTAAGATAAGCAAGTTTAGCTTCAGATGAATACGTTTTTCGCCATCGACGTTCAGAGGTTTTACAGTTAGTTTTCTCCCTTTTTAGATCATGATTGAACCAGGGAGCAGGGGGACGGTGGTTGTTTGACTTTTTGGTCAAAGGTGGAAGGCAGATATCAAGGGCAGTCTGTATCCAGTTGCAAAATGCGAACAAATCCAAAGTAAGATTATTATGGGGTTTAGGGACATTATTAGACAGCAATAAGTTAAACTTCGTCATGTCTAGATTTTTCCAATTCCTGAAGGGTACAGCCTTGGGGCTACAATTTGTAGGTGCGAGGTGGGGGGCAACTACATTAAAGCCCACTAAAAAGTGATCAGTCCAACTTAGTGGAATGGCCGCTAGGCAATGTAAAGAAGGCAAATTTGAGAGAATAGGGTCAAGAAGATGGCCAGTTTTGTGTGTGGGCCCCCAGTTTTGAAGTAAGATGTTCAAAGCTGCTAAGTCGGAAACCAAGGTGCTACCAATTGTGCAGTTGGGATCCTATAAATGGAGATTGAGATCACCAATGATTGTAAAATTAGCTGAATATAACAGATGCGGGGCGACAAAGTCAGGGAAATTTGAAGCCCATGAACCAGCAGGGCCTGGAGGGGGATACACCAGCAGACCAGACAGAGTGAACTGTGGTGTCAGAGTCAGTTTAAAATATGCAGCTTCACAGTCAGGAATTTATAGTTCATTAAATTTGCAGCAGAATTTTTATTTTTTAAATAATAGCAATTCCTCCGCCCACCCTGTCTCCCCTATCTTTTTTTACAATCACATAGTTAGGGGGCAGGGCGCTGGCCACATCAGTTCCGGAATAACTGTTGAGCCATGTCTCCGTTAAGAAGATGGCATCGGGTTGGAGATCCACCAAGAGATCAAAGATGTCTGCCTGATGTTTAGGGAGGGATTGACAATTAATGCTAAAAAATAGGAAATTATTTGGGGGAGCTGGCTTACATTTCTTGGCTAATTGGATAGGCGTGTAGGCGAAAGTGCTGGATGTAGTAGTGTGACTAAAATCATTGGGGAAGGTGTTAAGAATAAAGTTACAATCTGGGCAGACTGAGGTGTTGGTGTTAGCATCCCAGCAGACGCACATTGATTGGGGGTAAGTGCGGAGATTGAGTAGCTGAGTAGAGGAGAACTTGATTTTGGTATTGTTTATATACCCAAAGTGTTACCCTAAGGGGTTCTACCTTGCTGTGTTATGTCATACTTAGGATGTCGGAAGGAATGACCCTTATACACAGTTATTATGCAGGAGATGGTTGTACCGCTGAGTTTCCAAGAATCCTCATTCATAATGGATGAGGCTAGTTTTCTGGGAAAACCCTACCTCCTGTAATCAGTACCGTAAATATGTAAAAGGTCAGTCCCAAGAACTGTTATGTAGTGCAATGGTAGGGGAGAATATAGATGAAAGGGTAGATGACTACCTGAGCCTATATTGGGGTACCTATATGAAACATAACACCCTCTCCTCTTCTCACTGGATGACATACTAAAAATTTAAACACATTTGTAGGCGTTGTATGCAAAGAATGTAATAAATCCATAAAACCAATATTCAAAGATGTAAAAATTCTTCAAAATGCTAAGATAATAGTTTAAGCGATAGAAGTCTGTACTAGCATATATAGTTTGAACACCTCTGAGTGACTGAAAGCCATGGAGCTCAGCAAAAAGTGTCTATTGTTTAAAATTCCAAACTTGGTTGTTTTTGAAAAAGCTGAATTTTTCCCAGCACCCAATGAGCCAAATGGTTATGTGTCCTGGATAGAAGACGCAACATCACTGTTGCCTGCAATCTCAGATAAAGATTTCTGCAACACCTCGCAGATCAGGTCAATGGAGCACAATTGTTCCTCTGTATTCTTCACAGCCACTGCTGGGGAAGCCTGTGTGACATCCAAGTCCTGAGTATTTGTTGAAGAGTCGGTATCTGTTCCTGCAGGAACTGAAGCATCCTGTTTTGGCTCTAAGAGTGCAGACATCAACATTGGAATACGCTGAGGATCCAGCAGAAGATGGGTGGTTAATGGGTCCAGTAAAGCGTCACTGTCCAGTGGCGCAACTGATGGAAGCGTTACTTGTCTGCAGAACAGGCATCGGAAGACATGCAGAATACAGTAGATCCAGACTGGTCTAAATGATAGGAGCCAAGATTCACTTAGTTCGCGAAGCTGAGGTGTGCCCAGATGGAGTACTATGCAATCCCGGTATCGGTGCTCCAAGAGCGTTTTTTTCATTTCCTTGGTGACTGGGACGTCCATTGCATAGCAGAAAAATGACAATCGGGATACCTGCTATGAGGAACAGGCAAGCAAAAGCCTTCCAAAAATGCTTCCAAACACAAAGTGTATGAAGTTGGGAATAACTCCAAAGATTGTCTGAAAGGTGCTTAACAGTCCAGATATGTTAATGATACGTTGTACTGATACTGTGAAAAGGAAAGGGCAGTTTGTTCGAACTAGTGCCAGTATCTCAGCTGAGGACCTTGCGACCTGAAGATCATAAGTCACTCTGGCAGAGGTTAAGGGCACGGTTTTCTGTAAAAGCATGGTTTAATTAGACTCAGAGTATCAAATCATATAAAGGAAACATTTAATGGAGGCCATAACGGTGCCTCCCTGACTGTATGGGTCGTGGAAACCATACTTGTATACAGCAAGTGACCCTGGAACTTACAGTGACAAGATATGCGATGCCTGGGAGCATCCCACAACAACCTTGATCATTCAGCATCAAGTAACTCTCATTTGAAAGTAACTTGAACACCGGATTAATCACGGCAGCTGGGGACCCTTTCAAGTGACAGGATAAGTTAGCAACTGATGCATTACAGGCCCATGAAGCATGCTATCCTGGCATAACAGAGATCCACTTAAAGCGTTCTTGCAGTTCGTACCTCTTTGAAACACTTCCATGTCCCCACTCCTCCATTGAAATCTGTATGGCAATCCCAAGATTCCTTGATGAATTCCCTACCCATCACTCTATATATGCCCACCTGTTGTTGTTCTAGGCAATACTGAAACTGTAAAGTTGTGACCGATAATGTTATATGGCCATGAATTAACTATTCTGCGGATGGAGACTCTCCCACAGTAAAAGGTAATTGGTCTAGTTTTTCAATAAGCAGCATTGTATATTTTACTTACCTTTGTGCCATTGTTATCTGCTTCTTAGTTAGATTGTATGCAGAAAATAGGGATGTGCTTTTGATAAATCGCCAAGGCACATAACACAGCGCGCAATGAATGCAGCTTCCACCTTAATAACATAACAGAACGTAGTTGAAATTGTCCTTGTTGTAGTATGGACAAGTCCTGCTCTAGTATATCTATAGCTGAAGATACAATGTTGCCCATTGAATAAATCCTGGATGTTATGGTAGTCATACCATTATCGACTACAGCTAATGCTTTCTCTAGGTTAATCCTATCGATTTCCCTGAGTCTCTCTGCTGCTTCTTGTTGAAAGATTTTCCAGATTTCAATATAAACAGCATATATGAAATGTTTCTGACGTGGCTTTCGGGGGCCTAATGGAAAATCCATGAGATCCACCTCATCTGCTGGTAATGCTCGATCTATCGGCGGCCTTTGATACCGTCCCCCACATGGGTCTCCTTACTAGACTTAGTGAGATCGGTCTGCGGGGGATGGTGTTCAGATGGTTTAAATCTTTCCTAGCTGGTTGGTGTCAAACGGTCTGGGCCCCCCTTCTCTGCCGTGGTGCCGCCACTTGAGGTGGGAGTCCCTCAGGGCTCCATTTTGAGCCCGACTCTTTTTAATATCTTCATGACCCCTCTGGCGGCACTGGTGGAGTCATTTGGTGCCCAGATCGTGTCTTACGCCGACGACACTCAGCTCCTTTTCACTTGTGGAAAGGGGTTTGATTTTGATGGGGAGAACATTAGAGGCTGCCTGGGGGCCGTGTTTAAGTGGTTCCAGCAAAACTGCCTGAAATGCAACTCGGATAAATCCGAGCTGCTCTTTTTTGGCTGTGGGTCTGATCCTAGTTGGCAGTCCTGGTGGCCTGGGGATATGTTTTCACCGTCGGATGCATCCACGACGGCCAATAACCTTGGAGTAAAGATCGATAATGTCCCAGATTCTTGGCCTAGCAGGGAAATGTTTTGGCCTTCTTAAGATGCTGCAAAAATTTCTCCCTCTGCTCACGCTGGCACACAGGAAAATTACAGTGCAGGCTCTGATTGGGTCGCGCCTGGATTATGCCAATGGCCTGTACCTTGGACTGCCAGAATATCTTCTCCAACGCCTGCAAATAGTTCAGAACTCGGCTGCGCGCGCCATTTTTGGCCTACATCGGAGAACCAGAGCTTCTGACCTCTTGCAGACTCTTCATTGGCTGCCCATTCGAAAACGTATTGTTTTCAAGGCACTTACTCTGGCCTTCAAAGCTCTTCATAATTCCGGAGTCAAATACATTCAAAAGCGGCTGGCTTTCTATCAGCCCTCTAGATCCCTGAGGTCAGAGTCGCTGGCCCTGGCGTCGGTTCCGATCATAAGAAGAGTACGGATTGGCGGCCGGTCTTTTAAGCGCCTGGCTTCTCAGTTGTGGAACACCCTGCCTGTCACCCTTCGCAGGAACGCTAACTTGTTGGCTTTTAGGAAGCATTTAAAATCCTGGCTGTTTGTTCAGTAGCGCCCGCCCCCCCTCTTTCCGCTCCCCTGTCCGTGTTAGGTCTGAAGCACCGGGACACTCCTCGGAGTAGCTGAGCGCTATATAAAACACCCCCTAACATTAACATTAACATCTGTGAGTAAGTATAAGTGCTGTTTCACTTCGGACAGCGTTGTGGTTTTTGGCCAATCAAGGCCCAACTCCCAACTCTGTATGATGTCACCACCCCCAGATGTTCTCTTGGTACATAGCGTTGGTCCGGCCTAAGGGTACTAAACCCTTCGGTTGCACCCTTGAATCTTGATTGAAATGTGTTTGTGTCTTTGGGCCAAACTAACCTTTACCTTCCAATTGGGGACTGAAGGATTGAACTGCATGATGTCTTCTATTGTATCCCCTCCACATGATGTAAAAGTAATGTGTGACGGTGTGGGAATCCGAGGTGTGTTCAAATCCGTGTTCTTGGCTAGTCCAGGACAGGAAGTCTGTTGCACAGTTTCATTCAGAAATATTAACCGCTGATGAATAAGGCATACTCTAAGTACTTCTGTTCCCTGAATGTGCCATTCCTTTGAACATGAGACTGATTTTATGTCTATAGTGTCTTTCTATAAGTTGAAACCCTGTTCAGACAGCTGGGAAATAAAGGATGCAGAGTAAATCTAAGTGGTGTTAGCTAGCATATTGTTCTGTGCAGTTGTAGGTGCAACCATACAGTCATATGATGTTGGGTCTTTTTCGAACTACCTTTTAGTGGTGTTGGGCAATGTTCCCATTGGTGGTATGTGAAAACATTACTTGGGATACTGGATTTGTGTAAAAAGTGATGACCATAATGATGGTAACAGTACATAATTTTATAGTCTGATGTATCTTCTAACATTTCAATGCTTGAAAATGCAGCGGATTTTCCTAAATCAGACAACATATTATTTAGAGTTTCAGAATCCCAATCGTCAGAAAATGCACTGGAGGTAATGATATCATTAATAGAAATTTTAAATACATGTGGTATTTCCAAGAGCTCAGTGGGACCAGAACATCATAATCAACCTTGTCCCAAACTATAACATCAGGAATTGGAACAGCTGTAATGTTCACGAAGGACAGGTCTCTTTCTTCACGATGGGAAGATGTATGAGGTTTTTGGACCAAATTCACATTTGATACTGCAGAGCGTTCTAGAAGAAAGTTTTCATTCATGAGTAAGCAAAAGATAGTCACTAGGCCAATCCAGAACAGAGAAAACAGAATTCCAGGTATTCCCCAGAGCTGGAACCAAAGTGATACTAGGTAAGCCTTTTTTAGAAAAGTGTAGAATTCATCAAGTTGTTGCTTACGGGAAACTGGAGCTGGCATTGTGTCAGGGTCACTGGGATCCAAAGAGTAGGTATAAAATCAATTAAGTTGCCATATGCATTTCATTCTATCTTTGATAGCTCTGCAGGTTTTGTTGAACTGGCAGACGTCACTTGTAGAGGCATATTGATGTAGATATCGGTGGTAGGCTGAATTGAAATGTGTCTTTCATTTGTGTTTTGAAGTTCTGTTTCCAGAGGAACGAGTTCCATTTCATTGTTGGAAATTCCATTACTTGGTATTGGTGACTCTGCAAATGTTATGAGTCTTTCTGTCTGAAAATCCTGTATGGTTGCGAGAGGAGAACTTCGGCTACCCAGGTGCCCATGAGGCCTACTATTCAGCATCGGCCACATGGCGTGGTTTGATCAGATAAAGGAGATGAATCTCTTTTGTTTTTTGCCGGCAGAAGAAGACTGTTCTTGTCCCTTCGACAGCCAAGACAGGGAATTGCTTTCTGAATGATCGCTCAAATTCTGTCTTGTCCACAATCTTTTCTCAGACCAGATCCCCGACTTTTGGGATCCAGGCAGGTCTTGCCATGACTGATTCGACTTACCCCGTGGCGGTGCGTTTTACTTACACCTTGCTTTGTAGTGCCCAGAATTCATTGAGATCCTGTCAAACAGCCAAACTTTTATTGATGGCAAAAAAAAATTGTCCGCCACTGTGCTCTCACAATCAAGATTAGGTACCAACATTCTTGTCCTAGTAAGGAGTGACACCTCCTAGGGAACTTCTTGGCATATTGTTAAGGGCTCTTTAGACTCAGTATAAGTGATTGACCCAACTACCACCCAAACCTAATACCCTTGCTGTTAAAGATTGCTTTAAGTCTCAATTGTTTTTCTCCACAACAGTATTTCCCTTGGGATGGTACAGAGAGAAGTACCGCAATGCTACACCCAAACTTCCATTGGCTTCCTTGTAAGCCCTAGAGCTAAACACGTGGCCATGGTCAGAATGTATTGTGCCAACTGCTTATGTCACTTTAAAGACTCGCAGATCTTTTATAACAGTTTGAGTGTCAACCAAGCACTGAGGCCATACCTATAGGAATCAAGAGCATGAATCCACTGCCACCAAGATATATTTGCAAGCCCCATCTGATTGTAGGGGGCCGCAGTGGTCCAAATAGCCACAAGTGAGTGGTCTGTCTAATATAAGTAATGGCGTCTGCGCTGGATGTGCTACGGTGGAACCCTTCATCTGCTGACAGATGTCGTAATTTAGGACAACATTATTTGTCAGCTTAGTTAATCCTGGCCACCAATAGCGTTGTTTCAATAAAGCAACCGTCGCAGTAATGTCCCTATCCCCCACTCCTGGAGTTTGAGCTTAGAGAACGTTATTTGCATCTACTAGTAGGAGTACTTGAGTGGAAATCATTTCAGTAAGGCTGTGCTGTTTTCGCTTGAAAATCCCATACCAATCTAGAAAAAAGAGTGGAATTTGGTATATTATTTGACAACAAAGCAACAAAAATCCAATCAGTAGAACCAGAGCTATGCAAATCAAAGATTTAAGGCATGTATAGCGCTTAAAAGCACAAAGCGCCTCTCATGGTTATCTGACCATGCAAGAACGGGTGACAATCACAAGTTCAGGTCGACCAAATGGAATGCGGGCGGATATAGTGACCAGGTTATTCCACTGAAAAAGTTACCTTCTCAATTCCAGCATGAAGAGTTTCAGTCATGGTGGAGGAGGCAACGAGGAGTCGGGAGAGTGTTGATGGTGGTTGGTGCTCTAGTAAGAACAGCAGACCGGGTGTCATAGATGGACGTTGCTGAAGATTTGAGCTGTCTGTCACTGGGGGCAGTTGATGCTGTAGCATGACGTGCAGATCTTGTATTGGCAGTTGTCACTGATGGTCACTGTAGCACATGGATTCAGGCTCACCAGAGCTTCACGTTGGCATGGGGCACGAGTGGCAAGATCTTTGTGCAAACGGGCCAGTGTGCAGTTGCAAAAAGCCCAACATTCCAAGATTTATAATTTTTTCAAGAAGGAGCTCAAATTATGTCATATCCACGGTCCAGGACCTGAGCGATACATCTTGGGGATTTGGAACACATTACAGCAGAGGACAGAAGTACTCAGTCACTTCCAATTACAGCTTCAGGCAGCAGGTTAGCTGGGAAGTTGCATGAAGTCTGTGTGGAGCTTGTTGTGGTTCTGTTGCTCAGAACTGGAGGTCTGTCAGCTGACCCTTGGAGTTACTTCAGCCTCAACTCAAGTCTGCAGGTGCAGTCTTTCATCTCAGCAAGCAGGATAGGCCTCAAGAAACAGAGCAGCAGAGCCTTCTTCTTCTGCAGTGTCCACAGGGCCAGAAGAGTACAGAATATTGGGTCTGAGGGTCCACTTTTAATACCTTGTGCTCACTTTAATGTGGGAGAAGCTTCTGGAGTGTCCCCAAAAGAAGTGTCTGGAAATTCCTGCCTCTCTGCCCTGGCCCCAATCTGTGTGCACAATAAGCTAGTGTGAAGTCCTTTGTGAGTGAACTAGGCCAATGCCTTGAAAGTGGAAATGTAGTAGGTGAAAGCTTTGCCACCCTCATTAAGCAATGATGACACCTGCCAACACCAAGACCGTCTATTATGATGCTCTCTGGGAGGATTACACAACGGCCAACTAAACCTAGTCATGTAACTGAAGAAAAGACTGCAGGCCCCAAATGGATAGGGCAAGAAAATGTCAACTTTCCTCAAAAGGCACATTTCTAAGATCTGTGACTTAACATATGCCAGATTTCTAAATTACAATTCCTCAGACACCAAACATGACATGTCTACCTGATCCTACACAAATGTGTCACTTAATAACTGTAATAAGTACTTTATTTTACCAGGTTGAAATAGCAGTTTAAAATTGCACACACATGCTGCATTGGCAGGCCTCGGACATGTTTTCAAAGTCTACTTAAGTATGTGGAATAATTAGTGCTTCGGGCGCCCTTGTAGCATTTAATTTACAGGCTGTGGGTGCCAGTAGTACTGCTTTACTAGGAACTTATAAGTAAATAGTAACTCAAATGTGTCAAATGGGTGTAAGCCAATAAACTATTTTTAAAGGAGAGCACACTTTAGCACCGGTTAGCAGTGGCAAAGTGTGAAGAGTCCTAAAGGCCCAAAAAAAACAGGAGTTCAGAAAACAGGTGGGTTAGGACCAAACGTTTGGGGTGACCCTGAAGAGAGGGCAAAGTCCAACAATATAGAAATAATTTGATTTCTCTATGTTGGAGGATGTAACAATCAGGGTTGAAGTTTCCCAGGGCAGACGGGATTTTCTTGCCCCCAACTGTAACAACTGAGTTTTTTTTTTACACTAGTGTTCTGAGGCCCTTGTAACTCAGACCCTCCAACTGTGAATCGAGTACCGCCTTTTAGCACTTTTAGACTGAAAGCACAGCAATGTAACAAACAATGCTAATACAATTGGTATACAGTCAAAATATCAAGTTTTTTTTATCGACTAGACACAATATCGAGTTAAAAATATCGAATGGACATAATATCGACTAGACATAATATAGACAACAAAAATATCGACTAGAATTTTTTTTAATATCGAATAGAATGGACATAATATCGAATCAAAAATATAGAATGGACAATATCGACTAGATATAATATAGACAACAAAAATATCGAATTTAAGGTAAGTTAATATTATTTATTTTTTGTGTAATATAATTCTGTAGTGGTTTGTGGGTTGATAGGGGAATAGGGTGGGAAGTAATTTAATTATAATTAATTAAATATGTTAATTTGTTTATTGTTATTTATTTAGAATTAATTGATAATTAATTATTTATTGGTAATTATTTAAAGTATAATTGGTAATTATTTTTAATTGATCAATTGATACATATTTTAATTTTAGTAATTTATTTCCTGTAGTGGGTTGTGAGTTTATAGGGGAATAGGGTGGGAAGTAATTAAATTATAATTAATTAAATATGCTAATTTATTTATTGTTATTTATTTAGAATTAATTGGTAATTCATTATTAATTGGTAATTAATTAAAGTAAAATTGGTAATTAATTTTAATTGATTAATTGATCAATATTTTATTTTAGTAATTTATTTTCTGTAGCGGGTTGTGGGTTTATAGGGGAATAGGGTGGGAAGTAATTTAATTATAATTAATTAAATATGTTAATATATTTATTGTTATTTATTTTGAATTAATTGGTAATAAATAAAGTATAATTGGTAATTAATTTTAATTGATTAAATGGTAAATATGTTAATTGTAGTAATTTAGTTTCTGTAGCGGGTTGTGGGTTTATAGGGGAATAGGGTGGGAAGTAATTTAATTTTAATTAATTAAATATGGTAATATATTTATTGTTATTTATTTAGAATTAATTGGTAATTAATTATTAATTGGTAATTAATTAAAGTATAATTGGTAATTAATTTTAATTGAGTAATTGATAAATATTTTATTATTAGTAATTTATTTTCTGTAGCGGGTTGTGGGTTTATAGGGGAATAGGGTGGGAAGTAATTTTATTGTAAGTAATTATTTTAATTAAATAGTTTTTTGTGTATCATTATTTTATTTTTTATATTGTAAATTAATTTATTGGTAATTGGTAAATAATTATTATTTGTAGGTAATTATTATTATTAGTCCTTATTAATTAGTAATTTTAATTGAATAATTAATATATATTATACAATATAAAAATAATTTAATTATTTTCTAAATAAAATTCATATTTGTTATTTATATTTATATATGAAGTATTTACTTTCCCTACTATTGCACTCACTGGAGTGGGAATAGTAATTTTTACCCCTATGCTATCCAACGCTTTCCCTACTGTTGCACTCAGTGGAGTTTGAATAGTAATTTTTACCCCTACGCTATCCAACGCTTTCCCTACTGTTGCACTGTCAGGAGTAGGAATAATAATTTTTACCCCTACGCTATCCAACGCTTTCCCTACTGTTGCACTCACTGGAGTGGGAATAGTAATGTTTACCCCTACGCTATCCAACGCTTTCCCTACTGTTGCACTCACTGGAGTTGGAATAGTAAGTTTTACCTCTACGCTATCCAACGCTTTCCCTACTGTTGCATTCACTGGAGTTGGAATAGTAATTTTTACCCCTACGCTATCCAATGTTTTCCGTACTGTTGCACTCTCTGGAGTTAGAATGGTAATTTTTACCCCTACGATATCTAACGCTTTCCCTACTGTTGAACACACTGGAGTGGGAATAGTAATTTTTACCCCTACGCTATCCAACGCTTTCCCTACTGTTGCACTCTCTGGAGTGGGAATAGTAATTTTTACCCCTAAGCTATCCAACAATTTCCCTACTGTTGCACTCACTGGAGTGGGAATAGTAATTGTTACTCCTACGCTATCCAACGCTTTTCCTACTGTTGCACTCTCTGGAGTGGGAATAGTAATTTAAACCCCTACGCTATCCAATGCTTTCCCTATTTTTGCACTCTCTGGAGTGGGAATAGTAATTTTTACCCCTACGCTATCCAACGCTTTTCCTACTGTTGCGCTCACTGGAGAGGGAATAGTAAATGTAACCTTCTCGTTATCCAAAGAAAAAAATATTGTATATGTTTTGTTAATAATATGATGTATATATAAATATATATATATATATATATATATATATATGTTTTAAAAAAAATTTTTTATTAAAGTTACATTAATTATTTATTAATTTTAAGTTTATTTAAGTATTTTAAGTATATTTAAATTATTTATATTTATCAATATATTACTTTAAAATTACTTTTAATATATTTAAAAAAATCGATATTTTGACAGTCTATATTTTTTCCTATCGATATTTTGGAGTCAATATTTTTGTACTTACCTGTTTGTAGATAGGAAGTCGATATTCTGTCATTCTATATTTTGACCTCGATATTTTTTACCCCTACGCTATCCAACACTTTCCCTACTGTTGCACTCACTGGAGTTGGAATAGTAATTTTTACCCCTACGCTATCCAACGCTTTCCCTACTGTTGCACTCACTGAAGTTGGAATAGTAATTTTTACCCCTACGCTATCTAACGCTTTCCCTACTGTTGCACTCTCTGGAGTGGGAATAGTTATTTAAACCCCTATGCTATCCAATGCTTTCCCTACTTTTGCACTCTCTGGAGTGGGAATAGTAATTTTTACCACCACGCTATCCAACAATTTCCCTACTGTTGCGCTCACTGGAGTGGGAATAGTAAATGTAACCTTCTCGCTATCCAACGAAAAAAATATTGTATATGTTTTGTTAATAATATGTATATATATATATATATATATATGTTTTAAATTTTTTTTTATTAAAGTTACATTAAATATTTATTAATTTTACGTTTATTTAAGTATTTTAAGTATGTTTAAATTAATTATATTTATTAATATATTACTTTAAAATCATTTTTAAGAAAATCGATATTTTGACAGTCTATATTTCTTCCTATCGATATTTTGGAGTCGATATTTTTGTACTTGACGGTCGATATTCTGTCAGGGATTCAATAAAATTACTTTAAAGCTAGTGCTTTTCCTATAAATAGACAACTCATTTTATTAAACAGATTAGTCAAAACAATGTACAAAGGAACAAATAAATAGAGAAGGGCAGGAGGATATGCCTATGGTGAAACCCTCAAAGGAGCCTCACAAACAACAGGCAGTGCACCCTAAAGAATCCTCATGGCTCAGACAAACCTAAAAATAGACCCTGTATACCCACACTGGGGAAACCTTTAACAATTAGCCCACCAGCAACCCAGGAACCCAAAGAAAACAAAACTCAGCTGCACTTCTACTAATAATGATGGCGAGGTACTTTCTGCCTCTGCCTACATGCACCAGCTAAGATTAAACCATTATGACACTTCTGGCGAGAGGCTATGCCGATTCCCTCCAGGCAGAAACTGAAGAAGAGCAGGAAGAAGAAGTTGGCATTCGGTCTAATCCTCTTTGGACAGCACTCATCCTCCATTTGCTGACTCCCTCTTACCATAAATCAAATATCTGCGAACATCTACGACAGCCCTTTCCTGTGCGTACTAGCAATGTTAATAATCTTGTACCTTAATTGAGGAATACTAGTCTATGTGAGGGAACAAGCCAGTGATAAATGCGTTAGTCTGTGAACATTACATTTCTCTTAAAGAATATAGGCACAAGTGAGTCCATGTCACCCCGAGCCATTGGACTCCAATTTATGTAGTGAGACCAGTAGGTAGAATTCGTAGGAACACTTGGGCACTCCAAAAACCGCCAATTAGAAGCCAGAAACAATGCCTCAATGCAGGCGGCTATACAGGGATACCTCCTGGAAGAAACTTGGGAGGTAATGAATGAAAGTCACTTCTCCAAAGGATGTCCCAAGCAACGACACAAAGGCACCTAATCTGAAATATAAAGAGGACCGTATGAATTAGGGGCCTCAGAACCGTATGCCTAAATTAAAAACTAAAGAGTATTTCAGGGGACAAAGAAACGGTAGAATGCATGCAAGGGACTTAAAAGTAATATTTACCATCAGAGCTGTGAAGCAAAGGCACAGCAGGTGTAAACTCATGCACAGTAAAGGCCTGATGTAATGACCCACGAAGTACCCACCTGTAAAGACTTATATTCGTCTATTGCATGTTCCCAAGCACTTACAGATGGCCTTCCTGGATGTTTTCTGCAAAAATATCAAAATAATCTATGAAGAAATTAGCTTGACACCTACCAAGATGAACATCTTTCTCACAGCCATTATTGCCCACCTTCTTTTATATCACAAGAAGGGCCTCTCAGTTCTGTGTAATTGAACCTTTTACTCACCTCTTTGCTTAAAAAGAACAATTACAAGATAACAACCGTCAAAGAGATATTTGAATGCCCAGCTTTGCCAGTGTTGTTTAACATCATGCGTCGCTTCATGAATACCGCAGGAATTTTAACTAATTCTTTGCTATGATTGATCTTGTAGAAAATTAGATTTGGTGAACTAGAACTCTGGTATTTCTCGCTGAATCATTTTATTCTCAACAGGTTACCTTTCATCCATCCTTGAAGGCAATGTATCAGATTGTTGTAGTGATGTAAAAATGGAGTTATAGATTCATGGGAAGCACCATAGAGTAATAATCTGAATGTTTTTGCTTCTTGAATTTCTGTTTCTACCTGTGGTGTTTAATTTCTTGGCTGGCTCGATAAGTTGCTGAGACATTGTGTAGGGTTTTGTAGGTTAGGTATGCAGTGCTAAGAATGCATGGTCTGTACATTTTAAGCCAGTTTGGTGACCGTAGAAATGGGGAATATGATCTGTATTTTTCATATTATAGGTTAGTCTTCATGCTGAGTTCAGGACTGCTGTTAGGAGTGAAAGGCTGGCTTTGGGGATCTGTGAAAACGTCAGGTCTATTGCCCAGGTTAGATGGAATTAGGGACTTGTCTAAGGCCCGAATGTCTTCAAAGGAGACTTGCCAGTGAGAAAATGAACTTGTTATTGTAGCAGCATAACAATGCAAGACCGAAGTACGAAGAGTCATAGAAAACAATTAATGTGGCCTTTGAGGAGCTGAGTGAGTGTGACAAGTAAAATAGGCGATGATCAGTTGAAAGACAAGCACTTGTGGGTGACAGCTTCAGGGTCAGATAATCAACAGCCTTTTCTATAATTCAAAGATTTGATTTTGTCTTTTCTACTACTTCTGTATGGTGATTCTGATAAATTGACATTTCATATCTGAATCTCTTATAAATGGACAGGTCAGTGTGATAGGTGGGCCAGGTATTTCTTCCCACCAGACTCCTGAGTCAGGGCCGGACTGGTTACCGGGCATTTTGGCATGCTGCTGAGCTGGGGGCTGATGTCACTGCGGTGGGGGCTAATTTTGTTGATATAGACCTGCGTGTGCTTCGAAATAAACAAAGCAAAACGAATTTCGTTCAGCACATGTAGGTCCCCATTAACGAAATCAGCTCTGCAGCATGCCAAAATGCCCGGTAGCCAGTCCAGCCCAGTCCTGAGTCTATGGATGCCTGACAAGCTGCCCACGGGGAAACCAGCTTTCACAAGTTGAGCATTTCTGCTCTCATCATTCTTAGGTTTTGCTTAGAGCCCGCCCATTACTTACCATTGGTTGGCCTCCACGTCACTCTCATTTCCTTTTTTTTTCCCTGTTGGTCAGTGCCTTCTCCTGCCTCCAGCTTCCTGCTCGGCTACATCCTTGCTGTGGAGCTTGGACCAAGAACTGCTTTGGGCGGCCAGTGTCCTTCCACTGGTCTTGCACTTATTTTATTTTGTACTTTCCAGCATCTGCAGTTCTGTTTGTTGCTTCCCTACGACCACCTCACATAAGTTGCTGCAGGCCCCGTCTCGAACCTGCCCCTTCGCCATCTGTTGCTGGCCTGTCCCTCCCTCCTCCTCGCGCCTGTCACTGCAAGCCCCTTCCCCACCTTGTCACTAGTTGCCTCCCTCCTACCCCGATCATAGCTTGTTTTATATAGCATGAAGTCGACTGGAAGGTCTTGGAGTCCTTTACATGAGTGCCAGTTACATGGATGTTGAGCCAGCACTGAGACTCTGCCCTGGTACCCCAGCTCCAAAGTCAGCAGCTCTGGCCATACCGCCAAAGCCTCTCCCTGCTCAGTGTTCAAGCTGTAAAGTGCAATGGGCATTTGTTCAAGAACATAAACTGCATATTAAGTATAGGAAAAATACAAATTTTAACGAGTTTGTCTTTGCACTTTTTTTTTTTACTTTTAAGTGTCCGCACTCTGTTTGTTGCTTGCCTGTTGCAACCACCACCTAAATTCCATTGCTGCAAGCCCCTTTCCCATTAAATGCTGGCCTGTCCCTCCCTCCGTCTCAATCCTGTCACTGCATGCCCCTTACTCACCCTCCATAGCTTGTTTTATGTAGCGCATAGATGACCGGCAGGGCTTGGAGCGCTTTATATGAGCGCTGGTTACTTTAAAAAAGGATACATTCATTTTATTGGCATGGGGAGATTAGGCGCATGATTTTGATCCCGGCAGACAGCTTGCTCCTGTCCGCCGAAATATAAATCCAATCATATCCTATGGGATTTATATTTTAACAGACTGGATATCCATTACCGTTATGGTGGATTGACCTGTCTGCCAAAATCTAAACAAGGCCTTCAATGATTTGACCAGAGCCACAGGATGCTGTAATGCTGCAGCTTCTTCATGCGCAGTGTCCCAGCTAGCTACACTTTGACACTCTTGTAACTGCAGTGGGCATGTGTTCAAGAATATACACTGCATATTAAGTCTAGGCAAAATAACAATTTAAATGTGTTTGAATGTGCAAAGCTTAAAGTGAAAAACAAAAGTGCTATGACGTAGTCTAGACACGTCTTATCTTTTTTTTTTTTTACTTAAAGCTATGTAGCACAGCAGCCGCACTGCAGTGCAACATTAAAAAAAATACATTGGCAAAGCCAGTTTGTGTAGGTGAATCCTTTCGGCTTTCCCAATGCTAAGTTAAACAGTCTACTTAAGCCCCCAGTGACAGCAAGTAAATGGGTATACTTCCTCAAATCCAGCTGATAGGACATGTCAGTGGACATGTAGAGATGCGAGTGTAACCTGTATGTGCTAGGTTTGAATACTACCGGTCCTCCTCAGGTTTCCATCCTTCTGAGGTCGATAAAAAAAGTATAATCGAATTTGTTAAGAATTAACAAGAAAAAATGGCAGACTCCACTTTATAAGTGTAGAAATTGTTGATATACTTAAATCCTATATAAATGTCCAATGTATTCAACTGAGAGTTTTGTGAGTGCTTGCTAGTGAGTGAAGAACTGCTGCCAAGACATCAATAGCCACCTTAGGGGCAATTAATTGCCAGTTGCAAAAATACAAAGGCAATAAGCTGCACGAATGCATATAATGTTAAAAACAACAATACACTGAGAAAATGTATAATTAGAAAAACTGTACAGCAAGCCTTGATGACTCTCCCGCCGTCATTCGGTGAACTGATGCCCCTACTGCGAGGGCTTTCACGAATCTACTTTGGGGGATCGAGTGCTTTGCAAAAGAGCCTTAGTATGCTGTCGAATAAGCAGGATGAATACTTAGATGAATACATGGGCGGGAATATCAATCTAGAAAGACGTAGTTCTAGTTACAAATGTATATCACGGAGCACAGATTTTATTTTTATCACGTTCTTGGAACTTATCTTCGAGTAATTTAACTTTGAACCTTTCAGTTGTATATGACTTCCACTTGCTAAAAAAAGATCTTTTTTTTAGCAAGAAATTTACGTTAAGTGTTATTTTAAAAGCATTTTCCCTCGCTTTAAAGTTGGCTGTTCGCAACTTTAAAAAAAGACACTCAAAGAAGGCAACAATTTTCAGGGAATTGCCTAGTATCACCGATCCGGAGAACTTGCTTTGAGGCTCACTTTTGTGTGAAACTTTGTAAAACTGCTCAAAATTAATCAAAAATGAAGATATTTCTTCCGATCTATCTGCTTTGCATCTTTTATACTGTTTCATGGTTAAAGGGCAGAGAAGAGGGAAGTCCCCAAAGGAATCTTCCTCCACTGCCAAATTGGCTTCTTCAAAACAAGAAACAAGCCTGCCAGTTACTCTCGGGACAGGCAATGCTCATCATCCCGACTACATCAAAGCTACCAGCAAGAAGAGCTTGGAGCTGCGCTCCTCCGATGAAAAAACACTGTTTTGACTCTCTCCATCTAATGTGAAATAAAAAAACAAGCTGAATAGTCAAATGGCAAACAAAGAAATAGAGGCGCGGGCAGCCTACACCGAGAACCCCGCATCCGCTGACAGCACGATCCGGAGCGCTGTGATAAATGAGAAAATCCACTCAAAATAGAGAACAAGTGATTGGGGTCAGGAAATAAGCGCGGCATATACGCTGTTCCAGGTCTAGTCACAATATGACTAGACTATATAGTAGTCTCTGGTCGAGGTGGGTGACCACATACCACCAACTGAACGATCGTATCTTTATTTATTTCAGTCTCAAAGCAATCGTTCGATATTTACAGTGAACTTTGACATTCATAATGAACTTTTACATTTGCAATGCGTTTCTGCTTCTATAAGTTGAATTAGTACACAAAGGACACATTTCAATGTGCTACTCCCATTTAGAATACATGTTGCCCAATCATCAATAAGGTGATTTAACATACACTCCATGAACGCGACGTACCTGCTCCTCCACTTGGTGTGCAGGGGCAAGGCAGAAGGGGAACATATTGAGCTAGTAGAGCAACTGTTAATTTCTTAAAAGTTGAAACTGGAAACGTATGTATCCCACACTGGCAATGTGACAGCTTCTGTACCCTTATCAAAATTGATAATAAATGTGCACATCATGGACGTTGGTAATCGATGTGTGTACACAGTTTAAGGAACCTGGTAATGCTGAGCATTCTGTGCCAGTATGAAAACAGGCAACGGGTATAAATTCTCGTCATTTTTGAAAGTTGGCAACATTTGCATATTTGCCTGTAGATGAATTTCTAAGTCCATTGACTTTGCAAAGTCCTTTGCAAGTCTGGAGCGTGCATATATCACCATCAGACAAACATGAACAGTGTACTAATGGTCAAATTGTGAAAACTGCCAGCTTGTGCTTAGTGGTGAAACACGTGCTGCTCCCTCTGACCCTCCTTAATTTGTCCATTCCTGCTCCTACTCTGCAGAAGCTATTCCCCAAATAAAGAGAGCCAGAACCTGATATATCTGCAAAACAGCAACACAAAACGATGATGGACGGAATGCTGAACATTGTCAAACACATAACCCAAGTCACAGATCTAGGTTTAATCCACCGTTATTTTTATCACTATGCCACCCCAGTTTGGACCCAGTAAGATGCAAATCAGTTTTGGCCCTGTTCCCATGGTAACAGTCCATCCCGAACAGCCAGGTCAGGTCTTCCCGGAACAGGAACCAAGCTACTTGGGCCGATTTTGGGGCATCACCCCTCATCAGCCAAGCTAGCTTGAATCCAATGTCACAGTGAGCATGTTACCTACGTCAGGGCATACCCTTCCCACATAAGGTGACTAAAGTAACATAAAAAGATGAAGGAGGGAATGCTGAACATTGTCAAACATTCACCTCAGTCACAGATCTGGGTTAAATCCATTGGTTTTCTTTTGCTCACCACACCACCCCAGTTTGGAGGCAGCCATATGCAAATCAGTCTTGAACCTGTTCCCCATGGGAACAGTACAGCCCAAACTATCAGGCCAGGTCCTCCCTGTACCAAAAATAAGCATCTTGGGACTGGTTTTAGGGTATCTGCAAAGCAATCACCAGTAATGCCGATAAGCCTGGCATTGGCGGGCAGTCATTTGGCTTCTTCCTTGCTTGTTCCATCAGTTTTTTTCAAAACTTTTTTGTTGTGAAAGTTGCTGGACTTTCCCGATATAAACCCAAAAAATAATAGCTAAGAGCAACAATGTTTTTTGTTCGAAATCTCTAAAAGGAACAACTTTGTGTACAGATGAGCTCCTTGTAAAAGAGCAGAATGCACACGCCAACATGAAGTTTGCCAATAAACAAAGAGGGATGGCTGAAATAGGATGACCAGATTCTCAAAACAAAAAAACGGGACAGGTGATAGACATAGAAGTAGGACTGAAAGAAATACCCAGGGCTTTAAGTGTGATGAAAAAACGGGGTGGGGGAGGGTCTCTCAAGGGGCATGGCCAATGTAATTAAGGACTTGGCTTAAAACAAATAACATAACAAAATCTGTGCCTAGCACAGCGCCCGCCAGAAAAATGTGCTTCTTCTGTCATTGTATCCAGATAAATAATACAACAAGTAACAATACACATACCACAATCCAGGACCATTAGCTTTGTCAATTGTTGTTAGCTGCATAAGCTTAAAGAGCAACAACTTTGGCTTAGTTGTAAATAACATTGAAAATGCTTCAGTTCTGGAATGATGAGACTGTGAAAGAAGTCTAACGGGTGTCTTTGAAGGCACTGAAGCGTGGTACTGCTGCAGCAGTAGGATTTTTTTTTGTCACCGTGAGGGCAAAAATGTAGAGAGCCCAATAGAGACCCGTTGCATTTGCCAGTCTCGGAAGCAACCCCATCCTGTGAACAGTTGGCCTTCAGGTTTGATGGAGATTCCCGCTGTTGGTGCATTAATACACTGAGCTGCTAGACTGGCTGGCTTTCCTCTTCCCATTGTGACGCCTCCTGGGCAGCTGCACCTTCTTGCTGCGCCTGGCTCACACTGACTGCTCCCACTGACTTCAGTAGTACAGCAGGTGCACCGAGACACTATTTAAAAAACGGGACATTTATTTGGTTATCCTGGGCGATGCGCAAAAAAAGGATATTTCTTTAATTTTAAGCAAAGTGTCGTGACACCGGGACACTGCTCAAAAAACCGGGACACTGCTAAAAAAAACGGAACCGTCCGGGGAAAACCGGGACGTTTGGTCACCCTAGGCTGAAAGCCTCTAACAGTAACCATATATCGTATGCATACATTTTAGTAAAATGAAAAGGTTTGTTAACATGCACAGCCTAAAAATGGATATGGTACGGTAGCCCTCCATTTTAGTTGCAGATTGAAGAAACAAGCATTTGCAATGCAATATGGCTCACATTTATGCGAGTTTGAGCTATTGGCATTGTAAATGACAATACCTTTTATTTATGTTTCAAAAATGAAAACTAAAATAAAAGATATTGTCATTTGCAAAGTCAATAGCTCAAACTTGCGTAAATGCGAGACCTATTGCATTGCAAATGTTTGCTCTATGTAGCCTATCGTCCCATTACTCATGTAAGTATATATATGGTATTTCTATAGCGATGAGGCAGTCTTAAGACACCAGGTCTGCACATGGTCAGAGACTAGCATCAAGTCCTGTGCTGTATAACCCAGCTAAGGATGATGATGTAACAAATCCCTCTGCAGGAACCACCCCCATCCTGCCAAAGTCGCGCCTGGAGTCTGTACAGAGTTTAGAAACACTCAGCTGTGTGTTTCTAGTGCTTATCTGTATCTAGCGCTATTGTTTTCTAGCGTATGGCATTTGAAATACATGTTTATTGTTCTAATTTACAGATTCCTCCAGCTTTGCTGAGGGCCCCGGTGAACTGGAGCTGAGGTTAATCCTTGTCGGCAAAAGCGGATCTGGTAAAAGTACCCCTGCAAACACCATCATGAGGGAGAGATTGAAAAGGCGAAGCACTAGAGTAGTGCACGCCGCCCTTATTGCGGTCGAGCCCGTCCCCGGGAGAAGGGAGGAGGGGGGTACCCCCTCCCTCATTTGCCTGCAGTGGGCGGCTACGGCGGGGTGAACCGGAAGCACTTTAGTGCTTCCGGTTCACGGGCGCACAACTGGCCAGTGCCCCCCTGTTAAAAGGGGGTGTGTTGAGCGGAACGTCCTCTTGTTCCTACGCTCCCCACGGATGCAGCTCCCGGGCCCCCAGGGTTTGGTAAGCATAGTCTTCGGTCCTTAATGGTCAAACATGTAACTCCAGGGGCAGTGACAGCCGGTAGGTAGGCTGTCGGGGTGCGGGGGCCGGCGGAGTCTTTCTTCCTAGTGGGCCTGGGGCCACCCCCGAACGCGCATGCGCATCAGTGCGCAAGTATGCAGAGTTTCTGCAGCCCCGTTATGGAGTTTAAAGCACTGGGCACAGGGGGGGGCCCGGTGGAAAATATCTGTCCGATAAGCTGTACCACCTGCGCAAGCCATGCAGAGTTTCTGCAGCCCCCGTTATGGAGTTTAAGGCACAGGGCGTAGGGAGGGCCCGGTGGAAAAAGATCTGTCCGATAAGCTGTACCCCCTGCGCAAGCCGACTCCGGCATAGTAATTTCTCGTAGTTTGCGGGGATCCGGAGGCTGCCAGTCATTGACCTTGCCGTAGGCTCTAGAGGGGATACGCAGAAAGTGTATATATGCATTGTTAGATTTACAGTAGGAGTGTCATGTGTATTAGAGTTAAGGTTAGCCATGTGACATCATCGGCCTAACAATGTATCTGGCCTTTCTGCGTAATTGTAAACAATGTTAATAAATAATGTTTTTTAATTTTGTAATAAATACGGCCGGGGGGGTTACTCCCCCCTACTCCAAAAATTCCCAAATCGGTGTGGTCTCAATACTTGACTTGAAAGAGGGAGGGAGACTACTTCATCCGGGCAAGGGACGGCCGTAGAAAAAACAAGTAAAAAGAGGGGACTTGGGGGAGTACCAGGCCATAGTGTGTGAGTCGTGCCCTTCACCAGGGTCAGTGACACGGGAATATCAGAAACGTTCCGTTGACTTCTATGGGAGACCTGTCTCGGTTGTGGACACCCCCAGCTTCTCCAACACCACCCGCTTTAATACTATTATCGAAGAGATTATCCAGTGCGCGGTGCTCAGCATCCCGAGGCCACACGCCATAGTTGTGGTCCTGCAGGGGGGAGAATTCTGGAGGAAGAAGAGAGGGCTGTGGGAATGATTCAAGATTTATTCGGGAGAGGGTCCGAGGGGTACATGGTCGTGCTGTTTACACGGAAAGACGACTTGGACGATGGATCCATAGAGCCATTAGTTAGAAGGGCAGTGGGTAAACTTAAAGGGGTAATCAACGCCTCTGGGAAGCAGTACCTGGCTTTTAACATCAGAGCCACCGGAATTGAAAAGGAGGAGCAGCAGGGGCATTTGATCGGTGTGATTGACAAGATGGTGGCAGGGAACTGAAGCTGGTACCTCCGGCATCCCATGTACGAGGAAGCTGAGGAGGCCTTCACAAAACCAAAGGGCGAGATAGTCCGCAGCCTCCAACAACAGGGGAAAAATGTTAGACAGGACAATCCTCAAACCTTGTTTGAGGAAGCCCTGCTAGCGGGGGGCGAAAAACGCTTTCTATGGGGAGCCACTGGGGAGGGTACATTTGGGGGTCATTTATCAGGTGTGGTGGAGGCTGCTCTTGAATCAGTCATTGAAGTAGGCACGGGGGTGGTCACCAGTGCTGTTTTTGCACGGTTTCAGAGTGTATTTAAGAAGTGAGACTTGTGATTAGGGTTTCTCTGAGCATCAAGTCTTAGCTGATGAGAAAGAGTGTCCATGGGTAAGGAGGAGGTTGTGCTGACATCAATCAGTGATAAGACATGCTCTCTACAAGACTAAAAGTGTTGTTGAGATGTCCCAACTGGATGTATGACGTTATAACGCATACTTTAACAACGCATACCTTTACAACGCTATTTTTACAACGCAGGAACCATTACAACGAATTACCATTACAACGCATTTTTTTACAACGAAATACTTTTACAACGCAATACCTTTACACCGTAAGTATTGGTAAGTATATAATATTTTTTTAAATGTAATTAATTATATTTAATATTATTTTTATTTTATTTGTACCCTGTATCCTTGTATTGGTAATTATATAATATTTTTTTTTAATGTAATTAATTAAAATAATATAATTTATTTTCACCCTGTATCCATGTACCCCAAAACCCAAACCTGGCCCTGAACCCTAAAAATACCCCTTTACCCAAAAACCCAAACTTAGCCCTGAACCCTAAAAATACCCCTTTACCCAAAAACCCAAAACTGACCCTGAACCCTAAAAATACCCCTTTACCCAAAAACCCAAAACTGACCCTGAACCCTAAAAATACCCCTTTACCCCAAAACTGACCCTGAACCCTAAAAATACCCCTTTACCCAAAAACCCAAAACTGACCCTGAACCCTAAAAATACCCCTTTACCCAAAAACCCAAAACTGACCCTGAACCCTAAAAATACCCCTTTACCCAAAAACTCAAAACTGACCCTGAACCCTAAAAATACCCCTTTACCCAAAAGCCCAAAACTGACCCTGAACCCTAAAAATACCCCTTTACCCAAAAACCCAAACCTTGCCCTGAACCCTAAAAATACCCCTTTACCCAAAAACCCAAACTTATAAAATTTTTACTATAATAATATACTTACCAATACTTACGTTGTAAAGGTATTGCGTTGTAAAAGTGTTACGTTGTAAAAAAATGCGTTGTAATGGTAGTTCGTTGTAATGGTTCCTGCGTTGTAAAAGTTGCGTTGTAAAAGTAGTCCGTTGTAAAAGTTGCGTTGTAATGGTAACATACCGTCCCAACTGCTGTAAAATGAGTCCTTGAAACCATCCACTTTTAACAGAAGCGATGTCCTGATAGCTGTAGCTAAACTATGCATCTAAATTAATTATGCATTACAAATTGATTAGGAGTGCTGAAAAGATAGGTAACAAGCACTGGTAAAGCCAAAATGTCAGACATTTACTGCCAACTTTTTGCGCTGCCAAGTCTTGTTCTGCTCTTCTACCAAAAAACAAGACCAATCCTCTGTAAAACAAAGCCCAAACCCAAACTAATATCCTACTCAAAAGCAGCCCAAATGACGGTCAAAAGCAAAAATTGCTTAAAAGCCTAAAAAATATGACCACGAAGAGGGAGGCATGGCGAAAAAAGTACCCCCAATAAAACTGTGGAATTAGGAGGAGGTGGGAGGGAGGAAAACTATATTTGAATGTAATCAGTTATGGTGCAGAAATTACACACAGGCAAATAGAAACAAAGCAGGAAACAAAGAAATAAAGTAGTCCCCCAGAGAACAGACAAATAACTGTAGTGTGATGAGACAGTACTTAGACCCTGCTGCATGGGAGGAACGGAAGAGAGAAAGGAGTGACAAAGAGGCAGGACTGACCACTGGCAAGCAAGGTATTTTTGAGGGACACTGATGCAAACAAATCAAAAGCTGGGGATGGCTTTAACCCAATACAAAGAAATTACAATAAGTCTCAATTGCTCGACCTTAAAAACAAGCACTTGGCTAACTGTCGCAAGCCCGAGTTGCAAAGCAACATCATGGAAGGCTCTTCTGTGCCAAAGGAATGAAGCGAAACAGTGCACACTGTCCTTTACTGTTGCTCTCAAAGGGAGAGAATACTATTTAATACCAAATGAATTACAGAGTTATTAATGATGTATGGCCCCGGGTAAAGACACTATAAACTGTTAAATGTATTGTTGGGTGCAGATTTAAGCTACTCTTTCTTCACTGAAACACTTTTTAGTTATTGTCAAGCACATGGTTGTATTTCAGGTTTCTTAGGTAACCTTCATAACCGCACCCCTTTTAGGACCTTTTTTATCCCACACTGTCTTGGATCAAACGTTTAGTAACACCAGAGCTGGGGTTGAATGGGCATGGCACTGGTTGCGCTGGAAGCATAAGTGACCCGGATCGTCACATGTTTGCACAAATCATTTCGTAAATGGGATATAAAAAATTAAATAGCATCTATTTGAGGAATAAAATGTATGCTGAAGAAATATTCACATGTGGTACTTTCTCAACTGTTTCGGCATACATTTTGAATCCAATTGCTGCCCTCTTCACACAAGAATACAAAGCAATTATCGCAATCTAGGCGAGTCACACCAAAATGAAATTGAATTTGCAGAAGGCCTATCTGCCATTTACATATATGCACTTTATGTCATGAAAATTATATTCTTTGCACCCCGGGCAGTTTTGAGTCCACCTCGGTATATTTGTCCCTACTCAAGTCTGCTCAGGAGCACATCTACTCAAGTCTGCTCAGGAGCACATCTACTCAAGTCTGCTCAGGAGCACATTCTGGAACAGGAAGTCAGGTTTTAAAGCCAGTGTGATAGTACACATCTTGGGCTCTCCGAGTGCTGGTAAAGTGAGAACGAGCGCAAAGGATTAGTTGCATTCGGGGATTAGCTTCCATTTGTGCAGCAGGTGAAGTGATGCTGGGGCCTGAAGCAAGAGGTTCATAATTCAAGCATCCGCCAGGGGCCCATTTCCTTCTTTGCAGTTGCCCATGACACACTGGATATACTAATGGCGTAATCCCCTTGTCGAATATTACCTGTCAGAGAGATAGAGAAAACAAAAGAATTGGAACGAGAGACATTCCAGGATGGTACTAGCCAACGAGGAGAGCCAGGGGCGTAATGGGTGTCCCTACAGCACCCACAGTGCTAGGAGACCAGGATTCCTTGTTTTGGAGAGGGATCCCCCAACCCCATTAGCCATGCTAAAGCATGTCTAGAAGAATGCGTCAGCGATTAACTGGTTAAAAAAAAAGTGTCAGGGCTCTCATCAGGAGGCCACTGCAGCTTGCACCACACATTGCATCTGCTATGCTGCCATTGATAGTGAAAATACAACTACTAACCATCACACTTCAATAAGTGTGACAATTCAGACAATTTCAGGCCCCGAAGCTATGAAAATGTCTAAGGTGGCAGGTAATAGTCATTTTTAATATACATGAAATTAATAATAAGCTGTTGTCTTGGTCATTTTTTAATTAGCAGGAGAGTGCCACCTTGTGGCAGACTGTCACAAGCGCCAGTGTTGACAATTAAGTGCCTGTACTGAGCACCAGAAACCAGTAGCTCAAATTAAGCACTGAATGTGAGTAAGAAATAGTTAAACTCTCGGGAAAGCCCCTCACTTTCCTGAGCAGAAACAAACAGTAAAGCAACTCGTCATTCTATATCACTGCAGACAGAGGTCCAAAAAAAGGTACCCCATGTCACTGATTGTCCTTAGCAGGGGGCCCCATTGAGTCAAAGACCAGCCACTTATCACATTTTGCAGGGGGGCACCATCATTTTGTTTTACGCCACTGATTACATTGGGATCTTTCTTCAAGTGTGCAATGTCTTTCAAAGTGAAGTGCAATATGCAAACAAGTATCACATAATAAGTTTTGCCGGACTTTATGTATTTACTGGATACCTATACCAAAACTATAAGTCCGTCAAAGGCAGCCCACAAAATATCTTAGAAATCATCATCCCATAGAATCATTTCCAACACTTGGAAAGAATCCCAATTTCACCATGGAACAAACAATATACTAGTGGTGGATCTGAACAACTTCACCCACATCTCGGCAATATTTTTATAACAGTACTGACCCCTAGTTACCTATTGAGCATCATATAAGGTACTTGCATTACTTAACCCCTTAGCTGTTGAGGGTTCCTTCACCTAACCTCCCCCCAGGCCCACACGGTGGTGAGCTGAGTATTTTTTGGGATGTTGGGGCACTTTGGGTTAAGCCTTCATATCTTTTTCCCACACAACGTATCCATGCACAATTTTATTCATTTTCTCCCACTTGTTAGGGATTCTACAGGCAAAAAGGGTTTGTGGATTCCCCTGAAGGTACCCATAAAAATAGCTAAAACATAGGAAATAGTTTTTTTAAAACATGGGAAAAAACGCTGTGCAGGAAAGCATATGGCATTAAAAAATAAATAAAAATGGCATCAACAAAAGGTTTGCTGTGCTGAAATCACCATCCTTTCAAGCTTTCAGGAATAAGCAGCACTGTAAAATAAAAATATATTTAATCAGTTATGCAGTTTCCTAAGTCCGAGTACATTTTCCTTATGTACGTAGTTTCAACCTACCTGTAGTTTGGGGTGGAAACACATGTAAAAACGCTTGGTTAACGTAGGATACTATAGATTTTTGAAAACTAGCCAACATTCTGAATCCAGCAAGGAGTCAGTTTTGTATATCATTCATTTACCTACAGAAACTAACTGTTGAAATAAAAAATTATGTAAATAATGTAGGAAAAAAATCAAAACAGCTGACAAGATTTTCATCTGTAATTTTTTTCTCTGATGGGAGATTTACAAACTTAATGTACTAGTATGTCAATAAGACCCCTCGGTTTGCAGGGATATTTGGGGCTCCATAAGGATGGCGGGCGGATTGCCCCCGCCGGGCCGGCAGTAGCCACCGCTGGCTCGACGGGGGCGATCCGCCCGCCATCCGTACAGAAATGACCCCTGCCATATTACAATGGCTGGGGGGGTCTGCAGCGGACGGAAAGACCGTCCGCCGCTTTTACGCCTGGTCGATATGTCAACTGGGCGGAAAAGGGTTCAATATGGTGGCGGTGTCTGAAAGACACCACCAGTCATATTAGAATGTGGGTGTTGAAATGCCTTTCCGTGGTGGCATTCCGTTGTGGGCCCCTGGGGACTACGGGGGGTTTGGGGGTGCACCTACCCCCCTACAGTTCCATGCACAACATGGCAAAATGGAACAGTACAAGTAGCACAGTAGCAGGCGGTGCTGAGTGCACCGCCCGCCACAATGTTAGGAATGCAGGATGAGCCCGCCACTGTGGCGAGCGCATCCTAATGGCACCCACAGGACCCCCGCCCTTATGGCGGGCGGTCCCTATTTAAGATCGGATGGCAGGTGGACAAAGTTCGCCCGCCATCCTAATGTGCCCCTTAGTGTTTGTTGGCAGCCTAAATACATTTGATAGCTAAAACCAACAAATGAGCTGCAGTTAGTAATTTAGTGATTGAGTACAGACTAAGCGCTAATTCCTATTGTAAAAGGTAATGAATGAAACATGGGTATGAAAGAAACATATATTCTTGAAATGTGGCCATTCCGAATTTTAGAACTGTGGGTTTTTCTACAACTTGGAAGTTGGGGTTACCTATACTGTCATGTGATTAAGAGGGCATTTTGCAAAATGTGTTCTTTCTTGCAAACACTACCTTACATTTGGAAGCCAAAAATTTAGAAAAATACTGCTGATTTGAGAAAATGTTACACTATTCAGTGTCTCAAATAGCTTCCTATAAAAAGGTCCAATCAATTGCAACAGCAAACGACCCAAAACATAACATGGAGAAAAATGACCCATTTTGGTGATGTGCGTAGCTGAATTTGGGACGGTCATCAGCTGTGTTCTGGAAAAGTGTTGCGATGGAACTTGTAGCCTTCGAGAATGTATGGCTGAGAACACTCCAGGGAAGTCAGTTGACTCTGGCTCCTCGGAATGGCTCGATGCCAGGCTGTGGGCCTCATTAAAGCTTCAGTTAAAAATTCTACCATTGTCTAGTGTTCCTCACGAAGTAGGCTTACAACATTTTGGAGCTGACAAGGATAATTGGGATGAGGGGTCACACACAACCTGGCGATCCCTGTATGTGTTGTGTATTTTGAGAATCAGAGCTGTCTCAAGGCCATCTCACTCACTGAAGGAGCCCCAGGCAGTGTGTCCAGGTCAGGAAGATTCAAGGCACTGTTTTTAGGTCTCGCCTCTGCAGTGCGCATGCGCTGAATAGGAAAAAGACCTGTAGCAATCGAATCGCCTTTTCAGGCTAAAACGTGCACGTTTTGCATTGCTTTCAATGCAACGCGTGCACGTTTGGCGATTCCATGACGGGAGCGAGCGTTCTTTTTATTTTATTTTTTTTAATAGTTTTTTTATTATTGCAAGAAAGATATTTCAGAACATTTTTACATGACATAGCTTATAAGAATAAAAAGAGGAAAAGAAAAACAGACAGGTCAAATCGATTAGCATAAAAGACAAAGGAGAAGCAAAATACATCCTCAAGAAACAAATAAAATTTTTTTTAACAAAAGTCGCCGTAGTTTTGGCTTGGCCTCCTCAGTCAAAGTAAGATGAATAGTTCGTAGTTCAGAGCTCAGATAGAAAATTTTGCCAGATTTTTTCATTCTTTTTCAGTGCCTTAAGACCTCTAAGTCTGGCTAACGAGAATTCCATTACATTTATTTCATTTAACAGAGTCCACCATTCAAATATATTTGGAGGTTCTTTTGAAATCCATGATCTAGCTATGACTAGCCTGGCGCAGGCAAATATTACGGTTATTAAATCTTTATATTTACAGTTAATATCCTAAATGTCGAGTAAAACCAAGTGTGGTGTAAGTGATGGGGTAGTAATTTGTTTGTTAACTAGAACCTCAGTTATCCCCTTCCAAAATAAGAGTAACCCCGGACAAGAGAAAAGCATATGCTCTATTCCAGCAGCTTCCAAATCACATTTCGGGCATTTTGTTCTATCATTTGCTAAATTCCCCTGCGCCCAGCTAGATATTGTCTGCGGGGTATAATATAGCTGCATAATAGTTCTGTATAGCTGCAAACTCAAATTAGAAGAGTGACCTATCGAGTTGATGTGGGATAGTGAGGATAGGATCTGTGTGGGATTAATATTAATTCCCAGTCTAGAGGACCATTTAGCCGCTATTTTGATGCTATCATCAAACTAGCTCCGAAATAAATGTCCATAGCCCAATCTAATTAATGATTTTGTTTTATCAGAATATATACATGCAAAAGTACCCGATTGGGCCACTTCAGAAAGTTTCATTTTTCGGAGCAGGTAATCTCCTATTTGGATGTATTTGAAATACATATAGTCGCCTAGTTTAAATATGAGTTTTAGTGTGTCGAAGTCTAAAAAACCATTTGGGCCGTACATATCTCCCAAAATATTAATGCCGTATCTAGCCCAAAGATTTCCAACCCCATCAGAGAAAATATCCGGAAGGCCTGGATTTCCCCATAGTCTAAGTTCTGCGTTAAAAAAAGAAGTCTGATCTATGATCATGATTTGGTCCAAAATGTTTTTAATATGTCTGGCTGTCTTGAACTTTACTCGTTTGAAGTAGTTGGGATCATGTACACGAAGTAGAAATTGGTTACAGTCAGATCCCAGCATGTATTGATGGAAAAATAGCGAGCTCTCATTTTTCATCAGGCTTCGAATACGACGAAAGAAAGTTGCAAGGAAGTATAGCCTAATGTCGGGAAAAGCTAATCCCCCCTTTTCGATGGGTAGCTCCAAGAGTTTCAGAGCCCTACGTGCTTTTTTGTAGCCCCAAATGAAGCTACTGCAAGTACCTTCCAATAAAAAAAAAAAAAGATTGCTAGGTTGTAGAGGTATGGCCCTAAATAAATACAATATTTTAGGCAGAATCTTCATCATTTTTACAAGGTTGATACGCCCTACTAAACTAAGTGGGATCTTGTGCCATTTTTTCAGAGTTTGAGAAATTTCCTTTAGTAAAGAATCGTAATTCATTGTTATTATCTTGTCGATATTGGCTGTTAGCTTAATTCCTAAGTATGTCGCACTTTGACATGTGCCATGGATCGGCACAGCTGGTCTGTAGTTGGCAATCACCTGTGTCTTGCTTTCATTTAATTTATATCCTGACACATTGCCAAATTGTGTAGCTTCATTTATTATTTCTGGAATGGCTCTTACTAAATCTGTAGTGTATATCGCAATGTCATCTGCGAAGGCAGTTATTTTTAAGCTCTCACCGCCATGATGGATTGGAATAATATTAACTTGTGCAGACAATACATTCAAAAATGGCTCCAAAGAGAGAACAAAAAGCAGGGGGGACAGAGGGCACCCTTGCCTTGTTCCCCTACCTATCCGAAAGTTTGCTGATTCCCTTCCCCCATAGCTGATCCTCACCTGCGGATTATCGTAAAGTGAACATACCCAATCAAGATATTGGCCCTGAATGCCCATCTTCTTTAGCACCTCCCACAGATACTCCCACCCCACTCGGTCAAATGCCTTTTGTGCATCTAACATTACCATTCCGAGTGGGGTGAGAGTAACTGAGGCCACGTCGAAAGCAGTAATTGCTGTATTCACGTGGCCCGTAGTGTCTCTCCCCACTACGAACCCATGTTGTTGCAGATTGACCAAGTCCGGCATAATAGGAGCAAGGCAATTTGCCAGAATTTTAGAAAAGATTTTTACATCTGAGTTGAGCAGAGAAATCGGTCGGTAGGAGCCGCATTCCTCCGGAGGTTTATTTTTCTTAAGAAAGAACACTATTTTCTCTATCTTCCAGGATGTTGGTGTTTTCCCAGAATTAGCTATAGAATTGATGACAGATTCTAAGAGAGGCAGTTGTTCATGTGAGCAAATTTTATACAATTCTATAGGTAGGCTATCTTCTCCAGCAGCTTTCCCCAACGGTAGGGCTGAGATAGCCATATTTATTTCAGTTAATGTGATTTTTGAGCAAAGCTGTTGAAGGACTTCCATATCAGTATCTCTTTGAGTATGTAAGTGTGTGTTGAGATATTGAAGTATTGCCGCATTAGTGGGAGCGTTGTCTGGGGTGTATAAGTTTCGATAGTAGCTGACAAACTGGTCTAAGATTTGATCTGGTTGGCCGTATTCACGTGAATCAGGGCCTTTGATTATTTTAATCTTCGTTCTCGCTTTTTTGTCAGCTACCTTGTAAGCAAGCACTTTGCCGATTCTGTCTCCACCTTCATACTGAGACATTTTATACTTGTGAATTTTGGCGCTATATCTCTCTCTAAGAGTCTTTTTTATGGATGATTGTAATCTACACAGCTCTGTTCTTAGCTCATCGATATTTTGATTTGATTGTGTGGTAGCTTCAACTAATTGCTGTTCTACTTGTAATATACTAGAGATAGTTAGCTTGGTAGCTCGACGATGCTCGGCATTTGACCTCCAGATATATTGTTGTACGAACCCCCTAATGCTACATTTACAAGAATCCCAAACCATGTTAATCTTAGCAGAATTAATGTTCAGCTCTATAAATTCTTTGATATGTTCTTTTAGTAGTGTGATGAAATTAGAATCTATAAATAAATATCTTGGGAATGTAAAATGTCGTATTTCCCGCCTCTGATCCCAAATTTCAAAATCTAATAATATCGGGTTGTGGTCAGATGTGATCCTTTGACATAGTTCCATATTGCAGCTGCCTTCTATTTGATCAGTTGCCCAAACCATGCCTATTCTGGAACAGGATCGATGAGGTGCTGAATAATAAGTATGTCCCCCTATATTGGGGTATTTAAAGCACCAGGCGTCCTTTAGATTAAGCAATCTGCCAAGTTCCAAAATTGCAGATCTAACCTTGCGCATCCTATTTGGAGAGCCCTGACCCGTAGAGTCTATTTTGTAGTTTATGACGCAGTTGAAATCACCCATGACCAAGACCAAGACCTCCCCCTCCCATTCTAATAACTCTATACTTAACTGTTCGTATAGCTTGGGGTCATCTATATTAGGCCCATATATCAAACAGAACACAAGATTTTTGCGTTCGAGTTGGACTTGAGCAATTGCCCACCTTCCCCGTGCGTCTGATGCAGTCTTAAGGATTTCGATCCCTACTCGTTTTGTTCGGAATTGAAGCTCCCAAAGTTGAGCATACCACCAGATCATACCCTATTTGTGGTAGTAGCTTTCTATCCTGATAGCTAATGTGAGTTTCTGATAAAAGCGCGAAATGGGGTTTATACAAGTCAACCTCCTCTTGTACTAATCTCCTCTTTTGCTTACTATTGAGGCCAGCAACATTCCAAACCATTAATCTTAACTTAAACATATCTTATATTAGTTCCTTTGATTCTCCTCTGAATATTGTCTTTATTAAACAAACATGACTTGTTTCTATCTGAAACATAATTCTTTCTTGCAATACATTTTTTCCCCTTTCTGATCGACCCACCGACGAGCTTTCAAAACCAACTGTTAGTAAATAACAGATGGTTCCTGCTCGTTCCCGCAAAGGAAACAGGCACTGGCCCCCTCCTCTCTCCCCTCCCCCTGTGGCCTCCTTTCAGCACGAGGTGCTTGCGCTTGTTTTAACATATAATTACTGTAACTACAGCAGCGTCTAACAAACCCAGCCAACCAACAAACCTGCCCAAAGGTGGAAACTTTGTATTAGTGGTGATAAAAGCATGCAACTATATGACTGGTCAATAGAAATATTTTCATTTGTTTGGCTGAACGACTACACAACAGCTATTCATTTGCTAGGAGTCCTCACACATTGGGACCTTGACTAGGATTGGTGTATAAAAACTATTGAAGATGATCACTGGCCCGAAGCACTGCATGTGTCCATGAGAGTGTGTTTTGAGCTTGAATAACAAAGCAAGCAGAAGTAGTTTGACTCTGTACTGAGCGCCTTATTTATGAGGGAGGTCTGTTGCCAAAGCCAAATCGGTGCCCACCTGAAGGAGCCTGAAGACGGAAGTGTCTGGTGTGTATGGGCTCAGTGACAGTAAGTAGAAACATCATCCAAGTGCGCTCAGTCTGCCTGGACTCTTGTCACAGCTGAGATTTTGGCGCGATTCTCCACCGAGATCCACCCGGGCTGTACGTCTGTTGTAGCTGTCATCTCCAGCTACCTACTTTTCATTGTTAGTGACTTTCTGTGTCTCCTCATCCAGTCTCGAAGTGTCTTCTGCTCCGTTTCACGCTGCTGATATGAGTGCTTCTGTGGACCTGGATCTCCCTCCATGGACCCCAGCCTGGTGGACCCCCTTCTCCGGGCTCACCCATCTCAGGAAGTGATCTAGGTTTGGAAGTAGGTCCCTAAGGGCGTGTTGAGCGTGAGGTTGCGGGACTAGAAATTTAGAAACTTCAATGGGTTGAGCGCCTGCTGCGACCATCCCATATTGAAGAACACAGTTATTGCTGCTAAGAAAATGCTAAAACGAACAGAGTTGCATGCTGTGACTTTATAACAACTCTTGACTAAGACTGTACGACATTCTAAATCCACTCCCAACAGGCTGATAGAAATGCAGTATTTTTTTATTTATTGACATTTATTTAAGGATGAATATGGAAATACTTTTATTCCACTGGTGCTTCGACGTCATGAAAATTAAAAAGTCACCTCTTACTCGAACACCTTCGCAACATCTCTTCCATTATCTCTCCCTTCTAGCAGACTCCCTTCCCACCACAGGCAGTATGTGGCCCTGCTACAATGCCACAAACTCTGTGGAGCTTCATTGTTTGTCATGAACACCTGTTCCTTCCTTCTGACATCTCTTACTCCCTTCAATTACGATGGCAATAAATCCACGACTGCCGGGACGGCAGTGAGGACCGCCGACACGGCGGTTCCGGATTTACTGCTATCACCCTTAAAATTCCCACCGCCAAATTAGAATGGCGGTGGGAAGGGGAAAGGTGCCTCGGCGGACGGAAAGACCCCCCCACCGTGGTCCCACAAGACGGACCTTTTCCGCCCACCTTGTGGGACCAGGAACAATGGGGCAATGGAGGCGGTGCCGTGCAGGCACCTCCAGGGGTATTAGGATGCCTGTCTTTTGCGGCAGAAACTCTGCCGCAAAAAACAGGTGGAAAATGCCTTCGGAGGCCTGTTGCGGGCCCCCAGGGGTGTGGGGGTGGAGTGCTTCACGTGGGGGGTACCTATGATACCCCCTACATTTGCATGCACAAGGTGGCAGGCACCGCACGGTGCCTGCCACGTTGTACATGCAAATGTGAAACATGTATTTTTACATTGTGGCGGGTGCTGCCACCCGCCACAATGTAAACATACGGGATGCGCCCGCCTGTGCGGCGGGCACATCCTAATTTGGTTTGCGGGACCGCCACACCTATGGCGGGCGGTCCCTTTTGCACCACGATGGCCATCGGAATCGGCCCCTATGTTTCCAAGTAACAGCGAGTGCAGTTCTGCATTTCGATGATCTGCACACCTGTGTCTTAAAGAGCCTAGACTTTTCTGTTATGTGCAGTTTCCCTCACAGTGACCTGCACACCACAGTAGATTTCTGGGAGCATTTGTGTAGTAGGTGTAGGTAACAGCAGGGGCAGTTCTTCATTTCAGTGATCTGCACGGTGTTGAGACAGAATATTGAGCAGGAATTGTTGACTTACACAAATATCGAGTGGAAATATCGTGATTCAGAAATATTGACAGCAAGAAAATTGTAGTCAAGAATATCGAATTTAAGGTAAGAAATACTGTTTAAAAAAGCATAGAAGTCAATACTATTGTTTGCAAAAATATAGTTGTTTAAAAAATCGATTTTATAATTAGTGCTATTTATTTTAGTTTATATTTTAAATTAATTTTAGTTACTTTTTAATTAGGTTTGATATACTATTAGTTTTTTATTGAAACTAAGTTACAATTGAGTATTTGTTTTACAGATTAATATTACCAGTGGTTTGTGAGGATTATAGGAGTAAACTGTGGGAAGTTTAATAAATGTTATGAGTTTTAATTTGTTTTTTAATTAATAATATTTCTTTAATTGGTAATTAAATATGTTAATACAACCAGTGGTTTGTGAGTATTATAGGAGTAAAGTGTGGGAAGTTTATGAATTTTTATGAGTTTTAATTTGTTTTTTTCAAATTAATAATATTTCTTTAATTGGTAATCAATTATGTTAATTATGTAAGCAATTTAAAAAAAATAAAACATAGATGTGGGATGTGAATTGTGTGGTGTTATAGGGTAAGAAATAAAAAAAAGTAAATGCATGTAAGAATTAATGTTTTTTATTCTAAATAATTTCAAATAAAAAACATGCATTTGTTTGAAATTAACGTTTTCTTTTATTTAATATAATATTTGTAGTTATTTGTCATATGAATTTAACATTATAATATATATTTTTACATTTTTAATATTGAATATATTTGTATTTTCATTTTTAGTATATTTATAAATGTTTTTATTTATTTTGTTTTTTAACTATTTTTCTTTTTAATTTTTTATTTGTTTTTACTTTTGATCTGACTGGAGTGAGAATATTAATAGTTACCCCTTTGCAATCCAACACTGTCCCTACTGTTACACTGATTGGAGTGGGAATAATAAATGTTATCTTGTCACTAACCAACACTTTCCCTACTGTTGCACTCAATGCAGTTGGAATAGTAAGTTTTACCCCTCCGCTATCCAACACTTTCCCTACAGTTTCACTCCATGGAGTGCGAATAGTAATTTTTACCCCTTTGCAATCCAACACTTTCCCTACTGTTACACTCACTGGAGTGGGAATAGTAAGTTTTACCCCTCTGCTATCCAACACTTTCCCTACTGTTGCACTCACTGGAGTGGGAATAGTAATTTTCACCCCTCCACTATCCTAAACTTTCCCTACTGTTGCACTCACTGCAGTGGTAAATTTAATTTTGAAGATTTTTAAATAGTTTAATGTTTTGATTCATAATATAATGGTTTTCTTTTATTAGATTTTATGTTACTGGTATATATATCCACACAATTCATACAAGAAGGACGCACTCTCAGGCAGTAAACCAGAAGGGGTTTAATCTGACCTCACTGTCTCTACTAAATTTAAACCACAATCTATTTTCTACCGCAACATACCCCATGACAACGTTAACACTTTTCACGATGTTGTCACAAAATCACTTCTAACACTGCAACACCAAAGATGCAAGAATGTCACTTTTAATTTATCTGCTAAACACATGACACTAATATCATTATCTGCCTTGCTGATAAGGGAGGTAACATTGTACTTTTGGACAAGGGCTTGTACATCAACGAGGCAACTAGACAACTGAACAATCACAGGTTCTAAACGAGGGTCGATATGGACGCATACAGTATCAGTATTTTTGAAATTTGGAATAAACTCAAGGAATGGGAACAAAAAAGTTACAGTACCAGGGAACAATACTGTTTCCTCAAACGGGACTATCCCAAATTGTCTATACTGTACCTTCTACCTAAGATACATAAGGACCCTAATCTACCGCCCAGCAGACCTATAGTATTGTCTATTGGTAGTGCACTAGAGAACGTGTTGAAGTAT
The DNA here is from genome assembly GCF_964261635.1 of Lissotriton helveticus. NCBI lineage: Eukaryota > Metazoa > Chordata > Amphibia > Caudata > Salamandridae > Lissotriton > Lissotriton helveticus. The sequence continues at coordinate 793,980,401 of NC_136057.1, read as the reverse complement.
GTTGACCATTTTCTTCGGGAGTATTTTATTTCTCTCCCGTCGTATGTTAAAGAGACTAAGGATTTTCTTTCAAAACTTGGGAGGAATACATACAGGCTGACGTTACTTTGAACATTGTCTTTAGCAAAGTCAAGATCTGGCTTCGCTATATTGACAACCTTTTCCTAATTTGGAAAGGAACTAAAGAAGAAGCCACTAGATTTACAGAAAGACTAAACATTAACAAGTACAACATAAGTCTTACCAGTAACATGAGCAGAAACAAAATTGAGTTCCTTGACCTACTGATAACAGCGCAAGACAACACCCTACATACCAGCTTATTTAGAAAAACTACTCTTCTTCACACTCTCAGCAGTCACCCGGATACTCTTAACTGGAGAGCTGCTGAGAGCAAGGAGAAATTGTAGTACAGCATCTGCTTTCAGCAAAGAACGATAAATCATGGTCAAAAGATTCCTTGACAGAGGATACCCCATGTGGGTACTCAAACGGGCATTAAACAGGGTCAGTAAAATTGACCCGCCATTATGCTAATATGGATGGCGGTCTCTGGGAGACACTGCCACTATGTTAGCAGCTTTTCCGCCCGGTCGACTCTTCGACCGGGTGAAAAACTGGCGGACGGTCTTTCCATCCACCGGGCTCCCCCGCCATGGTAATGTGGTGGGGGACATTACAGTGCGGGCGGAGGTTTTCTGCAGACGGATCGCCACCGCCATACGGGCGGTGGCGATCCGCCCGCATAATGGGGCCCTAAGTATCCTAAGGGCCATAATCTGGACGAGGAACTAAGTACACACTTACGAGATGAATGACACCTGCATTACATGTACATGTATATATGTTTTATCCCTTTGCCGACCTCAGTTGCTGATTCTGGTATATGCTAAATATTAATTTTTAATATGTCAGTCTTACTGTGAGTACAATAGTAATTCAGATCTAATTTTAACATCACGTTTCCTTATTTCTCTTTACACAGGAGGAAAGGAAGGAACTCACCGCCTGTGGACTGTCTCATCCGATCCGGCCTCCCTACCCTTTTCTTCTCCGTCCTCTGGGTCCATTCTACATTAAGTTAAGATCTTGTATATACATTGATTTTTTCTATCTTTTCACTTTTTTCACCTTTTGTCACTTTCTTCTTCAGGAGGCTCTGACATAGTAAACCCCCCCTTTTGGTGAGGGTCCTTGTTTAGTGTTCTCATTTCCAGATTTTAAACATGCTTATGGACAGCAATTTTGCTGTGTGGACTTTCAATAAGGAAATGTGGCCCTTAGCTTACCCTGCTACCTCAAGGTTAATCATCATGTTTGTCATTTTGGCTATGACAGTTTGCATTTTAAAATACTTTGTTTGGTTAGAATTGCTTCATTTATCGTGGTAGCTACCTCTGCTGCATTTTACCACTATGGCAATTCTACTCTATTTTGTCCACACATGGGTACCTATAGTGTTGTTTGCACATGTGCATTGTCTACGCTGCTGGTAACACTGGCAAACCACTATGGCTATTGCACACACTGTTGATTTTATTCCAGCCGACAACTTACTGTGACAAAATGTATGTTACTTTTGCGTTAATTATTAAGTTACCCTTGCGCTTCTCTACTACTATGTTTTTAACCACATACTACATGTAGTTGTTCAATAATAAGAGCACGCAAACAAGCTAGACAATACTTTTGTATAATACTTTTACCTGTTTACAAATGGCCGGAGCAGTTGTATGATGTATTCACTGTATTGCCTTCTGGAGTCCGTCATTACTTTTGAGTAATTGTCTGTGTATTGCCTCCTCACATACATGCTCACTGTGTAAACAAGACAGCTTTCCTGTTGAAACGCATTACCGATTAAACCCCTTCTAGTTTTCTTCTGAGAGATTTGCACAAGGGGAGCAAGTTTGTGTGGGGGAAAGAAGTTTTGAGAGTATGAAGAAAGAGATATGTGAAGCAGGGATTCTTGCGACATTTGTTATCAAGAGCAAATCTATTCTTAATGTAAATACCAGTGCCACTGGTATTGGAGTAGTAAGTGTCTCAAAAGCATGATATGATAGAAGGAACAGTGCCTTTCAATTCACACACCCTGACCTAAGCAGAGAGGAACATTTGGTAATTAAACAAGAAGCCCTAGAAGCAAAATGGGGTGCCTAATATTTTCGGGTATATTTGTGGGCAGTGGGCTTTATATTAAGAACTGAACATAAGCCTCTGATCAAGATTGTGTCTGCTGGTGGGGCTGGAAAAGGATCAGCAAGGTTTGCTAGGCTTGAAGATAGAGTGCAAGAATATCTTTATGATGTAGAGTTTGTACATAGATGGAAGAATGTGCAGGCTGATGGCCTGTCGACGATGTCATTGGTTTGTGAAACGGTGGATGGGCCAACTGTGAAAAGCTTGGATACCAAAGGAGTAGTTGCTTCTGTTCAGAATGTGGTACAGAGTGGTTTAGGTGCTTTCACTAGGATGGAATGGGAGGAAGAGATGAGTGTGGATAAAGTGTTAAAGGAGGTGATGATTATGATAGAACAGGGGAAGGCAGTGAGGGAGAATACTGTTTCTATGTTCCTGTGCAGATTAGTTACTGTGTTTGTTGTCTGTATCTTGTTTTTCCTGCCTCTTTGTTCCTGGGGTTGCCTTGTTCATATTTTGACTGCATATATCCTGGCTGGTCTTCGATATGCTGATTTCTTGTCTTGTATTCTATGTTCCTGTTCTGTCTGCATATTTCTGTCCTTTCCTAGTTAGTGTGCAGATTTCCTGTATTCACAGGTCTTTGTATTCTAGTCCAGTCCCTTATACCAGTCCAACTTTTCCCTGAGCCCAAATCCTGTTTCTATGTACCTTCTTGATTTCCTTTGTCTTCGTGTATGTTTTATTATTATCCTGATGTTAATTGCTTCCAAGAGTGCCAGTTAAACTCTAAGGTGTGTGCCTTTTGCAAAGATAGCTGCTTGGTGTCTCACTGAAGTCTGTGCGATAAATCTGCTCCTTGCCTCCTTGTAAGATTTATTTCACCTCACAGATACATCACTTCTTTGGAGTAAACTATAATTTATGATAGTTTGTTTATCGTTTCTATACTCACCCTTCCCGTGGTTTGTATTAGAATATCTTCACAGTTTCTTCTGCACACTTCCCAATTCCATGTTTGCGGCCTGTTCTAACCTGCTTCAGTCTTAAACTTCTGTCCTGCTTCCCTCTCAGCCTTTAGATAATCGTTATATATTTACCCCTTCTGGGTAAATTCCTTATTTCTGCAATAACCAAACACCCCTGTGACCTTGCCTTGTCCCAATCTGAGCTAGATCCCTGACACCAAACAGTGTTCCTACACTTTTCCTAATAAAAAACCGTACCCCACTTTTGTGCCTGAGCCTATTGTCCCCATCAGGAAAGGCCTCAAAAACAAGATGTGTAAACATCAAATTTTCATCTTGATAAATGTGGGCGGCTGCGGAATTTGGGCCAGCACTTTGCTGTCACTCAGGGAAGCTTTCCAAACCAAACAATCCATCAATAAGGTTTCTTGTAAAGCGCGACTACTTACTTGTTATGGTCTCAAGGCACTGAGGGAGGGATCTGTGGTTCAGTCGAAGAGCCAGGTCTTGAGGTCCTTCCTGAATTGAGGCAACGAGACATCTCTGAAAACCCAGTACCCAGAGAAGTCCAAGGTGGTTAGATTTGAATGGTTCCCATTTAGCTTTCGTACCCAGAATGTGCTGCTCCCTCTGGAAGAAATCTCGCTTTGGGGGGTTAGGAGGGTGAGAGCCTAGAGTCTGCTGGAGCGCTAGGGATGGGAGTCAGGCCAGATGCCTGGGCAGGCCATCCCACCCCCTTTTTCAGACCTTTTCTATCTGTTGTCTAATGGGCTTTCTGTTCCCCGAAAGGGCAGATTGCAGTTAAGCATTCAACCCTCAATATTTCACATGGACAGACAAGCTCTTGGGCCTGTTGTGGGGAGGGACTTAGCCAAATGCCTGGGGGTCACCTCCTTCCATTCATATTTTGCCAATTTTTATCTGTAAGATAGTTTAATGAAGAGAAGTGTGAAAATCTTGTCATTTGCTTTCACGTAATTACGCAAAAATACAGCAGGATTACGGGAAATTATGCATAGTTACACAAAATGCTAATCCATCATTTTGCACTATATTTTAGTATGAAATGTATCCTCATGTCAATTTTTGGAGCAAGGTCACATTTAACCCCTTCCATGCGTCGGACAGCCACAGGCCGTCCAACGTCACGGTGGGCGTGTGCGGAGGACGACCGGGGGCCGTCCAAACCCCGCCCCCTCATTATTCCGCCAGCACCGTATTTTGCGCCGCAGTCAAGCGGTTAAGCGGTTAAACAAAAGCACCATGAACAACACCTGCTTGCGTTCTGTTGATCCTGCATGTTTGCTGTAAATGTGTAATTATGCACAATGGCTTAATGGCTTAATTTTGGGATTTTCACTCAACTAACGACCCATGAAATTCTGAAATTACTCAAATTATTTATTGTTGCTTTTCAAATGCACCATATCGATACCGGAAAAACGAGTCCTCTCTGAACTGAAACAATGTCCTCTTCAGTGAAATTGACAACTCCAATTAAATACTGTGATTAATAACAGTAACTAACACATGCAGGTAATTGGATATTATGCTCAGAATAGCATAATATGAAGAGAAGGGAGATAAATTGCATCTCATTTTTTGGAAGTTAAGAGGAGGGCTACCTTTAGATGTTTAGGAATCTTCCATGCACGAATTTGCTCCAGGGTCAGAGAAGGACATCAGCAGGTGACTAGATGTTCAAATAAATCAGGGTGTCATTTGAATAGTAGTGATAACCTACGATAAAGCAGCGCTTTAAGATACTAGAAGGTTTAAAGAATATATTTTGGATACTTTGCAGGCGACTGAATGGAAAGAGTGAGTGTGTCATCTATTCCCATCTGCTGGAGGGGACTGATGCTATGCAGGAGGAGAACCAGTTGCTTCAAGCAAAATGTTGATATTGACCTAATGAAAAAATAAAGTGATGGAAGGAAGGAATCAATTAACTCTAGCCTCTGATAGTCATGGGGGTGTGCATTCCAATACACATTTTTTCACCTTTATGCCACTTTAGAAAGAGACAAGACATGCTAAATAGCCCTGGTTTTGCTCACTCACATGGGAACAGCCCCGCCCAAGCTTCCAGGTCAGGTCCACTCCGGACTGGCACAAGCACGCCCAGACCAGTTTCAGCCTATATAGGCCTTTGCATTGAAGTGCAGTCTGTGAATCCCTATGTGAGCATACAGTTTGCACTAAGGACTTCAGGTGTAACAAACAGCAAATTAATGGAAGAAATGTTTGAGTTGTTCTCAACCACTGGTGATAGCATAGGTATACATTGCAAATAATTGTTTTCTCATCCGCTATGCCTCTCTAGATAGAGACAAGCCACATGCAAACTAGTCTCAGTCCGGATCCAGTAGGAAAAATCCAGCTAAAGTTGCCAGGCCAGTAACATTTCCAGAGGGGAACATAAGCAGCCTCAGATCAACCTCAGACTACTTAGGCATAAGTTCCATTTCACAACAAGACTGAAACCCAAATCTGAGCACACCTGTCACATTTAGAGCATCTGCTGAAAGAAACAACGAAGTGATGGAAGGAATGCTTAAAATAATCTGAGCCCCTGCTGATAGCTCGGACTGCATTCCAGACAAGCAAATCACTTTGGTCCCGCATCAATAGGAACACTCCTGCCCAAACTAAAAGGCCAAGTCACATGTAGAGAGCAACAGAAGACAAAAAAACTGGTTTTATCTTTTTGCCCTTGTAAGTGAGTTGTAGCTTTGGTCTAGTTGCACAGTCAGAGCAGGACCCATGTTTGCACATACCCATTATGCTTAGGATAACTCAATTAGAAAGCAAACACGAAATAGGTGGAATACTTAAATCAATCTGAGCCTCTATTAATTACCTGGGCTGCATTCTAACCAATTATTTTGTATTCACTGTCCCCACTTCAGACAGAGACCAGTCATATGCAAATCAAACCTGACCTTATTCTAACAGGAACAGTCACAGCCCAAGCTACAATGTTGGGTCCTCTCTAGATGGAACCCAAGTGACCCCACACTGGTTTTGATCTACACAGAGATCAAGAAGTTGCACACTGATGAGCCCTTTGGCACAGCAAGTATGGGACCCACATCTGGGCATACTCATCATATCTCCAGAACATTCCTTAATTGGTTGCCCATTTCCTCTTTAACCACTAACAGGTGCAACTTGTCTTCTCCAAATAACAACAATCTGTAATGCAAGCCCTTATCCTATTCCATATCGATGGAGGCAATACCATTTAAACTCTGCCTCCATCTCAAGGCTGCTTTCCAAGCAGTGGCTTGTCTTCATACCTGTGAGCATTATCTGTTTACCTATGTGCTTTTGAATCGTCACTGGCTAACACTTGCAGCGTACATCCGACTATGTCCTTTTCAATGTATTTTTCTTTCTACTGCTAATTCTCTGTATGATTGTTCTTTTCCTAGTTACCAGAAACATTTAACAATTGAAAAAAATCAAACTGTCCATTTGTATGATTGCAAAAAAGATGTATTTCTGTATTCTGCTGTATAATAATAAACATTTATTTCTCATGTGTTGACGTTTATGGCCAATGATTCCTAATCCTTCTCCCCTCTGGTTCAGACTCCTAATACTCTTCCTCCCCCCCAACTTTTCTCCGTATTTTACTACCTTTATACAATGTCCTGTACTGGCTTATCGGTTCAGGCTGGCTATTTTATTCTGTCGTTTTATATAAAGCTCTGTGTTGCACTTCGCGGCCAGGTCAGGCCTGCAACAAAATACCCAACATAAACAGAAAATAAAGCTGAGTTGTCAGGTCTGATAGATATGCAACTATAGCCTTCACCCACAAATTAGGGTTGTCTCCACCAAAAATAATTAAAACGACATCGATCTCCCAGATGAAGGTAACCTATGTTATTGATACAGACTTATTTTAATACTGGTACGTTGTTAGTGTGTCGAGTTATTGTGATGTGATGAATGGTTGTGGTATTATGTTATTGTTCGAGAATGTCAACTGCAGTAGGCCCTCTTAACCATGAACACGCTCGCAACGCAATGCAGTTGCCTCAAACCAACGTTCATGATGTAGAGATGAAAGGTGTTAGTACCATACACTTTGTCAAGTACCACAAAAAATACACAATAGCGTTCGATAAGCGATACCATGGAATGTTTTGTAGGATCATAGAAAAGTACAAATAGTGGAGGAGATTTGCGTTGAAAGTATACATTGCGTGTAATCACAGCAATAGAATACTCAAATGATTTATACTATTAGTTTGTATATAAATATAATAGGTTGGATTTTGCTGCAATCCCCTTGGCATACTTTTTAGTAAGTCTGTTTTATGAAATGTTATCTACGTTTTTTGCATTCATGAATTCTTTCACTTTTACACCTGAGACAGTAAACACACATCTTTAAAACATAGCAAAGGCATACAAAGCAATATCGGTTTTCATTTGATTTAAGATAATGCGCCATGTTTCAACAATGTATAGGGAATTAGACATCGAAAGCTAGTCTTGCTGACAGATCCGTCTCGGAGGAACCTGTGATTGTATAAAATGAAAAGACATGCTTCTTGTACTACATGGTTTATGACTGAAAAATGAAATGCCAGCTAATTTTCTAAGACTTAATCTCACAGAGCCCAATATTCCAAAAAAGGTCTCTGTTCAAGGAAGTAACAGGAACAGATAATGCACATGGATCTGCCAAAACTCAGTGCAACCAGCAGCCTTAAATGATTCAACAGTGCACAATCAATATTAGCAAACGTTGTGGGATTAAAAACAGGAGTAGTTAGCCAAACAAAAAAAATAGGGGCAAGATTTACGGATAAAGTTACAATGCACAATAGTTTTAAATGACACCTGTTCTTAAGGTATGTCTGTTAGGTGTACTTTTGTTCCCTGCCTAAAATGGGCTAATTTACAACGTTTGTCTGTGATATTTTCTTCAAAGAGACACTTGATGTCACAGCTTTGCATCTGCCTATTTTATGCACTAAATCCAATACGTCAGTTTATAATTTGGAAATTAAACACCTAAATAATAGTTTTGGGGCCAGATGTACGACCCTATTTTGCATGCGCAAACGGTTTTGCGACTGTTTGCGCATGTAAAATACATATGGACCATGTACTAATCCTATTAGGAAGGGGCGTTCTAAGAGCGTCCCTCCTAATAGAGAGTCTGAGCCCTATGTAAAACTGTTTTGCAACCGCAATTGCGTTTGCAAAACAGTCGCAGTTTACCACCCTTCTCAGAAGGGTTGTAAAGCACTCACAAACGGAAAGGGGGCCCAGGGACGTCTTCCTCTTTGTGAAAGCAGGGGACAATATTTTTATGGGGCTCTTTTTATGGGGCAGGCAGTGGTCCCAGGGAAAAACGTTTCATTTTTCTTTTTTTAAATGCATCCTGTTTTCCTTAAAGGAAAACGGGCTGCATTTAAAAAAAAATTGCTTTATTTAAAAGCAGTCCCAGACATGGAGGTCTGCTGAGCCCAGCAGGCCACCATACCTGGGAGGCCCAGCCATTCTCAATGGGGTCGCAAATTGCGAGTGAATGATTAATATTCATGAGGCATGCAATTTGCGACCCCATTCGCAAACAGTGTCTGAGACATTGTTGTACATTGTGATTTGCAACTCACAAATTGCAACTCGCAGGGGGGCGTGGCTTGCACGCCGCTACGACATGGCGGATCGCGCTTGAGCTTCGGGGCAACAGAGCCCGTCAGGGAGATTTTGGTTCCCCATATACGGCAAACTTTTCCCGGAACCGTCATTTCAGATTTCGGAATATGCCGTGAACGCTGTGTGAGCTTTCTATTACTCACATAATAGCGAGAAGCTGCTTTTTCTTCTTTTGGGAGCCCTACTCACTGGAATTTGCGTGCGGCCGCCATTTTGTCCCTTGGTGGCGTCGCTCGCGTTTTTTCCTCATCAACCTTGGGTACTTCACCGGAACCTGCGTTACATGTTGGGAATGAGGTGATGTTTGCCAAAAAAGTTATTTCTTTGTTTGCAAGGATGGCTTTTTTTTGTATCAGACACTTTTTTGGGAACTTTTAGTTTCTCTAACTTTATGGCTGCCGTCTGTGTCTGACTTCAGTGCCAATTCAACGGAACATGGTCAAGATCAGCTGGTGAGATACCCATCCTATTCTAATTGTTCCTATTGATCGACAAGTTATTTTTCCAACGCTTGGTCAGCCTTTATTATGTTCTTCCCTCCACTTTCTGCAAACGGCCGCCATTTTGTGCTTTGGCAATGATGACTTTGTCTTTACATCACTACTGCACTTCATATTTGGGGTCTCTTTGTGATTTTTCGTGGAATTGCCACATTTGATCTTATATCTATCTTCTACTGGATATTTTTCTTTGTGCTTACCAATTTTCAGCCTCCTGTCATGTTGTCGTTATACTCCTTTTACTGCTCTGAGTGAGCCGCTGGTACTTCGAGTGCCGTTTTTACTACTGTTATACCTGGGCCTTTTTTTTATAACTACTATCGCACTGTTTACTATTGTGTGTATAGTGGTTTCTCTTTCTTGCACACTCTAATGATTGAAAACATGGGTCTTTCTCCCAAAGTCAAGGACTCAAAATGTAACCTGAAGAGGTCAAAACAAACCTCCCCTACTCCGGAGTCCACTCAGAAAGATGCTGGTACAACGTTGGACACCATACTGCCATGCCTAAATGCAGTGCATGATATTGCGCAATCAACTAAGACTAATACTGACTTACTTCAGGTGGAGGTTGCAGCTATCAGAAATGATTTTAAATCATTATCTCTTCGTGTTTCGACTGCTGAAACACAAATTAGTGGTGTGGAGGATACTGCGCAACAGCACTCTAAATCTCTACAACAGATGGAACGCTCGATGGCGGCATTACGGTGAGACCTTACAGAACAAGAAGATCGTAATCGAAGGAGTAATCTGCGTATTTTTGGTTTGCCCGAAGATGTGGAAAAATCAGCCTCCTCTTTGATAGACTTCTTATACCAATGGATTCCATCTACTCTACAGATTTCTTTTCAGAAGGATTGTGAAATTGAACGTGCTCATCGGGTTCCTACTTTCCGACCCAAATCTTCATCTCTTTCTAGGGCAGTGATTTTCAAACCACTACGCCATCAACATTCTGAACAAATTTTGGCCCAGATGAGGAAGATCAAGGCGGTCAATTGGGAGGGTCATAGGATTGCTATATCTCAAGACTTTGCCAGAGACACTCTTATTGGAAGGAAAGGTTTTCTCAACTTGTGGAAATGTCTACTTGACATGAACATTCCTTTTTCCTTTGCTGGCCCTTCGAAATTTCGTATTACTTTTAAGGGCCGCTCCCAAATTTTCTATGAACATTCTGATCTTTCAACCTTTCCAGACAATCAAATAGAATCTCGGATGGATATGTCTCCTTCACCTGGTCCCTCTGGCTCTTGAATTATTTTTGCAATACCGTTGTGTTCCCTTATACTCTTTTTGATGTGTGAGTCTTGTCATAGGTTCATGCTTTGATTATCATTCTGCTAGATGTAAATATGTTACCCGATAACTTCGCGGTTGACATGTTGTAACCTGTCTTTGCGGTGGTGGTTGTATTTTTATCTCTTTCTTTATCTTTTCTTTTGTCTTTATGCTTTATTTCACTTATTTCCATTTTGTTGTTCATGTTTAATTGTTGTTCTCTTTCTTTTTGTTTTCCGCCTCGTGTGTTTCTGTTTTTCTCTCTTTTTTATGGTTTCAATGATATGTACTGCCAGTGTCTAACTGCCTCTTTTGGAGACTTCTTATTTGGTTTGAAACTCTTATGGTTCGCTGTGTTTCGGATATTCTTTTTATACCGTTGTTCTCATTTCTTGATCCATTTATATGGTTATGTGGTTTTATACCCTTATTGTTCTTGTTTGCTGCTTTTAGTTATCCTTTTGGGATTATAGCATCTGTCTTTGTTCTATATTTATCTCATTCTCTCATGCTTTGATGTCATATTTATTGCACTTTGTTGTTTGGCTGTTTTGGCTTGTGTTGTGATTGTCTGTAACTTTTTGTATTTTCTTTCCTTGTTCTAGATTAGATCTTTATGTTAAGATTCTTCTCATTATTGCTTGTTCCCTTATCTCTACCTTTATATGTATTGATATGACTATGTTATTTATCTCCATTTTATACTTCATTTATTTGTTACTGATTTGACTTTATGCTTTTTGCTTTTTATTGATTATTTTTCTGCTCTATTGTATTTGAGGTATTAATGCACTGTATTATGATATCTAGTAAAGGATGATATATTAAGTCTTAATATCTCTGTGTTTATTCTGTTCATTTTACTTGATTTTACCTATATTATGGTAGTTAGTTAAAGGGTAGTTGTTATGCATTAATATCTCTTTGGTTCTTCTACTCTTTTTGATGAATTTATATTTATTGCTATTTCTTGTCATAATTGATATCTGCTGTCACTTATCCCAATATATATTGAGATTTAACTTTATTTCATTCTATGTACTAATTTCTGTGGATTTCTCTATCTTAAGAAGATCCTTGTTTGGTTATCTCATGCTTCTTTTCCTCCTTTTACTAGTTTTTACTTTTATATAATTATACTGTATGTTTGCAAATTTCTTCTATCATTTTTTATTATTTTTCTTATATATCACCTTACAGTATGGGGTTATTGGGTTGTTGTTTTCTTTCTCCTGGTGGCCCTTCTGCTTGCCTCTCCATGTTCCCACCTTGTATGAATTTGGTCCCTTCTAGACCTCCCCTGGTGGGTCTCTTTCTTCTTGTTTCTCTGTTTCCTCTTCCTGCTTGTCTTTTTTCTCTTTCTTCTGTTGTATTTTTGGTCGTGTTGCTTTGCTTTTGGAATATCTTTTTTACTATCAGTGTTTAGCGGATTTCCCGTTCTTCTGTGTTAATGCCTGGTTTGAATGTATTGTCGCTTAATGTACGAGGGTTGAATCATCCGGTGAAAAGGGCAAACATTTTGGATTATTGCAAGAGTCTCTCTTCAGATTTAGTATTACCACAAGAAACGAAAGTATCCTACAACAAATCTTTGTTGTTGAGGAAAGAGTGGGTCCATGATGTTGTGTGCTCTGAGGCCTTTGGCAAAAAGAATGGAGTGATAACATTAATTTCTATAAATTCTGGATTATCTGTGGTTTCGGCTGAGCATGATTCGGAAGGACTATGGTTGCTGTCTAGACTTTCTAATGGTTCGCTTGACCTTTATGTTATGAACATTTATGCTCCAAACAATGATGACCCTTCGTTCTGGCGTTCGATCACTAAAATATTGGCTGGGGTGCCTCATAAAGGTAATCTGATAGTTGGTGGAGATTTTAATCTCCCGATGGACCCGATTCTTGACAGACATTCTGCTTTTAAATTCCGTCCCCCTAGAGCTCACAAGCAACTGACAAATATGTGTGCTTCTACTAATCTTCAGGATCGGACGTCTTCATAACCCTACAGGTAGTGACTTTTCTTTTTTCTCCTCTCCATAATTCTAGTTTCTCTCGTATTGATTATCTCTTAGTTCACTCGGCTATTTTACATACTTCGTCATCCCCGTACATCCATCCTATTCTCGCGGATGTATCCTTTTCTCTTTTCTCTTAGTTCACTCGGCTATTTTACAGTCTTCGTCATCCCCGTACATCCATCCTATTCTCGCGGCTGTATCCTTTTCTCTTTTAAATCTTGCTGATAAGAAAGAACCTCGTACCTGAAGGTTAAATACCGAAATTCTGCATGATCAATCTCAGGTTATGGCTTTGACTGAAGAGATTGATAATTTTTTTTTCTGATAATGAAGGCTCAGTCAGTTCTTCAATAGTTCTGTGGGATGCTTTTACATTTACTCTTAGTGGTCAAATTATTAAATGTATGGCAAAAAGGAATGCTGTTATTAAGAAGGAACTTTCGTATTTGGCAGATGATATTAAAAAACAAGAGCTTCTCTTTCGTAATTATAAAGACAAACAATTATTACAAAACATTAAGAACCTAAAATATTCCTACAATACTATTGTTACTAAAAGAGCTCACATTGGGGTTCAGGCTCAGAAATCCAAATGTTTACTGTTAAAGACCCACGCAGGTAAGATTTTGACGGCAACATTGAAATTTCAGGAATCTAATCCCAGGTCATCTCAGATATCTTCTATTAATGATAGCTATGGCTCTAAAAAATTTCAGACCAAAGAGATTCTTGAGGTTTTTCGCGAATATGACAGTAAATTATATACTCCCAGTAATCAATCCTCTTTTGATCAGTGTCAACAGTTTTTAAAAACGATCCGTATTCAGGTTGTGTCGGATGATGATGGTGTGAAATTGGGTGGTCCGATTACGTCTGAAGCGATAATATATGCAATTAAAGCCACACACTCTGGTAAAGCTCCTGGACCTGATGGATTTCCCATTATGTTCTATAAAACTTTTCTTCCATCGGTTGTTCCTCGCCTTAAGTCTGTTTTTGATGCTTTTATTTCATCAGGTTCGGTTTCGGGTTCAGCTGCAGATGCTACTATTGTGGTGATACCAAAAGAAGGTAAAGATCATTCTGATCCTAAGAATTTTCGCCCAATTTCCCTTCTCAACATGGAAGCAAAGCTTTTCGCCAAAATCTTAGCCAAACGTTTGGAATCCTATATCCTTCTACTTATTCACCCTTCTCAGACAGGATTTGTCAAAGGTAGATTAGCTAGGGACAACATCCACACCTTTTGCCATATCTTGGGTAAAGCAAAACTGTCTACCCTTCCAGCGGCTGCTCTGGCCCTTGATGCCGAGAAGTCTTTCGACAAGGTCTCCTGGCCCTTTTTGCATGTGGTGCTGTGTGCGCACAATCTTGGAGATTCTTTTGTTAATATGGTTATGTCCTTATATGCCCATTCCAGAGCAAATATTTAAGCCAATGGGGCTACGTCCTCGTTGTTTTATCTTTGTCTTGGGTTGATTGATCTTCATCAGGATATTAAATGTTTTACTTTTGGCTCGCACTGCATGAAGACGGCTGCTTACGCAGATGATGTACTCATTTTTTTCTGATGACATTGTGTCTTCCATTCCTGTTATTTCAGATACTATTAATCTTTTTACCAATGTCTCTGGATATTCCCTTAACAGAGATAAAACGGAGATGTTTCCCCTTAATGCTTATTGCTTTCCAGCGCATATGGGTAATGCTGGATTTAAATGGCAATCTAAGCAGATTAAGTATTTGGGGATTTGGTTTCGTAGTACCTTATATAATACGGTTGCCTTCAACGAAGCTAAGACTCTATTTAAGGTGCGTCAACTTTTGGATACATGGTCCCCTAAATATATTTCTTGGTGGAGTCGCCTTCAAACTTTGAAAATGATGATAACGCCCATCATTAACTTTGTGTCGTCTATGCTTCCTGTTAAGCTTTCTATGACTTTTTTCCATGAAATTGATTCACTCACCTCTAAATTCCTCTGGAGCGATAAGAGAGCTAGAATTGCTTATAAGTTCTTGAGGAAACCTTATGGTATGGGTGGTTGTAATTTTCCGGATTGGGAGAAATATCAAGTTGCTTTCTTAGCTTCTCAGGGGGCCCTTTGGTTCTCTTCGGTCCCTCGCCATACACCTTCTTGGGTGTGGATTGAACAAGATCTCTCTTTTCCTTTACCTTCCTCTTCTTTCTTAACTACTTCCACGTTATCTATTCCGTTTTCTCGTGCGATCATCTTAGACATCATTGCAGCGGTTAGAACATTTGATAAGAAAGTTGCTATACCAATTATTAAATCGAGGTGGTCTTCGTTGTGGCGTAATTCTAAAATTAAAATTGATATTGATCCCAAATTGATGTTTTTTTGGGCTACTAAGGGAATCACGCTGGTTTGTCATCTTTATGACTCAAATAATGATCCGTTACCTTTTTCCTCCTTAGCTCAACAATTCTCTCTTACTAATTTAGATTTCTATACCTTTTAAAAAATAAAAGTTGCTCTTGCTAAACTGCGTCTGGATCCAGCTTCTCCTACAATTGCTTTATTGCAGATGTGGCTTAGATCTGGGCATGTGGCTTCTAGGATTTATAAATGTTTGTCTTTCACTCCTTCTGCCTTGCTTGTTACTCAACAGAAATGGTTACATCATTTTGGCCGTGATCTTACTGCACATATCTCCTCAGATTCTTGGCAGTTGATTGGGAGACTTTCTCTTCGCAATAAAATTGCCCCCTCTCTAATTCAATCTAAATTTTTCTCTCTTAATCTTTTACATTGGACTCCAGTACGCTTGCATTCTCTCAATCTTAAAGATGATGATCTTTGTTGGAGTTGTGGCCTTGCTGCAGGTGATTATCCACATGTTTTTTGAGCGCTCTCTACTCCAACCTTTTTGGGATTTGATACATAAACACCTTATGTCAATTTTTAAGATTCCATTTCAAATCTCCTTTCCTGTGATTGTGTTGGGCCCATTGGCATCCCCTATACCTTTACCTTTGGACTCTTTAGAGTTACAATTACTAGATCTCTTCTTGACTGTGGCGGTGAAAGTTGTCCTTATGGAATTTATTTCAATCTCTTATCATACTTGGTGGGCGTGGGTATCTTTTTTAAGAAGTGCACATACTTCGGTAGGTTAAGCCCATCTCTACCCTTCTATTTCTAGTGGAGTTTAGAGAGCATTGGATGAATATATGGATTTGGCATCAAAACGGTTGGTTGATCAATATCCCTTTGTGGCGTCTAGTTGACTAATGTACTTTTTTCTTTATGTGGTGCTGCAGGAGATCCTTCCTCTCCTTTCCTTCCCTCCTCACTCTCTTCCTTCCTTCCTCCCTTCACTCTTTTTCTCCTTTCCCCCCTGTGCTTTTTTCTTTCCCTCTGTTTCTTTTTTTTCTATCTTTTATCTTTTCGCTTTTTCTTTTCTATCTTCCTACTTCTTTCTTTCTTTAATTTTTCTTTTATCAAGGTGATACTTTTGATTTTCACTAAAGGTTCCTTGGTACAACTCTCCTTTCTTCTACATTATAATTATGAATTTGATTTAGAGGATCTATTTGTGATACGTTCACAGTTGTTCTATTGTACATTTTATTTTGCATCAAATGCATCTCTTTTTATTGTATTTAACTATTTATATGCCTTTTTGGAAACTAATAAAATTATTGAACAAAAAAAAAAAAGAAAAAATTGCAACTCCCAATTTGTCACAATTTGCGGGCCACAAATCACAATGGTGGTACATCTGGCCCTAAGTGTACAAAACCCATCATTCACAACTGTAAATCCATGGTAGTGAGCCACAAAACACCCCAAATCCACCAGTTTTCGGCAGGTACATTCCCAGCCCATGACGCAATCAGATATGTGTTCCTATTAAGTAAAGAAGCTGGAATGTACCCAAGGAAGAAACACCCTAAAAACTAGTGAGGTATTATAGAAAGGGTTTCCACACAGGGAAAATATAAGTCAGAAGCCAGTTTTGCATTTCATTGGTTCTTGCATTAATATACATTTAATATACTTTTGCATGCAAAATATATTCACATAGCAATACATATTTGGATAGTCCAAAATGTATTCACAATGTTGCTGTAACACCACAAGTGTACATTTCCGGCTTTGCAGCCTTCTTCGATCAGGGATGGTAAAGACATCATTTGAAAATACAATATACTATCCAATTTCTTAGAGCAGCAATTGATGTTAAAATGGCAAGGTAAAAAACATTGTCAAAAATAGTGTTAAATAAGGAAGTGGCCTAAAAGAAGTGGTAGGTGAAGTAATACCATAATAAATTATACCTTGATAGCCAAATCACCCACACTTATTAGTCAGAGTTGCGTAATATGCTCTTTAGGAAACTAGAGCTAGGAGAGGTGTACTTGAATACACCCCCTTTAGAATGCTGTATATATATATATATATATTACCTACTGGCGGTCACCAGTAGGTATATATCGTTAGGACCTAGTTTCCATAGGAAATCCGCAAAATTCTATTGGGAATAATTTTTGTGCCGGTTGATGAATCTTTGCAAATTTCTCAAAGAAGATGGCCCGTTCCGCTCTGCTGCTTCCCTGAAAGTTTTGGGGGGATTTGTCAAGTGGGGGCTGAGAAAAATTAGGGGGTCCCAAAATGTGTTTTCCCCATGTTATTTTGAATAGGACGATTAGACACGGCTACAGCCCGAACCGCTGAACGGAATTACACCAAACTTGGCAAAATGGTAGGGACTGTTACGCAGTCCACTCTTTTGTTTAAATGGTGTAAATTCTTCCAGTAGTTTTTGAGAAAATTGTATTTGAAAAAATGTATATATCTATAAGCGTGCACCGTGCGCGCACCTTTCCGTGCGCGCACCTTTCCGTGCGCGAGTGGAATTTTGATTTGCTATTGGACGTCTGTCAACATTCGAATCGGTCGAAATCAGGAAGTGTTGGCCGCCATATTGTCTTCGAGGCAGAAGGGAGCCTAAAAAAAAATGAGAAACATGAAAAGTGCCCAGGGTGGAGTCTTTCTGACGACCTAGGCCTTCTCAGGGGGTCCCTGAAGGACTCCTGAAGGCCCCAAAAATCTTATTTTTTTACGAAACAAATTGCGAGGTGCGCGCACGGTGCTCGCACCCCTTAGCCACCATTTTGTGTTTCTGAAGCAAAATAGAGCCAAAAAAAAAAGTGAATAACATGTAAAGAGGGCAGGATAGAGACTATCTGACCCCCTAGGCTTTCTCAGGCGGTCCCTGAAGGACCGACAAGGGCAAAAAATCATTTTTTTATTTAAAAAAAAAACACGAGGTGCGCGCACGTCAGAAAAAAAAGAGAGAAAAAAATACAGTTAAATTACAAGTGTGAGTGTTTAGATGTTGGTTGGCTCTAAAAAGAGCCGTTGTGTTAATTGACTATGTATATATATTTAATGTATATATATTTATATTCACTGAAAAAATCATAGGTTTCACACACGTTATAGTTAGGAATTAGCATTTAGAAAACCTTAGAAATTCACTGAAAAAAACGTAGGTTTCACATATGTTTTAGTTAGAAATTAGCATTAAAAAGCTTGTAAATTCACTGACAACACCACAGGTTTAACACACATTATAGTTAGGAAGTAGCATTTAAAATACCTTGCAAATTTACTGAAAAAACCATAGGTTTCTAACACGTTATAGTTAGGAATTAGCATTTAAAAAACTTTGGAAATTCACTGAAAATACCATAGGTTTTACAAACGTTATAGTTAGGAATTAGCATTAAAAAACCTTGCAAATTCACTGAAAAAACCATAGGTTTCACACATGTTATATTTAGCTGGACATTTCACTCATACAAACCCATTGAAATTCCCCCGTTATATTTAATTCAGCTAACTATAACTGGCGCGCCCGCAATGCCCTACTGGCGACGTCACATATTACATTACTCATGACATGGTCAGTGACATCACTCATGACATCACTGATGATATCTCAAATGACATCACTGTTGACATCACTGGTGACATCATTCTTGTGAAACAGTGGCAGACCTTCTTTCACCCTAATATAACCTTTGATACACACATTCAAAAATAGAAACTAACATTTTCAATACAATAGACATACCAATACCACTTACAACACACCTATTTAGTAATTCTAAGATCTATACACACATCCACTTATTCATCAACAGTCCTATACAGTCACTCATACATGTACTCACTCATCATATGTACTCATAAACTGATACATCCTGGTCATCCTGTTACACACCGACACTCATCCAAAGAGTTACTCACACACAACTCATATGTACTACTTTAAAACATATGTACTTACTCATAAATACACTATTGAGACAGTCATTCAAATTAGAACAATACTGGAAGATGGTGCTTGACGAGTTGGACAGTGCGTTCAAGATAACATTGCCCCGACTCCTAGAACACACACTACTTAGGTTGCATGATCCTAAATATTTCCCACTGCTCTCAATTGTTGGCTGGCAACTGGCGCTGGCGCTTCTGGCTGCGAGACAGGTGCTGTTGGCGAGGTGGGGCTCGCAGGTGGTGTCTGAGAGTACGCCCTGCCGGCGAGTTGATGTAGGCAGCTGGGCTGTGTACTGTGATGTTTGGCCGCTTAATAAAATGTTTGATTAAAAAACAACTTGCAAATACACTGAAATAACCATAGGTTTCAGGCCTTATATAGTTATGAATTAGCATTTTAAAAACCTTGCAAATTCACTGAAAAAAACATAGGATTCAGGCCTTATATAGTTATGAATTAGCATTTAAAAAACCTTTGAAATTCACTGAAAAAACCGTAGGTTTCAGACCTTATATAGTTAGGAATTAGCATTTAAAAAACCTTGCAAATTCACTGAAAAAAACATAGGTTTCAGGCCTTATATAGTTAGGAATCAGCATTTAAAAACCTTGCAAATTCACTGAAAAAAACATAGGTTTCAGCTCTTATAATGTTAGGAATTAGTATTTTAAAAACCTTGCAAATTCACCGAAAAAACCATAGGTTTCAGGCCTTATATAGTTAGGAATTAGCATTTAAAAAACATTGCAAATTTACTAAAAAAACATAGGTTTCAGGCCTTATATAGTTAGGAATCAGCATTTAAAAACCTTGCAAATTCACTGCAAAAAAACATAGGTTTCAGTCCTTATATTGTTAGGAATTAGCATTAAAAAAAACTTTGAAATTCACTGAAAAAACTAAAATATTTAGGGGTGTTATTGTTAGCTGGACATTTCACTCATACAAAACCATTGAAATTGCTCCTATATAGTTAGATGTATTAACTATATTTCGCGCACCCGCAATCCACTGCTGATGATGTCACATATTACATCATTCATGACATGGTCAGTGACATCACTGATGACATCTCAAATGACATCACTGATGACATCATCCATGTGACAATCAAATACACCTCATCACACACTAGTATAATCTTTCATCACTCACTGTAAAATAGAAAGTGCCATATTTGAAACCATTGACACACCAATAGAAATTTCTAAACACCCACTCAGTTATTCATAGAACTATACACACATCTAATCACTTACCTATAGATTCAATGTTATATGCAGTGAATAATCAACAGAACACTATCAAATATACTTATACGCCTATTTCAACATTACACACCAGCACACATTGTATTCACTTATAAAGACATCCTTCTGACTCATGCAAACAATTGATTATACTTACATTTACTCACCTACACACTTATACAAACACCACTTCATCTATTTATATAGATAGTAACTCTGATAGACACTGCCAGCCAAATGAAGGCTTTTCCGCCGCGGTTGTAATCCGACCGCGGCGGAAAAGCAGCGGACAGAAACCAAGACCCACCAGCCATCGTAATGCGGCGGTGGGTCTTTGGTGACTCCGCAGAGGATTTTCCGCCTCCTCCGGGCCGGAGGTGGCTTCCGCCGGCCCGGAGGAGGCGGAAAATCCTCCATCCTAATCGCCCCATAGTCTTTAACATAGCAATTAAGACAAAGCAATAAAGACTTTCACACAGTTTAGTAACTACACATTATATATAGTGAGACTCTACAAATTAGTCAAAGAAACAATCAATGACACTGTTACTAAATCCACCATCCACACATTTGTATTTATATATCCACTCATTCTTCAATGCAAAGTAGTGTATTTATCATACTTATTTAAATATCGAAGCAAACCGCATTCACTGGATGATGTTATCAGTGATGTCATCAGTGATGTCATCAGTGATGTCATTTGAGATGTCATCAGTGATGTCATCAGTGATGTCACTGACCATGTCATGAATGATGTAATATGTGACATCATCAGCAGTGGATTGCGGGTGCGCAAAATATAGTTAGTACAACTAACTATATAGGAGCAATTTCAATGGTTTTGTATGAGTGAAATGTCCAGCTAATTATAACACCCCTAAATATTTTAATTTTTTCAGTGAATTTCAAAGTTTTTTTTAATGCTAACTCCTAACTATTTAAAGCCTGCAACCTATGTTTTTTTTCAGTAAATATATATATATATATATATGTATATACATATACATATATATATATATTCAGTGAAAAAAACATAGGTTTCAGGCCTTAAATAGTTAGGAATTAGCATTTAAAAAACCTTTAAAATTCACTCAAAAAACTATATGTTTTAGGGGTGTTATAGTTAGCTGGACATTTCACTCATACAAAACCATTGAAATTGCTCCTATATAGTTAGTTGTACTAACTATATTTCGCACACCCGCAATCCACTGCTGATGATGTCACATATTACATCATTCATGACATGGTCAGTGACATCACTGATGACATCTCAAATGACATCACTGATGACAAAACTGATGACATCATCCAGTGAATGTGGTTTGCTTCGTTATTTAAATATGCATTATATATATAGCAATTTGCATTGAAGAATGAGTGGATATATAAAAATAAATATTTGGATGGAGGATTTAGTAGCAGTGTAATTGACTGTTTACTTGACCAATTTATAGTGTCTCACTAAATATAGTGGATAGTGACTAAACTGTGTGAATATCTGTCAGTTGTTGTGTAAACTGGTTCTCCAGTTGGTTACTAGCTATGTGAAAGTCTATATTAGTTATTGATTAGTTAACTGAGTATTTGTATGGGAGAGTAATTGTGTGTGTGGTTCAGTGGGGTGTGTGTGACTGCCCAAAGATGTGTGAATAGTTGATTCGCTACATATATGAAGTTAAAACTACATGTTCTAACAGTTGTTTGGGTGAGTGAATATCTTTATGGGTGTGGTGATGAGCAAATATATTTCTCAATGGTGCATGTCCAACAAACTAGAAAAATAAAAGGCAGTGTATGTGTCAGTTGTTGTATATAAATAAGTATACATAAGACTCAATGATTGTGTGAGTGACTGTATGGATAACTGTATACTTGTAATAATGATTTTATAATTCACTAAGTATGACTTACTATCTAAATGAATAGATGAAGTTGTGTTTGTATAAGTGTGTAGCTAAGTAAATATGTAAGTATGATCCATGGTTTGCATAAGTGAGTAGGATGACTTCATATGTGAATAGGATGTGTGCTGGTGTGTAATGTCGATATAGGTGTATAAGTATTTTTGATAGTGTTCTATTGTTCATTGACAGCATGTATGAGTGAATCTACAGGTAAGTGATTAGATGTGTGTATACATCTATGAATCATTGAGTGGGTTTTTAGATACTTGTATTCCTGTGACAATGGATTCAAATATGATACTCTGTATTTTACAAAGAGTGATGAACGATTTTACTAGTGTATGGAAAGGTGTATGTAATTGTCACGTGGATGATGTCATCAGTGATGTCATCATTGATGTCATTTGAGATGTCATCAGTGATGTCACTGACCATGTCATGAATGATGAAATATGTGACATCATCAGCAGTGGATTGCGGGTGCGCGAAATATAGTTAGTACAACTAACTATATACGAGCAATTTCAATGGTTTTGTATGAGTGAAATGTCCATCTAACTATAACACCCCTAAAACTGCTAGTTTTTTGAGTGAATTTTAAAGGTTTTTTAAATGTTAATTCCTAACTATATAAGGCCTGAAACCTATGTTTTTTTTCAGTGAATTTGCAAGGTTTTTTAAATGCTAATTCCTAAATATATAAGGCCTGAAATCTATGGTTTTTTCAGTGAATTTCAAAGGTTTTTTTAAAGCTAATTCCTAACTATATAAGACCTGAAAGCCTACCAGGAATCTCCAGTATGCGCCAGGGGACTGCATTGCAGAGAGGTGTAATGGAGCCACGCCCCTTTTTACACCTCTCTGCATTGCAGCCCCCGGGCGTACTGGGGGTCCCTGGGGGCCAACTAGCCCACCTTGAACCTGCAGTATGCGCCAGGGGGCTGCATTGCAGAGAGGTGTAATGAGGCCACACCCTTTTTTACACCTCTCTGCAATGCAGCCCCGTGCAGTTTTGAAGAGGGGGAACTAATTCCCCTTGCATACTGGGGGCCCCTGGGGGCCAACTAGCCCACCTGGAACCTCCAGTATGCGGCAGGGGGCTGCATTCCACAGAGGTGTAATGAGGCTATGCCCCTTTTTACACCTCTCTGCAACACAGCCCACTGGCGTGTTTGCAGAGGGGGAACTAATTCCCCTTGCCTACTGGGGGTCCCTGGGGGCCAACTAGCCCACCAGGAGCCTCCAGTATGCGCCAGGGGGCTGTGTTGCTTTACCCCGGAGGGCGGCGGTCCCCGGGGCAGTGTGGGGTGGATTGGGCACCACCCACACTTCTTTATCACTATGCCCCTGCGATTTGGTCCCCCTGGGGGTAATTTTTAAAAAAACAAACTGGGTTTAAAAAAAAAAAAAATTGGGCCTTGGGGGTCCTTGTGGGACCACCTTAGCAGGCCTAGGTGGTCAGGGTGTTTCTACCCTGCCCCCTTTTTGTGTTCTACACATTTGTTTTTCTGATTTCTTGTGCCTCAGTCTAATGAGCACAAGATGGATGCCAACACTTCCTGGTTTGGAGTGTTGACAGCCAATAAGTATGCAGCTTTCTCGGAAAGGTACGCGCACCGTCCGCATACCGTACGCGTACGTACGCGGACCTGTGCGCGCACGGTACGCGCACCCCACGATTTTCTGAAAAAAAAATACTTATTTTCCTTGGGGGGTCCTTGTGGGATCCCCTGAGCAGGCCTAGGGGTTCAGGGTGCTTCTACCCTGCCCCCTTTTTGAGTTCTACACGTTTGTTTTTCTGCTTTCCTGTGCCTCAGTCTACCGAGGCACAAGATGGCTGCCAACAATTTCTGTTTTGGAGTGTTGACAGACATTGGCAGCCAATCAGCATGCAGCTCGCGCACGCGAAGGTCCACGCACGTCTGCGCACGTATATATAAATATATATATATTATAGTTAGCTGGACAGTTTACTCATACAAAACCATTGAACTCCCCCCGTTATAGTTGAAATGAATGAAATGAAATGAATGAAATGAATGAATGAAATGAATGAATGAAATGAAATGAAAATGAGTTTTATAAAGCGCAAAAAATAGCTGCCCGGAGGCGTCCCAGCGCTGAGAAGACTAAACACGTATTTCCCAATGGGCAGGGTCCGGAAAGACTACTTGTTGAACAGGAAAGTTTTTAAGTTTTTCCTAAAAGAGGTTAGGTCTGGATTGGACCTAAGTTGAAGAGGAAGGCTGTTCCACAGTTTGGCCGCGTTCAGAGTGAAAGAGCGACCTCCTGCTCTAGATCTTTTGACCTTAGGTACAACAGCCAGTAAGGCGTTGGTGGAGCGAAGTTGTCTGGTTGGAAGATAAGGGGTAATTAACGGGCGACTGATCAATGGCCCAGTCTCCCAGAAAGATCGATGAGCAACACAAAGGGACTTGAAGTTTATCCTGTCTTTCACCGGGAGCCAGTGTAATCTTATCAATCCGGCCTTCACAGAAGTCCTACGGGGAAGCTGGAGCAGAGTTCGAGCCGCACAATTCTGGATTATCTGTAGCTTTTTTAGTGTGGATTCAGGGGCCCCAAGGTAGAGCGAATTCCCAAAGTCTAGCCTCGAAACTATCAGTCCCTGGACCACAGTTTGTCTGGCCTCAAACGGTAGTAGTGGAAGAATCTTCTTCAACACTCTAATGAGGCCGAAACAGGTGGCAGATAGCACGACAGCTTGATGGTTAAACGTCAAGGATTTATCCAACCAGACTCCCAGGCTCTTGATGGTCTCCCTGGGGACTGGAGGAGTACCCAGACATACTGGCCAGATCTGGTTGATCGTGGATGGTGCTTGATGCCCTAGCATCATAACCTCTGTCTTGTCCCCATTAAGTTTGAGACTTGTTAGTTAGTTGTACTCACTATAACTCACGCGCCCGCAATCAGCTGATGATGATGTCACATATTACATCATTCAGGCCTTTGAAGCTCTCCCTAGGTGAGCACTAGGGCTGCGAGCTACTCGAAATTTAGTTTTATCGTATTGCTGCACTGAAAACTGTTGAACTTGGCTTTTAAACGATTTTATATGCTGTGCTGAAATATTTTAGCTGGGGGTACTTTTATCTTGTCAGTATAAAGGGAATTGTATGTGAGGCACACTGACACCTACTCACGCTACAAAGCTTCCTTTTTTGCCTTTCCTTGCCGCTTTTGCTGACTGAAGTCGGCGGCGGGCACCATCTTGGGTGTGGGCTGGGGCTGCGCTCTAGTCGCGCTGCCCTCCCGCCCTCCCAGCCTATTTAGCTTGCTGAACTCCGACGCTTGCTGCCTTTGAAGCTCTCCCTAGGTGAGCACTAGGGCTGCGAGCTACTCGAAATTTAGTTTTATCGTATTGCTGCACTGAAAACTGTTGAACTTGGCTTTTAAACGATTTTATACGCTGTGCTGAAATATTTTAGCTGGGGGTACTTTTATCTTGTCAGTATAAAGGGAATTGTATGTGAGGCACACTGACACCTACTCACGCTACAAAGCTTCCTTTTTTGCCTTTCCTTGCCGCTTTTGCTGACTGAAGTCGGCGGCGGGCGCCATCTTGGGTGTGGGCTGGGGCTGCGCTCTAGTCGCGCTGCCCTCCCACCCTCCTCACGGCCCATAAATCAGTACTATGACCAGACGGCGCAGCGCGCTGGCGCAGCGGGCGCGCGCCGAAGCCGCGCCAAAGCCAAGCCCGTCTGCGCCCGTCAGCGGCCGGACACGGCCCAGGGCCACAACCCCTGGTTCCCG
The DNA here is from genome assembly GCF_964261635.1 of Lissotriton helveticus. Lineage (NCBI taxonomy): Eukaryota > Metazoa > Chordata > Amphibia > Caudata > Salamandridae > Lissotriton > Lissotriton helveticus. The sequence goes on along the minus strand of NC_136057.1, from coordinate 793,954,553 downwards.
ATTGCTGTACTTATCTCATCATTTAAAAGAGTTGAATCCTGGTAGGGAACATCAGGATTGTACTACTGTCTGTCTTACTACTGTGATGAGTACTCCCCCCCCCCCCCTTGCCCAGGCTGCAGCTATCAGTTCCCCCCATCTCATTTACTAGCTCATCTAGATCTTAATTATGTCCCACAACATGTTCCGGATACTACTTTATTGCATGGCTGTCGAGCTGCACTCATTAATACGCGCTGACTCCCTTGTCATAGCTTCCAGGTTCATGAGTTTATTCTTGCTCACGATCTGGATTTATTGTTTGCCACTGAGACCTGGGCAGATGCCGGGTCAGGGCCGGATTTCTGCGACGCTATCCCGGATGGATATAGCGTCGTCAGACACAACAGGCCTATAGGAAGAGGCGGAGGCCTTGCAATTATTTACAAGGACATATATCGCACCACACTTGACCCTATAAACTCTGCCAATTGTGAATCAGCTGCTTTTGCTATTAGCATTAGCCCTAAGCAAACTCTAAAGGGTATAATATTATACCGCCCTCCTGGTCCCCGTAACCTTTTCTCTCCACTTTTTCTGACCTGAACGATAACGTTATAGGTTCAGACAAATACACGATACTGGGAGATTTTAATTTTTATTTGGAGGAGCAGGACAACTCTGACACTATTCAACTTATTTCCGACCTTTCTAATTTAGGATTGCACCAATTAGTTAAGGGCAGTACTCATCAAGCTGGACATACCCTTGATGGTCTGTTCACTAATGACCCTGACATCTCTGTGCTGGACATTATTCCTACCACGTGGTCAGACCACAGGGCTGTTATATTCCAGATAGATATAAGGTCTGTATACCCCTCACTTCCCAGGCCCCGAAATAAGGTGGGGACTCGCGCCTGGAAAAATGCAGACATTCCTCAGATGCTAGATTCCCTAGCCTTCTCCTGTTCTCAGGAAGGAAATACTTCTGTACGATCAGCCTCAGATTTCCAGGATTGGATCCGTACTGCCGCTGATCTAGTGGCCCCAGAAAAACTCACGAGACCAAACAGAGTATCTCCTTCGGCTGCCTGGTACAATGAAGATCTTAGACTTCATCGCCAACATTGTAGGAATCTAGAAAGGCGATGGAGGAAAGCTTACTGCCCTATAGCCAGGCAAATTTATAAAGATGCCCTTGCAATCTATAAAAAGGCAATTATGGCTCGAAAAACGGATTTTTTTTCGGCGCAAATTGAGACCGCTGCCAACTCTGCCAGAGAGTTGTTCTCTGTTGTCACTACTCTGTCCACACCTCCCTCTGGCCCTGGAGTTGAACCCTCACAGACTTTTTGCAATGAACTATCCACTTTTTTTACTTCAAAGGTGGCAGATATATATGCATCATTTGAAGGGGATACCGAAACGGAACACAGAGGCGGTACTGTGGAAGAAGGACTCTATCATCACAATCGTGATTTCTTTTCATGTTTTTTACCTGCCTCACATGATGATGTTACCAAACTAATTTCGTTCATCAAATCGGGCTCCCCTTTGGACCCGTGCCCTCCTTCGGTGATGTCAAAACTCACAGAAGTGATTTCACGTCCCCTCATGGAGATCTGCAACTCCGCATTTCAGACAGGCCAATTTCCCAGTATATGGAAGAAGGCTGTTATAAAACCTCTTTTAAAAAAGCCTTCCCTAGATCCTACAGCTGTTGCCAGTTACAGGCCCATTGCGTGTCTGCCCTTTCCTGCCAAAGTATGCGAATTCCTGATGAACAGACAGCTCTCAGAGTTCGTCAAGACTCACCAACTTCTCGACGAAACGCAATTTGGTTTCAGGAAAGGGCATGGAACAGAGACCGCTTTGATAAAGGCCTCTGACGAGATCAGGGCGATCATGGATCAGGGAGGGGCGGCTGTCCTGATCCTTTTGGATTTGTCAGCGGCCTTCGACACGGTCGACCATGTCACTCTAGTCGACCGTGTCACAGCCCTGGGGATAAACGGTTTGGCCAGGGATTTTATTTCATCTTTCCTCGCAAACCGTACCCAGACGGTGAGGCTGGGAGAATTCTACTCACCCATCTCTGCTCTCCCTTGTGGAGTCCCACAAGGCTCCTCGCTAAGTCCGTTGCTATTCAATATCTATGTAGCGGACTTAGCGAGGGTAATAAAGGCCCATGGGGTACGGCTTACATCTTACGCAGACGATACCCAGCTGGTTCTGGGTATCCACAGGGATGGCCTTGCTGTGGCAGCCAACTTCCAGAGAGCTATGCTTGAGGTCAGTACCTGGATGACCTCGAATTGTCTCAGACTCAACTCGGACAAGACCGAGATTATGACCTTCGGAAAACTCTCCCCTGAATGGTCCCCCACTTGGTGGCCGGAAAAGCTCGGCCTTCCACCTGTCCCAGTGGAAAAAGCCAGAAATCTGGGAGTGATATTTGATAGCAAGTTGGCTTTTGACCTTCACACCAACAAGGTTGTCTCGTCATCATTCTTTATTTTGAAAAAAATAAAGAAACTACTGCCTTATCTCCCTCCTCTAGCTGGGAAGACTCTGGTCTCTACCTTAGTCTTCTCAAAAATAGATTATGGGAACGCTCTCTTTCTTCACACCCAGAAGCGTGTCATAACCAAGCTGCAATCCATCCAGAATGCGGCTGCCAGGATCCTCCTAAACATTCCCCGCCACAAATCCACCACTCTTGGCATCCGTCAGCTTCACTGGCTGAGAGTTGAGAGCCGCATAAAATTTAAGGCCCTCTGTATTGCATATAAGGCAGTACATGGCATAGGACCCAGGTTCCTGACTGAAGCCTTTCAGCTTTATGTCCCCAGAAGGCAATTAAGATCGGCCAACACCAGTCTCCTCTCGGTGCCACGTACAAGAACGGCCACCTGGGGAGATAGGCGTTTTCTTGTGGCCACACCAAAACTTTGGAATCTTTTGCCACTCGCCATCAAATCTGCCCCGAACCATATGAGTTTCCGCAGGCTCTTAAAAACATGGTTGTTCAACCAGTAATAGGATGACTGATTTCAGTAGCTCCACAGCGCCGAGACACCTCAGGGTATTTGTTGCGCTATAAAAGTTGCGTAAATAAATAAATAAATAAATAAATTCATGACATGGTCAGTGACATCACTGATTACATCACTGATGACATCTCAAATGACATCACTGATGACATCACTCATGACATCATCCAGTGAATGTGGTTTGCTTTGATATGTAATGTAATGTAATGTATGTATACTTGTAAAGCGCACTGTTACCTCGTTACGTGGTGTCCTGGCACTGTATACCGCTGGGGAACCCGTCCTGGCTTTCCCTGTGAGAGGGCACCCCAAGGTGAAGCCAGGCATCCCCGGCGTTTCTGGGGCCGTTGTGGAGATTAAGCAAGCTATTGCCCAGAGTTGCAGAGTGGGACCCATGATTAGCGTAGGCACCTAAGGGAGAATTGTCGAGTCCGCGGACATTGACCCAAGACCCTGCCGCGTCGGTAATTGAACCCTGGTCCCAGGCCGACCTCTGCTTCAGGGTCTGCCGCTTCTAACCAGTGAGCCACACTTCTTAAATATGTATTATAAATACACTACTTTGCATTGAAGAATGAGTGGATATATAAATATAAATGTGTGGATGGTGGATTTAGTAACAGTATCATTGATTGTTTCCTTGACTAATTTGTAGTCTCACTATATATAATGTGTAGTTACTAAACTGTGTGAAAGTCTTTATTGCTTTGTCTTAATTGCTATGGTAAAGACTATATTTGTTATTGGTTTCTTAACTGAGTATTTGTATGGGTAAATGAATGTCTATGTGGTTTGGTGGGGGGGTGTGTGATTGCCAAAAAACGTGTGAATAGTTCATTCAGTAGGTATATGAGGTTAAGACTACATGTTATAACAGTTGTTTCAGGGAGCGTATATGTTTTTGGGTGTTGTGGTGATGAAATATTTCTCTCAATGGTACATCTCCATTAAACATGAGAAAGGCAGTGTATGTGACAGTTATAACTAATTAAGTGTGCCTAAGACTTAGTGATTGTATGAGTCACTATATGGATAACTGTATACTTGTAATAGTGATTTTATAACACACTAAGTGTGAGTTACTATCTATATAAATAGATGAAGTGGTGTTTGTATAAGTGTGTAGGTGAGTAAATGTAAGTATAATCAATTGTTTGCATAGGTCAGAAGGATGTCTTTATAAGTGAATACAATGTGTGCTGGTGTGTAATGTTGAAATAGGCGCATAAGTATATTTGATAGTGTTCTGTTGATTATTCACTGCATATAACACTGAATCTATAGGTAAGTGATTGGATGTGTGTATAGTTCTATGAATAACTGAGTGGGTGTTTAGAAATTTCTATTGGTGTATCAATGGTTTCAAATATGGCACTTTCTATTTTACAGTGAGTGATGAAAGATTATACTATTGTGTGATGAGGTGTATTTGATTGTCACATGGATGATGTCATCAGTGATGTCATCAGTAATGTCATTTGAGATGTCATCAGTGATGTCACTGACCATGTCATGAATGATGCACTTTTTGTGACGTTCCGGTGGCGCAGATGACTGAGTGATATTTATCAGGCAGGACTAAGCCACTTTTTGTGGCTAATCCTGCCTGATAAATATCAGTCCCTTTAACGCAGTGTCCTGCGTTAAAGGGGTGTGCAATGGGTGTTGCTGGGGGCGTTCCCAGCAGCATTCATGGACTTGAGTAATTTATAGCATCCTCAAAGTCAGTCTTTCAAAAATTCCAAAGTATAGGATAATCCAAATCCAAATGTTTCTCAAGAAAAGTCATAAACCGTGTCCGTGGGTCATATCTGCCCAAACGCCGATATTCCGAACGATTGAAAATGACTTTTCTTAAGAAACATTTGGATTTGGATTATCATGTCCTATACTTTGGAATTTTTGAAAGACTGACTTTGAGGATGCTATAAATTACTCAATTCTGCCTGAATTGTGTGGGTAAAATTCATACCTAGTCACTTTGAATAAGAATGTACTTACGTCTCGTCTAACATTTGGAAGAAATGTCTAGTTTTATGACAACAGGATACCGACATAACTTGAAGAGAATAAGAAGGCCCTGAAAAAGTTCTGTTGTACAGAACGAAACGCATCGGCTGGCTGTGGTACATAAACTTAAGGAAAATAAAAGCATTTGAATATACACCAAGATTCAGCGCTTCAATAAGGACTCTAAGTGATATGATTTGATTGGACTTGTTGTGCAAGTGGTGCTGTGCCAAACTTTGGAATATTCTCCACTACTCTCTACTACTCACTCTCTACTACTCCATTACTCTCTAATACTCACTCTCTACTACTCATTCTCTACTACTCTACTACTCTCTACTACTCTCTCTCTACTACTCACTCCCTACTACTCACTATCTACTACTCTCTACTACTCACTCTCTACTACTCTCTACTCTCTACTACTCAATCTCTACGACTCTCTCTCTTCTACTCACTCTTTACTACTCACTCTATACTACTCACTACTACTCACTCTCTACTTCTCACTCTCTACTACTCTCTACTACTCTCTCTCTACTACTCTATACTACTCACTCTCTACTACTCACTATACTACTCACTCTCTACTACTCTCTACAACTCACTCTCTACTACTCTCTCTCTACTACTCTCTACTACTCACTCTACTACTCACTCTCTACTACTCTTTACTATTCTCTCTCTCTGCTACTCACTCTCTACTACTCACTCTCTACTACTCATTCTCTACTACTCACTCTCTACAAGTCTCTACTACTCACTCTTTACTACTCTCTACTACTCACTCTGTACTGCTCTCTACTACTCTCTCTACTACTTACTCTCTACTACTCTCTACTACTCACTCTCTACTACTCACTCTTTACTACTCTCTACTACTCACTCTACTATTCACTCTACTACTCTCTACTACTCACTCTCTGCTACTTTCTCTACTGCTCTCTACTACTCTCTACTACTCACTCTCTACTCTCTAATACTCACTCTCTACCTCTCTCTACTTCTCTCTCTACTAGTCTCTACCTCTCTACCTCTCCCTCTCTACCTCTACCTCTCTACCTCTACACCTCTACCTCTCTACCTCTCTCTACACGCACACATATACATATATATATGCATATATATGCATATGCATTTATATATATGTATGTGAATATATATATATACATACATATATAAACATATATAATCTGCATATCTATATAAATAAAAATATAAATGCAGGCATACATATACATATATGCATACATATGCATGTTATTTACATGAAAGTTTGAAAAACACTAATAAAAGCAAAGCTAAAAAGCCACCTCATTACAAACAGAATGGCTTTAACTTAAACGAGGGCGAGATCTATTGCATTTTCATTGCTTGTTTACTTTGGTTCCATCAAGGAGGCATTCAGATGTGTCACACATTTGCCATAAATTCTGAATGTTAGCACTCTAGTTGCTCATTAGATCACTGTAGTAAAGTTACTGCTCAACAGGGAAGTCTGCTGCTGGTATTCAAAGTGCATGTTTCAGTCTGCATGTCAGAATTTGTTTTAATAAAATAGAAGAGCATTTGAGAAGTCACTCAAAATGTGCCCTAATTTTTCTTTCTGAAGCACTAATCATACTTTCTACGGCAAAATGAACCCCCTCATTTTGTTCCTATTTAAATGAAATGTTTTCAGACTTACCACTTCATTCCAATCAAGATGGCTTCTGGTGTGCCATACTTTTGTCATAAGTAAGACTGTTAGCGCTCTAGTTGTTCTTTAGAACACTCTGGGACATTCTGTCAATGGGCTATACTTGGGCTACATCTGGGTGATATTTGGGCTACATTTGTGCTCTTTTGTCTCTGGTGGCCATCTTGGGAGACTGCATGTCAGAATTTTTTAATGAAATAGAAGAGGATTTGAGAAGTCACTCAAAATGTGCCCTACTTTTCTCTCTGCAGCACTAATCATACTTTCTATGGCAAAATATACCCCCTCATTCTGTTCCTTTTTAAATTAAATGTTTTAAGAGTTAACACTTTATTCCAATCAAGATGGCTTCAGGTGTGCCATACCTTTGAAATAAGTAGGACTGTTAGCGCTCTAGTTGTTCTGTAGAGCACTCTAGGAGGCTGCAGTAGAACACAAAGGAATAAACTGACAGTCTCTGTCATTGTTGGATGTACATGTATTACTGAGAATGTCAGACTTCATTCTCACTTGACTGAGAAAGATAATGTGAATTTACAGAAAATATGCTTTCAGTTTAGCTTATAGATCCCCTTCCAAACCACTGTGGGAAAAGCATGAGATAATAGTTTTCTTTCAAACATGATTCATGATATCCCAGCAGAAGGCTTTTTCACATGGTAAAATCACCTTAGAACACACCACAATTCCTAAAATGAGTATGGTACCATCAACCAACACCAACAAATGATTTATAATGTAACTAAAGTCCTAAATCCTTCTATTAACTGCAATGCTTTTTAATGAGGTGCTATCATGTATATTGGTCCCAAGATGGCGTACCCCGCGATTTTTAAAAACAAAAGAAATGTTTTAGGGCCTGGGGGGTCCTTGTGGGACCCCCTGAGCAGGCCTAGGGGGTCAGGGTGCTTCTACCCTGCCCCCTTTTTGAGTTCTAGACGTTTGTTTTTCTGCTTTCCTGTGCCTCAGTCTACTGAGGTACAAGATGGCTGCCAACAATTTCTGTTTTGGAGTGTTGACAGACATTGGCAGCCAATCAGAATGCAGCTCGTACTCGGGAAGGTACAGAGTACAGTAAGTTTACAGTAAGCTTATATAGATATATACATTTTTTCTAATTCAATGTTCTCAACAACTACTGGAGGGATTTACACCATTTAAACAAAAGGCCGTACTGCGTATCAGTCCCTACCATTTTGCCAAGTTTGGTGTACTTCCTTTTAGCGGTTCGGGCTGTAGCCGTGTCTAATCGTCCTATGGAAAATAACATGGGGAAAACACGTTTTGGGACCCCCCTTTTTTCTCAGCCCCCACTTGACGAACCCCCCCAAACCTTTAAGAGAAGGAGCGGAGCGGAGCGGGCCATCTTCTTTGAGAAATTCGCAGAGATTCATGAACCGGCGCCAAAGTTATTCCCAACAGAATGTTGCGGATTTCCTATGGAAACTAGGTCCTAACTATATATACCTACTGGCGACCGCCAGTAGGTAATATATATTTATACTCTACTCTGGGTCTCTACTCTTACTCTTTTTCTTCGGGAAGGAGAAGCTTGTTTACACATACCTACGCGTCAGCCAGAGACGCGCTACAGAGTACCCCCGCCTCACCTTGGGCTTGGACTTCGCTGGCTTGAGCTGCTGCAGTTCCTGTGTTGCCAAAGTTGTTTGGAGTGTCCAATGCCCGCTTTGGAGCCCGGGAAGAAATTTGGCAGTTGCGAGGTCATACAAGCCTCGCGTTGGGAAGCGTGCACTGCCATGTTTTCCCTGCCGCATGCATCCCTGGACTCTGAAGCTGAGGCGGTGTAGGGGAGCTGAGGAGGCGCTTTCTTGTGGACTAATCAGCCGAAACAAACAATTTCATCACATTTTGATTTTTGTTTTTTGTGGGCTCACCCTGCGTCCCGCACGCACGCACAACGAAGATGCCATCACTTCATCCCCCCAGCAACACCTCCAAGGACCTATTACTAGGGACTCTGGGACCTGTAGTTTCCCTGCATACACTGGGCGCTACACAGGTGTGCTGAGTTGGATACAGGGGGCGGTGCGAACTTGTGACATCAGGTTTAAGAGGGGCGGGACTTACCAACAGTGTGCAGCATCACTCGTGGAGGCTTTTTGGGCGCTGAGGAAGGCTATCATCTAAGCCAGAAATGCATCCGCCATGTACCACGATTAAAAGCCTCCAACTGCATCCCCTTGGGTCTCTACTCTTACTCTTTTTCTTCGGGAAGGAGAAGCTTGTTTACACATACCTACGCGTCAGCCAGAGACGCGCTACAGAGTACCCCCGCCTCACCTTGGGCTTGGACTTCGCTGGCTTGAGCTGCTGCAGTTCCTGTGTTGCCAAAGTTGTTTGGAGTGTCCAATGCCCGCTTTGGAGCCCGGGAAGAAATTTGGCAGTTGCGAGGTCATACAAGCCTCGCGTTGGGAAGCGTGCACTGCCATGTTTTCCCTGCCGCATGCATCCCTGGACTCTGAAGCTGAGGCGGTGTAGGGGAGCTGAGGAGGCGCTTTCTTGTGGACTAATCAGCCGAAACAAACAATTTCATCACATTTTGATTTTTGTTTTTTGTGGGCTCACCCTGCGTCCCGCACGCACGCACAACGAAGATGCCATCACTTCATCCCCCCAGCAACACCTCCAAGGACCTATTACTAGGGACTCTGGGACCTGTAGTTTCCCTGCATACACTGGGCGCTACACAGGTGTGCTGAGTTGGATACAGGGGGCGGTGCGAACTTGTGACATCAGGTTTAAGAGGGGCGGGACTTACCAACAGTGTGCAGCATCACTCATGGAGGCTTTTTGGGCGCTGAGGAAGGCTATCATCTAAGCCAGAAATGCATCCGCCATGTACCACGATTAAAAGCCTCCAACTGCATCCCCTTGGGTCTCTACTCTTACTCTTTTTCTTCGGGAAGGAGAAGCTTGTTTACACATACCTACGCGTCAGCCAGAGACGCGCTACAGAGTACCCCCGCCTCACCTTGGGCTTGGACTTCGCTGGCTTGAGCTGCTGCAGTTCCTGTGTTGCCAAAGTTGTTTGGAGTGTCCAATGCCCGCTTTGGAGCCCGGGAAGAAATTTGGCAGTTGCGAGGTCATACAAGCCTCGCGTTGGGAAGCGTGCACAGCCATGTTTTCCCTGCCGCATGCATCCCTGGACTCTGAAGCTGAGGCGGTGTAGGGGAGCTGAGGAGGCGCTTTCTTGTGGACTAATCAGCCGAAACAAACAATTTCATCACATTTTGATTTTTGTTTTTTGTGGGCTCACCCTGCTTCCCGCACGCACGCACAACGAAGATGCCATCACTTCATCCCCCCAGCAACACCTCCAAGGACCTATTACTAGGGACTCTGGGACTTGTTTACATATATATATATAGTTATGTACTCCAACCTGTCCCTGAACGCACTTTACGTGCAGACACGTAACGGGGACTCCAAATGACGCCACAGCCAGTCTGAATTTAAAGGTGATAATCTTTTATTGGTGCATGCAGGGTGCAAAGCCTAGTCATACGCGTTTCGGGCACCGGCTGTGCCCTTGCTCACTGACAATTTGCTAAAAACGTTCCACAGTTTTAAATACACATTAGTACAGCAGATTGCGCGCCAACTTTCCCCCATAATCATAAACATAGTTGAAGGACTCGTGCAAATGCAAATCACAAAAGTAATCAAGACCAGATCGGCCATATTGGAACGGTGTAAGGCATTGAAATCCCATAATAAATTAATGGCTATATACATCCACCATGTGTATTTCAAATACAAGTGCCTTCGACAATTACGCTATTTAAGTTCATGAAGATCATGTTGTAAATAACAGCATATCGTGTCCTTCAATTGTTTGTTGAATTGACCAAACTTGTACCATACCACGAGAGTAATTTGATAAAATGAAGTCCCTATGTGTGCATATTCATATTAGGAAAAACGGTATATTTATAGAGCCCTTAAGGTATATACATGTACAAATTTATATATACAATTTATCGAGTAAAAACATGCTGAGATATCACCTATACCATCAGTGCAATAGAAACATGACAGATAGAATATATCTTTGCATAATGCATGTCATTTCCTAAAAATTATATACATCACTGTGTATGCTCAGTTTGTTCAGCATGGAAAGAGAGATGTTGCAAACCAATAAAATGTATAACGTGCAATACAATATACTAAATTATACTATACTGCATTTTATTGAAAAGGAAAGGGTCTTCAAAAAGATATAAAGTGGAAATTCGTCAAACATTCTCTAATACAATTAACTGCCAATGAATAGGGGATGACAAAATAAATCATGCTCAAATGCTGAACCAACTCGTGGGATGTTACCATACTGTAGGTGTCATCCATGTGGTGGGGGAGTTGGGATACTGTCTGTATCTAAATATTGCAGACATTATAGTGGAAAACGGATTGGATATAAGAGGCTTGCAAAAAAGAGGACATCTCATGTCATAAATATATGACATGAAAAAGTAGTGCATAATGTGATTAACAAATTGAGTTTCATTGAAGTTAAAAGACCCACAAACAAAATAGGTCGTATAGTGGGACATGTAACAGTTGCCTAGTATACTCAAAATGCCCTTGGAAGGTCGGGATACTTGCACAGATATATAGCAATTCATATAAGTAGAGCGAATTAAGGCCTGGCTGAATATGGTCATCTAGCTGAGACCCCATAAGATCTTGGTTATGAAATTTACAGAAAATTGCGAAGATCTTCCCCCATATTTAAACCCCCTGGAGTCTTACTGTTGAGCTTCATAATGTATTTAGACTCGAGTTGGCGCAATTTCTTGTCTGTATCCCCTCCCCTCTTGTTCTGTTCCACCGCATCAATCACAAAGTATTGGAGGTTAGATAAATCTTTGTTGTGGGTGGTCGCAAAATGTCTGGCCACGGGGTATGTTGTGTCCGTGTTGACTATAGCTCTTATGTGTTGCAAGATTCTAACGTGAGCTGGGTGTTTGGTGCTCCCCACATACATAAGATTGCAAGAGCATTGTAGTACGTACACTGCATTTTCCGTACGACAAGTAAAATGGGATCTGAGGGGGACAGGAATGTCATCAAATGGGGTAGTGTAAGATGTTGTGTTTACCCCAAAGGTGCAGGCCCTGCATGAACTGCATTTAAAGAAACCATGTCTCTGAGACAACCAATTTTTTCCTTTTTTGGTTTCAGGGCTGCTGGTGACCAACTCATTGCGCATTAAAAATGCGCGCCTAAAAGTGACAGTGGGGGTTTTGGGCATGATCTCTTTTAGAACCAAATCAGACATGATGATGGGCCATTCGCGTCTGATGATATAGCTGATTTGTTTCGCCTGCCTACTGAAACCAGTGATGAGTCTAATTTGATTGTTGTTTAGATCATCCTGATCAATGACATTGTCTTTTCTATTCGGATTAAGAAGGGTTAGGCGGTTCAGTGTATTGGCCTTTTTTCTAGCACTGTCTAACAAAGATGGTGAATATCCCCTGCTCATGAGTCTTGATTTGGCCTCTTCCTGTTGGAGATCTCTGAGTGATACGTCACTGCATGTACGATGAATTCGCAAGAATTCACCGTAAGGTATACTTGCTATCGTGTGTTTCGGGTGAAAACTCCTGGCATGAAGGATTGAGTTCCCTGATGTGGCTTTTCTAAAGATACTGGTAGTTATCTGATTGTTAACAATTGACACATGCACATCAAGAAAATCTGCCTCTGTTTTACTCATGTTAGCAGTGAATCTTAAGTTAAGTTGGTTGTCATTGATGTTCCTGACAAACAATTCCGCCTCTTGTATGTTTCCCTTCCATATGATAAACACATCATCAATGTATCTCCAATATTCGAGGATGTTTTCTGAGCAGGATGTAGCAAACAGCACCCTAAGGACATGTTCCTCCCACAAGCCCACGTGGAGCCCCACGTAGCTGGGGGAGAAACATGCCCCCATTGCCACTCCTCTGAGTTGTTTATACAGATTGTTGTTGAACAAAAATATGTTGTTATTAAGACACTTATCAATCATATTGAGTAGCATGTCATTGTGTTTATACATTTCAATGGGTCTTTTGCTTAAATAAAACTTCACTGCTTTGAGACCATCGGAGTGCTTTATACTCGTATAGAGCGTCGCAATGTCCATAGTGATGAATAACAAATTGTCTGACCACTCACATTGGTTCAAGAGAAACAAAAAGTCTGCAGTGTCTTTAAGGTAAGCAGGTAAACTAGTCACGAATTCTTGGAGGTAGTGGTCAATATATTTGGATGTGTTCTCAAATATACCATTGATGGAAGAAACAATAGGTCGTCCCGGTGTGGGTGATGTCTTTTTGTGGACCTTAGGGATGAAATATATGTTAGGGATTGTGGGGTGTTCTTTACACAAAAATTTAAATTCATCCTTTGTAATAAGGCCCTCCCATCTCCATTGATTTAGTTCATTTTTATATTGGCCATGGATGTTATTGACAGCTTTCATGTCTATCCTAGTATAACATTCCTTGTCGTCGAGGTGCCTATGTGCTTCAGCCATGTATTCTATTTTACTCCATAAAACGATGTTGCCTCCTTTGTCAGATTGGTTCACGACTATAGTGTTGTTTTGTTTCAATTTACGCATGAGGTTATTGTAATCATCGTTTTTGGATCTCCGAGGTTGATGTTCACGGGTGGTCTTGATGTGTAACAACTTAATCTCCTCTGTAAGGCGGTCAGCATAGATATCAATGGCATCACGCGGCATGTTAGGAATGAAGGTAGAGGGTATTTTGAAAGGACTGCTTGATGCTTGGCCAATTGTGATATCTTCCTCATTGGCCATTTCCTGAGTGCTGATGGGTTCGTTGTCAGCTCCTTGTAAAGATAGCATTGTGCGCATGAGTGGAATGTCTTTAACTGCAAGACCACTACGATCTGTTGTTTTTGAGGTAATGACCTTCTTTTTGATGTCCGTATTCGTTTTAATGGAATAGTATTTTCTCAGTTTGATTTTTCTGATGAACTTGAAGATGTCCACACGTATATATATAGTTAGGACCTAGTTTCCATAGGAAATCCGCAACATTCTATCGTGAATAACTTTGGCCCTGGTGGACGAATGTTTCTCAAAGAAGATGGCTAGGTCCGCTGCGCTCATTCTGTGAAAGTTTTGGGGGGATTGGTGAAGTGGGGGCTGAGATAAAAGGGGGGTCCCAAAACGTGTTTTTCCCATGTTATTTTCCATAGGACGTTTAGACACGGCTACAGCTCGAACGGCTGAATGGATTTATAAGAAATTTGGTAGAAAGGTAGAGTGTGGGTCGCAGATCACGCTTTTGTTTAAATGGTGTAAATCCGTTTAGTAGTTGCTGAGAAAATTAAAGTTGAAATCAGTTATATATCTATAAGCGCGCACGGGTGCGCGCACCTATGCGGGTGTGCGCGAGCGGCATAGTGATTTGCTGTTTAACGTCTGTCAACATTCGATTTGGAGGAAATCAGGAAGTGTTGTCCGACATTTTGTTAGTGCGAGTGAATATATTGTACAGAACAAAGGGTTAGAACATGGAAAGGGGGGAAGGTAGAGATTGTCTGGCCGGGTAGGTTTTCTAAGGGGGTACAGTATGGACCCTGAACGCGAAAAGACCATTTTGTTTTGGGAGAAAACATTTGCGGGGTGCATGCATTCGGTCGCGCACCCCTATTTACAAGACTGTGAAAAACTATAGTGGTGAGAATGGAAAGGGAGCAGGGTGGAGAGTGTTTGATTTCGTAGGTTTCTTGAGGGGTTTATTACGGATAACGAAAGTCTAAAAGTAGCTTTTTTTCGCAAATAAGTTACGAGGTGCGCGCACTCGGTCGCGCACGGCGATCAAAAAACATAAAGAAAGATGGAGATAAATTACAAGTTTGAGTGTTTAGATCTAAGGTGGCTCTTAAAAGAGCCCTTGTGTTAATTGAGTTTTTGCTGAACTTATAAGTAAGTTCCGATGCAGAGTCTCATGTTACAGAGGAAAATTCTATTTCCCTCCTCCGTGAAATGAACACCATCTCGCCGATAGATGCCTTCCATGTTGAAACGTAGGTTGTTGTTGTATATAGAACCCATGTTATATTCTCTGAGGAAAGCAGAAACAGATTTATTTACATGTTTCCTTGCTTTCTCAATCTGTGGACAACGTTCATTGGACCAATTCCATTTTTGTCTTTGGCATATATTTGAATACACCAAGACAGTTCGAGGAAAAAGTGACATCAATTGACGAAAGGTGTCTTTTAGAAGCATTTCTAGACCTACACCTGTTAATGTGCCTAGATCATTCCCACCACAGTGCACAATTATCAGGTTAGGTTCAGGGAGATGCGTAAAAGTTTTCACCAATGGTATCAATTGGTGACATCTTAATCCTCTTTGGCCAATCCACGTAATCTGCACATTTGGTAAGTCTAGGTTAGAAATTTGTCTGTTTGCAGCATATTTTTCACTCCAGTGAATATAACTGTGTCCTACAAGCCAAACCTTCATTTTCAAGGTAGATGCAGTAGTACTCCGATGGGTTCTGGAAGTGGAATGGCAAGTAGATGGTGAAATTCACGATAAAAAAAGTGTGTGAGGATTGGTGTTAATGAAAAACTGAACATGATTGATTAATTGATATACTTCAAGATTGAAGACTACGCTGTATATTATAGTTTTATTACAAACAAATCTTCTATTGGTCGTGGAAAAAAAGAAATGTAAAACAAGAGTGGATAGGCAAGTGTGTTTGGATGGAAATTATCCTTTTTGCTTGGATTTAGAACGTTGAGATATGAACTTTTGACCTGTGCCTTCAGGCAGGTGCAGAATGAGCTGTTACCATGGTAACAGGCAGAGAAGGCAGAGGGTGAAGGGTGACCGTTATGTGACTTTGAAAATATTGAAAGGATAACCAACTGAAATGTTAATTTGAATATGAAATTGTGCGGGAACAAATATGATTGGTTGAAGAGAGATATACGAGTGTTTATTGACAGAAAATCTATGCCATTATTCTTTGGTTGCAGTGATAGAAGTATTATTGAGAGCTCCGTCAAACGGCTATCGTTTTACAACTATCATTGTTCTACATCTGATAAAGCATTGTTAAAGGTGAGTGTATAACTGTTTGTTTTATGATGTACCGTTAAATGTGGTTTGATCACTGTATTTGATTATGTGAGTTACTGTGTCTAAGGAAGCAAATTTTTGACTTTGATACAGTTTGATATGTTTTCAACTAATGTTCCATTTTATTACATCAATGTTTTGGAACATTGTTTCTTTGTAATTATTAGTTTAAAATTATGATTAATTAATTTGATTAAGGATAGTGGAGATCAGTCATGTTTTTAAGTTATGAGCTACGGTTAGGTCTATGAATTAAATGTTACTTAGAGACGGATCTGCAACGAAATTTGGGGGGGGGAAGGACGATAAAAAATGATTTTTTGTAGGGGGACATGAACGTGTAATCAGTAGATAGAGTAAAGGTGGAGGGGCTGTTACAATGGGTAAAACAAGTGCAAGGCCTAATTAATATTGAAATGGTTCTTTATAGAGATGTGAAACTTTCAGGTGCGGCTCTGTGTGTATCTAGGATGTGTGTTATCTTGGGCTTCCACAGCAGACGTCAGAGGGGGGGGAGGGGCTGAAGTTATGTTAAGTTAATGGGGGTTGTGCGCCGTTTCTTCACTTTCTTTCAAGTCTGAATTATAGTTTTGAATGTATGTGTGGAAAACTGAATAAATAGAAAATAAAATGTAATGAAATAGACAGAAGTTAATAAACATTTGGGAGCGTTTGCACATAATTTGTAAAGTTGGTTACAGTTAAAAAAAAAAGAATTGGTAGAGTACAGATAATGCAGGTAGAGAGAAAAATAGTTGATTAAATGTGATATTGTCGAAAAAAAGTGGTAATGCTTTAGGTATTTTAAACTTTAAGGGGCAGATTTATGAAGGCCTTGCGCCGCCGGTGCGTCATTTTTAACATGGGAAAAAGTGACGCACCGGCGGCGCAAGGGATTCATAAATCTGCCCCTAAGTTTGAGGAAAAAATGACAGTGTGGTTTGCGGCCGAGGGATGCAGTGGTGGGGGTGGGGTGAGAAGGAGAGGTGTCCCAGTACAATCAAATGAAAAATTGTGACCATGAGGTTGTAGACAGGTTCGTGGAGTATATGCCTTTTATAAATTGATGTAGAAGAGCAAATATATATAGAGGTTTCTGTGTACCACAGTGTGACTCCATTTTCATCTCACTCCTGCTTTCTATATTAGTTGGTTTGTGTTATGTTAATGTGTGTATGTGTGTGTGTGTGCGTTCAGTCTGAGCTAAGGAAGTTTGTTCTGCAGGCAGACACAGTTGTTATTGTCGAGATGAAAGGGTGATAAGTATTGAAATAGGATATAGCGTGTGCTCTGTGGAAGCGAGGGAGCAGTGATTAATACTCTGAGTGAAGCACAACTGCGGCGGAGTTTTGTTACAGTAATAAATAATTTTTTTGCCAGAGGTACGATTGATGTTATGGTTCACAACTTGTAAAGAAAGGGTTAACTGACCGTCGCAGGCCAGCGGGTTGAAGTATGAAATATTCAGGTTGACATAAGAAAACATGAATTGAGTGCAGCTGAGATTACGTGAAACACATGAATACAGTGTTAGTATAAATTATTTCAGTTGTGAATATGGGTTAAAAGAGGGAACGTATATATTTCAAATTTTTATTCAATGATGCAGTGTTTTGAGAGAAGGTTTTTTATTTAATACAAGTAAACATAATCTAAAGAAAATAGTGGGTATAGTTACTAGTTCATAGAACACAAATGATGGAAATGTAGTATGAAGCAAAATGAATATCGTTTAAAAAACATTGTACAGCCCCGCAATGAAATATATTTAATTATATTGCATGCAAGAAGGTGTGTTTTGATATTAAGTTCAGTAATCATATATGAAAATAGTAATGGTTAAACATCACTTCATTAACAGTTAGTTTTCAGTATACGAAGCAGTAACAAGCTTGTTGTATGGTATTGTGAAAGGAAATCAAAAACGCGCCAAAAGGGAGAATTTGGCTCGAGGTGCATGTATGTTATGTGCAGGGACATTCGAAAATCAGTACTCAGAACAACTATTGTATTGATATAATTTTTTGAAAGGTTTCAGTACACAATGTCTCATACAGGTTGATAAGCAAGGGTAATATCAGGGTAATCATAAACTTTTTAGTTATGAATCAAAAATCTTTCAATAGGCATAAATTAAAAGCAGCACATGTGTGTGAGGCGGAAATAAGGAGTAGAAAGGGAGAATGGTGATAAACCATATAAAATCATATAAAAAGTCATTGTAACTATACACATTTCTCAGGGCACATTTAACCATATTTTACGCAGCCTTGGTTCGAGAATATTTTAAATCAGATAAGATAACATAAGGTAGTGATTTGTTGAAATTAGAGCATCATGAAATGTTTTGAACAAAATCGAGGAGGTGTGGAAAAAAAATTAACTCCACATAACTTAAAAAATTCACAGCAGCAGAAAATTACAATGTCCAATGTTAGTAAAGCCAATAGGTCAGTTTATATAAAATATAATAAGAAAAAAAAAATAAGAAAAATTAGGAAGGGAAAAAACAGTCAAGATGTCAATGGTTTGCAGAACAGCTATCCTGCCATTGAATAGGCAAAGTAAGTGGCAACTGCTTCTAAAAGAAAGTCATTGTTATCATCCGAAAACAAGTCAGCCATCCAATTGAAAAGAGGAAATGAACATACATGGTCATTAATCACCGGAGCCTCTAGTAGCATCAGAGGAGAACTCGGTGAATTTTCAACGTAGCTGTGTGCCAAGAAATCTTGCGCCGCTGCGAATATATTCCAATGACCCAGAACTCCATGTATCGCTGCAAAGGCCATAATCCCTCCGTCGGAACAAAGTTGTTCATGATCAAGTAACAGATTCATGAGATGATTGTAATTCACTTCAGGAGGTACTGAGTTGCAGAGACATAAGTCCAGGGCCCACATGAAATCACAGCTCAGGCAATGAAATACAGGCTGCACACAGGTGAAATAGGTAAATCGAAACGATAATCCATATGATGCACTCAAAGTCGCGAGTGGCAGAATGCCATACTGGTCAAGCATCCTGTGGCGAAATAGTTCTAAGTGCTCCAGCTCGTTTGCGAAGGCAGGACGGACATCCATTTTGTAATAACGAACATAGGAATACAAAAGTTGCAGCTGCTGGTAGTAGATGAGGAAGTTCAGAAACATAGATCTGAAAGTATGGAGTGAAAGTAGCAGAATGCCTTTAAATGATTTGGTGCAAAAAAAACACCAAACCATTGGTTAGTAGCTGCAAAAAAAATAGTGCTGCTGGGAGGTGGAGGAGCGTTAAAGATTATGAGAGTCACCTTAGAAAATTGTAAAGGAAGGTCACTATTTAATAAGGTATGCAGTTTTCTGCGAGTGTTAGCTAAGTGAATGAGATATGTTTGTGAACAGATGCTCGGGTAGCTTGATTTTGGGACAATAAGGCTGTTGTTCAAGTCTAGGGATGGAACTTTAAGTTCAAGGCCGTATTTTGCGGCCAGATGAAAAACATCAAGGTTCCCATGCGTGGGTGGATGAAGTTCATTTTTACAGAGAGGCATATGCAGAGTGACTATTACAGACTAAAGTTTGTCGTTTAAAAGTCATAGTAATTGACATTGCTTGAAAATAAATAATTACTGCTGAGTGTTAAGGTAAAATTCGGCATTATAGGAGATACCGGTGTACCTTTGAAAACACATGCAACATTACAGTGCTTCATGTAAAATAAGTCATGCAATTGGTAGTGCCTGGATGTGAACGATTATGTGCGGCATTGATATTTTTGACACTGTGGGCCTTATTTATGAAGGCCTTGCGCCGCCGGTGCGTCACTTTTTCCCATGTTAAAATTGACGCACCGGCGGCGCAAGGCTTTCATAAATCTGCCCCTGTGTACTTATGAGTAGTGGAGAAGTGACGCAATGAAATGATGTTAGGTGAGTGTAGTGTAGTTACGGAACGGAAAACGTTTACAGAGAGTTACATTTAGTATGGAATAGTTTTTATTTTTTTCACAAACTAACGTATGAGAATATTGTTACAGTGTTAGCGGAACTGTTAGTTGAAGTTTGATAAAGATTAGTGAAATAAGTAAATTATGTGTATTTAATATGTGCAGCTAATAATCTGTGAGAAAAGGTAATAGTCCACAGTCTTGTAAATAGGGGTGCGCGATCCAATGCGCGCACCACGTAACTTTTTACGGAGAAAAAAAAAAGTTTCATTCACGTTCAGGGTCTATACTGGACTTCCTGAGAAAACGTACTGGGTTACATAATCTGTACCTTTTGTCCTTTTCATGTTCTAACCCTTTGATCAGTACAATATATTCACTCGCAGTTACAAATTGGCGGCCAATACTTTCTGATTTGCACTAATTCTAATGTTAACAGATGTTAAACAGCAAATGAGAATTCTATAAACTGTATATTTTTGTAATTTTAAATAATAGGCAAAATAAGTAAACTTAAAGATCTGAAACGATCTTCAGGTGTCGTCTGCATTTCCAGCATTAAATTTTACTTAAAAAGCATGTGAATCACAGTCTTGTAAATAGGGTTGCGCGATCGAGTGCGCGCACCCCGTAACTTTTTTCAGAAAAAAAAAATGTTGTTCTGGCGTTCAGGGTCTATAGTGCACTCCCTGAGAAAACGTACTCGCTTAGATAATCTGTACCTTTTTCTCTTTCCATGTTCTCACCGTTTGTTCGGTAGAATATATGCAGTCGTATTAACAAAATGGCGGCAACACTTCCTTATTTCCTCCGAATGGAATGTTGAGAGACGTTCAGCAGCTAATTATAATAAATGGTATAAAAAACGGCTGCAATGCATGCATATTGTTAAAAAGTTAGCGATATTCAGCGATCCAATGCGCGCACCACGTAACTTTTTACGGAGAAAAAAAAAGTTTCATTCACGTTCAGGGTCTATACTGGACTTCCTGAGAAAACGTACTGGGTTACATAATCTGTACCTTTTGTCCTTTTCATGTTCTAACCCTTTGATCAGTACAATATATTCACTCGCAGTTACAAAATGGCGGCCAATACTTTCTGATTTGCACTGATTCTAATGTTAACAGATGTTAAACAGCAAATGAGAATTCTATAAACTGTATATTTTTGAAATTTTAAATAATAGGCAAAATAAATAAACTGAAAGATCTGAAACGATCTTCAAGTGTCGTCTGCATTTCCAGCATTAAATTTTACTCATAAAGCATGTGAATCACAGTCTTGTAAATAGGGTTGCGCGATCGAGTGCGCGCACCCCGTAACTTTTTTCAGAAAAAAAAAATGTTGTTCTGGCGTTCAGGGTCTATAGTGCACTCCCTGAGAAAACGTACTTGCTTAGATAATCTGTACCTTTTTCTCTTTCCATGTTCTCACCGTTTGTTCGGTAGAATATATGCAGTCGTATTAACAAAATGGCGGCAACACTTCCTTATTTCCTCCGAATGGAATGTTGAGAGACGTTCAGGAGCTAATTATAATAAATGGTATAAAAAACGGCGGCAATGCATGCATATTGTTAAAAAGTTAGCGATATTCATGCTATACCGAGCTAATGCTCTTAGCTATGTTATCTAGGTCCCATTGGATAACATGACTAAAAACTGCTCAGGGCAGATGTTAGCTTTTGGAGATATTCACGCTTAGCGCGAATATCTTCAAAAGTGGTAATAGGCGATAGTGATGTTAGTGACTGTTTCCAGTTGCTATCATCTTGCCACGCCCACTTTAGGATATCATTAGTGATAGTTATTACTGACATGCAAAGTGGCGCACTAGATGGTTGCTATCTGCTACTAGCTGTCGCTAACTGGTGTTAGCGACAGCTATGTAATAGGGAGATAATTTTATCTTCGCTTTGTTGGCACTTGAAGGCAAAAAAGTGGAGATAAACTCCCTTGATAATATGCCCAATTTGGGGGAATTCAGAAAGTGTTGAGCGCCATTATGTTAAAAAACTCCCTGCACATAATGTATATGTATTTACGTAAAAAATATAGAAAGTAAGGTTGTGTAGTAGTGCATATCAAAAATATTGCATGTAGTATCCTGGTAATGTATGGTAGATTATATTGTATATAATGATTGATTTAAAAAAAATTGTAGGGGGAAAAATTTGCTAAATAAATGTGGTTCACAAAGACATTACTATGTATTTGCATTCTATTATATGCATTTGCACAGGTGTATTATGATGAGGTCAGTCGGACGCCATCGAGGGAGTAATGGTAGGGCAGGGAGGGAGGGAGGGGGAGGTGTAGGGTAGAGAGATCTAAAATATGGTATATAGATAAATGTAGGAAAGTATATATATTAATTAATAAAAAAAATTCAGTGTACACAGCATCGCATTTTGGAATGTAGTGCACACTGTAAAATTCATTTAAATAATTAAATTATGTATTTACTAAAAATTATCTGTATCCTGGTTTTTAGGTCCCTCTAGCAAAGATCTTCCCCTCCTCGTCTCCCTGTCGCACTATAATTGCCTCCACGAGTTGCGGGTCATTGTGGTTTTATATGACTATGATGAAATGTTTGACATTAGATGAAATTTAGATGATGAGTATGCCGTTAAAGGTAAAAGTAACTGCCTCTGTGAATGTTTAATTGGTATGTTGTGAGTTATTCCTTCAGTTTGAATACAGTTTGAATCACAGTTTATAGTGGTGATGTTAGAAAATAGATCTCTACAATAAAATTAGAAAGTGTATAAATAGTTCTACAGCACGAAATGCAGAAAGCAAATTTCACAGTGAAATGTGTTTTTATAGCACAATTTTAATTAAAAAAATTAAATAGGAAACTGTTAATGTCTAGGATGAAAGTATCTGTTTTTTAGAAAAATAAAGAGGAAGGTCTTATAATAATCAATGTAGTTAATGTCTTTAAAAGTATGAAAGTGTTTGTAGTTAAAAGATTACTCAAGGTAATCATTGGTTAACTAATAATAAAAATATATAAATTAGTCTTTCTATTTCTTTAAAAGGAGAAAGAAGATAGAAAATTAATAAAAACATGGAAGATTACTGTAAAAATGAGAATATCAATTTTGAAATGGCAAAAGAAGTCCTAGAAGAATTAATTGAAGGAGTATTTGAGGATGAAATTTCAACTGAAAATGAGGACTTTTTGGACAGCACTTTTGATAGTGCATACTTAGATATGGTGGAAGAAGAGAATTTGGAAGAGCAAAATAGTAATGAAATATCAGATGAAATTATGCTAAATGTGATTCTGGAATATGAATGATTAAATGAATAAAATTATTTTTGATTAAATAAAAAACAAAATTGAAAATATTATTGTTGTACCGTTAATCAGTATTCTCTTTTTTAAGAATGACAGTAAAAGTTGTGATAAGGTGGATAAAAGATTAAAGATATAAAAATAAAAAGCATTAGGAACATCGACAATGCTTGGAAGTTGGAATAGTACTTGTATGTCTCAAAAATTACATTCATAGAATACATGTGTAAGGATAACATAGATATGGAGTGTCACAAATTTAGAAACAATATTCACTATAGGATTTCCTACTCTGACCAGAGACTGTTTCTTTGTCTTTATTCAAGTTATAAAATCAAGCATTGGTTATAATTTGTATGGTATATGGTAGTAGGGGTCTATAATATTTTTAAATTTTTTCCAAACAGGTTATCATTAATATCAGAAACATCAATCAGTATGCCGACGAGAAATGAAAAAAGAAAGCTGTATAAAAAGACATACCATTTGAAGAGAAAAGAGGGACAAGATTTACGTAATCAACAAAGGATGGAGAAAAACAAGAGTGCTCCTGGTAAGAGCAGTAAGGAATTTTTAAAAAAATTGTGTCAGAGGAAAAGTCAATTGGATAATGTTGCAAAGGAAAAACAGTTTTCAGGATCTACAAGGAGAAATGGATGAAAAAAGAAAACTGTGTTGGAAAAGAGTGGTGAGGAAAATATGTACAGTAAAAGACGTACAAATCAGTTTGCGGAAATAAGGAAACGTATGTTTCATAAGAGAGTTGTTATGAATTTATTACAAAAGGAAAAAGTTTCAAAAAGGAAATCTGCTTTTTATAAGAAAAAAATATATATATAGAGGAAGTTGTGGATGATGCGTTCGAGACGGAAAAAAATGTGTTTATTTTAGTGCTTAAAAGAATAAATACACTAAATAAGGCAATCAGAGTTTTAAAAGCTAAGAGTAAAGGGAAGAGACACATAAATAGAACTAATTTTTGTAAAATCTTTTCTGGTAAATGGATTCATACTTCAAATTCTGAGCCATTTTTTAATGAAGAGAGTTACTTTCAAAGTAACGATTTGTTGCATGCAGTTGACACCAGTGGTCGAGCGTATGAAGTGAAGGATGGCTGTCCTATTGAGAAAGAGAAAATTGAGGTCAGAAATACAGAAGGGGAAATAGATGGAGAAGTTTTACAGGGACGTGTTCATGCTCCTGTTTATAGTTGGAATTGTAGCAGTATTTGCAGTGTGCGACAGGATTCAATTGATTTCTTTCGCTATTTCTTACGTAAGTACACTAAGGAAAGTTTAAAAAAAAATTGTACTGTTGCAAGAATTAGATCGTTGCAGAGTGAGAGAAAAAGTGGGTTTGCAAGGACATTCTTTGGCTTGTCTTTCCAAAAAAATATGCCAAAGTGTCTTTCATCACTTTAGGATGTTAGCAGTGCAGAATACCAAAATGAGAAAATTAGTCAGAAATATGTATTATGCAAAAAGTCCAGCACTTAAGCTTAAAGAGTTAAATAGTGCTCTTTTGCATGGGTGTGTATTAGATGTGAAGAGTATTTGTGCAGAAATTGAGGTAAGTTATTTTGGTCGAGATGAAGAGAATG
Source organism: Lissotriton helveticus (assembly GCF_964261635.1). Lineage (NCBI taxonomy): Eukaryota > Metazoa > Chordata > Amphibia > Caudata > Salamandridae > Lissotriton > Lissotriton helveticus. The sequence goes on along the minus strand of NC_136057.1, from coordinate 793,929,826 downwards.
TAGAAACTGATATAGTTATAGAAGGAAATGTGTTAGAAAATGTTGGACACTCTAATACTGAAGAATTTGAACAGGAAATAACAAAATTTAATGTCATTGCAGGTGAAAAAACAAATTTAACTTGTGTGTGTTGTCGACACATCCATTACAAAAGTCAAACTAGGTTAGTTGATTTATATTTAAAAAGTGAAGATGAAGATAATACTCAGTGGAGAGAGTTTGCGACTTATTTGCTGGTAGAAAACTATTTTGATTTGGGTTTTGAACAACGTATTTGTAAATATTGTTATAATAAATTGAATGAAAATAAAATGCCTGCTAGAGCTGTTCATAATAATCTTGAGTTGATAAATATTCCATCGGAACTGAAGGATTTAAATACTTATGAGACTATTTTGATTCAATGTGTACATCCTTTTCAGGCTATTGTTCGTATGGAGCCTAAGACTGGGAAATTAAATCCTACAGATTTACAAAGAGGATTAAAGGGTAGAGTTGTATATTTGCCACTTGATTTAAAAAACAATATAGAGACAATTGGTATTGAAAATGTAGAAGAGGAACCTCTTGTTATTCTAGTTAATGGTGTACCTACAAAGAGTAAGAAAATCTGGCAAGATTTAGTGGATGTTAGGAAAGTGAAGAAGGCAACGTTGTATTTAGTTAAAAATAATAAATACTATAAAAATGTGTATGTAGAACAAGAAGATGTAAGTGATGAAGAGAATAATGATTTCTCTATTGGACAAATTGAAAAAGTTGACATGTCCAGAAGTGAAGAAATTTATGAACATTACAGTGTTCATCCACTGCATTCCAAAGAAGCTATGGGGAATGCAATTGAGTTATTTCAAAAGTTTGGAAGGTCGTTGTTTCCCACACTTATTGCCAACAGGTGAAGGTGCGCGATATGATGATCGACCTATGCAGATTCCTGCTTCTGAGTACCGGACTACAAGGTTATATGCAGAAGATCCCAGATTTCGTCAATGTATTCCATATTTGTTTCATCTTCTCTTTGAGAGTGACTTATCTGGTCTTTCTTATGCAGTAAACCATGTCTTAAAAAGTGGAGTGCATCTGCATAATGTTTCAGCAAAGGATTTCATGGATAAAGTGCAACAGAAAGATAGTGTTTTGGATTCTCATCTAATTAATTTAATGGCATGTCAGCGTGGTACTAATGAATATTGGTACCGTCGTCATGGAGATTTAAAATGCATGCTACGAAACTTGGGAGCACCAACATGGTTTGTAACTCTAAGCTGTGCAGAGTACGCCTGGGAAGATTTACTTGAATATCTTCGAGAGGCGAATGTAAATATTGAAAATATAAACTACAAGACACCAGGAGAATTGTGTTTGTTGGATCTGGTTAATGTTTGCCGATATTTTAATCATCGATTTGAAGCAATGATGTTGTTTCTTACAAACAAGAAGAATCCACCGCTTGGTGAAGTTTTGGATTTCTTCTGGAGAAAAGAGTATCAAGCTAGATATGCTCCACATATTCATATGTTACTATGGATCAAGGATGCTCCCAAATTTGGAAAAGACTCCGATGAAACTGTACTGTCTTTTATTGAGGAATATGCCACTTGTGACATACCTAACAGTACAAGTGATAAAGACTTAAGAGGAAAAGTGTTACGGTTTCAAAGACATCGTTGTGGGAAATATTGTCTGCGAAAATTCAAAACAAAGGATAAGTTCTATACAAAATGTAGTTTTGGATTTGCACGACCAGTGCTTTCAAAAGGAAGAGTGAATAATTTGATGTCATCTTTGCGACATAACATTACTAGAAGATCACCCAAAAATACTTATAATTTAAGAAGAGGAGAAGAGTCCAAATATATAAATGACTACAACCCTGTCATTTTGTCCATGTGGAATGCTAACATGGATATACAATATGTTGCGGACAACTCTATTGCTGTGGCTCGATATGTAACGTCTTACATCACAAAATCTGAAAAGACGGAACTGAAGGAGATGTGGGAAGATATTTCTCATGAAAAGATCCTAAGCAAGAAATTGTATACATTCAGTTTGAAGATGTTATCACATCGAGAAATTGGAGCATATGAATGGTGTGATCGATTATCATCAGCAAGTCTTTATGCGAAATCTCGAAGTATCCTGTGGGTGAGTTTAGGTCTAGCAGGAACACGAAACCGTGTTTTGAAAACTGTGCAAGAAATTGAATATTTAGCACAGAAAGAACCAAACAGTACAGACATTTTTAAAACAAATATGTTGGATACATACTATCCAAATAGAAGTACTCTGCTAGAAAATATTTGTCTGTATGAAGTTCTTGAAAAATACACTTTTAAAAGGAATGTTAGAGAGAATGTTGAAAAAGGTATGTACGCTGTAATTGGACAGGAAGGATGTCTGGTGAAACAAACAAAAGGACATTTGATTAATCACCGAAAACTGAGTTGCGAAAATCCAGACAAAAGAGAATTTTACTATTTAGCTCTTTTGCAACTCTTTAAACCATGGCGTACCGAAGAGGAACTACTTGGAGAGTTTATAAGTTATGAAGATTCTTTTAACGCATCTAAAAGTAGTATAGAATGTCCTGCTTTTAGTAATTATCTGAAAATGTTGAACGACGAAATAGAGCAAGAAGCAACAATTGCAGCGGAGATTGCTAGATAAAGTTCACAAGATACACAAAGTTCAGCATCGTTGAGTCAGGATCCACTGGGAGAACCAATTATCCGAAATGAAGCAGCCACTGCCATGGATGAGGTGGAAAGAGCAATGGAGCAAGCTCAAGAGGATATAATAAACTTAGAAGAATTGGAGAAGGAATTTAATCTTGAGCAAAGACAAATATATGTGGAAGTGACAGAGCACATTGAGCATGGTTTTCGTCATGAGAAAAAAGAATGGTCATGTATGTCATTTCAACCTATTCGACTATATGTAAGTGGAGAAGCTGGTACAGGGAAAAGTTTTCTTATAAAAGGAATTACTGCATATCTACAGCAAAAAACTCAGTCACCATTGTCTTGTGTTGTGACAGCTCCAACTGGATTGGCAGCACATAATATTAAAGGTATTACTTCACATCGTTTATTAATGCTGCCAGTTGAACATGAAAACAAATTACAATATCACAAGCTATCTGGAGATGCTTGTTATGAAGTTTCAAGAGTTCTTAAAGAAATGAAACTTCTTATTATTGATGAGGTAAGCATGGTATCCAATTTAATGCTTGCTTTTGTACATTTAAGAATGCAGCAGATACTTAAAACTGACTATGATGTTTTATTTGGAGGGAAACATGTCATAGTTTTTGGAGATCTACTGCAACTAACTCCTGTAAAAGGACAATCTGTATTTGAAACTGTGACACATGAAGACACCAGAAAGTGCCTTGGCAGTATTGGAAATGTAAATATATGGTTACATTTCAAATATACTGAACTGATTCAAAATATGCGACAGGCAAAGGATACTAAATATGGAGAGATTCTTCAAGATATAAGGATTGGAAGACTAACTGAAGATGCAAAAGAAGCTCTACAAACTCGATTAATATGTAAGTTGTTTCCCAATGAAGATAATGTACCTGAGAAAATATATAGTAAAGAGGTAAAAGATAAGTCAGTTATATGCTTGATGCCAACTCTAAAAGAATGCTCAGTTTTCAATGAGAAAATGTTGAAGTTGGAAAATCAAGAAATTAAGAAACTGGAAGCAAAAGATAAAATAGAGTATGAAGGAAGTACTATTGTTTTGTCTGATAAATTAAAGTTAAAATTGGATAGTCTACAGACATCTATATCTAAAACTGCTGGTTTAGAGAAGAATCTGTATGTATGTTCAAATTGTCGGATTATTTTACGGAGAAATTTACTTGTAGAAAGAGGTCTGGTGAATGGAGCAATGGGTAATGTTGTTAGTTTTGTAAATTACCCAAATAGAGATGAGATTGAATTTTTACAAATAAAATTTGATGAAATAGAGGAAGTTCAACTAATCAGTCGCTGCTCAAGTCGTTTTTTACTTGTAAAAGACTTGTATGTCCGTCGGAAACAATTTCCAATTTGTTTGGCATATGCAGTGACTATTCACAAATCGCAAGGTTTAAGTGTAGATTGTGCTTTGGTAAATATTGGAAATAGTGTATTCAAAGAGGGTATGGGATATGTTGCTTTATCACGAGTTAGAACTTTATCTGGGCTTTATCTAATTGATTTTGATGAGACAAATATCAGTGCAGATTTAAAATGTGTACAGGAGTATAATAGGTTAAGAAGAGAATACGCTCCACATTTACCTCAATATCCTTTAATTAAAAAGAGTATAGTTGGTCAGAAAAGGAGAAATGAGAAACAATGTAGAGAAGTATTAGAGAAACGAAGAAAAAAAGATGAGACTGTCATTGATAAGAGTCAGAAAAACGTTAGTTCTACAGAGATTGTTGGATTTAAATTTGAAAATAGGTCTGGTGTCAACTGCTATGCAAATGTAGTGGTTAATGTGGTTTTTTTTCTAAAAAGGTTACAGGAACAGATTAGAGAAAATCAGGAGCAAACATTTTGTTGTTCTTTAAATTCTGTGTTTGAAAAATGTACTAGTGGTAATAGTAAAGTAGCAAGTGTTTCAGAAGTAAGGAATGTTTTAGACATATGTGCAGAACTAAATCAATTTTCTCAGAATATTCAGCAAGATTGTCAGGAATTTATGATGTATATGCTTACAGTTTTGGAAGAAGAAGGTGTAGGTATTGATAGTCTATTTGGCCTTTCTTATAAATGGGAACATATTTGCGATAATTGCTCTTTTACAAGTAGTACTGACATACACACAGAAAGATTTATATATTTAACATTACCAGATTGTAAAACAGTCTCCTTTAATAAACTAGTTAAAGATGCATATCAGAACATGGTCTGTTCTCAATGTAATTCAGAAATGTTATCTACCTTATTTATCCATAGATATGGACAGTATGTTACTTTAATGCTTCAACGATGCAGAGCTGATGGAAGTAAATTGTCAACTTTAATTAAAAATTATGTGGCTTCTCAAATATCTATTTCTAGAAGAACATTTGTAACTGTAGCAATTATTTTTCATGAAGGGTCATCTATATCATCAGGACATTACATAGCTTATTTGAAGAGTCCAACTGGTTGGACGCTGTGCAATGATAGTCAATTAAGTTTTAAGAAACGTTTGCCTTCTGAGTTAAGAAATTCTTATTTGATATTTTTGCAACCAAAATTTCAGTGAAATTACTTGGTCGAGTCAGAGTAATACTGTAAAGATATGAAAATGTGTTCTTTAGAAATATGATGTGATTAAGGGTGTTCAAATATGGAAATGAGACTATTATGTGCCAAAGTGATAGCATCAGGTAAGGTTTCCTTAATGTTTCTGGTACAGGACATGTTGGAATTAAGGTATACTATTTGGCAACACGGAAAACAATGAGATACGGAAATGTTGACTTACGATAAATGTTTTTAGAGTACACTTACTTGGAAGTTTGTGGAGAGGTAGTCAAAACAAAATGAATGAACTCATACCATTTGGCCTTGCGGACATGTATGAGATATCTAAATGTGGAATACAGATAAATGTTTCTAGAACATACTTACTTGCGAGTTTGTTGAGAAGTACTCAAAAAAATAAGGACTTATCTCATAGTATTTGGCCATGTGGAAAAAAATGAGATATAAAAATGTTGATTTGAGATAAATGTTTTAAGAACATAGTTGCACGGTTATTTGTGGAGCGGTATTTAAAAGTAACTGGTATACTTTAGTTAGTTTATAATTGTGGAATATGTGGTGTGCTTACTCAAGAAATTGCGAATTAGAGAAAAACATTTAAGACATGTTTTTTTCTAGGTATTTATAGTATGTATAGAGATCTTTTATGTTTTTTTTTAAATACAATCATTTTGATTGTGTTTTTTTTCCCCGCTGTTACATGATGATTACTATTGAAATCACTGTTTATAGTGAAAATCAATTTATCTGAAGACAGCAAAAATAAACCAGTAAATATGTTGTTTAAGATATTTTGTTATATTGGATTTAGAAGTATGTATTATAACAGATTTCTTTATTGTCTTCCACAGATATTATATTTTTAAGGTAAGAACAACTAATCATATCTGAAAGTTTCGTGTACCTATCTCTTACTCTAATTTTCTTCATCCTCTTCCTTTGATAATGGTGTTTAGATATGGTTATTTTCTTTAACTCATGCTTTTACTTTTACATCTTTTTTGTTAGTATTCTATTCAGTCTTTCTTAGTCTTCAGTTTCTTACTTACGTTGCTTTATAGAGAGTTACCTTCATTGATCTTTTATTGGCTTTGTTTCCTGAATCTTAATTTGTTTGTCTTACTGTACCTTACAATTTGTTCCCTTACTCTGCTTTCTTTATTTATGAACAATTTCCAATCTAAAATCTATAGTTTAGTTTTCTCACCCTACTTTATTTTTGTTTATATGTCTCTCTTATACTCCATGTCTGTTTGTATTTTATTTATCTTCTGTTACTCTACCTTTTTGACTCTTTTTCTCTTAGCGTTGGTTCTTTATTTTATCTATCTCTTTAAGATATTTAGGTACTCTTAGTCTGTTATTTCAGAGACTATTTGTTTTTTGTATTATCACTGATCATACTCTCATTTTGGCTGTCACTTTAGTTTCCTTTAGACTGTCATTGTTTGAGTGCTTTTATTTCTTTCAAAATATTCTGTCTTGGTCTCTTTCTGTCCCTCAGTCTTCTTTTCTTTCACTTTCTGCTTCAATCACTTCTACTTTGTTTTGTTTAATGAAATAACACTATAACCATATTTTTACTTTTCTTTCACAGATACCATGTTTTTCAAATTTTTCAATATTTTCTTTATTACTATTTCTTAGGTAAGTATAAATAATAAAAATACTTTTTACACCCTGTGTTATTTCTTTGAGTATCATGGTCATATTAGTGTTGTGTTTTATATAAGCATTTCCATGGAGGATTGGCTGCACGGTCACAAGGAGCGTCTAAAAAATTAATTTAAGAAATCAACAACATTTCAGTCAGTCAGTTCACTAATGCGGATGTGTGAAAATATTGCAGGTAAATGATATGTGTTACAGAACTTTTCAGGAAATTATCAAAGGAATTTTATTCTGCATTTTTTATTTTAAAAGGCAAGATAGTGCAGATAAAATTGTCTTATTAGTATGTAGCTGATGCTAACAGCAGTTAGTGACAACTAATGATAGATAATGAGTATATTGGGATTTGCTTTGTTTGTCTGTGAAATTTAATATAATTGACATAGAAAGTTAACATTGCAAGATGTAAGTGACTGCAAACAGTTGCTAAAATTACTATCTGTTTTTACCCACTTTGGAACATATTTGTGCTATATTTGAAAATGATCAAAATCAAATAGTTGCCCCTGAGCAAAAAAAGTGGTCCACATTCAAGAGGCGTGGTCCATATTTAATGGGTGTGGTCCACATTCAAGGGGCGTGCCCTTTCATGAAACATCATTTGCACATACAAAGCATGAAAGTGGGAGGACACTGTTCTTCTATAGGACACAGGGCCAAGGTGCTAATGGGAACATGCTGAGCAACTAAAAAAAATAGCAAGGCCCCTTTCTGTCACAAAATTATTTTAAACGTTCAGCACAGGAGCACCTGAAAAGCAGAATAGCCGCTGCTATTACTAACCTACTTAGTCCTTCCCAGGCCTTCAGCTTAGGAGCACTTGAAGAGAGGTAAGGCCCCTGCAATTAGGTAATTAATCAGTCCTACAGGCCTCGGGAAAATGTCCTAGCAGGGGACCTCAAAACACAGCCAGGTAGGCAGGGGGAGGTTGAGGTGAAGCTGGTGCATGGGAAGTGCCATCCCAGTGTGTTCTGGCAGATTAAGTCTTTACCATTTACTGTAGTATTATCCTTGTACTTGCGTATGGTACTCTTTTGTTACTTGCACACTTCAGTTTTTTGTTGGTATCACACTGTATGCTACCTTTTACTTTTGTTTACTTTAGATACTTGCTGCATGGGCTGCATGGGCCCCAGGGGGGCTGAGGTGAAAATGGCTCAAAGGCCTGAGAAACACCTAGCCCCCAGGGAGGTCGATTCTTGGAAACAATCATCCCTCCCCAGTCCAGCCTTAGCTTTATTGCTTGGTAGGGCAGGGGTGTTCAGCCGCACAGAGAGGCTGCTTTTATTTTCGCTGTCTGTCTCCGTGTACTCTGTGGGTCGGCTTTTTTTTTCTCCCCTTTCCAAGTGCACTCTGTGTGGACTGGGGCAGGGGAGAAAAAAACGGCCCACAGAGGGCACTGAGGCACTGGCCTTTCGGGCCATGCCCGAATGTCCGCCTTGGTAATCCGCCCCTGACTTTCAGCACCGTTTTAAAAAAGGAAGGAGTGTTTTCAAAGGAGGTGTTGGATGTTATTGTGTAGGCAGATTAAAGCACCTAAACTACAAATATGCGTGTAGTATAGTGTGGTGCTCGACTGGAGGTATGTTGTTTGTCTTACTGCATGCAGATATGTAGTTTAGCAAATACCTACACACAAATAACAAGCAAACACTATTGCCTTTGAGATTAGGTCCTACTTCCTTTATGTACATAAGCAGTACCCATGGTATTGTTGAATATGTTAATAAAAAGACTGCTGTTTAAAATGTATGAGATAATGAAAGAACGTTATTCTGATTTAACAATTTTCTTTTACAAACTTTTTTAAAGAAACTGTTTCATAATAAGCCTTGATGGTAGTTTTACTTTTTTTATCTAAAACAATGTCTTCTGTTTATTGAGGCAGAAAGCTCCTTTGAGAATTCCAATGCGTGGGACGGGTGCTCCTGCTGCAGTATAATTCAAGGCCGTTTCAGGATGGACTGTCAGCGTTATCACAGGGGAGGAGCGCGCAGCTTTCTGAGATGGATACAGTTACACTTAACATATTAGTGACGTCTGTGGAATTTACAGACGGTTAGGCATCCTAGTGTGCACCGTGCTTTTGGCACCTCATTCCGGCGGACTGGGGAGCCGCGGTGCACAGTTTGGGAATCACTAGTTTAAGAATTAAACTTTGATAATTGTATCACTCCTAAGCGTTAAAGATCGCCGCTGGTCTACGAAAAATTATTGGAAGTAAGCCAACATAGTGATATTTTTTACTAGTTGTATACGGTAAGTAGATTGCTAAAGGCAAAAAACGGGACATAAAATGAAAATAGAAGAAGGACTATGATTTCACTTCTAGTCATGAGAGTGCATGTTAGCAGAGAATTACAAAAGAGGCAGTCTTAACGTAATTTGAATACATATGTGATAGTACCCCTGTAACAGTCTGCGGCACTTAATATTGCCGCGTGAAAACAAGCGTTGCTTTTATGCACTAATGTGTGCTTTGTAAATACGAGAGGGGGTTGATTTAGTTTTATTTTCCACACCTCCACGTTAACGCTGCCAAACGCTTCATCACAGCTGCCCGTGGCACTCGTACGATAAAGAAGTTTATTTAAACTGTTTTCCTAACAGGAGCCGTGTACGAGATAGTATTTTCGCCTTTAAACAGGTTTTGCTTGTAGTTTAACATACCCCTACTATGCATGTCATTAACTGTCTGTGCGGCACAAATGCAAAGTGCTTTTACCGCAGGCGGTGTTATCACGTTCTCATAAAGATGTTGAAGAATATTTACAAAGATTCAAAAGAGTTTAACGCTGCCTTGAACGGCAGGAAGTTGCCGATATAGGGGCGAAAACGGCGTCCATAATATGCTTCATAAATTGCAGTCGAACGTCATGTTAGATATAAAGGCATATAACATACGTTTTAATTTGTATTTTGAAAAACATAGGGGCATAATATAATGGACAGTCGATACATTTTTGCCGCTTTTATCGACAGGAAATTGGCGATAAAGCGGCGATAATGGGTTTCATAATTTGCCCTATGGAAATCCTATCAAATCCCATGTAAGATGCGAAAACATGTAATATGGGCTACGCTAGGAATTTCATACAGCATATTATCAAGTCCATTATTGCCGGTTTATCGTCAGTTTCCTGTCGATAGAAGCGGCGATATTGTATCGTCCATCCTTGATAATATGGCTCATATTATGAAGGCGATTATCGGCGCTTTTTTAACAGCGTTATGCCGATTAAAGCGAAGTGAAATTATCACGTCTTCATAATATGTCCCAAGTTTTGCCGCATTCTTTAATTATTGTTCCTAAAATGCGGCAATAATTTAGCTTATGAATAGAGCTCTTTTTGGTACAATGAGGTAGTTCTGAAAAGAACTGTTTTTTTTTTTTTTGAAAAAGTTTTTCATTCTTTAAAATTTGTGAAACAGGAACCACATTTTTTAACTGTAAAACAGGAACATTTGAAGTTGTAAAAAAATTAGATGCATTCGAACATTTTATGCTGATTAAATCTTCTTTCCATAAGAATGACGCTTTGCTCCCCGTACACAATTAATCCTTTGCACTTGTTGCATTTTACATGCACTTCCTTTAAAAATGGTTTCAACTCCATCTGTTCAGTCGATGGAGATGTAGGTCGTCCTGTCGATGAAGTACTGGCCTGAGATGGTGGCAGTTCTGTGGCCAGAGCTCTTGTCGCTGCCTGTGCATATTGAACAGGGTGGACTTGGCTCATATGCCTTTTCATAGTATGAATTGAAAAAGAATATTTTTTGGTTGGATTTCCTCTGGAAAGTACGGAGCCACAAATTGTGCACGTTACTTTCGGAGCATTTACTTTTTTTTGACCTTGTGGAAAGGTAAAAAATTGCCAAATAAAAGATTCCTTTTTGTTTTTTAAAGGAAGATAACCATTTCCTTCAGATTCCGAAGAAGAATTGCCTGCGGCCGCCATTTCAGCAAAGTGTCCGGAAATATGAAAAAGGTTGTTCTCCCTTCAGCGCCAAATAGATAGTGAGGGAAGTTGGTGGTTTCTGGAAAATTGCGGAATAGAAACTACTATGAACCAATAGGAAGTGTTCTTTTCAAGTCACATGATTTGACATGCGCGTATTAGGACGTATACGCGGTGACGGAATCCGGACACGTACGTGATTTAGAAGTATCGGTCTAATTTAATGAAGTTTTAAAATGTGAAAAGGAGGAAAGGTATACATTCTCAAATATTAAATACCTTCATATGGGGTCACAAGAACAATGCCGATAAAGTATCAAACTTTTTTTATTGTTTCAAAACACCGGGGTACGCGCACTCTGTTGCGCACCTCGGTACGTTTTTTAACATCTGACAAGTCTGTAAACGGTGAAATGAACGTAAGGTAAAGACTTTGTAAAGCTTTTGAGACTTGCAAGGAGTTCCTAAGCAATTCTGACAGTGAAGAAAACTTTGTAATACTATGAAAGCATTTCTCGATAATCCATAATAAAACTATAGAATACATTAAAAAAATATTTTATATTTCGCAATTAATAAAAGCTAAGAAATATAATGAAAAAATATAACTTATAAACAGTTTATAGTTAAGGAGTAGCCTTTAAAAAACCTATGAAATTCACTGAAAAAACCATAGGTTTTACACACGTTATAGTTAGGAAGTAGCATTTAAAAAACCTATGAAATTCACTGAAAAAACTATAGGTTTTACACACGTTATAGTTAGGAAGTAGCATTTAAAAAACCTATGAAATTCACCGAAAAAATCATAGCTTTTACACCAGTTATAGTTAGCTGGAAGTTTTACTCGCATAAAACCATTGAAATTCCCACGTTATAGTTAGTTGGACTCACTATAACTTGCGCGTGCAATGCACTGCTGATGATGTCACATATTACATCACTCATGACATGGTCAGTGACATCACTCATGACATCACTGATGACACAATCCTTGTGACAGAGTGACAGACCTCCTTTCACTGTAATGTAACCCTTAAAACACATATTCAAATATAGAAACTAAAATTTTGAAAAAAATGGAGATACCCATACCAGTTACAACAACCAATTCAATAATTCCACCATCTATATACACATCCACTCATTCACCAACAGTTCTATATAGTCACTCATACATATACTCACTCATCATATGTAGTGATACACCTATACATCTTGTTACACACCTAAGCATGAGCGCTAAATCCGCTCCGCTCGCGGATTTTGCGAATTTTCGGGAAATTCGCGATCCGCGAACTCTCGCGAATTTACCGAAAATTCGCAATCCGCGAGTGGCGGATTCCTAGGTCAAAAGTTCAAGCCTTGCTGGCCTGTTGTTGTAACTATTTTACGATGGCGCCGGCAAGCTGCCAGCGCCATCATAAAATAGTTACTAAATTAGCTTCAACAGGAAGCACTAATAGATAAAATCAAGCAGGCGCTCGTGCATCTGCTTTATTTTATCTATTCGAGATTCCTGTTGAAGCTAATGTAGTAACTATTTTAGGATGGCGCTGGCAGCTTGCCGGCGCCATCGTAAAATAGTTAACAGGCCAGGCAGCTGTGCCCTCTTCCCAAAACGGTGGCGTCTTCTTGAATAAATATGAAGGGCAGGGTTCATTCTGGCACGATGGTCCTGGCACAAAATTAAACCTCAACCGGAAGCACTTACAGATATCATGTAAGCATGTGCCCTAGTAGAAGCTTAAATTCAGTGACTCATTTATCGGCCCAAAAAACAATCGTGAGCGTTGTCAAGGCTGGGCAGCTGTCTCTGATCGGTATCTGACCTTTTATACACACAAGAGGCATGTGCACTCGCATGGAATTGAGACCAGTTTATTGCGGAATTAGAGTTTCATGAGGAACCACCGTTCCATGCATACCTTTGGGGAAAGTCAAGGTGGCGGGCGTCGCCGTCAAACGCTGTTTTATTCTGAAGCCACTCGAAAATTATATCAAAGAGAATTCGAGCGTGTATTAAAGAGACATGCTTACAACCATATGTGCATCACTATTCACAAGGTGACTGCGACAGCCATAACCCTTGTGGTGTGACACAAAGTAGCACCATGGGAGTTGGCAGACCTGCACATTATTTTTCTCCGCATATGATCGTAATATCTCTTGATCTCAGATGACATGCCCAGTTTATTTTAATGCGCAACTCGAGCTGCCTTTGCTGGTGATTTCCACGTCACAGTCATCAGCACACGAGCACAGCGCCATGCCCTTTCACTCAGCACGCTCTGTTCATTAGTCTGCAGGAATGCACTGTAAACTGTCTCACATGGTGCATTTGATGGCAGGCAGCAGTTTCCATCGCTTTAAAAGCTTGAATTTTGGAATAGCAACACACGCCGAACTTTGCACATAATGTGTTACCACAGCATAAAATAAAATAAAACAGCCATTGGATAAATATTTGCTCTGCTAAACAGAAACTAAACTCCCAGAGTTCGGTTAAAGAACAAATTTAATTATACAATCCAAACTTTTTCAGGGTCTCGAGCTACTTTCACATCTTAGCAAACAAGCACGCAATCATTTTATGTTTTATGATTTGCGTGTGTGTTCTGTCAAGGCTGGGCAGCTGTCTCTGATCGGTATCTGACCTTTTATACACACAAGAGGCATGTGCACTCGCATGGAAGCCCCGCCCCAAATACGCAAATACGCGGATTTTGCGGATCCACGATCCGTGAATACGCAAATCCGTGAATCGTGGATCCGCAAAATCCGCCCATGCTTATACACACCGACAGTCATCCAAAAGTTACTCACACACATACTCACACATGCAAATAAACTATTGAACATCCATTTATTTGCATATACAGCTATACACACACTACCACTTTACTTCTAAGGAAACTTACACATACTTACTCTCTTAAACAATCACTTATAGAAACACATACAAATTTAAATAGGAACTCTTACAATCTCTTACTCTCAGATATACTCACTTATATACATCAACATTCACATACACTAGATTAAAACATATGTAGTTACTGATAAAGAAACTAGTGAGACACTCATTCACTCAGTAACACACACATATACACAGTCATCCACCCATACAGTCCTGCACATATGCTGTCTTCAAAACACATACAAAGAGAGAGTCAGTCATTCATGCATCTATGTGCTAAGTAATACCTCCACCAAACCATACAAACACTCATACTGATACTAAGAAAAACATCTAATAACCTATATACATACACATGTACCTACTCACCAACCCCTGCAGCCACTTATACACAAAGTGAAACACTAATACATATATTTAAATATTTAAACATTACTCACTCATTTATTTTTCAGAAAGACACACATTCACTGGATGGTGTCATCAGTGATGTCATGAGTGATGTCACTGACCATGTCATGAGTGATGTAATATGTGACGTCATCAGCAGTGCATTGCACGCGCATGTTATAGTGAGTCCAACTAACTATAACGTGTGAATTTCAATGGTTTTATGCGAGTAAAACGTCCAGCTAACTATAACTGGTGTAAAAGCTATGGTTTTTTCGGTGAATTCCATAGGTTTTTTAAATGCTACTTCCTAACTATAACGTGTGTAAAACCTATGTTTTTTTCAGTGAATATATATATATATATATATATATTACCTACTGGCGATAGCCAGTAGGTATATATAGTTAGGATTTTTTTCCCAATGGATTTTTGAAAATTCTATGTCGAATAACTTTGGCGTTTGAGGACAGAATTGGCAGAAATTTTCAGGAAAATGGAACAGTTTGTTTCTGAGCAGCCCCTGAAAATTTGGGGGAGTTTCGTCAAGGGGGGGCCGAGAAAAAAGGGGGGTCCCAAAACGTGTTTTTCCCATGCAATTTTCCATAGGGCGGTTGGCCTCACTTTTAGCCTGAACGGCTGAATGGATTTACACCAAACTTGGCAAAATTGTAGGGACTGGTAGCCCGATGTGCCTTTGCTATGTCTCAAGATATAGGCTCCAGTGGTTTTTACGAAAATTAACTTTGAAAAATATATATTGGGCTACATTGGGCTATATATATGTTGGAGCCCAAATGTAGCCCAATGTAGCCCAATGTAGCCCAATGTAGCCCAAAGATGGCCACCAGAGAAAAAAACAAACAAATGTAGCCCAAATATCAGCCAGATGTAGCCCAACTATAGCCCAATGACAGAATGTCCCAGAGTGTTCTAAAGAACAACTAGAGTGCTAACAGTCCTACTTATTACAAAGGTATGGCACACCTGAAGCCATCTTGATTGGAATAAAGTGGTAACTCTTAAAACATTTAATTTAAAAAGGAACAAAATGAGGGGGTTCATTTTGCCATAGAAAGTATGATTAGCGAATATATGACGAAATCCCGCATACCATCAGTCCGCAAAAAAAATCCCGCATGTACTATTAGGCCGCAAATTAAAATAACGAAAACTTTTAGAACGAATATGCCTTTAGCATACACTAAACAACTAAACTACCCTAAACCCTAAAACACTACCCCCAGCATGACCCTACACTACACAAACAGTACAACACTACCCTAAACCCTAAAACACTACCCCCAGCATGACCCTACACTACACAAACACTACAACACTACCCTAAACCCTAAAACACTACCCCCAGCATGACCCTACACTACGCAAACACTACAACACACTACCCAAAACCCTAAAACACTACACCCCAGCATGACCCTACAGTACGCAAACACTACAACACTACCCTAAACCCTAAAACACTACCCCCAGCATGACCCTACACTACACAAACACTACAACACAACCCTAAACCCTAAAACACTGCCCCCAGCATGACCCTACACTACGCAAACACTACAACACAACCCTAAACCCTAAAACACTACCCCCAGCATGACCCTACACTACGCAAACACTACAACACTACCCTAAACCCTAAAACACTACCCCCAGCATGACCCTACACTACGCAAACACTACAACACTACCCAAAACCCTAAAACACTACACCCCAGCATGACCCTACACTACGCAAACACTACAACACTCCCCTAAACCCTAAAACACTACCCCCAGCATGACCCTACACTACGCAAACACTACAACACTACCCAAAACCCTAAAACACTACACCCCAGCATGACCCTACACTACGCAAACACTACAACACTACCCTAAACCCTAAAACACTACCCCCAGCATGACCCTACACTACGCAAACACTACAACACTACCCTAAACCCTAAAACACTACCCCCAGCATGACCCTACACTACGCAAACACTACAACACTACCCTAAACCCTAAAACACTACCCCCAGCATGACCCTACACTACGCAAACACTACAACACTACCCTAAACCCTAAAACACTACCCCCAGCATGACCCTACACTACACAAACACTACAACACTACCCTAAACCCTAAAACACTACCCCCAGCATGACCCTACACTACGCAAACACTACAACACTACCCAAAACCCTAAAACACTACCCCCAGCATGACCCTACACTACGCAAACACTACCCAAAACCCTAAAACACTACCCCCCAGCATGACCCTACACTACGCAAACACTACAACACTACCCAAAACCCTAAAACACTACCCCCAGCATGACCCTACACTACGCAAACACTACAACACTACCCAAAACCCTAAAACACTACCCCCAGCATGACCCTACACTACGCAAACACTACAACACTACCCAAAACCCTAAAACACTACACCCCAGCATGACCCTACACTACGCAAACACTACAACACTACCCAAAACCCTAAAACACTACACCCCAGCATGACCCTACACTACGCAAACACTACAACACTACCCAAAACCCTAAAACACTAAAACACTACCCCCAGCATGACCCTACACTACGCAAACACTACAACACTACCCTAAACCCTAAAATACTACACCCCAGCATGACCCTACACTACGCATACACTACAACACTACCCAAAACCCTATAACACTACCCCCAGCATGACCCTACACTACGCAAACACTACAACACTACCCTAAACCCTAAAACACTACGCCCAGCATGACCCTACACTACGCAAACACTACAACACTACCCTAAACCCTAAAACACTAGCCCCAGCATGACCCTACACTAAACAAACACTACAACACTACCCTAAACCCTAAAACACTACCCCCAGCATGACCCTACACTACGCAAACACTACAACACACTACCCAAAACCCTAAAACACTACACCCCAGCATGACCCTACAGTACGCAAACACTACAACACTACCCTAAACCCTAAAACACTACCCCCAGCATGACCCTACACTACACAAACACTACAACACAACCCTAAACCCTAAAACACTGCCCCCAGCATGACCCTACACTACGCAAACACTACAACACAACCCTAAACCCTAAAACACTACCCCCAGCATGACCCTACACTACGCAAACACTACAACACTACCCTAAACCCTAAAACACTACCCCCAGCATGACCCTACACTACGCAAACACTACAACACTCCCCTAAACCCTAAAACACTACCCCCAGCATGACCCTACACTACGCAAACACTACAACACTACCCAAAACCCTAAAACACTACACCCCAGCATGACCCTACACTACGCAAACACTACAACACTACCCTAAACCCTAAAACACTACCCCCAGCATGACCCTACACTACGCAAACACTACAACACTACCCTAAACCCTAAAACACTACCCCCAGCATGACCCTACACTACGCAAACACTACAACACTACCCTAAACCCTAAAACACTACCCCCAGCATGACCCTACACTACGCAAACACTACAACACTACCCTAAACCCTAAAACACTACCCCCAGCATGACCCTACACTACACAAACACTACAACACTACCCTAAACCCTAAAACACTACCCCCAGCATGACCCTACACTACGCAAACACTACAACACTACCCAAAACCCTAAAACACTACCCCCAGCATGACCCTACACTACGCAAACACTACCCAAAACCCTAAAACACTACCCCCCAGCATGACCCTACACTACGCAAACACTACAACACTACCCAAAACCCTAAAACACTACCCCCAGCATGACCCTACACTACGCAAACACTACAACACTACCCAAAACCCTAAAACACTACCCCCAGCATGACCCTACACTACGCAAACACTACAACACTACCCAAAACCCTAAAACACTACACCCCAGCATGACCCTACACTACGCAAACACTACAACACTACCCAAAACCCTAAAACACTACACCCCAGCATGACCCTACACTACGCAAACACTACAACACTACCCAAAACCCTAAAACACTAAAACACTACCCCCAGCATGACCCTACACTACGCAAACACTACAACACTACCCTAAACCCTAAAATACTACACCCCAGCATGACCCTACACTACGCATACACTACAACACTACCCAAAACCCTATAACACTACCCCCAGCATGACCCTACACTACGCAAACACTACAACACTACCCTAAACCCTAAAACACTACGCCCAGCATGACCCTACACTACGCAAACACTACAACACTACCCTAAACCCTAAAACACTAGCCCCAGCATGACCCTACACTACGCAAACACTACAACACAACCCTAAACCCTAAAACACTACCCCCAGCATGACCCTACACTACGCAAACACTACAACACTACCCTAAACCCTAAAACACTACCCCCAGCATGACCCTACACTACGCAAACACTACAACACAACCCGAAACCCTAAAACACTACCCCCAGCATGACCCTACACTAAACAACCACCACAACTCTACACTACACTAACACAACACTACACTACACAACACTACACTACACAATCACTAACCCACGAAAAAATTAACACAAACCCACTTACCTCTCTCGTCATCGGGGTTTTCACAACGCAAATGCATTTACCATACATGCCTTTAAAACGTAATTCTTTGTAAAGGCATGCGCGATAAATGCACATGCGTTTTGAAAAAATGCGGGATAATGGTATGCGAGGTCAATGACCTTGCGGGATAATGGTATGCGGACTGAAAGTTTGCGGGATAAAAAATGCGGGAAAATGGCTGCAAACCATGATTAGCAGCAGACTTCCCTGGTGAGCACTAGCTTTACTACAGTGATCTAATGAGCAACTAGAGTGCTAACATTCAGAATTTATGGCAAATGTGTGACACATCTGAATGCCTTCTTGATAGAACCAAAGTAAACAAGCATTGAAAATGCAATAGATCTCGCCCTCGTTTAAGTTAAAGCCATTCTGTTTGTAATGAGGTGGCTTTTTAGCTTTGCTTTTATTAGTATTTTTAAAACTTTCATGTAAATAACATGCATATGTATGCATATATGTATATGTATGCATGCATTTATATTTATATAGATATGCAGATTATATATGTTTATATATGTATATTACCTATTGGCGATAGCCAGTGGGTATATATAGTTAGGATTTTTTCTCTATGGGATTTCTGAAAATTCTATGTCTAATAACTTTGGCGTTTGTGGACGGAATTGGCTGAAATTTTCAGGAAAATGGCACATTTTGTTTCTGAGCAGCCCTTGAAAATTTGGGGGGGTTTCGTCAAGGGGGGGCCGAGAAAAAAGGGGGGTCCCAAAACACGTTTTTCCCATTCATTTTTCCATAGGGCGGTTGGACTCACTTTTAGCTCGAACGGCTGAATAGATTTACATGAAACTTGGCAAAATTGTAGATATGGTTTGCCCGACGTGCCTTTGCTATGTCTCAATATATGTGCTCCAGTGGATTTTGAGAAATTAACGTTTAAAAAAATATATATCTGTAACAGCGCTCCGGTTAGCGCCCCGGTTCGCGTACCTGACGCGTAACGGAACTTCGCGAAACGAAGCTGATTGGCTCTCCGGTGTCTGTCAACATTCTAAACAGTCCGGAGCGGCCGCCATCTTGTCTCTCGGTACGATCGAGAGACAAGATGTGGTGAAAAACGAAGGGGGAAATGAAGGAAAGGGGGCAAGGTAGACCACTCCTGACCCCCTAGGATTGATGAGGGGGATATTAAAATGCCCCGCGGGGCAAAAAATAAAAAACAAATATATTTTTGCGATTTTACGCCGTAGAGGCGCGTCCCGGTACGCGAACCGGGCAGCTCACCGGGCAGCTCACCGGGCAGCTAACCGGGCAGCTAACCGGCAGCGTAGCTGTCAACATTGTAAACAGTCCGGAGCGGCCGCCATCTTGTCTCTCGGTAGGTTCGAGAGACAAGATGTGGTGAAAAAAGAAGGGGGAAATGAAGGAAAGGGGGCAAGGTAAACCCCTCCTGACCCCCTAGGATTGATGAGGGGGATATTAAAGTCCCCCGCGATTTTTCGCGGTAGAGGCGCTTCCCGGTACGCGAACCGGGCAGCTAACCGGCAGCGTAACGGGAGTCCGCCATCTTGTGTTTTTGGAGCGTCCGGTTCGCGTACCGGGTAGCGTCCCAGTAAGCATAACAAGGGGAAAACCAAGAGAAACAGTAAAAAAAAAATTAAGGGAATAGATTTCCAGCAAACTTGGCAAAATTGTAGGGACTGTTTGTTTGATGTGCCTTTGCAAGGCCTCAAGATATGTGCACGTGTGGATTTTGTCTAATTAAGGTTAAAAAAAATATATATATCTGTAAGCGTGCTCCGGCACGCTTACGTTACGGGTTTTGTTTGCGCTGCAGAGACGATACGTCACGGTTATGCGACTCGTCATGAGGCGTCTCACGTGGCTACGTGATACGTCACGTAATAAAAAAATATTTTTTAGGGCTATAGATATTAGCTTTTAAAAAACCAATGAAATTCACTGAAAAAACCATAGGTTATAGACCATATATAGTTAGGAATTTGCATTTACAAAACCTTGAAAATTCACTGAAAAAACCATAGGTTAGAGACCATATATAGTTAGCTGGACATTTTATTGACATAAAACCAATGAAATTCCATATATAGTTAGTTGCACTAACTATATATCGCGCACCCACAATCCACTGCTGATGATGTCACATATTACATCATTCATGACATGGTCAGTGACATCACTGATGACATCACTGATGACATCTCAAATGACATCACTGATGACATCACTGATGACATCTCAAATGACATCACTGATGACATCATGACACACCAATACCAGTTACTACATACACACTCACTGATTCCTACGTCTACACACACATTCACTCATTCACCCATACAATCACTCATACATACAGTCACTCATTATTACAACACTATCATATGCACTCATACACCTATGCAGACACTCACACACTGCCACTCATCCATGGAGTTACTCACACACCTAGTCAGTCCTGTAAAGAATCAATCACACTTCCATTTCCTCATCTATACAGTTAAACACAGAACACCATACTTCAGTGACATCACTGATGACATCACTGATGACATCTCAAATGACATCACTGATGACATCTCAAATGACATCACTGATGACATCATGACACACCAATACCAGTTACTACATACGCACTCACTGATTCCTACATCTACACACACATTCACTCATTCACCCATACAATCACTCATACATACAGTCACTCATTATTACAACACTATCATATGCACTCATACACCTAGTCAGTCCTGTGAAGAATCAATCACACTTCGATTTCCTCATCTATACAGTTAAACACAGAACACCATACTTTTCACACATATACTAACACATACTTACTCTCTTATACAATCACTGATACAAGTACACATTGATATGCACAGAGTCACACACCTCCCAGCCAGCCACACACATACTCAGTCTTCCATACATCCACTCATTCTTCAATATGTAAAACATATTTAAACTTTACAAAAACACACAGACACTAGATGATGTCATCAGTGATGTCATTTGAGATGTCATCAGTGATGTCATCAGTGATGTCATTTGAGATGTCATCAGTGATGTCCTCAGTGATGTCACTGACCATGTCATGAATGATGTAATATGTGACATCATCAGCAGTGGATTGCGGGTGCGCGATATATAGTTAGTGCAACTAACTATATATGGAATTTCATTGGTTTTATGTCAATAAAATGTCCAGCTAACTATATATGGTCTCTAACCTATGGTTTTTTCAGTGAATATATATATATATATATATATATATACATATATCAAAAAAACCTCCTTCACCTGAAGAGAGAAGAGGCCACACCAGGGGACAGTATGGAAGCCTTTATTCACACCAACTCAGCGAATGCATTTCGGGATTATATAGCCTTCTTTAGCGCCACAAGTGTCTGGGGAACTTCCATCCACGCCCCACTAATGTCCTGCTGCCTTTAGTAGCCATGTGACTGTGACCCGCCTCCGATGTTAAAGGCCCACCTGTTGCAGTTCCGGACATCTTCTGGAACTGCAACTCCCAGAATGCACCAGTTCGCTTCCAGGTAGGTAGTGCGCTCAGATGACACCCAAGTGGTCTGGCGGGAAGCAGGATGGCATGGGTGAGACCCCAGGTCTTGCTTGCAGTGTGAACTAGTTACTTCCTTACGTCCCCTAACCGCTCCAGCCCCGAAGTTTACAGTCCAATTTATCATGGGGGCAGCGGTGTCAGTGCACGCCGCCCAGTAACGGGGACAATGTCCTCGCAACCGCTCCAATTTTTCCTGCACTTCTTGGCGGGCCCAGGCCAAACCAATCCCTTGGTAACAAAAAATGCCGAAGCAGAGCCAGAGGAGTCCGGGCCAACTTAGTAGAGCTGGGGCCTCCAAACTGCGTCTCTAGCAGGAACGCAGAACATATCGAAAAAACCTCCTTCACCTGAAGAGAGTAGAGGCCACACCAGGGGACAGTATGGAAGCCTTTATTCACACAAACTCAGCGAATGCATTTCGGCATTATTTAGCCTTCTCAGCGCCACAAGTGTCCGGGGAACTTCCATCCACGTCCCAGTAATGTCCTGCTGCCTTTAGTAGCCATGTGACTGTGGCCCCGACTCCGATGCTAAAGGCCCACCTGTTGCAGTTCCGGACATCTTCTGGAACTGCAACTCCCAGAATGCACCAGTTCGCTTCCAGGTAGGTAGTGCGCTCAAATGACACCCAAGTGGTATGGCGGGAAGCAGGATGGCATGGGTGAGACCCCAGGTCTTGCTTGCAGTGTGAACTAGTTACTTCCTTATGTCCCCTAACCGCTCCAGCCCCGAAGTTTACAGTCCAATTTATCATATACTTATGTATATATCATTTATTCCCCGCAACTGAAGACATCATCCAGTGATTGTGAGTGTTATGCATATATACTAAGGTAATAAAAAAGTTAAATTAGTATACTTTATGTGCTACTGAGTGATACTATTTCTAACATATATTATGTGATTGGCTGTGTGACCGTGTGTATGAGTGTGTGAGTGGGTGTCTGAGTTGCTGTATGGGTGAGTGACTGTGTAAGTGGCTGTATGGGTGAGTGAGTGGCTGTTTGAATGGGTGTTTAGTTAACTGAGTAAGTGTATGAGTGGCTGTATAAGAGAGGAAGTGTCTGTGAGTGGCTGTATAAGTGAGTTAGTGGATGAATGAGTGATTGTAAGGATGTGTGGATGGGTATGTAAGTGGTTGTGTGGGTATGTAAATGGATGTATGTGTGCTTGTATAGGTGAGTGAGTAAATCTGTTGAGAGGCTATATAAGTGAGTGAGTGAGTGGGTGTGCAAGTAGCTGTATGGTTGAGTGATTGACTGTGTGAGTAGCTGTTTGGGTGAGTGAGTGGCTGTATGGGTGAGTGATTGGGTGTGAGTCGCTCTATGGATGAGTGAGTGGGGGTGTGAGTGGTTATATGGGTATATGAGTGGCTGTGTGGGTGGATGTGTGAGTGGTTCTGTGGATGATGTCATCAGTAACGTAACTGAGATGTTACCAGTGTTGTCATCAGTAATGTCAATTATGATGCTATCAGTAATGTCATCAGTGATGCCACTGGCCATGTCATTAGTGATATATTATGTGTGGTCAAAAGCAGTGCATTGCTGGGGGCGTAGGTTATAGGTAGCTCAGGTATCTATAACTGATGAATTTTCAGGGTTTTTGTTGTGTGAAATCTGAACCTAATTATAACATTCCTGTAGCCTTTGTTTTTTTTCAGTGAATTTCTAAAGTTTGTTTAATTCTATCTGCTAACTATAATGTCCCTTTAACCTTTGTTTTTTCAGTGAATTGCAAAGGTTTTTGAAATCCTATTTTCAAAGTATTATGTCTCTGCAATGATTAGTGTTTTGAGTTAATTTGTAAGGTTTATTTTTAATACTATGTATACTACCCTTTATTTTGCTTTTTAATTTAGTAAATTGTTTTTAAACTGTGGACTTTCTTTCTAATAAATATACTTTTTATAAGTTTTAAAAGGTAAAAATCAGCTATGTTCTTAGTGTAACATATGTAATGTTTTTATAAATGTAATTCAAGTTTTATTTTTTTTAATCATATTTTGGTACCATGGTACCTCCGCAAGTCTGAAAACATAGATGGGAATGCAAGTGCTCTATTATTATTAATTCAGATCACAGGATTGAAATACATGTGCACATTGAGATTATTGTGATTTGAGGATTCAATCAATCAATCAATCAAGACATTTGTATAGCGCAGTACTCACCCGGAGGGTCTCAAGGCGCTTGGGGGGGGGGGGTGCTGCTACTGCTCGAACAGCCAGGTCTTGAGCTTCTTCCTGAAGGAGAGGTGGTCTTGGGTCAGTCGCAGGTCGGTCGGGAGGGAGTTCCAGGTCTTGGCGGCCAGGTAGGAGAAGGACCTTCCTCCTGTTGTCGTTCTTCGGATGCGGGGGGCGGCGGCGAGGGCGTGATTGGCTGATCGGAGATGGCGTTTGGGAGCGTAGAAGTTGATGCGGTTGTTGAGGTAGCTCGGGCCTTGATCGTGTAGGGCTTTGTGTGCGTGGGTGAGGAGACGGAAGGTGATTCTTTTGTTGACGGGGAGCCAATGCAGGTTTATTAGATGTCCGGAGATGTGGCTGTGTCGTGGGATGTCGAGGATGAGTCTGGCCGAGGTGTTCTGGATCCGCTGGAGTCTTTTCTGTAGCTTGGCGGTGGTTCCGGCGTAGAGGGAGTTGCCGTAGTCCAGTCGGCTGGTGACGAGGGCCTGGGTGACCGTCTTCCGGGTCTCGGTTGGGATCCACCGGAAGATCTTCCGTAGCATGCGCAGGATGTTGAAGCACGACGAGGAGACGGCGTTGACTTGTCTGGTCATGGAGAGGGAGGAGTCCAGGATGAAGCCCAGGTTGCGTGCGTGGTCTGTCGGTTTGGGTGCGGTGCCCAGGGCGGGGGGCCACCAGGAGTCGTCCCAGGCGGAGGGCGAGGAGCCCAGGATGAGGACTTCCGTCTTGTCCGAGTTCAGTTTCAGGCGGCTGGTCGTCATCCACTCGGCTACGTTTTTCATCCCTTCATGAAGGTCGGCTCTGGCGGCGGCGGGGTCGTTGGTCAGGGAGAGGATCAGCTGTGTGTTCACCAAAAATTTCAAAAATTATTCTAAATGTATACATCCGTATACTGTCATTAATGACATTAGTGTGTGCATAAATATAACTATATATATGGTACCCTACATCTATTTTTCAAAATGTTACTCATTTTATGAGTTTCACAAGTTTGCAAATCTATAGACTGGAATCGCGAAATCGCTCGATGACACACCGAAAATTTGCCTTTTGTTTGGGCACATCAAGACCCCACTCATGTACATTCAAACCTCCTTCAAAAACAGTTATTACTCCAGTGAGTTCTGTTGAAAAATAAAATCAGAAGCAGTGGTGCTCTGTTTTTTGTTCACTTTGGTGAATACTTTGATATTATGGTTGAAACTTCATCTTCTGCCCAGGATGACCATCCAGAACCTGTTAAAGATGATGAACAAGATACACCACCTCCAAGAAAACAAAGTGATGTCTGGGAGCATTTTACAATACCTTCATGGAAAAAGTAAGTAATTGCTAAATATGTGCAGTGCAGTTATCCAGAGGCACTGCAAAGAAGTATTCAGTTAGGACAAGTTCCATGTGGAAACATTAAAAAACAATGAATGAAAGAGTTTACCCGGAGGATGTGGGAGAAAGCAGGTGCAGGAGAACAGTCCACCTCTAGAACACCCTTGGTAGGACCACCATCAGCTGAAGTCATTATTATACCAGCTGCCTGTAAAGAATTAAGTGAAATGGTTACTCACTGCGCAAAATTCCACATGCTTGTCGCAGTAAAAATGTCTTCTGTGGTTGCATTGTTGGATATAGTGAAAAAGCATTGCTGTTAGTTCTTTGTTTTTTTGTACTTCCAGTTTCCACTAAGGAACTAATTATGATGTCCAACACCGTCTCAGACCTGGGACTGACTGACCTCTGCTTGGCAGTCCTGAGCACCGAATTCGGATGAGACTGAACATTTCCGTGTGGGAGCATGCATTATGGCTGTAAACCAGCCGTAATACATGCTTCAATTGGGAAATGGGAGGTGTTGTTCATCCCTGCCACGGGGTGCAGAGATCAACAGGGTTGCATCATAGATGCCCCCTCTGCCCCCAACCAGAGGGGGCCCCAAACATGCTTTCCAACATGGTTTCCATGCCGGATAGGACCGGCTTGGAAACCATGCCAGAAACCATGCTTCATAATCCCAAGGGCAGATAGGCCCCTCACTTTGGAATTACGAGCCGGTTCCCACTGGCCAATGTGCTCCTTGAGCCCGTCGGATGCTAGCCAGAATGACTGGATTGTTTAGTTTTCGACCACCTGCATTGTAATGCTGCAATCAGAAACTAAACTGAAGTGCAGATTGGGATGTGATCCAGAAGACTCCGACTGTCTGGCGGACCCTTTACGGGCCTCATTGTAATCACCCTTTTAGTAGACTGTTGACTTTTTGCGGGAACAAAAACAGGATTTCTTTTTTTTTAAACGGTTAAAAACCCCTTCTACAAAACAACCCTGTTATTTTTAGAACCACTATCCGGTCAAACAAAGACCTAAATCTTGTGTTGTATCGGTGTGAGACCGGGTGCGATAGTGGCTGTTTCCGCGTATGCCTGGGTGTGTCAGTGGCAATATAGGTGTGTGCATGAATGTATCAGTCTCTGTATCAGCGATTGGCTGGGTGTGCCAGTAGCTGTATCAGTTTGTGCCTGGGTCTGTCAATGTGTAAGAATGTGTTTCTGGGTAATTTAGACTCTGCATCATTGTGTGGCTGGGTGTACCTCTGTGGGGATGGGTGTTTTCAGAAGCCGCATTGGTGTTTGCCTGGGTGTGTCAGTGTCTGTATCAGTGTTTGTCAGGGTGTGGAAGTGGCTCTATCAAAGTGTGAATGGGTGTGTAATTGTGTGTATGAGTGTGTCTGTGGCTATATTGGTGTTTTCCTGGGTGTTTCAGTGTCTGTAACAATGTGTGCCTGAGTGTGTTAGTGTCTGTATTTGTGTGTGGCTGGGTGTGTCAGTGGCTGTATCAGTTTGTGTATGGGTGTTTGAGAGTCTGTATCAGTGTTAGGCTGAATGTCCAGGTGGACGTATCGAAATGTGAGTGGCTGTATGGATCGGTGAGCTCAGCTGTGAGTGGTTTTGTGTGCGAGTGACTGGATGTGTGACTGCTCGTATGGGTGTGTAAGTGGGTGAGGAGTTCCTGCATAGGTGTGTGAGTGGATGTGCAAGTGCATGTAAAAGTCTGTAAGTGGGTGTGTAAATGGATGCATAGGTCTGTGATTGGGTATATGAGTGCCTGTATAGGTTTGTGAGTGGGTGTGTGAGTACCTACATGAATCTATGAGGGGTCTCTGAGTGCCTGTGTGAGTCTTTGAGTGGATGTGTTAGTGCCTGCATGGATATGTGAGTAGATGTATGATTGCCTGTATGGTGCTCTCAATGTGTATGTGACTGCCTATGTGATTCTGTGAGTAGGCGTGACAGTGTCTGTCTTGGTCTGTGCTAGAAATGGGATTTCTGGTTGGCTAGGGCAAGCACATAAGCCAGGCAGAAACCACCAATATATTCAGGTCAAGAGAGTTACACACTGAAGATAACCCCTGCTCAACCCCTTGGTAGCTTGGCAGAGCAGTCAGGCTTAGCCCAGAGGTAATGTGTAAAGCGTTTGTGCAACACACTCACACAGCAGCGTCACACTAAGCACACCCCAAACGAAACTCCACACAAGGTTATATCAAAAAATAACCTTTGTATTACTCATAAATCACATTTGAGCATAATCACATATATACACAGTGCCACCTGGCATCAGGTATTACTTTACAGGGGATTATATACATTACAGGCCCATTGGGCCACTGTCATCATCATCATAACACACAAGAAGTGAAAAATAAAGAAGCAACCAGTAACTACCTGTAACCTTGCACTTAGCAGAACATATTGCTCATAGATCCTGAGCATGGACATCATCATTACATCAGGCCCCTCTTAGGTAGAATTAACATAGTGGTGCTCAGCAGAACACCTTACTCACAGCCATTATCAGTGGTGCAGGTAACAAACCTTATTAGTGCACACATTACTATCAGCAGCACATAGCCCAACCCTTACAGGGCATACACATTACTATGTGCGTCTCTGGCAGCAGTCCGATCTGTCCTATGAGGCAGCCTCCAAAGTAATGCGCATGCTGGGCTGACTCCGAAATACCCCTCTCAACATGAGGCCTACAAAGTGGCCTGCATAGTAATGGGGGCGAGGGTCCCACTCACTCTTGTCTTTGTTTAGCAAACACAAAATGCCCCTGTGGTGCATCTGCCGTGATTTGGCGGTGCAGTTGTTTAAATTGCATCCGGCACTAACAGTGCCTTGGGAGCCCCCCTTTCCAGGCTCCTCCTGGTGCAACTAGCAGGCACCAACTGTGTACCTTCTTAGCCCCACTCACCGGGCTGCTCTTTCCTACCAGCCTGCTTGAAGTGGTGGCAGGAATCAGGCAACAACACTGTGCCTTGCAGGCCTGCTCACCAGGGCCTCTTCTCTCTCGCTGCCACTCAGCAGAACAGGACGGGTGCAAGGCCAGGAGCAAGCGAGGCTCCATCTGGCTCTTGGCTGCACGCAGGGCTCTCCTCAGTACTATGGGAGCCCTGCCTTGGACCAGGCAACCTCTGCCTGTCTTCAGCTTTGGCTGCACCGCCTCCAGCCGGCCACAAACACCTGACGTCTTATTTGGGGCCCTGGACACCCTCGAACGTGGGGTAGGCTCCCGCCCACCACCAGGCACAGCTCCGACCTGGCTTCCAGGCAACATGCAGGGCTATCCCTTTCCTCATGGGAGCCCCGCCCACAGACAGCTGCAGACTTGTATAATTTCTGTTTTTTTGGCTTTCACGGAGCTAAGTCTCCGTCGGGGCCCCTGCCTTCTTCCCAACATGGACACACACTCCGTGCACACCACAGGGTTAAGCCCCCTCTATGGCAATATGAACAACCGTGACCACAGCACTCACCACGTGCCTCCACTGTGGCACCAGTTCAAAGGGAATCGAAGTGCTCTGCATGCGCTGATGCCAATGGCCCACATCCAGGGCAATGAACGGATCACGTAGTGCTCTGCCTGTCTTACCCCGGCAGATACCACCAGAAGTGCACAGGCAGGCCAGCACACTGGGTCTCCTAGACAGGCAATGCAGACCCTCCAGCTGCTAAGCAGGGCAGCAGGTCAGTCCCCACTGGCGGTTTCTCCTGTCAATCAGGCAGGCTGCCAGCCGCAAGTCCAAAAGTAAGCACACCAGCCATGGGGTCGGAGTCCCAATATTTATATCACATGTCTCCTTTGTTCTGCCCTGGTAGAGGGCTTGGGACCTGATTCAGACAAGTTCTGGGGGGCGCTTAACAAGTGCACAACAGTCCCCATTGACAATGTGGGCCCTGGTCCCAGACATACCACAGGGGGGCAGAGCCAGCAGTATACAAGGCAGGCACAGACCTATTCAGGGTCAGGGGCTACTCCTCCCACTACTCCAAATGCAGGTCAGGCCCAGAGTGGGCATTTGACTGCTAGTGGGGGTCTGTAAATGGGAGTGAGAATACCTGCGTGGGAGCCTGAGTGGGTCTGAAAGTGATTTTTTTTCAAAGTGCGTCAAGATTTGTGGATCCATTACAAATTGAAATGAGGGGCTTGTTGGGCCTCACAAGGATCTGCAGATTCCCAAAGTAGAAAAAATATATTACTCAATTTCACACCCAACATAGGTCCCTTTGACATTCATCTAACACACAAATGGGGTCAGGGTACTTCTACCCTGACCCCTTTAATAATTTTGCAGATACATTTTAAGGCCCTGGACTGTTCCCCGATACTGGTGGCCACATCCTCCTGCCATGTTGTGGTCAGTCAACCAAAGCATTGCTGATGGCACATGACTTCATGGATCCACCATGAGGGAGCTGCAGAGAGTCTGTGTCCCCAGATATACAATTTCATGTTTCCTTTAACCCCTTCGGTGCTGATGACAGCCCCCGTCCGTCATGCACCGCGGTGGGCGTGTGCTGATGATGGCTGGGGGACGTCATGAACCTGCCTACTTCGAAAAATGCCGCACAGGCGCAGAATCGCGGCCGCGCCCAAGGGGTTAATTACTTCACAACTATTTAAACTGCTATACACCAACTCACAAAAAGGTCTCTTTCTTGACTAAGAACTACCTCTAATTTTAAGTGATCCCATCCAGCAATTGGAGCTGCAGTAATGTTCAAAATCCCCATTGGAAATTGCATGGGATATGCACAGTTTTAAACCCCCCCCCACCTTTTTGGTCACTCCAAAAGTTCCATGCAAAACTAGACAAACCAGACCACTTTTTTTTTAGGAAAAATGTGTTATGTTTTGTCAAAAGTCACAGAAGTCATAAGTAAATCAAAAACACAAACGAAGTTCTAAGTATAACTACCCGCTGCTGACCGTGTGTGTGTGTGTGTGTGTGTGTGTGGGTGTGTGCGCACACGCATGGGTGTACAAACACACTAACACATCCTTGTGTTCTTTGTATAAGCACATGATAGCAGACAGACCATCTTTCTAAATGTTGGCAAATGTTTTAAGTTAACAAAAGTACATGACTGATGACCACAAAGAAAAAGTGAGTGGTGTTGGTGTAATTTAAGTGCAAAAGACAATCATCTACTGACCCCTGGAATTGTGGGCTATATAAAATGTAAAAACAAGGATATTTTCTTTGTCAGATTGAAAATAAAACAAGTGCAGATACAGTTTACTTTTTATGTGTTGTTTTTTTTTTGGCTTAATTGCTAATATAATTTTAATTAATAATGCATTAATCACGCATAGATGATGACAACAAATATGTAAAAAACCTTTCGAAAATGTTAAAACACATCAGAAAATTAACACATTCAGACATAGGTAGGCTTTACAAGTGTACTGGGAAGGTTAGGAATCGTAGGAATGCCCATAACAATATTTGCACTGGACATTCCCGAATATGAATCAATGTGTTCATCAATATCTTGAAAGGTGTCCAACAACATGCAAAAGCTACTCAGCACAATTTCATAAAAATGCAGCAATGTAGGTTTTTGTAAATATGCAATTATTTTGAGTGGTAAATATGCTTTTTTGTACAAGATATTTAAGGTGCCTGTAATACTAATTGTAATTATTGTATATTAAAATATAAAGATCTCAGCACACTACTAAACACTCAATGAAGTTTCTCTGCTGTTTCTTTTCGTATTGTGTATTTTTTGCACTCTACATGTCAATATGTCCATGCAGTTATTCGTCTAGATATCCATATGAAAATATATTCATTTTTGGTTAGAGCATTTGCAGGTTCAGTCAGTGCGAATACCATGGTACAAGGCACACTATATACATCCATTACAGAAGATTCATAGACGTGCACATTGGCAACGTGGCTAATACTACATTGACATAGAACAAATGACTGTGCCTCTATGTTTACTTACACATGAGCCTCCTTTTCTTATTTTAACGATTAATCATCAGCAATCCTCAGCAGTGACAAGTAAACGTTTTCCTAATCATATTTGTTATAAACATCTTAAGAACAAAAGTTTCACAATGTTTCACAAATTTCAAACAAGGTTAATTTTATATCCCTCTTTGCTTCTAGTAAAAAAAAGGAAAAAAGTATATTTCAGTGGAAAGGATCAAAATTGAAAGTACAAAAAAAGAGTATGCAAAATGAACCAAACTTTAATCTGAGTGCTTCTTGGTCTGCTTTTCTGGAGAATGTACATAACCCTAAACTGACCATTTAGGGCATGTTAGACCTGGCATCCTTGGTGTGGTTTCCCTTGTCTTTTTGTCTCTACTGCCTGTATTTTGACTGTATACTGGACTTTGTTTTTGCCGGTTTGTGTAATCTAGGCACTTTGTCGAAGCTGATCAGTGTTTTAAGTGCAAGTGCTCCCTGTGTAAATTGTGATTATGTTTGGTGATCCGTGATTGATATGTTTGATTTTCTGATAAGTTCCTAGTAAAGTGCACTGTGAGTGCCCAGAGTCTGTAAATCAAATGCTACTAGTAGGCCTGCAGCATTGATTGTGCCACACATGAGTAGCTCTGTAAACATGTCTCAGGCCAGCCACTGCAGTGTCCGCAAGTGCAGTTTTAAACTGCCATGTTGACCTGGCAAGTATACCCACTCGCGAGGCCCAAACTTTGGGCACCCCTAAGGTAGACCCAAGGTAACCCCATGGGCAGGGTGCAGTGTATGTGTAAGGTAGGACATGTACTGGTGTGATTTACATGTCCTTATAGTGAAATACTGACAGATTTGTTTTTTCACTATTGTAAGGACTATCTCTCCCATAGGTTATTATTGGAGCTGCCTGGTAACATCTTTCAAATTTGGAAGAGATAGAGATTTGGAGTTTGGGCTCTCTTAACTCAGATTTTTAAAAAAATGCATATTTTAGTGAAGGAGGTTTTTAAGTTGGTTGTTTGAAAATATCACTTTAAGAACATGGGCATTTTTGTGCATTACCATTCTGTGTCTCTACATGCCTGTGGAACCAATATCTGATTTAGAATGACAGCTGGGTTGTTTGTGCATTCACTCTAGACAGTCAGTCAAAGGTTTCTGAGGTGTGCCCTACATATCCTGATGGCCCATCACCAGGCTGATGGGCCTTCCTGAGCTAGGATGGTGGGAGTAGATGCACTAACACCTGAATAAGGCTATGCCTGACCTCTCGCAATACTGTCTCCATCTCCTGTAGTGTGTCTAGAGCCAAGGCAGGTCAAGGCAGGACATGTGGACAACAAAGACTTTCCTTTGAAGTATTCCCACTTCAAAGGCCAAAAGGGGTATAAGTATTGGACTGTTAACCCCACATCTTTAGAACACTTCTAGACTGAGGACCCTGCTAAGAAGAGCTGGAAAGCTGTCAGGAGGGGTACTTCCCCTTTGCGGTGTGTTGCTTTGCTGGGTTGGCCTGCACTTGCTGCTTCTGTGGGCAGTAAAAGAATTGGACTTTGCTTTCTTGTATCCTGCTTTTCCAAGGTTTTAAATGGCGTCTGTGTGGAAGTCTCAGGACCATCAAAGACCTTATCTGCGCTGAGTTCTGACTAGCCAAGTTGTGCCAATTCCAGTGCTAGGCACTTAGAGGTAGTTCTGCTACTTTGAGACTTGAAAATCCATGCATCTCACTTCCAGCAAAGTCTTTCCCGTCACAAGCTTGCTGTGCGGCTGAAAAACCAATACAGCACCTGTTCGCAGCCTGAAGAAACACAACAGCCTCAGTCTGAGACCCCCGCTTCGACTTTGACACAGGCCCTGCTGTGCGGCTAAAGGAATTGATGCCTCAGCTGTCGCCAGCTGTTGAAAACTAAGCATCACCTTTTTCACCAGTGCATCAACCTGCAGTGCCTGGATTTTCTCATGAATCGCACCTGTGTGCTAAGTCTTCCAATGCGTCATCCTGCTAAAAGGAGTTGTCTATGGAAATTGACGCATCACTTCTTCTCGCAGTCAGGAATCAACACAAAACTTCTCCTGCATGGAGCAAAACTGATGCATCCATTCGCCTGGGACTCAAGACCAGATGCAACGCTGCATTTTCTGGCACTTTCCTCCTTTGTGGCTGTTTTATGTCATTTTGATGCATCAAAGGTATTTTGTGCTAAAACAACACACCCACAGAGTTCTATAGACAGAATTACTTAAAGTGATATTTTGAGTTATGTATGTTGGATTTTTGTTGTTTTGGTCTTGATTGGTTTAGCTAAAGATTGTTTATTTTTCTAAACTGGAGTGACCCTCGACCCTCGGGTAGGTCACTTCCCCCGCTGCAGCTCCGCCTGTCTGCCCGCTGTTCCGCCTGCACCTCCCTCCAGTGATGCTCCGCCCGTTTGCCCCCGTGTCTTCCTGGGCCCTGCCCAGTGCCCGTGTGCCTGCCGCCCATCTCTCTTCTGTACCCCGTGTGCCTGAGTAAGTCTTTGGAGTGTGCCTGCCCGCCCTTTTTCCAACACTGTACCCCGTGTGCCTGACTGTTCTGTAGCTTGCCTGCCAGCCTTTTTTTTCTTCACTGTACCCCGTGTGCCTGAGTGACCTGAAGTTTTTCCTGGCCGCCCTTTTTTTCTTTCTGTGCCCCGAGTGTGTAGTGTTAATTTCTGTGCTCTCGGGACTGGGAGTCCCTCCCGATTCCTCCGTTCTTTCCCGCCGCTGCTTCCCGTGCGGCCCCGCCCACCGGCACCCATTGGCTCTTCCCTCCCGCCTCCCAGCTGAGCCCTCCTCCACCCTCCTCTCTTATGGCGACAGCTGCTCGGCCGCGCAGCGGACGCGCGCAGCGGATGCGCCGACTGTGCGCCAAAGGCGTGCCAAAGGCAAGCCCGTCTGCGCCCATCCGCACCTGGACTGCGCCCAGCGCCAGGACCCCTGGCCCCCGAGGATGCCAGCCCACACGACGGACCTACGACGCCGCCACCCTCAACGCACTCAAACCCGGCCGGAACCCCGCCTACTACCGAGCCACACCGAAACGCACCCACGGACCCTTCACCTGCCAAGCCTGCAAGTTCACCTGCCTCCGGACCTGCACCGCACCCGACAAGCCGAACACCAGCAGCAACCACCTCAAGTGCATCCTGCTCAACACCCGCTCCGTCCACAGACACGCCGTCGAACTCTGGAGCCTGCTCGACACAACATCACCAGACGTCGCCTTCCTCACAGAAACATGGGTGAACGCCTCCTCAGCACCTGACATCGCCATAGCCATCCCGGACGGATACAAGATCACTCGGAAGGACCGCGTCAACCAGACTGGAGGAGGCATCGCCATCGTACATAAGGACACCTTCCGCATCACGACCAACCCCGACGACACCTTCACCGCCACCGAACACCTCCACTTCCAGATACACACTGACCCCAAGACCACCCTCAGAGGCACCCTCATCTAAAAAACCCCGGGACCACGCACACAATTCAGCGAAGACATCGCAGACTTCATCAGCCCGCACGCCCTCCCCTCCGCTGACTACATCCTCCTAGGGGACCTCAACTTCCACCTGGAGAACAACAAGGACAGCAACACCACCACCCTGCTGGACAACCTCGCCAACCTCGGACTAAAGCAACTGGTGCACACCCCCACCCACTACGCCGGCCACACGCTTGATCCCGTCTTCTCCTCCAGCAAGCACATCTCCTTCAGCCACTCCACCAAACTCCATTGGACGGACCACAGCTGCATCCACTTCAGCTTCAGAAGAACCACGACCCACCACCACCCGCAAGAGATTTCTCGCAGGAGCTGGAGCAAGATCACCGCCGAGCAGCTCACTACCTCCCTCCACCAGAACCCTCCCGCCAGCACAACGGACCCCAACGAAGCAGCCAGCAACCTCACACAGTGGTTCACCAACTGCGCAGATGACCTCGCACCACTGAAGAACCCTCCCAGCAGACCCGGTAGCAAGAAAGCCTCCTGGTTCACCGACGAACTCAAGAACTCCAAACAGAACTGCCGCACCCTCGAGAAAGCCTGGCGCCATGACCAGACCACAGACAACATGACTGCCCTCAAGCACGCCACCCGCAAACACCACCAGCTGATCCGCACCACCAAGAAGACAGCATTCAAAGAACGACTGGACAACAATGCCCACAACAGCAAGGAACTCTTCAGCATCGTAAAAGAGTTCTCCAACCCCAGCGCCGGAAACAACAATATCACCCCCTCGCAAGACCTCTGCGACTCACTCGCCTCGTTCTTCCACCGCAAGATCGCCAATATACACAACAGCTTCAGCGCACCAACCACGCACCCAACCACCGAACCAACACCCCCCACCACCACCCTCTGCGCCTGGACCCCAGTCAGCACCGAAGACACCACCCGCACGATGAACACCATCCACTCCGGATCACCAACCGACCCCTGCACCCACCACCTTTTCAACATGCCGACTCCATCATCGCACCCCAACTCCGGGACATCATCAGCACCTCCTTCAACACAGCCACCTTCCCGGAGATCTGGAAGCACGCCGAGCTCAGCGCCCTCCTGAAGAAACCAATAGCGGACCCCACAGACCTCAAGAACTACCGCCCCATCTCACTCCTCCCTTTTCCTGCCAAAGTCATTGAGAAGACCGTCAACAGACAGCTTGCCGCCTTCCTCGAGAAGAACGGATCCCTCGACCCCTCGCAGTCCGGTTTCCAAGCCAACCACAGCACCGAGACTGCCATCATCGCAGCCACTGACGACATCAGATCCCTGCTCGACAACGGGTAAACAACGGCCCTCATCCTCCTGGACCTCTCTGCAGCGTTCGATACTGTCTGCCACCGCACCCAAGTGCAGCGCCTCAGCAACATCAGAATCCAGGAGAAGGCACTGGAGTGGATCATCTCGTTCCTCGCCGGAAGAACCCAGAGAGTCCGACCCCCCGGTCAGATCCGAGGCCACCAAAGTCATCTGCGGCATACCACAAGGATCATCACTCAGCCCAACCCTCTTCAACGTCTACATGAGCCCTCTCGCAGCCATCGCATGCAAACACAACCTCAACATCATCTCCTATGCCGACGACACCCAGCTGATCCTCTCCCTCACCAACGACTCCGCCACCGCCAGAACCAGCCTACACGAAGGGATGAAAGACGTCGCCGAATAGATGGAGAACAGCCGCCTGAAACTGAACTCAGACAAGACGGAAGTCCTCATCCTGGGATCATCGCCATCCGCCTGGGATGACTCCTGGTGGCCCTGTGACCTGGGAACCACTCCCAAGCCAACGGACCACGCACGCAACCTGGGCTTCATCCTGGACTCCGTCCTCTCGATGACCAGACAAGTTAACGCCGTCTCATCGTCATGCTTCAACACCCTGCGCATGCTCCGTAAGATCTTCTGATGGATCCCTACCAAAACCAGGAAGACGGTCACCCAGGCACTCGTCACCAGCCGACTGGACTACGGAAGCACCCTCTACGCCGGAACCACAGCTAAACTTCAGAAAAGACTCCAGCGCATCCAGAACGCCTCCGCACGACTCGTCCTGGACATCCCCCGACACAGCCACATCTCCGGCCACCTGAGAGACCTGCACTGGCTCCCAGTCAGCAAGAGGATCACGTTCAGGCTCCTCACCCACGCACACAAGGCCCTCCATGACCTGGGCCCCAAGTACATCAACAACCGCCTGACCTTCTACGCGCCCACCCGCCAGCTACGATCAACCAGCCTCGCCCTCGCCGCCCTACCACGCATCCGCAAAGCCACCGCCGGAGGAAGAACCTTCTCCTACCTGGCAGCCAAGACATGGAACTCCCTCCCCATCCACCTGCGGCTGACCCAGGATCACCTCTCCTTCAGGAAGCTCCTCAAGACCTGGCTCTTCGAGCAGTAACGGACCCCTCCCCCCCAGCGCCTTGAGACCCTACCGGGTGAGTAGCGCGCTATACAAATGTTCATGATTGATTGATTGATGTCCATTTGTAGTGTTTTCACTGTGTTACTGTGTTTGGTATGTGCAAATACTTTACACATTGCTTCTGAGATAAGCCTGACTGCTCATGCTAAGACACCATGGGGGAGAGGGGTTATCTTGAGTGTGTAACTCCCTTACCCTGACTGGAAGGAAGGGTCGTACTTGGACAGGGTGCATACAATTCTCAAATAGAGCTCCCCATTTCTAACAGGGCATTATTATTAGAGCCCCGCAAGCATGGGTATTAATTCCACACCCATCATGGCTGAAATTAACAACACCACAATCCAATTATCTCTGGGATACGGACTTCACAGGGATTCAAAGGCTTAGATAAATGAGGAATTTCCTGAAATATGTGGTTAGAGGTCAGATTCCCATGGAAAATCCCCATTGTACCCTCTATTTTCCTCCTCTCAGCAGCCAAAGTGTCCAGGGAATATTTATGGGTCTGAGATGTTCCTGCAATGATAGAATTTCTTTGAAGCCTATAAATTCTGTAGAGTGTCTCATTGTGGGCTTTAGAAGGCTTGGAATGGAGGCCTTTGTGTAATTGCAGCATGTTACTCTAACACAGCTTAAGGTGTCCAGCACCCAAATAGATGTCAGGAACAACAACCCTTTTCCCAACTTGGCTGTTGGAGTGGCAGTATTCTTTATTATTTTATTTTTTATTTATTTTATTTTTAAAAGTTTTATATAGCGTGAACAAGATCCCGAGGGATATCAGAGTGCTTTACAAAAGGATGAAAGGGAGAGTACTAGACCAGTAAAGAATGCCAAACAGTTGTAGTCACGAAAGTCACACACAAATGATACACCGCGAGAAGCGAGGGAGAAAACAGAGGCAGTAACAATGTCATATAAGAATACCAAGCAGTTTCATATCATATAAGAATACCAAATAGTTACTGTCACATTTTTCACCGACAGGTGGTACACAGCAGTAATGAAATAAGCAGGTCAATAACAGTCGGCTACAGGGGGCAAACCTTACATCCGAGAGGAGCATGGAGCACAAATACAGGAAGGTAAAAGGATGTAGAGTCAATCAACACCTGTTGTATGATCAGTGGGTGCGCGCGAATGCACATCAGCCAAATTAGGGTAGAAATTTGTTCATTACAAATCTTTTGGCTTCAAGTTTGAAAGCAGTTAATGATGATAATCTGCGCAAACCCGGTGGAAGAGAATTCCAGATCTTTGGTGCAGCACCAGAGAAGGCTCGACGACAAGATCTCTTTTTATTCATGATACGTGGTTTCAGGAGGAAGTTCTTGGCGCTTCTTGACTCTCTCTCGCGACATGATAATTCCAGCTTTTGTGCTAGGTACCTGGGGGTGTTGTAGTGCAGGGCTTTGTGCACCAGAACGATAATCTTTAGCTGGATTTGGGCTACATAGGGCAACCATTTAAGAGACTTTAAGAATGTGGAAATGTGCTAATTTAGTTTGGTACCTGTAACTAGTCTGGCCATAGCGTTCAGTGATGACCTCAGTGGAGCCAGAGTGTACTTGGGAAGGCCACAGAGCGTAGCGCTGCCATAGTCTAGCCATGGCAGGATCAGTGCTTGGATTGCATGTTTGAAGTCATTATGTGGAAAGAAGGGCTTGATATTTCTGAGTGTCCTCATCAAGTGATTAGCTCACTTAAATACATTGCTGATATGATTCTTCATATTCAGGTGCTTGTCCAAGGTGATTCCGAGGGATTTGGCATAGTCAATGATGAGAGGGGTGCAATTGAAAGCAGTGAGGTGAGTCAACCAAACGTCTAGCTTGAAGGGGTGGTTCGGAGGAGAGATGTGAAGGAATTCAGTTTTGGAGGTGTTGAGCAGCAGGTGGTTCTCAGTTAACCAGTTTTGAGTAGAGGGTAAGGGAGAGTTGAGTGAGATGATGTTATCCAGGGATGAGATTTTCAGGTAAAGTCGTGTGTCATCAACGTACATGTGGAAGGGAATGTTCAAGTCATTTAGAGAACTAGCAAGAGTTTCCAAGAAGAGGCTGAAAAAGATAGGAGAGAGGGCAGACCCTTGGGGGACACCCATGAGTACTGGAGAGGGCTGGGAGAGGGAGTGGTTTGCCTTAACTCTTTGTGTTCTGTGGTGGAGGAAGGAAGAGAACCATTGTAGCGCCAGACCAGAGACTCCCATCCTGTTCTTCAGAGTGGAAAGGAGGTTGTCGTGATTAACCTTGTCGAATGCGGAGGAAAGATCAAGGGGGATCAGGAGGCAGAAATCATTATGACCGAGTATATTTAATATGTCGTCCATAACATGCGTGAGTGCTTATTCTGTGCAATGCCCCTTCCGAAAGCCTGAATGATGGACAATAGCAGTTAATTGTTTGGCCTGGTCAGTCATTTCTTTTTTTACATGTTGGGCTTAAGAAAACAGCTGCTAGAAATTTCTATCTTAATTTTTTTCTACAATATTAGTCAACAAACATATTCTTGAAAAATATCTTTGGTAAATTCACATTGTTACATGAACCATGGAACTAAAACGCAACTGAAACACAATATGTAAAACAAACTTAGATTATTTCTATTTATCAATCTAAAACACGAAGATCTAAATAAAATACCTCTTTATTATTTATAACCTCGATTAGCTCACCGTTAGAGACATAGCTCCCTCAATATGTCGGGAAGAGGATGTAGCCCCACGGCTAGAGAGGGCGAACTTGAAGCTGAGGAACTGAGTTTGAATCTCTGCAACGACGCTCAACAATCTGTGATTCTGAGCAAATCACTTAATATCCCCTGCCTAACAAAAATAAAAGTGTCCTTCTGTAA
Organism: Lissotriton helveticus; assembly: GCF_964261635.1. NCBI lineage: Eukaryota > Metazoa > Chordata > Amphibia > Caudata > Salamandridae > Lissotriton > Lissotriton helveticus. The sequence goes on along the minus strand of NC_136057.1, from coordinate 793,889,147 downwards.
TGAAACCAGTGCTCATGTAAAGCGCTCTGATACCCAATGTCTCGGGTCTAGTTTGCGCTAAATCAAAAAATATTTATATATCTCCGCCTCGTCGTTAGCAATTCCTTTGCCCCTTCTCTTTCCGGACTATGTAGGGCTTCCCTGGCACAGCTATTTCTCCGGCATCTCCACAAGCAGTTCTTCCATCTAATAAAGGACTTTATTTAGTAAAACAATGTCTCACACTGGCTGGGATTGCAAAAGGCTTCTCTTGTTTGTTTTTTACTGTGTTTTCTATTTTGATAATGTTGTCGTACAGCAAGATCTATATGTTTTATAAAAAGCATTTGTTTCCATATAGTCTTGTGAACACTGTACGGTTCTTTAGAATTATTTTTACTATTGGACTGATTACCTCACATACACTGCTTCCTATTACCTTTCACCCTTCTTATATATCTTTATAATCTCTCCAAATATCAGAGACAGAACACAAAACAGTCAATTTCAGGTTAAAAAAAATCCTGCAAAGTACAGATTGGAATGAGAGGTTTTGTTCTCTTGTACAAAACGGAAGGGCTTTACTGTGGCAATTTAATTATAGAAGAAGCACTCACTGCCCCCTATTTATGGTAGCAATAACATTTAGCATGTCCAGAATAAGATGACAATGTCTTAATGTGGGAGGTAGATAAGGGGCAAAGAAATACTTTTGAATATCAAAGGAAGCACAACATATGTGGTACTGATCTAGTTCAGGGGTATGGCTATAAATAGTACACCAGGGGTAGTAATATTGGTTTCCAGGCCCTGAGGTGCCCACTACAACCCAATTCTGGCTGTCTTTTACTACCTTAGGGATTTTTAAAAGGGGGACACACATTGGGCTACAGCTTAAGGTGCTGGGGCCACCTACACACTTTCTACATGTATATACACATAAATAAATACATATACATTGGGGTCGAGGCAGGACAAATCCAATTGAGGCACGGGCCTTATCTGCTGCCCCCCTTCTAGAAAGCCCGGGGACTATAAAAAAAAGTAAATTTTTCTTTCATTGTTCAGCCCGTAATAAATGGAGGATCCAATTCTTACACAGTGTTTCTCAGCTTAATTTGAAACGAATACTTTATCACGCACTGGGTAGTTATGTGAGAGAAGGGATTACTTCCCTTAGCTTTCCTTTCAAAAGGCCATTTTCCTACGAGGGAAACATGTCGTTTGTGCAAAAGCTTAAAGTACTGTGGAATTGCGAGTAACTCCCGTGAAAGTTAGCAAATTAACGGTAGCCATATATTTCGCGATTTAAACAGACACACAGACCTGCCTCACTTGATATTTATAGAAATGAGGGGATGAAAATGAATGCAGCAATAAATGTTGACCAAGGTCCCTTGAAATTATAACTTTCTGTACAGAAGTTTTGGTAGATTACTTCATTACAAGGGGATTCGAATATATTTAATATGAAATGTTATTGCACCAGAGAAGACACGGTTAAGATCATATTTTTGAAGATAGAACAAGTTATGCTCCCTTTTCCTGTGCAAAACAGAGATTAAGTTAGCTCGGTAGTTCCTTAATTTCCCATAAAAGTGCCCGGTTGAAATTGACAGGTGTGATTGTACTTAACAGTCTTGAGAAGATGAAGCCAGGTTGTCAGTTTTGAGCTGCAAATGGGTTGTATTATCCTGGAGGTATGTTAAACAGACCAGCAGCCACCGTGGCAATTATATGTAGCAGTCGGAATATAAGTGTATGCATTTCATCCAAGCTGCCTTTCCAGTGAGCGGGAGGGAAATGCTTATCAGGCAGTCTCAGTGAAACTACCAACACATTCTTTACCTCAAATAGCCATGACATGAACCTCATTTCGGCGAATAATTTTTTTCTAAACGTGACAGTTCTAAAACCAATCCTGAGGGTGTTTGTTAAATTCAGTTTTAATAATATGCCGTGGTGTATTTGAAAATAGCTGAGCTACCATTCTTTGTACTGCTCGAGTGCTTACAATGCATGTTATACGATTTATTTCTTTTTCACCGAACAACAAGCCGGTAGTTACACATAAAATAAGGGTATTTTTGTTAACTTTTTTTGTGTTGAGATTGCCACAAAATCCAGATAAAAAAATATTGACCTACAGTAATATTAAATTCCCTATATTGCCTAGTACTACATTGTCATTGTTTACACTATTAACTGCTGTATGCATCTATGTTAGGCCTGGCCCCTTTGAAAGGCTTATCCCCAAAGTTTTGCCTTTTGTCTCTTATTTTTCTAAACCTGTTTTCGTTGGCTATAGGATTCTGGGCACTTCACGGCTGATCAGTGCTAAAGTGCATATGCTATCTGTGTAAATGGTGATATGATTGGTTATTCATGGTTGGCATATTTGATTTACTGGTAAATCCCTAATAAAGTGCACTGAGTGTGCCAGGGTCTGTAAATCACATGCTACTAGTGGGCTTGCAGTACTCATTTATAGGGCCACCCACATGAGTGACCCTATAAATGTGTTTCATGTGTACCACTGTAGTGTCTGTTTGCACAATTTTAAACTGCCCTGTTGCTTTGGCAAGGGCACTCATTTGCCAGGTTCTAACCTTCCATTTTCTTACATGTGAGGCAATCCTATGGTAGGCCCAAGGTACCCCCATGGGCATAGTACTGTGTGTTGAAGGTAGGGCATGTACTAGTGTGTGTGACATGCCCGATAGTGAAATACTGTGTATTTTGTTTTTCACTATTGAAAGGTTGTCTGTCCCATAGAGTAACATAGAAGTTGCTTTGCAACATCTTAAAAATATCACTTTCCATTAGGACAAGATAGAGAAATGGAGTTTAGTCTCTCTGAACTCAGAATTTATGAACACACCTTTTCGTAAAGGTGGTTTCGAAATTCTGTATTTGAAAATTCCACTTTTAAAAAGAGAGCATTTTCTTGCTCTATCATCCTGTGTCCCTCTGGCTGTTTGACTATTCACTGTTTGGTTTTGGAATGACAGTAGCTGGGGATGTACATTCACTCTAGACAGTCCCAAGGGGGAGGGTTGAGGTGTGTCTTGCCTTGCTTGGGTGACTCATCGCTGGGCTGAATAGACCTGGTCTGCATTTAGAGTGGTGGGAGCAGTTTCGCTGAATAGGCTGTGTCTCCTTTTCACAATGCTGACTCCGCCCCCTGTGGTCATGCTGCGCCAGGGAGGACAGGACTGGTTTGGACTAGGTTCAGAGAGCCTAACAGCAAAGAGAACAATGACAAAATGGGGTTAAAGTAGCAGACCTAAAACGCCAGACCTTTAGATTGCTTCAAGAAACAAGAGGGCCCTGTCGAGAAGAAAAGTGGAAGGACTGTGTAGGAGTGCAACTTTTTCTGTGTGAGTGGTGGGTTGCCCTGCAGATGCAGCTTCTGTCCTTGTTGAAGGGAAAGGACTGACACTTTTTGCCCTGCTGCCGTATCCTTCTTATGTAGAAAAATCTCAAAGGGCTTGTGAGTGTTTGCCTCCTGTTCAATGTCTCAGGGAAATCAAAGACTTCATAAGTAAAGCTCTTAAATAGCCTACCTGGGAGGAGAGCTGGAGAAGGTGTGTGAAGAGCGCTGCCCCGGATAGGTGTGGGGTAGTACTGCCTGGAGCAGGAAAAGGAGTGGACTGTCTTCTTTGCACCTTTGTGATTGCGAGGAGGAGGGAAAGTGCCTGAGGAACACTGTATTTGACCATCCAGCGTGTGGTGAGAACTGTATTTCCTCATCTTGTGGAGAGGAAAGCTGCATGCCAGGCCAGAAAGCACATGGTGAGTGATTTTTGGGCAATCCCCTTCCTCTAAAATAAGCATGTGAGGCGTTTCTAATTGATCTAGGAGGTACCGTGAGAGGCATTGCGTGTGCCGGAAGCAACCCCAAAGGGTTTGGGCCAGAGCTTAAGCTTGAAGGTGTTCTGCCCCCTTGCCAGCCTCTAGTGCATGTGCCCACTCAGGGCCAAGAAGCCGTGGAGAGAAGGAGTCACATCAGTGTCTCCCGATGCGGCCCCGGGATTTAGAAGAAAATGTTGCCTGGCAACTGGCAGGAGGAAGCCAGTGGGAGAAGATGCCCGCCTCGCCATCTCTCGACTTGGCCCAGGCATTTAGGCGTTGCCTAGCAACCTGTGCAACTGGGTGCGGCATCTCCAGATACTTGGAGGAATACAAAATGTGGCTGGGGGCATCTGCAGCTGTTGGGCATTGTGGGAGGGGCCCGCCGACATCACCAGCTGGTACATCCTTAAATAGACATGGGCAGACACGGCCACATGACACCGGGAGAGGTCTCCAATGTATCCTAAAGGCATTGCTACCCGGGGACAGCAGCTGAGCCACGCGGATGCGGGCCGTTGTCTTTGGATCAATCCCCAGGCAGGGTTCACCCACCAACGGGGACGTATATGTATCTTCCCTCTTCCCGCTGGGGGTCACTTACCTTGGGGGGCATTTTCGTTAACACGGGGAGAGCCAGGGATGGGCCACCAAGCAGAAACTGGCCGCATTAAAGGGAAACCTCCTGGGGAGTACATATTGTCCCTGATAGGAGGGCAGGTGTTCATGCACTCTGTGGAGCCAGAAATTACAGTATGGCTGATATTAAGAGTGCAGAGTGCAGCTCCTGGGGGTGATTTGTGTGTTAGGTCTCAAACCTAGTGTACATTACATAATCTTTACGAATTTGTGGGGCAGTGTGGGGAGTATTTCAACAGACGATGATGAGGGGAAATTGAAATCTAATATATTTTCCATTTTCATTATCCGTCGAGTACCACCCACATGGCCCCACCGCTCTTACCTGCACAGGCCGCGGCTTCCTGTGTTAAATGGTAAATTCAGGACTTACACCTGTTTTTTAGACAAGCACTAAACTGGGTAAATTGTGGAACTAATCTTTCATATTTTTATTACTTGTTTCCCTTATAAATACATATTTTGTTTTGCAAACGTCACATTTTTTCTGCATTCATCTCAGAAAAACGTGCCTATTGAAAAAAATCTAACTCACTTCTTCAACACTTACACCAAATTAATTTGGGTGCGAGAAAAGTGATCATTTAAATATGGAATTTATTAAGTGAGCTTTAAGAAAGCCCAGAAAATTACTAGTTTTGCTTGTAAGTCTTGTTTGTTCCGCTCGCATACTCTGTGGTATACTCCCATTAGAGATACCAGTCAGAACTTACAGGTGAATTATATACACGTGTAGTATATTGTGCACACCAAAAACGTATTTTCACTTTTGTGAATTGCACAGTGCTTGCACGCTCACATTATGGCTACTTCAAGTCATACATTTGATCTAAGACGGCAAATGTTTTTATGAATGAGACCCAACATTTTAAAAACATCTTCTAGTTTCGCCAAAACATGTCATGAATTAAGTAGTATGGTTAAGAAGGGGATGCTACCCCTACTTATATTTTTTATTTTAACATACACTGCGAATATGGTTTCTATAGATGATGAGTTTTTTGATCTCTAATGATAATAGTATTTTCAAAATCTTTTCTACATTGATGTTTTTTATTTTCGTAAGTGTTTTTCCCTGCCCCAAAATGAAATGTGGATATTGTTGATGAAAATGTTATTGAATAACCAAATGATTACATTAATAATGTGCAAAGCTGTTTAAATAGAAGGTATGCTAAATTCACATTTTGTAGTAGTCAATCATACTTGAAGGTTGTAGGCCTGCAAATAAATGAAGAATACTGCTATTAGTTAGTCTGTCAAAGCCTTGTTAAGTGAGAAATATTACATTCACACTGAAGGGTCTGTTTTTCACCATGAATAGTTGTTTGTTCATGATGTTCTTCTTCTCTTCATGCAAGATGTTGCTACTTCAGAAGCCTACTGTTAGCTAATAAATAGGCATTCGTTATTTATTAGATAATTGATAGTTAGTTCTCACTTAGAGAAGAGGAGTTGACTGGAACAATGATTCATGGCAACTCTACTTGTACAGCCAGACATAAACAATGTAACTTTTCAAGGTTTTATGTCTTAAAACGTATTGTACCAGCCTGGGAAAAAGGGGAGTTTGTTTATTCCCAGGAGTTTGCTGAGATTCTATTGGAGGATGTAGAAGAAGCAAGAAAATAATGTTGCAACATAGAATTGGTTTGTTTATATTAGTGCATGTTCCTATAGTAGGGTGGATGTGTCCTTGTCCTTCCCTGTCTCTCTGACTGGACTCGCCTTTCTGTTTCTGATGCTTTTCTTCATGAGAGGCTGCCTTTCTTAGATTTTCTTTTTTTCTCCTGAATTGTCTGCTGATATCTTTGAGCGGAGAATACTTTCCAGCTTACAATGCCAAGGCTTCATGCCTGCACAATGATTCTCTAATCAATACTCTTCATAGGTATCTGAAATTGCACCTTTTTCAGTCACTATCCCAGCTTAGAATAGGGAACTTTCTTTATGGAACATATTTACCGTGTTATTACTATATTAACTGTGATTCTAACAAACATATTGCTCTATTTTATAATTTAATATTGATTAGTGAATTGTGTTAACTTTTGATGCTGATTGTTATAGACTGACCCTAAAAAAAGAGATGAAAGACTAACAGATCTGAAACATAAACCCCTTTAACTCACACAATCTCTCTTTATTGACTGACTGGAAAGTCTTTAATAATTTATTGTTATATAGATGATTGCTCCACATTTCTCTTTGCTGACCAACAAAGGTTCATATGACCAGAGTTGGGGGTTAATTAATGATTATACTCAAAGATTGATATATTGAAAACCCCGTTCCCTCTTCTGGTAGTGAGAAGACAGTTTGTGTCTCTAGAGAGAGGAGCTGAATTAAGTTACCCCAACTTAGAATTGCCCATGTACTTAGGCCCAAAGCCCAAACGTGAAGATTGAAGGAGTTGCTGCTTTAAAGATGGCTGCAGTGGTGAAAGTGTGAATATCAATAGACATTCTTGATTGTCTTTTTGAGATTACGTTTTTATGTTGAAGTTATGTGTTTTGTGAAATAGTAGTGTTCTTAAATGTTGAGCAGTTGAAGTTGTGACCGGACTCAAAGTAGTCTAAGATCCTGAGATAGGTAGATAGTTGAAATTGGGGTGTTCTTTGTCTGCTAAGCTTTGTGGTGCAGATTAATGAATTACCATTGATTGCACAATTGAGATAGGAACTATAAAAAAGTGTTGATGGTCAACTAATATTGATTGTTTTTAGTGGAACCTGTTGCACAAAGGAGAAGCTATATAAGTCACAGTGATTTGCCACTGGTTGAAATTTCCTTTGTGTGTGTATGTGTAGAGTCAAGAGTATTAAAACCTTATTTCCAATGTGTTTCTTGCTTGAATAAACCACTTTGAATTCTCTAGCAGAGCAGATAAAAGTTATCTGTTTATTATTCTTGCTTAGAGCTTTAGAATTATGTCTAGAAGAAAATTTTATAGAAGGATGAACAGTTGCAAAAAGTGAAGAGTGACGTAACAGTGTTCCACAATGGTATAGGCCAGTTGATGCGAAGAGCTGCTATGAGATTGGTCGACAAGTAAGCAAGTATTAAGCTGTTATGTGTTTGTGAAATAAGAGTTGTGACAGGATTGGAGGGAAAGTACTGACATATATGGAATTGTAAACTGTACAAAATATTGAGGTTTTTGAATTTGATTATTGTTTGCTGTTGAATATTTGCAGCCATGAAATGGGAGATGTGTGAGTCACAATTAGGGAAGGTGCAGAGGCTCCGCTGGAAGATATAAATGTAAGGCTCCACCCACCCAGGTGTGTGGTGGCAGATCACTGAAAATGAAGGATCATTTAAATTTCCTCCATAAGTTGCCCTTGATTAAAAAAATAAACAAACACTTAAGAGAAAAGATGTATGAAAAGAGTCCAACACCTAGACCTACAGAATATGAAGTGCTAAATGCTTGAGAGTGAGCAGCACATCCCAAAGAGAAAGAAATGTATCAGAAAGCAGTGTGATATTTCACAGATGTGCAATGGGATGAAGGGCAGCAAAGGTGGATGAAATGCGTAGTTCAGTGAGCTAGGATGTCCCAACTATGAGCACTTAAAAATCTAGAACAAATCAGAAGGAAGAAAATTGTGATGAGGAAGTTGCAAAGAAAACAGACACTGACAGTGATTCAGGGGATGACATTGTAGATGCTCTGTTGTCCTCATGTTCTCCATTTTATGTGGCCCATACAACGAATATAGGGAGTGCTACAACCACTAGCAATACAGTGGCTACAGGCCCTGTTAACTTGAATGTAATCCATATTTAAAGACCACCACCAGCACATCTGATTGCACCTCCACCAGTTGAAGCAGCTCCTGCCCCAGTGTCATAAGTAGTGTCAGCTCAGACGTTGGTAGTGCCTGTTGTTGCAACAGCATCAATAAATATTGTTCAAAATACTGTTGTTCAAGGTGCTGTAGGAGGAGTAGCTTTGACAGAATTCATTCCAGGATCATAGAATTCACAAATTGTTGCTTGGACACACCACTACAATATGTTCAATCACTGAGAAAAGGGAGAAGCGTTGTCTGTACGACACCTATTGCACAAGGTGAGACAGAGTCATTTGAAAATGGGATTTTTCCCCCATGGTTTGAAGAATCTCCAGACAACAAAAGGGTGGTTAAAATAGAACAACCATCAACTAGGCAGAAAAGAGGAAGTAAGTAAGTACATTTTATGGTACAGTTAATTAAAACCATTACAAACGTCCATCTAATTACACATATTCATAATAAAAGTACATTTTGTGACACATGTCCATGATGACAGTTCAAGAGTAAAAAAAACACTATAAAATAAAAAAGGTAAAAGCTTTTAAAATGAGGCTAATGATTTATGGGTGTAAGGTTAACCTGATCACTGACCTGGTTAACTTCTTAAAGTGCAACATTCACAGAGGAGGGTTTTCAATCACCGGAAAGCAGATTCAGGAGTGTGCCGAGAAAAGTGCCATGTGCGCTGGTGACTTGAGGCCAAAGGGGGGGCAGCCAGGAAAGCATTAGGCAGACATTTGTTAATCAAAGCCTGTATACTCATATGAGGCACATGTATTATTGTGCTATCCTTTAGATAAAGTAGTGGGGTCTGTGTGCACAAAATTACATAGAGATCTATAATCAATGGAGACCTTGCGCATGTTAAAATCCGTACTTAGGTAATTCAGTAAAGTGCATGATGTACTTAGTGCGCAAATACTTGTCAGTGCTAAGGATCACTGTAGATTAAGCATAAGTTAAATTAAAGATAGTGGCTGGCAGCTATTGCAGGCCTGTGATTAGCAGCATGGCCTGGCCATTCAGCCTCTTAATCGAGTGCTTAGCAGCAGTCTGGTTTGAGCAACCGGCAACAATGTACTGGTGTAACGAGAAAAGTGCTTAGTGCAAGAGCGGCTTAATGAATAGCTACAGGGCATCTCGGGTTAACCGGCCACGGGGCCTTGAACTATCTTCTTCTTCATTTCAATTCAGCAAATAGTTTAAAACCAGTCAGACGATAAAGCACTAACACAGATGCATTCATAAGCGACCATTAATAGGATACAAATAACTAATTGTACAGAAGTCGGGGCTATCAGGGAGGCAGCTGAGCCCTACTAGCTAGTTTACAGGTTCATTGCCGCTGTCTCCGCGGCTTTGAGTCCCTGACCTGAGTTCATCAGTAGTGGCAGACTTGCATGCAGGACCCTCAGCCACTCCTGGTTACTTGGTCCTTTCGAGGTGCAAGAAGTGTGCAGATTGCCGGTGCTGGAGATCTTGATAAGGTGAGGGTGCACGCATAGTCCTTCTCAGTGAGGGTAAAATTGATAGGTTCTGCACTGCATTTGGAATGATGTTATCTACTAGACCTTTTTCCCGTTTGTTGATGTAGGTTTTCATGTCTGCTAAAAATGTTACCAGATGGCAGCTCCGTTGGATGCCGTCCACAAGGAAGCTTGCCAGCACTGCTTGCCTGCAGGACCGTATATATTTCTTATTGAATAGCAGTCTCACGAGGGTCCGGAGTTCCTGTATTAGCTCCCGGCATATGGTGATGAGGTGCACTATGTTCTCTTCGCCATCCCCACAGAGTTGCCAAATTGCTGCCTTCGGAGGGTGTAGCCACGGCAGCAAGTGGTATGCAGAGTGCAGCAGCCCTACATAGAATCTCAAGAACTTCTCTTTCATGTTTTTGGAGAAGCTGGTGTGGAGATATGCTTGGGGCGAGAGTTTGGTGTAGGACTGTATGTTGAGTCAGCTGTGTGCGCGCTCTGCCAGGGAGGCTTTGCCTTGCAAGAGGGATTCTTTCTTGACTATGTAATGTACTACTTTTTTAAAGTTTGCGTGAGTCCCTGGTTGTTCCCATAGTTGCCTTAGCCCCAGCTGGTTAAGAGCGGCCACCAAGTAGAGTCTGGCAGGGCAGGCCTCTTTGGTTTATAGTTCTTTCCACACGGTTCTCCTCTTCTGATTTTGAACCAGCTTTTGATGAATGCAACTTTATGTACCAGCTCTTCCCTTTGTAGCCCAAATTCTAGCCTCATTTGTGTGGGGAATGTATATCCCGGCAAGCCAACGATCATTTGCAGTGCTCTCGCTATAGTGCTGTCTAACGTCTCAGCATCCCTCCCTTTCATAGCTTCACTACCGTATGTGATAGATGGTATTAATTTTGCCTGGATCACCCTGGTTAGAGGGAGGAACCTCAGGCCAGAGATCTTGTTTTTTAGATTCCTTAATGCCACTGCTGTAATTATTACTCTTTTTTATGGTCTCGTGTTGGGGCATGTAGTTGCTATTCTTATCAATGATAACACCCAAATATTTGTATTCTAGTACAGTCTCCAGCTTGCGCGTTGCCAGGTGCCAGTTGTTTGTTGTTTTGTCGGTGTTAACACACATAATTTTGTTTTTTTTCTTGATTGAGACTAAGTTTGTTGGTTTCCAAGTATCGAGACATGATGTGAAGCAGACACTGTAGGTCTATGGGGGTCCGGCTGATAAGCACCAAGTCATTTGCGTAAAATAGGTTGGATAGCTGGAAGTCCCCTAACTTGTGAGGGTGAAAGTTGCATTCATTGAAGAAGACTGATAACTCTGCCATACAGAGATTAACCCCTTCAGCGCTAATGACAAAGCCAGCTCGTCATGGGCGTTACCTGCGCTACGCGGATGACGAGCTGGCTTTGTCATAAACGAGCCATTTTTTAAATTTCAGCGCACAGCGGGAAAACGCGGTAGCGCGGTAGGGGTTAAAAAGTGTTGGTGCAAGCACGCAGCCTTGTTTTACCCCTGTACTTGTTGGGATCTTCCTTGTTAAATATTCTCCTGCGCCCAGTTTTACTTGCACCCTGGTATCACTGTGCAAGAGGATTATTTGATTTAAGAACAGCGGTGGAATGTTCAGCATATTCAGCTTTTGCCACAAAATGTTTCCATTAACATGATCGAATGCTGAGCTGTAGTCAATAAAAAGTATAGTGGTTGTTTTGTTGCAAGTGCGGCGTCTATCATTAGAGAAAGAGCTAGAATATTGGTTGTGGTACCCATATTTTTGCAAAAACCTCTTTGGTTGAGTGGAATTGCTGTAACTTCTGTAGTCCAGGAAGTTAATTCCTGAAGTAATAGGCCTGCAAAATATTTGACCTCGTTGTCAAATATGGCTACCAAACTGTAACTTTTTGGATCATTCCTGTTTCCTTTTTTGTAAGTGGGGGAAATAATTGCACCCTTCCAAGATGATGGTATTATTGGTGTTTGCAAGATTTGTTCAAACATGGGTTAAATACAGAGGGTCAGAATTCCTGCTCTTGTTTCAACAATATGGGGGGATCCCGTTTGGGCCGGGAGTGCCCTCGCGTCTGCCCTTTGCAATTCTTTTACAGATTTGTGTATTCGTGATTAAAATGTACTGTTCTGTTGCTTGATTATCGGCTATTTGAAAAAGTCGAGTTTCAGGGTCAAGTGAGAGATTATTTGTCATGGCTCGGATTTCTTGAACTTTGTTGGAGTGTGAGTCAAGGAAGATTATCCAGGCGTCTTCTGTGACATGAGATTCGATGCCCTGACACCGCTAGTTCATCAGAGTGTTGATCTTTTGCCAGAACTCTTAGCTGTTGTTGTTTTTGATGTCATATAGAAGTTTAGCCCATAGAGTCTCATCTGATTCTTTTTTAAGATGCCATGTCAGCTTTCTGCGGGTGGCTTTTAGCTGTCTCAGCTCCTGTTGTGCATTGGGTTAATTCCTCCTTCTCCGGAGCACTCGATTTATCGAGAATTTTACCTTTTTAGTTGAACTTTGTTTCTAAAGTTTGGATATTTGCTTTGATTCTGAGCTTGGGCCGATCCTTTAGGTCGCAGGTTCCATTTTCTGTTCCAGCGCTATTTCGTAGTGTTTGTGAACACCTCCGAGCTCTCAATTATATCTGGTTCTGCTTCTTATGCTTCACCTAGTGCCTGCTTTGCAAGAGAGCAGAGACTTTTTCGGTTATCTGTTCTGCATTTTATCTGTCTCTCATTGGCGGTATATTCTAGACTGTGTGTATTAGCTAACGGTGGGTGAGATATTGAGAGGGCCTCAACCGTGATTTCCTGGGGCAAGTGATCGCTGTAATCTAGTGAGCCAATGTGGTAGTCCCTTGCATTTGGATACATGCCGTGAGAGAAGAATGTAAATTCTACTGTAGTGCTGGCCGCTGCATTGTGGAATGTAGCTGCCTGCAGGCGGTCTCCTCAGAATCTGCCAATAAGTGCACGAATGCCCAGCTCTTCCAATGTTGCTAGGAGCCTCTGCACTATTTTCGTGTGTCTGCCATTGGAGGTGTTGTCTTAAGAGCTTATTTCCCATACAAATGGGTCCTCCATTGTGATTGGTGTCTATGTTTGAATTACCAAGCATATTTAGGTTTAAGTCCCAGCTAATGATCAGGCTCTTTTGTTTTCTCAGCCCTTAGTATTTTTACAAGCTCTTCTTTCAGCTGCTGCCTTCCTCTGGTTTTGTCTCGTGGGTGTAAATAAAGATTATCAAAATTGTGTCCTCCTTTTCATCCAGCTCCTGGGTGGTGATTTGTAAAACTTGCATTGCATCTGGAGGGGCTAGCTTATATGCCAGAGACACTGCTGCGTAAATGCTCCATATGGAGCTATATGTAGCGAGGCCACCCTTGCTGTGGCCGAAATTTGCGCTGTTTATAGCTGGAAGGAAGTTCAGTTTGTATCCCTGCAGTGCTGTTGGAGAGTCAGACCATGTTTCTTGGAGTGTGATAATGTTGAATTTTTGCAAATAAATTTGCAGTTCGGGGTCCATTAGCTTGTCTCTTTAAACGTTGATGTTCCAAGAGCAGAGATTAAGGGTGTTTATGGTATTCATGACACTGGGCTTACGTTGTGACAGGTTTTCGGTTTTGATGTTTATGGTCCAAGAAAGCCAACTCCATTCTTGAGAAATTGAACTTTTCGTTGTATTTGGTCTGCGGTTATACAGCTCTCTGGGAATTTTGCTGCGAGCCCCTTGCAGCACAGAGAATGATCGTGAGTTCTCGTAGGCCTGTCCGGGCTCTTTTCGATGTTCTCGGTCAGTTATTAGGGGGTCCGGGTATTTAGGTTTGGTGAATGGTCGAAGCTTTATGCTTGAGGTGTTTAATTTAGTTTGTTCTTTTTGCACCTTCTCGGCTAATTTTGCTGTGGCCCATACTGTTTTTGTTGCTTCCTCTCCTGGTTGCTCGATTGATACAATAAACCCGACTGACTCCAAATCATTGGACTTGAGATTTTTTAGACTGTGGATGGAGCTTAGTAAGTGTAAGATGTTTCCCCTGTTTAATGTGTCAACCGTTCCCTTTGATTTTTTCGCAGCGTGGAACACGATTATGATGCTACCTGTAGGCCTGTTCTCTTCGATTGGTCTGCTCTGCATAATAATTGGTTCGTCCGCTGAGCCAGGGAATTCTTCTGTTGATGATCTCTGTCTCTGGGTAATCCTTTCCTTTGCCCAGGCGATCTAGGGCCCAGTAGGACTCGCTGCTGTTGTAACCCCATATGAGTCCTCACTATATCTTCCAGATTCGTTTTTTGGAGCAGCGCTATTGATGTGTTCTTTGTTCAGAGGGGTACTTCTTTCAATCTTTTACCTCTCTTTCTGGGTCGATGTTTTTCTTGAGGCATGGTCCGAGGCTGTTGCTTCACTCATCTGGGCTGGCATGTCTTGTGGCAGTTCCCTTGTCTTGTTCCCAGCTCTGTTGTTCATACTCCTACTGAATAGCGTGGGGTGTGTTATCTTTTGGTTGCGACCCTTCCTCCTCTGCTTCCTCCGCTGTTTGGTAGGTTGGATGCTTTCCGCCATGTCAGTATTTTGCGGAGAATTTCTGAGTGGTGTTGTGTTGCTTTTTGATGGCAGTCGGGGTCCTAGGCTCAATGAGATGTTATTGGTCCTGGCTTTGTTGTGTCCATGGCCTCCCTGTGCTGCTTAGCTTCTAGAGTTGGCTTTGGAGTCACCGGAGTCGATGCATGAATTCTTACTTTCGATGTCAGCTGATCTTCATTTTTCTGGGCAGATCCGTTTGTTGATTTGTTTTTTACAGCCCCTCTTATGTCGGAGAGAAGGTTATCCATTGCTTTTGGAAGTGTTGCCAGCTTATCCACAATTGTTATACAGGTAGAGTTGGTCTGTGTGAGTTGGGTCTCCACTTGCGCCCTTCTGTCCAGGTTATTAAGCTCTGCCGGTGTGTTGTCTATGTTAGCGATGAAAATTGAGAGTGAATTTAGGACTGACAGTTGGAGATCCATCTTGTCCGATTGGTATTGGGTGGCATTTGCAGACATTTGCATTGTGTGCAGCAGTGAGGTCCAGATGTCTTCTTTTGCTTGCGGTTTTTCCTTGCCAAAATTGGGCATGGGGGCACTAATGTTTGGTTCATTCTGATGGTTCATCTTGGGGGGCTATAGAGTAGGAAGCTACCAATTCTTCCCCTTCCTCTGGTGTGAGATAGGACGATTCTGGTTCCAAGACCTGAGATGATGATGTAGCTGACCCCAGCATGTATGGTTGGGAATGTGCATGGTTTGGTGCAAGTTGTTCATACTGTTGTTCATTGTCTTGAAATGCAGGCCATTCTTGCATAATTGATTGAAGTGTAATTAATGATTTTTCAGCTGTCGTGTTGAATACTTGGTTATTGAGATCTCTATTCCCCATGTTGCTCTTTTGTAGCACAGACATGGCTTTGATCATGGGGGAGATAAGCTTTCCTTGCACAGGTTTTATCTCTGGCGGTGGATTGCCATACTATGGGAGTCCTATGGGTATTGTGTCTCCCCTTTTTGAGATGTTGCAGTTCCAAGTCTGCCTGGGTGCTTGTGTCTCCTTTCCCTCTTTATTCGTATGGGTTAGGAGTCCTTCATCCAGAGACTCTTCCCTTAAGTGCCTCGGGGGCTTTCCTTCCCTTCTTTTTTTTGCTGTTACAAGGCTTGTGGCCTGTCCTTGGCCCTCATTCTTGCTCCCATTGCGGCTATCATTTTGTTTAGGCTCTGCCTGTTCCTGGGTCTTTGAGCTTGTTAGGACGCTTAATTTGGTGCCCTTGGTTGGTTCTACTTTACTTGTGTGGGCTGTTCCAGCTACACAGTTTTCTCCAGCTCTAGCTTCGGCTTACTCTCCATTGGTCACTTTCAACAGCTGCTGGCTCATCTGATATAACTTGCTTGGTTACAGTGGGGCAGGTAGGTTGCTTACGTTATTACTATTCAGACACAAGACTGGACCAGCGTCTTTTATTAATGAAAACTTTGTGTAAATTTTGGGTTGGTGGCCAGGCTTGTTCGGAGTAGACACACTTGTTGCCCCTTTCGTAGTGATGTTTAGTGGGATTTGTGGGCTGGTGTGCAGAGGCGAGATCAGGAGGATATCCTCCTCCTCCTCTGTTCCCTCCTTCGTCCTCTGGTCGTCTTCACTGTTCTTGATAACAACCTTTTTAATTGCCCTCCTCGTTCTTTTGTTAGGGTTGACATGTACCTGCTGGTCCCTTGACTTTCCCGACCTCATTGCGGTAGATGCTGTTGCCATTGCTTTGCTTTAACTATGTTTGGACAGTGTATTATTGGAGGCGGATCTTGACAGGGCTTAACAGAGCTTGACAGGGGCCCTTCCCTACCTTTCCTGCCGAGCTCCATGCCCCCCACACCTGCTCGCTTCGTCCTCAGCCAGGAAAGGGCTACACCCTTTTGTCCTATTGTCCTTAAAGCCTTTATCGTTTTTTCTTAATACCTTTATTTCTTTATTTATTCTTTTGTCCCTCCATTTTTTTGTCCTTGTCTTGACTCTTGTCCTTTACCCTTGCATATTGCCTCTTAGCCTCTTAACCTTTTCTACCTTTTGCATCGGCCTTTTTGAGCTCCTTTCCCCTTTGGCCCCTTGTCGCATCAGCTCTCTGGATGTGTCCTGCTGGTGGCCGGTGACCTGTTACCTGTTGTTGCCTGGCCAAGGGCGAGAGAGAGAAAGAGAAGTTTGGGCCAAGCGGGCAGCTGGCTCGAGGGAACCTGCGCTGTGAGGAGGGAACAAGAGGGGCAGACACCCCTCCCCTGCCCACTCTCTCAGTGCCTCTCGACCATGGGCTGTGGACCGGCCTCAGCAAGCTGGTCATGCCACAGCACAATGCAGTGGGGTGGCAGTGGGTTAGAGTGGTGGTGTTGTATAGCGTTTTAGGACCCTAGTGTAATTTTCCCGATTCATGCCCTTATATAGGTATAATATATTGGATCCTTATATAGGAGTAGTCCTAATACGGCTTGGCTACTTCCACTAGTTCCAAAAATCTACAACGATTTCTTGGAAAAACCCGCCTTCAGCAGTCAGGGACTTCCCCTGCATGAATATTAATTTATCCAAGAACTCATGGAGTTTTCAGAGAATTAAGTCTCTAATGGCGTTATTATGTCCAATCTTACGTCAAACTCGGCATCTTCAAAGTATAAATATGCCCACACTTGTCCAAACAAACCCACTGTGGATTGGAGCAGTTCCACTATCTACTTGCGCGACGCGACCTGCTGCAGCAAGTGCCGAAGGAAGCCGACCCTACAGCTGACGCACTGAGAGACGCTGTACTTTCTCCAGCCGAGAAATCCAGCTCCGGTGTTTCCAGGCTACCGTTGCGGGTTAATGGGAAATCGAGTCCTGAGAGAGAGATACCAGACCTCCTGCATTCTAAAACCAAGGTACGGAGCTGATTAGACCCTAAGAGAATTCTTGGATTAGATTCTTGGCAAACAATACTAAAACTAGGCTACACCTTACCCTTGTACTAGACCTAGGTTAGGTATACCGGGGTCGGCGTATTTTAAAAGCACCAGTTGAGTACTTTTAGTCATTATTTATCACTGTATGTATTCTATGCATTTTATGTATTTTATGGCTTAGAAACCATATCATGCTTTAACAATATTATTTTATAATACTCTTCGTACTGTACGCTTTGTACTTTACCGCAAGTATTACGATTGCAGCAGTTAATTTCTTATGCTTGAAACAGAAGACTGCTAAATAAATATATTTTATTGAAAACGCCTGTCTCTCTATTTCTCTGCACCTCTGGTGAAACGAAGCATGCACGATTGACTGAGTGAAATAACTATCTATTGTTTCCGCGACTCTAGAGATATATTTCTTATTCTTGGGAAACAAAGTTGTCATGTTTTAAGCGGTTGTCAGAAACTAATCCCTTCTTGTTCATTCGAGAAATTTTCTAGTGACCTCCGAGCTAGCTGGCACATACACAATTAAATCTGGTATATTCGGTAGAGACTTAGTCGACTTCAGTCCTATGTCTAAACTACAGGATAGACTATTCCAATGCGCAGAGCCTATTGGGAATATAGGAACTACACTACAGTGGTGCAGAGCAAAAACAGGCTGAAACAGGCTGCATTGGGAACACGTTCCATCAGGTATAGTCTGGCGATGTGAGGCTGAGTAAAGCTTGCAGGCCCGATCTGAGTATCATTGTCGGAAGGCAGGTGGCGGATGGCAGAGGCGGTGACGGTTAGTATAGCCTGATCTGAGATCACTGAGCCCAATTTTCACAGGAGAAGGTGGGCAAAAGCAGGCTGGCAGCAGGCGACGAGTGCCGGAAGACAAATGCCGGGTGGCAGATTGGCAGTAACTGAAGCGGTTAGCGTGGCTGTAATTTAAAGGCCCTGGGTGAAGTGACGGAGGCAGAGGCAGGGGGAAGAGAGACCCGGGAGCAAGGCATGCCGGGGCACCGCAAGCCGCACCCAACCTAGTTGGGCCGCTTCCACAGGCTCACCTGGGCACTACATTCTGCGGCCACCGCTAAAGGTGGCCCACTCTTGCTCTCTCCGCACTTACCCGCAGCTTGCATCCTACTCCGCAGAGTCCGCTCCGCAGAAGCCAGGGCCCAACTCCGGTAAAGGGAGCCCACAAGCCAAGCTCCAACGCTCCTGCCTACTTGCTTGCAGCAGCCCCCTCAAGCCTTCCTCAGACCTCCACACCTCCACACCGCAGCACCTCTCTTCTTACGCAGCTTCTCACGGCTTCTCACGTGACCTGATGTAAAAAATAGTAAGATCCTTGGATTTACCAAAATTGAAAGTAGAAATAGAGTAGATTATCAGAGAATAATAAATATTTCACATTTAAACCAGTATCAGGGAAATTAATTGGTATATTTGAGTAAAGAAATTAGTGTTCCTTTACAGAAATGTTTAAGGGCACAACTAGAAAGAAAATGGGCAAAGAAGCAGGGAAAGAAAAAGTAACAACCAGATGTTTCAGAAGTGAATGGTAAGCCGCACTAGCACCCCTGATAAAGATGGTGCTTTACCTTTTCCTATGAAGGCTTCCCAGATTGAGGGTATATTAATGTACCATGGAGTAGAGGGGAACTTGCAACATTTACAAACAGCTTCCCAAAACTAAGAGAGAATCCTGTATAGTGGTATTCACAAGTTGACCGATTTTTAAAGATTTCAAAGGATTTGTGGACAGGCTTGAATACTTTTTTTAATATTACGGTACTCAGTGATTTGTGGGTCAATGGTAGGATTGCTGTGTACTGGCCAAATCCTGAGCCTCCAAGAGATACGCGTACCTTTGCACCCTCACCTGTGGTGATGAAAAAATATGATGAGGTGATTGCATATTTGAAAGGAACAGTTCTAGCTAGAGATATTGATTAAATAAAGATAAACACAACTAGCCAGGAAGCTAACGAATAATGGCATGCCTATTATGAACAATTGTTGCAGATGTTTCAGCAACACAGTGGAAAAGAAAATGTAAAAAAAGGGCAAATGGGAAGTTTTGTGTCAAAATTAGTTCTTTGTTTGCTACCAGTGGTTAGTATGCACATACAACTGAATATGATTTGTTGGCAGACAAAGCCTTTAGATGAGAAACTGAGGTATGCAAAATACTGTAGTCATGAGCACAAAATGAAGCGGAAGACACTTAAGCAGCAGTTATGCTTGCTTAAACAAAGCTGGCTCAAAAGTGGTTTCACAATCAATCGTATGGAGGAGACGTTGGTAGAATGTAAGGTGTTGGTTTGCAGGCTGGAGGTAAAATGGCACAAGTTGGAGTTGGTGTTTCACAGGGTAGAGGTTGAAGTGTTTAGACTGAACCGAATTCAGGAATAGATATTGCAACAGCAAAGAAAACCACTCCTTGTCACTATTGTAACAAGCTTGGGCATTACTAAAGAAAGCTTAGCCAGGATCCCAACTGAGTGAGTGGTAATGGGCAAATGATAGGGATAAATGAAGCACAAATGCAAAATGCGCCAGTTCAGATTCCAGTTCAATGAATGCATTTGCAAACACCATTACAAGTTCCCAAGTTGCAATTCCCACAGGCACTGATGGCCCCACAACCTATGGGTAATCCCAGATTCAATATGAATCAGGTACCTAGAGAAAATTCCAATTTGCTTAAAAATCAGAACCAATGCCAACAGTTACCCATCTGGAGAATCAGAGTTCTGATTCTGACATTCCCAATGACGATGACTGAGGGGGTAGGAAAATTGCGTACCTGGTGTAGGTTTAGTGGTAGAACGAAGTGGACCATTTGTAGAAGAAGAGGTTAATGGTCAACAAATGTCATTCTTTATTATCAATGGAGCTACCCCTTCCATTGTTAGAGTAGCAGACGACCCAGGCCTTCCCTCTCTGAAAGAAACTTACAAGTGTCACAAATAAACAAATTATTAATAATTTTTTAAAGAATGTACCTGTAAAGATAGGTTCATATGAGGAAGATTATCAATATGTGCTATGTGATTCAAGTCATGTAAATATGTTAGGAAGAGCTCTGTTATTCAAGTCAAAATGCACTAACTACTGCACACCAAATGGTGTTGAATTTCAAACGCATGTTGAAAATGTCACATTTAAAATGGCAAGACAAGGAACAGCTGTAGGATTAAATCCTGTAAGAACATTAGAGGATTTGCCTCCTGGCCTGTGAAAAACTGTAAAAACGGAAGTTTACATCGTTAAGGGAACTACATTGGGCTAATTAAGGTCTAGAACCAGTCCAAATTACAATAAAACCAAATGCATTTTCCAGAGAACACCACCTTTCAATTTGACTGCAGAGAGAGTGGCCGGAATAACCCCAGTGATTAAAAACATATTGAAACAAGTGATATTGAAGGAAATTGTCTTTATAATTCACCTATCATAGGTCCACAGAAGCCCCGTGGAAAGTATAGGATAGTACAGGATCTTTGAAAAATGAACAACATAGTTGCCCCATGTTGTCCTGTGGTATCCAATCAAGAAAATATTATTTGTAATTTCCCTGCAATTCAGAGTGGTTTACTGTTGTGGATCCCTGTCAGGCTTTTTACTCTATTCCATTGCAAAAGGACAGTCAATTTTGGTACTCACTGGTTATCAGACAGAGCTTTGGCAGGGTGCTGAGTTCCACAAGGGTATACAGAAAGTCCTTCGACCTTTAATCAGATCTTAAAAAAGAATATTGAGACTAGGGGTGGGCGTAACACTCGGAGACTCACTACGCAGAATTCCGCAGTTATATGAACACTCCACAAGATTCCATTGATGTTAGATTTGTCATCTTTAGGGTGGTCATCCCCGAAACGTTTAGCCTGCTTACCTCCTCTTTTTGCAGTATCTTTTTATTGGCCTTAGGACTCTGAACATTTTACCAAAGCTGAACAGTGCTAAAGTGCATGTGATTCTCCTCTAAACATTGTAACATTAGTGTATACACAATTGATGTATTTAGTTTACTTGTAAGTCTCTTGTAAAGTTGAATACCATACACCAAGGGACTGTAAATTAAATGGTACTAGTGGGCCTGCAGGACTGATTGTGCCACTCACACAAGTAGCCGTTCAAACTTGTCTCAGGCCTGCCATTGAAGAGCCTGGGTGTGCAGTTACTGCCACTTCGACTTGGCATTTAAAACTTCCTGCCAACCCTTAAACTCCCCTTTGATTATACAAGTAACCCTATGGTAGGCCCTATGTAGCCCATAGGTCCGGGTGCTATGTAAGTAAAAGCGGGAACATATACTGTTATGTTTTGCACTACGGTGAGACCACTCCTCTCATAGGTTAACATTGGGAATTCCTTAATATACATTTAAGCTGTAATTCCTGGCTACAAAGAAGTCGCTGCATCCTGATTTATATCTTGGGAATGGTACAGATAAATCCTCTTTACTAGTAATGTTGGATTTAACATTACTATTTTGGAAATGCCACTTTTTAGAAAGTTGGCATTTTTCTGCTGTTACTGCTCTGTGTGCCTACAGCTTGTCTCCAATACACGTCTGGGGTGGGTGTCAGCTACACTTTGTGCATTCCCTTTAGACAGCTGAAAACACAGGAAGGTTAGGTGTGTCTGCATATACATATGCATTCTGATGGTTCTTACTGAGCAAGAAGAGAGGGAGGAGCTCACACTTACACCTGAATAGGCAGTGTCTTGTTTCGCACACTAAGGGTTGATTACCCTCTACTGAGCTGGGTAGAAAAGACCAAAGTGTACTTCGAAGACCCTTCTTTAAAGCCACCCCCAATTCAAAGGCACAACTGGGTATAAGTACTGGGTCTCTGACCCTACCAATGTGGACAGTGGATACCAAACGTTTCCCCAGTGGCTAATCCTTTACGGAGGTTGACGTACAAAGATGTGCCAGATCCACATCCATGGGACCATGGTTACTTTAAAGCTTTCCTAGAGCTGAGCGAAAGTCTCATCTATTCCCCGGGGCTATGAATGCCTCATTACTGTAAAATGTTTGTGTTGTGTTTCAGTGTGAGGGAGGGCTGCGCTCTCTCAGTGCTTACTCAGATGCATGATAATCTCAGACTTGTGGCTGTTTTTCAACAACACTTGACCGTGTTGCCGCAGGACTACCTGACTGTCTTACAGTGGTTGTGGTAGTTGGTGTCAGTATTGGGAGATGTGAAAGCATTGTGATAGGACATCACCTTACAGTCATGGTCCCTCTGTCAGTGGACGTTTTTCTCCCCGTGCAAACACACAGTATCTGACAAAAAGCAGACTTACAACGTATGAACAGCAAATACTTGCAGCTGAAAATGTTGTATTATAATGATGTCAGACACTCAATCCAGCCACTGTTCTCCTGAGGCGAAAAGCCGGGAGATTCTTAGTACGTGTCGCAGCGTTTTTAAAATCTTGGTTAAATTGTGTTAAAATTGTTTCGCGCCGTATTTTGAACTGGGGCTCATTCCTGCAATAGCCTGCTCATAGTTTATCCAGCAGACGCCCTTCACTCAGCCGAGTTAGGTGCTGTGTTGAAGGAGACGTCAGATCTACATCAGCGGCCATCTTAGGGGAAATCCAAGGCACAGTGCTCTAGCGCTTCAGGCGCCAGTATAAAGAGAGGGAGCGCGCAGTATTCGCGAGACTCCACTGTTCTCCTGAGGCGAAAAGCCGGGAGATTCTTAGTACGTGTGGCAGCGTTTTTAAAATCTTGGTTAAATTGTGTTAAAATTGTTTTGCGCCGTATTTTAAATTGGGGCTCATTCCTGCAATAGCCTGCTCATAGTTAATCCAGCAGACGCTGTTCACTCTGCCGAGTTAGGTGCTGTATTGAAGGAGACGTCAGATCTACATCAGCGGCCATCTTAGGGGAAATCCAAGGCACAGCGCTCTAGCGCTTCAGGCGCCAGTATAAAGATAGATGGTTATGCCTCCGTGCAGCGGACGCGCTCAGCTGCCGCGCCACTGTCGCGCCAAAGTCAAGCCTAAGTCCTGCCCGTCTGCGCCCGTCCGCGCTGAGGACGGTCTAAGGGCCATAGACACTGCTCAGGTAAAAAACAACTACCAGATGTCCAGAGATCTTATAATATCCCTGAATAAACAGCCTAGTCAGTGTCATCAAGCCCTTGACGTAGATACGTGGGTGGGTCCAGTTAGCTGTTATGGTTGCAAACAGACATTGGTACCATATCAAAGATCTAAAGGGAAAGGGACTCCCAAGATTATAAGGGGGGCCTTATAAATGCACGTTCTATGTGAGAGAATGCACTACACATATATGATCTCATAGCAGAAAATGATCTGGATTGCCTGTTGATCACCGAAACGTGGCTTAGGGAATGGTTTAACCCCGATATTGTGCATGCTCTCCCACTGGGTTTTCAAATACAGAGGTTGGATAGACCAGTACAGCGGGCGGAGGATTAGCGATTATCTATCGTGATCCCTTAACATGCACAATAACTGAAATAGCTGACATTAAAGGGGCCAAAAGTTTAGGCTTCTGCATCCAGGTGCACGATTCCTTTTCTTTTGCCGGAGCATTGGTTTATCGTCCACCGGGACAACCCACCCAGTTCTTGGAAAGTGTGGGGGAAGTCCTGAGCAACCTGATCCCTAAGTTCTCTAACTTCTCCCTATTGGGGGACTTAAATCTACACCTAGATAGCATGGATGATCCTAATGTTACCTGCTTTAATGCGATAATGTATGTCCTTGGGCTCACTATGCGAGTCCTAGACCCCACCCATAAAGCGGGGCACATTTTGGACTGCATTAATTCTAATCTGGATATGATGACGGTAGAGCCCCCCTTGACCCAAAACTGGTCAGACCATAAATTCATTGCGTTCACCCTTAGAGTAGATAGTAAGGATACTATGAAGAAAGGGACGCAAAGTAATGGGAGACCTACTACGTGTTGGGGTAAAATTATTGATCACGCTGATTTCAGCACCTGGGTGAAGGAGAGTAAACCCACCCTGTCAGGGAATACCATCATAGATAATCATAGGTTTGAGGGATGGTTCAGGGCAATAGGGAATAGGATGGAACCCAGAGGGGCAAATCCCAGAGCCCAGCAAGGGAGGAAATCTGCGCCGTGGTTCTCGAGTACACTAAAACATACATTAAGGGAAGTTAGAGTCCTAGAACGCAGATGGCGACGCCATTATGATAGTGAAGAACATGAGAAGTACAAGATAGCCAGAAGGCACTATTATGCCTTGATCAAACTTGAAAAAATTAACTATCACACGACTGTGATCGAAGAAACAAAAAACAAGCAGAAGGAAATCTTTAAAATCGTCAACAGTTTCTGAAACCCTAAATTCCTGTCACTCGATATTCCTCCTGCCCAGACTCTATGTGACGAGATAGCAAATTACTTTGAACAAAAAATAGACAATATAACTAAAGTTTTCCCTCAGGCTGAGTCAATGGACCTAGAGCCAAGGGACACAAAAGACTCTCGTACGGCCTGTTTAGAATCCTTTACCCTGATTAGGTTGGAGGATACCCGCCAGGCCATATCCCGAATCAAGTCAGGCTCACCGTTTGATCCTTGTCCCTCGACCCTGTTAAAAGCCATGATAGAGGAGGATAATCCTGTAATAAATTCTATTATTAATTCATCGCTTCAGTCCGGTGATATTCCATCACAATGGAAGGTCGCAGCAGTGAGACCGCTTCAGAAGAAGACACTGCAGGACCCCACGACTCTATCCAATTTACGTCCTATCTCGCTCCTGCCCCCCCTCTGTAAACTGGTGGAAATCTCTGTGAATAAGCAGCTTACGGCATTCTTAGAAGAGAATAACATTCTTCATATTAATCAAGCAGGCTTTAGAGCCCATCATTCAACAGAGTCTGCCCTGCTATTCACAACAGAGACCTAAGAGCTGCTTTGGATCAGGGCAAGAAGGCAGTCCTGATCCTTTTAGATCTATCCGCAGCGTTCGATACGGTGTCACATGCTATCCTTTTAGATCGCCTGACTAGTGCAGGCATAGCAGGCACCGTATTAGAATGGCTCAAAAACGTCTTCACACATAGGTGTCAGGTGACTACATTGGGACAGTTTTGCTCAGAGGAAAAGGTATTGAAGACAGGAGTTCCTCAGGGCTCAAGTCTGAGCCCAACACTTTTTAATCTGTACATGGCCTCTCTGATCAAATTAATCTCTTCATTTGACATCAGCACAATAGCCTACGCGGATGATACGCAGCTAGTCCTAGTCCTGAATAAGGACATGGCCAATGCGGAACAAACTTTGAAAGACTGCCTAGCTGCGACTTTCACGTGGATGGCAAATAACCATCTTAAGTGCAACTCTGCCAAAACGGAAATCTTGCCGTTTGGTCTAAACAACTCCTTTCTTCCGCATACGTGGTGTCCAGAGGATGCGGAAGCTCCGCCAAACACAATCAATGCAGTAAGAAATCTAGGGATCAAATTTGATGATACCCTATCATTTAAACAGCAAGCAAGAGAGGTAGCTGGCGCATATTTCCAAATCATGAAGGGGCTTAGGAAATTCTTTGACCTGCTCCTCCTTACAGCCAGACGCACGGTCGCTGTGGCACTAATCACTTCTAGATTAGACTATTGCAATAGCCTGTATGCAGGGTCAAATAAATCGGCCCTGCACAGACTGCAGATGGTCCAGAATGCGGCCGCTAGGCTGGTACTTAGATGGCCGAGAAAGTCTCCGGCCTCTGCTGCATTGGATACCCTTCACTGGCTCCCGATACATAAACGCATTCTGTTTAAGGTCCTTACCATCACCCACAGGGCCTTTCATATGCAGGGCCCTGTATATCTCCGCAGAAGTTTTGCTCGATATCACCCCACCCGTAATCTTAGATCTGCTACAGCCATAGTCAGTTCAGTACTCTAATAAGAGATAATTCTGGGGCTAAATATTATCAACCAGGCAAATTGCCTAGAAACATTGAGATCGATTCTACCCAGACTCCCTCTGGGAGGAAAAACATACTTTGCAATATTAGATCACTTTCCAAACATACTGCTGAAGTATGGGACTTAATCTCCTCAAAACAGCCCGACTTGTGCTATCTTACAGAGACATGGTTAAAACCACACTCCACCCCTGCTATAACCCTAGGAATTCCTGTTGACTACAAGATAGTCAGACTGGACCGACCTATAAAATCTGGTGGTGGGATAGCCATTGTATATAAACAAGAAATCAGCATCACGATATTAGATGAGCTAAGTACCCCTGAAATGGAACTACTCATTTTTAAAATTGTATGGTCCCCCAAAGAAAGTCAAAAAGGTGCCCTAGTATACCGTCCTCCGGGGCCCTGCACAAACTTTTCCAATAGGCTGATTGAGCTACTGGCCCCTCATATTAATAATGAGAGCAACTTCATACTAGTAGGAGATTTTAATGTTCACAGCGAAAAGCTGGATTGTAAGGAGGCACAGACCCTACTGACAGATTTATCCTTATTAGGACTATTAAAACGAAATTCTGGGCCCACACATCAGGCCGGACACACGCTCGACCTGGTTTTATCTAATTTCCTGTCAATTTCATGTCTACCTGGAGTTCAGGTTAACTGGACTGATCACTTTTTAATGAAATTCTACACCCCATATTCTAACCCTACCCCTGCAAGGACTATCTCCCTACCTAGTGTGCGCAGACAATGGCACAAAATTACTGCTGAGACCTTCAAGGAAAAATTCAAGCCCGTTGCCATCCTCCCCACTGATAATGCTGAAATAGCACTTGGGAAAATTGAATGCGCAACTAGGGATGCGATAGATAAAATTGCCCCCATGAAGCAATTTAAACCCCGACCTGCTAAAAAACAGGAAGTCTGGTTCTCGGACCATCTAAGGACGTTAAAGCTAACCGCCAGGAAGCTGGAGAAGAAGTGGAGAACCTCTCATTTGGTAGAGGACAAGAACAAATATTGGGACTCACTATCCATCTACCATAAAGCCATCCGGGTAGCACGAAAAACCCACATTACGGCACAAATCACAGCTGCAGGGAATTCACCCAGGGTCCTTTATCAAATCCTTCAAACATTTGTTAAACCCATAGCATGTGAAACACCTGAGGTAGCATCACAGCAGCTGTGCAATGAAATATCTCAATTTTTTACAGAAAAAATAGACAAAATCTATGAGAAAATAATCAATGCCAGTAAGACCATCACTACAGATACAGCGCCTCTCCCAATAGACGCCGACCTGAAGCAGAGTACGTACTCTTTGGATACCTTCCCTCCTATTTCGTCCGATAACATCCTCTCTTTGATCTTACAGATCAAAAGTGGTAGCCCAGACGATACTATCCCAGCGAGGATAATGCCCGCCTTAGCGGACCAACTCTGCCCCATGATTGGAGACATGGTAAACCTTTCTCTGAGCACAGGTAATGTCCCCAGAGAATGGAAACGAGCCATTGTTAGACCAATTAGGAAAAACACTGCGACTCCATGGACCGAATTGGCTAATCTGAGGCCCATCTCATTACTACCTTTCCTAGGAAAACTGACTGAGAAGCATGTCAACCACCATCTCTCCAGCTATATCGAACTTGCTGGGGCTCTAGACTACTCTCAGTCAGGGTTCAGACCCAAACATAGCACTGAATCCACCCTTCTGTCAGTCACTGATGACCTGCACATGTACCAGGACAAGGGCATCTCAGTAATCTTAGTTCTTTTAGATCTGTCTGCAGCGTTCGACACCGTGTCACATTCCATCCTGACTGAGCGGTTGTCGAACGCTGGCATTAAGAACAAAGCCCTTGCCTGGCTAAGGAGTTTTTTATCCGAGCGCACCCAGACTGTCACCATGGGTGCATATCGTTCAGCGGAGATGGAGATATCAAAAGGGGTGCCCCAGGGTTCGTGTCTTAGCCCGACCCTCTTCAACATTTATGTGGCACCCCTGGCTAGAGTGATGCGTAGGTACGGGTTTATCCCAGTATCCTACGCTGATGATACCCAGCTCCTCTTCCCTTTTAAAACCCTCTCCGCTGAAGTAAGAAACTCCTTTTCATCAGGCATGAAGGCAGTGGCACATTGGATGTCTTCCAACTGCCTTCAGTGCAACGTCAGCAAGACGGAAGTCATGCTGTTTGGAGAAGCCAGGATGCTATGGGCCCCAGATTGGTGGCCACAGGACTTGGGAGCAGCCCCAGAACCAAAGCAGATAGTGAAAAACCTGGGGGTCCGTTTGGACCAAGAACTATCTCTAAAACAGCACTCCAACTTTATCTCGGGTTCTTGCTTCCATACCATCAGCCTGCTGCGCAAGGTCTTCCCTCTACTGCCGGATTCTTTTAGGAGGACGCTAGTACAGGCACTCGTGCTAAGTCGGATCGATTATTGTAATGGCCTGCTGCTTTCAGCCAATGAAGGTGTGCTGGCTAAGCTCCAGGTCATTCAAAATACAGCGGCCCGACTAGTTCTGAATGCCCCGCCAAGGACTCCATCCAAACCCCTCCTTGAGCAATTACATTGGCTCTCGATCCGGCAAAGAACAAAATTCAAGATAGCTTGCCTGATCCACAAATGTCTCCATGGACAAGGGCCTGCTTATCTTAAAAACAAATTTATTCCCTATATGCCATCTCGAACGCTAAGATCAAGCAACAATTTGCTCTTAGTGGTGCCCCGCGCCAAGAAAGCGAGGCATGGGAATAAAGCATTGTCAATTACAGGACCCACACTATGGAACAGACTTCCTCTGTCCCTAAGACAGTGTACTGAGCACTTGAAATTCAGAAGGCAACTGAAAACTGTTTTATTTAAAAATGAGATCTAGCATCTGCTCCAATTTCACATCTTCTGTTTAGCCGGCACCAAAAGCGCAGAGATACTCCATCTGGAGTCGATTCAAGCGCTATAAAAACCAGCAAATAAATAAATAAATAAATAAACTTGCTCATTGTTCCTAAATTTAGATTGGTGACAAAGGGAGGCAAATCCCTGGCAGTGATTGGTGCTAGGGCATGGAATAAATTACCCCACCAGCTACGCGACATCACATCAGAACAAGGTTTCAGGAAGGCGCTGAAAACCTGGATATATGGCCTGTCGGACTTATCATGTAAAGCACTGATGTGAACCGCTCCAACTCTGGGCACAGTATATCTGTTACATCTTCAGCTGGTTTGAGTCAAAGCGCCAAGATGCTCCTTGGAGTGATAGTGCGCTATATACATATCGCATCACATCACATCACATGTTGCTACCATTGTCTAAAAATTAAATTATGGGGCGTGGGTTGACCATGACTGTCTAGATATTACAGATGTATGTAGCAAGCCACTGCCAGACATTAAGGATGAACCTCTGGATGAGCCTGATAATTTTTTCTTTGTGGATGACACATTTTTAATAGACAAGAAGGAACTTTGAGGGCAGGTTATGCAGTTTGCACTAATGAGGTGGTGGAAGCCTCCTGGCTTTGAGGTGATACCTTGGCACAAGATGCAGAACTAACTGCCATTGTAAGAGCTTGCTATCGTTCAGGCCAATTAAGGGTGACAATATTTACAGAGAGCTAATATGGCTTTGCTGTGGTGCAAGACTTTGGACAGTTATAGTCACAGAGGAAATGTATTAAATCATCAGGTTCCCCCATTAGAAATGGTGAGTATGTAATGAAACTACTGTAAGTTTTGCAGTTACCCCAAGAAATTGTAGGAGTTAGATATGCAGCTAACAGAAGTGGGAATGACTATGTCAATGTTAAAAATCAACATGCTGATGAGGTTGCACGGTATTGTGCACTTGTGGCATACACATTTGATGGAGAAGGTACAGACAAATCTAACGAGGACACTACCTTTTCTATATTGGTGTCAGTAGCTGATACATGGGAAGAAATTAAGAGATTTTAAGAAGACGTTTCAGAGGCAGAACAGCAACGGTATGTTGGAGCTGGATTGGTTAAAAATGCAAATGACATTTGAGTCTCAGCAGATCGGAGATCAGTGTTACCAGACAGTTTATTGTTCCCCATGGCACAACATTTCCATGGTCCTGCACACATTGGAAGGGATACAATTGTTTGGTTATTTAGGTAGAATTGGTTCAATCCCAGATTCCGAGTTTTAACTGAAGAGCTTTCTAATAGGTGTGTTCTATGCCAGCAGATGAATGTAGGAAGGAGAACCCTTGTAACAATTAGAAACATTGGAAAATAAGGAGGACCCTTTAACAGAATGCAGTTGGATTTGATCAAAATGCCTGTTTGAAACAGGCTGAGATATATTCTAGTTAAAGTGTGCATATTCTCCTGATGGTTGGAAGCCTAAACCAAGTGGGGGAATGACAGTCTCACTGTACCTAAACTTCTTTTACGAGAAATCATTCCTGGCTCATATTTCCATTTTCTCTGGAGTCAGACAAGGAAACCATTTAGATAATGAGGTCCTTAAATGCTGTGTGTGTTACTTCAAGTGGAACAAAGATTATGCTGTGGCTATCGTCCTGAGGCTTCAGGGATAGTGGAACAGGTAAACGGTACTTTAAAGTCAGTTGGCCAAAGTCTGCACATCCACCTCATTTAGATGGCCAGAACTTTACTACTGGTTTTGATGAGTTTTTTAAATACTGCTGACAGGAGAACAGGATTGACACCTCGTGCTTCTAGCATGTGGACACACCTATAGGGGTAGCCACGCACTCTCTAAATGACCTATTATTATTATTATGAATCTCTCATTGGTCGTGCTATGAGACTGCTTGCTGTACCTATAAATGTGCTTGTACACATCACATATGACATGATACCCGACTACTGCAAAGGATTAAATGAAGTGGTGCATACTGTTTCTCACCAGGTTTTGGTGAAGAAGCATGTGCAAAAATCCTGACTGGAACCAAAGTGGAAAGCCCCAACCAGGTCATCCTGATTACAAACACTGATGGGATAACTACATGGATTCATGCCTTGCACACTCAGAGAGTAAGGTGCCCGAAAGAAGAAGTGGTGTTCTTTGAGCCAAGCCAAGCCTGTCTGTTCAGAAGGACCAGAGGGAGTGAAGTACAGCAAAACCTCCCACCGGTGCAAGTTCCTGAAATCGTGTAAAGTGGTGTGGAATTACCAACTCAATAAAAAGAATTGAGAGCTGAGAATAAAGCAATTGTTGAAGTATCACAAGAGACGAGAAACACCGCCATGGGAATCAGAATGGCATAATGGCAGGAGGCAATTGAGATCAAGTGTCTCAGTTGAACAAATAGCACACACCATGATTGAAGAAACATAATCCAGTGGTAGATGCAGAACAGAAGAAGATGAAAAGAAACCAAGGAGATCCCAAAGAGCAAAAGTGCCTGTTAAAGGTATTCTGCACCTGAATGGATCTAATATGCAGAGAATGTATTAAATGAGTCAGGTCAAAATCTGAATGAATTGAGAGAAGATATATTTGAACCTCCATGATATGCCACACTGATAAATGACATTCATTAAATGAGATTTCTAAAACAAAATCTACGGTCACAGCCTTTAGATTCAGTATCAATACGCGGTCCCCGGTGTGTGAATCTAAATAGGTGAAAAGGAAGAGGCTTTGCTTTGATGAGACTGTGATAACAGGCTTCCCTCTTCCCCCAAAGGTGCCATGATATGACATTTGCTGGGTTCAAACTGGAATTGCATGGTGAGCAAAAAAACTATGGATTTAGGCCCAGATCTCTGCACTGGGGTGAATGTTTGACATTATTCTGCATTCTGTCCATCAATTGTTTTTTTTTGCATTTGTCACCCCGAGTGGGACGGGTATTCCCAGACGTGGGTCCCGTGCTCTCCATGCCACTGGAGTCAAGCTATCCTGGCTGAAGAGGGGTGAAACCCCGAAACCGGTCCTAGGATGCTTGTTTCCAATCCAGGGAGGACCTGGCCTGGCAGTTCAGGATGGATTGTTCCCATTGGGCACAGGGTCAATACTGATTTGCATATGGCTGGGTTCAAACTGGAATAGCATGGTGAGCAAAAAAACGATGGATTTAGTCCCAGATCTCTGTACTGGGGTGAATATTTGACATTGTTCTGCAGGCTGTCCATCAGTTGCTTTTGCATGATATGACATTGAAGCATCCTATATACAAACAATGAACACCTAGTCGGTGGTAAATGCATATATTTATATTTTTTGTATGCAATTAGTGTGTGTCCAATGTGAATTGATAGGAGTGGTACCAGGGAACTAGGTTCCTGAGGACCTAAAGAAGAGCCAATTAGGGGAATGGCTTGAAACATGTAGACCTTTTAGGAGAATAGATTCTTAACAATCTCTCTTCGTAAACACCCCCCTTTTTTTAACCATACCGACTAGCTGTAGAAAAAATAGGTTACACCTACTATCCAGGTATTTTTAAGCTACACCCCAGCACATTATAGACCTCACTCACTCTTTTTAAAAAAACCTTCATCATTTTGTGTAACACAAAAAGTGCTTGCATGTACTCCGTAGGTCGCAGCATGCCCTGATCCGCAGCAGAATGGGATGGACCCGATGATGAAGCATGCCACCAAGGAGTAACCCTGATGGGTGAGAGTTTAACAAGAAAGACCTTTGTTTTTCTTTAGTGGAGAGTTATTTTACAGGACCAAAAGGGGTTTCTTTTTTAGAATTACATTTCTTTAGATCGCCCACAGTCATACATACTATTAAGGCATACGGAAAAAGTAACCTATTTGATTAGATCATTAGAAAATAAATGTATTTAAACATTAAAGAGGAGAAGGGCTCATATTTCTCATAATAAAAGTAAAGAGGAAGATATTTCAAGAAATTCATGGAAGAAAGAAAAGATGAATACAAAAAGATAGTTTACTCAAAATTAAAGTTAGATAGATGACAGAATGTTGTTTATGTGTTTAAAAAAGAAGAAAGCATCAATATTAGGATTAGCAAATGTGAACATATGCTCTTACTATTGGGAGGACCTGTACAAACATAACCGGTTTAAAACTATATACATATTGATCCTGCAAACTGGGGGGTCCTCAAGTAACATTTTCTCAGTAACCGCTATTTTTGCTGTTTCCCGTCAGCACGGTTTTTATAGTTTTTTAAAAATAAACTCCCACAGTGGGAGTTTGTTTAGGAAAATAGTATAAATGGCCTTTTTGCACAGGGATATGTCTCCCTACACAAGATCATAGCCCGCCTGCTCAACTTTCTAGATAGTGACGTTGCCTTGAAGCTTGCCAGAGAGAAAAGAAACCTGCAGTTCGACGGCGTTAAGTTCACAATTTATCCTGATTTCACTGCCCCAGTACAGGAAGCGCGACATAAATTCCTACCTGCCAAACAGAAGCTTCGAAAGGTGCAAATTGACTGTGCTCCCATGTATTCTGCCCACTTACGGGTTACTCATCAGGGCAAACAACATTTCTTCCTCAATGCGCAGCAGGTAGATGACTTCCTCAAGAACATTAAAAAATATTCTTCACACTGGGATGATAGACATTGTGCATCGATTGTGGATGGGTGGCCAGCGACGGGCTGGAGGCAGATAAGTAACATGAGAAGAACATTTGTTGTGTTATAGGCAAGGCAAACACTGTGACAGTGACATAAACTATGCAAGTACCCCCACTTCTCCACTTTTCTCTCCCAATGGGAAGTTGTTTCTAAGAGCCACTCGAGAAGGGTGAAAATTGTCTGCCCTCTAGCAATCCCCCCGTGGGTGTTACCTCTAAAGTTTAGAGACCTTTGTTTGGACTGGGAGGGGGGGGCTAGGTGGAGCATGACCGGAATGGCTGATCTTCGGTGAGGCTCCGGCAGCTGGGCCAATAATCCTTCACTTCTTCTAATATTCTCTGTGGGAAAGTACCCACAACGAGGGTCAATTGTGTGGGAAGCCGCTCTCCAGCTCCGACACTAATGTCAGCGGGATTGGGCATCAAGGAACCCCCACAAGCCGGGACAAAAGAAACAGCGGGAAGCAGGTGAGGCAATGAGCAAAGCCCTCAGTGGTGGGAGCAGGTACGAGAGCTCCCGATCTCCCGCGAAGCTCTAGGCCCAAACCCTTGTGCCCAGGGTGCCTAATTTTTCCTCTATTTCCCTGGTTACCCGATGGGACACACATAGACCCTAGCCATTTGTACTCATCGCTGGATCGCAGATGCCAAAATGTTGAGGCTTCGTACTGGCCATGAACCTGGTGCGCACGGGGAAATATCATGCCGCTGACACCCCACTGCCAAGCGATACCCGTGGGCGGTGCAGCGGTGGTAGAAGCAGTAGCGGCTGGGGGGGGCGCAATGGCCGTGGGTGCTGGTGGCAGAGGCATCACGCTACGCAGGCGCTGATCTGCTCCAGAAGGAGAGTCTACCAGAATCCCAGAGAGCAGCGAAGCGAATATACTGTTTGAATGGGCACCAGGGGAGCTACACGGTTGACGGAGAAAGGCAGCTGAGGAAGAACTGAAAGCGCTGCAGGAGACATCAATTAAACACTCCAGCCACCATTTTACAAGCAGGACACAGCATCACCCTAAGGGCAGATACAGCCGTCACTTGTACCCCCGTCCTCCTCAGTGCACAACCTTGGGACAAACGTAAACGCTCCATGCCAATTTACTGCTATTACTCGCACTGGGCTCCGCGAGGAACAGAGCTGCTTTAACAACAAAGGTATGTCCTTCATGTCATCTCCTTCGTACATACCCTAGGCTGCCTCACTGTTGACCTGCTGGAAGCCCCGGTGAAGCAGTACCGTGCCTATACTCCCCTCCAACTTATGCTGCTGGCGCCATCGATGTCATCCATCCTGCGGCACTGAGGGCCACTCCATCCCACCATCATCCAACCCCTCTGGCCAACTGCGGCAGGCGAGCAGCTATCACTCATTCTTGGCTCTGGGACAGTCCGTGGTGCCTGACATACTACCAGGCCTACACAGAGAGTAGCACACACTTCCACACGCTGTTCCTGCCACTATCTACCTGGAGGCATGGGGAAGCCAGACGCCAGGATGACAGTCACCCGGTCCACTGCGGAAGAACAGGCCCAAACTGTTGCTGACCCGCTGCAAATAAAAACTCCTTCTTCTGTTGATGAGGTGAAGATGTTATTGCTGGCTATGCAACAGAGTCTTACCGGCCCTAGTCTCAAGCAAGATGGACGCGATGAACAGTCGATGAACAGTCGCTTGGACTTTCTAGTATTAAAAGTAGACAAACACGACAAGCAGATTAAAGAGGCTGAGCGCAGGACCTCGGACACGGAAGACACTACCTCTCAAATGCAGTTGCAGATGATGCAGATGGACAGGCTCCTGAAAGTAATAGCCTCTAAGAACGAAGATTTGGAGGCCAGAAGTCGCAGAAATAATATATGCATCTTGGGAATTGCACAAACCACAAACCCTGGGCGGATTGAGGACTACATTGAGTGTCTCCTACGGGACACCTTCGGGCGAGCTCCTTTTCACCTCATCTGACTGTGGAGCGGGCGCAGCGGTCATTTGGCCCCCGTCCCCCACCGGGTGGCACCCCATGCCCCATAGTAGCACGCCTCCTTAATTACCGCGACTGAGACAATGCACTCTGATTGGCATGGGAAAGGAAGTCTTTGACATTTGACGGCATGGGGTTCACCAGCTACCCCGATTTCACTGTGGCCATTCAGGAGGCATGCCGTAAGTTCCTTGTGGTGAAACCGAAATTGCGAAAGGCACAAATTGACTTTGTGCTCCTGTACCCGGCGCGCCTGTGGGTAACTTATCAGGGCAAGCAGAATATCTTTGTAAAACCGCACCAAGTGGAGGAATTCCTTTAGCACATCAACTGGCAGACGTCTCGTGGGAGCGCAGCTGGTCCTCCTTCTAGGGCCCACACTCCAAAGACAGATGACCCGTAGACGCAGAGGACGCTAACGGAACACTTTGATGCGACTCCTCCCACAACACTGGTAGCTAAGTATGCCTTGTACCCAGGGTGCATATTTTTTCCTCTATTTCCCTGGTAACCCGATGACCACATAGAACCTAGCCATTTATACTCATCACTCCACGGAGCAGTGCCATGCACCCTCCCACTGTCTCTGCGTGTGCTCCCGTGACTGGAACGGCGGGTTGCCAGCACCAGAGGGCATGGATGTACCAGTGACCCACCTGAGCCTCCTACATATGGGAGATCCCCCAAGAGACTTTTACCTAGGTTGGCCTCGTATGGCCGAGTTTGTCCAGTTTGGGTATTGCTGTTTTCAAGGAGGGACCTGTCAGTCCAGCGCGCTTGGGGCGCCGCTGTGGGAGGGGAGGGAGGGAGGGGAGAATGGCTTCTCAGACATGTTCATTGTTTTTGATGCAGCAATGTTGCGACGACCATACACATGGTATCTCAACACCTTTCATATACGACTCATAGGGAGCATGCTGACACCTATGGTACGCATCCGACACCAATGGCTGATTCAACAGGGTGCAGTAGTGTAAATATTGCCACCTGGAATGTCCGGGGGCTTGGGGACCCGCGAAAGCGCCAATAGCTCCTAGCGTAGCTTGACAGGCAACACATTCAAATAGCATTGCTCCAGGAGACTCACACTAATCCCCTGCGACCCACCACATTTGCCACTAAATGGGCAGACCATACTCCTCATATGCTAGGGGCACGGCTATACTTATAAAGAAGCAGACCCTGTTAACCCTAACAGGCTCAGCACTGGATCAACAAGGCAAATATACCATAGCTTGGGGAATACTCAGCACAGAATCCATTATACTAGTCAGTTGTTATGGCCCAAATGTAGATGCACCCAAGTTCTTCACTGTGCTGTGGGGAAAAATCTTAGGCATTGGCTCCACTCATGTAATCTGGGGTGGTGACTTTAACATAGCACTACACCCTCCCGATGATAGATCGTACCCGGCTAAACATCATTATAACAAGTCGTTCCATGTTTTACGTGGTATTGTAGTGGAAGGTGGACTATTAGAGGCATAGCGCCACCTTCATACATACATACAATTTGAAGAGGGTTCAAGGGGCAATTTTAACAACCAAGCACAGTAATTATCCCCCTAAAAGCTTATGAAAAAACAACAAATAACTGTGGGTCTCAAATGAAACTATGGGGTATATTATCAACAACTAGCGATAATTTTTGTCTCTAACTTGTTTAGAGACAAAAATTATCGCCGCAGATCGGCGATTTATATCGCAGATAAACCTTGCTATTAGCAAGGTTTATCGCAAATGCGATAAAAAACGCCCGCAATGCATGAATATCGCTGAAAAGTCAGCGATATTCATGCATTATCGAGCAAATGCTCTTAGCCATGTTATCCACCTCCCATTGGATAACATGGCTAAGAACTGCTCAGGGCAGGTGTTAGCTTTTGGAGATATTCGCCCTTAGCGCAAATATCTCCAAAAGTTGGTAATAGGAGATAGCGATGTTAGCGACTGTTTCCAGTCGCTAACATCTTGGCACGCCCACTTTGCATATCATTAGTGATAAATATCACTGACATGCAAAGTGGGGCCCATGATGGTCGCTATCTCCTATTAGCTGTCGCTAACTGGTGTTAGCGACAGCTTGGTAATAGGGAGATAATTTTATCTCCGCTTTCTTGGCTTTTAAAGCCAAAAAAGCGGAGATAAAACCCCTTGATAATATACCCCTATGTGTGTGAAAACTAGCCGTCTCTCTGCTACAAGAAGGCAGACTACTGGACAGGAAACCACTGTGAAAAATGTCCATCAGTTACACGATACGTACCGCCCAGTACATCATTTGGTCTACTTCACAGTAGGTAGCCCAATGTCTATCTCCAAATATAGTTAAAGGAGACAAATGACTGGTGGATGTTGTTATTGTTGTAACTGTAAGCAGTGCATAAGTGATTTAGTGAAAAATAGTGAAAAAGTGTTCAGAGTAAAATTGGATAGGGCATGCAATGTAAACTTTATTCTGGAGCCATGCCCTTCCAAATATAAAACCAATAAGGTGCAATGTAGTCAGATGTTTCAAACAAATACCTTCTGACTGGGTTATCTGGTCGACATGTTTCTGCGGACTTACACGGTCAATGATAGTACCTGCCGCTTCCTCAGGACCCATAGACTAAATTGCTACTGCTTATGTGTAAAAGAAATACATGTGAAATGAAAATTAAATTATCAATAGGACATCCGTGAACAATAATGCTAAAAGTCACTTGTTCACTTACAGTTTTCCTCCTTTGGTATAGAAGTCCATTAATAAATTCGCCAGGATATCCACACATAGATAAAAATAAACAAAATGCAATAACACAATCGTTAGTAAAGGTTATGATTTAGACATTGCTATCATGTAAATATTCGCATAAAAGGTATATTGACCTAAGTATGCCCTCCAATGTTCATACATAACATAGGACTCACCTCAATTTATGAGGGGAAAGGCCTCGCCTCACCTGGCAAACAGCTCAGGGACATGAAACACCGCTCTGCGTTGTAGAAAATATATTTTAGAGTTTAGGAAGAACACACGTGACTATTCAAAGGCGCACAACTCACTCTCAATAGAATGTATATTACTTGTTTTTATTCTATATATCCAAGTTGTGCCATTGCTCATT